>NC_052679.1:23618598-24270117 GCF_016802725.1 Solenopsis invicta
GAAATATATATTTCGTCATTTCCAAATTTTTTGTAATCAATAAATATTGAATAAAACGTCACAAAAGTAACATTTGCTTGCTAATATTTTGACATTTCTTTTTCAAGTTAAGTACTTTATAATTTACGTTGATGAATCGTTTGTTAATAAATTGATGCAGATATTTTTACATTTCTCTCTCTTTCTTTCTCCATATATTTTTTTTCAAATATTTGTATTAATAAAATTTTTTTAATACTTTATACTGTGTTTGGTCGCACATATATTATCCAAGTGTATTGTTCTCTGATGTAATTGCTAATTAATTTTATAATATTGAAAAATAATGATATTAATACTAATTTAATTTAAATGCAGAAGTTATGTAGTAAATAAAAATAAATGTAAAAAAGAGCATCTTAAAAAATAAAGTTCACAATTTCCAGTAATGATTCATAAACTAAATCTATAATAAAATTAATAAATAATAAAGTAATACGTAGCAAGAAAATAATAATAGTGATAAAATATACGTAGAAAAGGTACAAAACTTCGTATTAATAGTATGCAACGAAAATATAATGTAAAGTGAATTAAATAGTTGGAGCACTACTAAATGTCTTTCAAAAATTTTTTACTATACACTTTTTATATTATATATGTATAATACATAATATTAAATATGTTCGCTATGTGAGTATTTTTCTAAACCTTTATCATGGCTACGAGTTAATTTGGATAAATGACACTTGCAAGAGATATCAAATGCGAAATGTCACACACAGCTGCTCCGCGTTTTCATAAAATCAGCTATCAAAATTTGTAAAATTTATTCCGCAGTTGAATAGAATTAACGCGACCATATACGCAATTTAAAATACACTATGAAATTTATTTAGCAATTTTGTCAAAATCCAAGTGCAACTGTTATGAATTATCGAATTAATAATCGAATTATATTTTAATTTTGAGTTAAAAAGAAACGATACAGACAGATGAGATAATAAATAATAAGAACGTAAAATCATATTTATCATAGAGATGCTGTTTAAATACGTACACGGAACAATTTTCACACAGAATTCCAAATCTTCTTATTATTCGTATATTACGATAGTCCGCGACGCCGCGACGCACCGCGCCACGCCGCGCCTCATCGGAACGCGATAGTCTCGCGGCTTAATTACTGTACTCCCAATAAGCGTTTTGCAAAACCTGCGCTCGCTTCTCCTAACGAACCCCCGGCATAAAGGAAAACAAGCATTTCTCTCGCGATGCCCGTGTTGATTGCAAAATAACGGGCTTTATTGGCTATTACTCCGATCGCGGGCGAAAGCTTCGCACCTCCGCGCTGCGGACATAAAATACAAATGAAACTCGAGCGCGACAGCCGCGATTGCCGATATAACGTTACACATAAACAAGGTGCCGGCCAGCGCGTTCGCGTTCGCGCCGGGTCGATCGCGTAGGGAATCGATGATAATCCCAGAGCGGATCGGCCGAACGTTCGTTCGTATAAGCGCGACGACCGGCGGCGGCGTTTTGCCATTTTTATCGATCACGCGCGCGCACGAGCGTTTACGGCTCGCCCCCATAAACGAGACTGCTCGCGATATATTTTCGCGGCGTGCAATAATGCGTCGTTAGCAGCAGCGCGACCGGGCTGCTCCTGAGCTGAGCGATGGCTCAGATCGTTAGACAACTTCGGCGCGAGCAATTTAATGCCTGTTACCGAACGATTACGCTCCGTGCGTCGCGCCGGAGAGTTCGTCGTTCCGCTTGCAGCGTGCGCAATATTACCAGTTGTAAAGTTGCGCTCATCGAGTCAGGGTGAAAATTATTTAAATACGCGCCGCTGCGTCGGGGACGTTTGCAATTAACGCGTCGGATACGACGCCATAGGCATTTTCGAGCGATAAATTGTTTTTTTCTTCTCTCCCTTCCTCCCCCCTCTTCGCGGGTACGCGCGGCGTAAGCAATTTTGCACAGAGATATCATGTTTAGTGACAGACTCCATTCATTTAATCTCAATGTCCGCTGTAATGGCGGATGTTATGTACGGCTGGACAATTCCGCGGGTTAGGTAAATAGGTACGGAACAAATGCGGACGGGCGAATTCGGATCGACTCGTGGTTCGATGAACGTAAATGGCGGGGGGGGGGGGGGGGGCAAAAATACTTTCCGCGCGGGTTTATGAAAAAAGCAATTGAATGTCCGGGTGCGTGTGCGTACGCGCGTGATCATGTTACCCAAGAGCATTCATCATTTTTCCACGACCGGACGTGATATACCGATGGGCGGGGGAGGGGGGAAGGGGAGGGGTCGATATAAAGGGGATGACTCGGCCGTCAAGTGCGCTGCTGTTTTATTTGCCGCTTTTATTTCGAGTTTCCGTTCGAGGATAGGTCTTTGGGGGGATATAATGACGACGACGAAAGGTAGGAAAGGAACAGAGAGGATATTCGTGCGTCGATATATTTTCTGCGTGTCCCATTTACGACGCTAATAAAAACGCATTCCCGCGCTATTGATCGCGGTAGTTATATTACAGTGGCCAAAAATGCAGTTGTATTTTGCGACTAGAGAACGTTATTTCGTTCGTTCGTATCGAGTACGCTACAAGTATCAGGAGAGAATTTATGCACGGAGAGAATTTTTCGTTATATTTTACTGCGTAAAATTCCTTACAAATTTCACCATGTGCGGTGATAAGCTCTAGATAACTTGCAACTTATTAAATATTATGAGTAACGATGAATATATGAGTAATGACGGTCATTTGCAAATATACCAAAGACATTTTATAGACAGCGTTATCAAAGTTACCATGCAGCATCGTAAAATATTTCAGGTCAAAATTTTGACAATTCGAGACAGAATTTTTTTAATAAGAGGATATAGATCAACATGTGAAAACACAACTAGTTAAGGATGTATAAGACATTTCTCAAAATATGAAGAAAATTATAATTAAAAAATTACAGACTGTTTTATATTGTATTTGAAAAAATTTGGCGGCGATTTTTTGTCTGGATAATTAAAAGTAGACATCTGCTCTAATGAAAGTATGATTAATAATGAAATATTAAGAGTTCAACATATTTTAAAATCGTTATTTATTGAAATTGATAACAATACAGTTTAACAGTAGTAAAAAAAAAACATATTTTATCTTTTATTGTGTTAAAATATGAAATATATGTAGCAGACATAAATAAATCAGAGAAAATGACAAAACTCTTTGAAATACAATATTGTCATGTAACCATAATATTTTCAGGCTAAATTTTATGAGAAAATTCTCTCTGTGGACAGAATTTATGGACTTTTTTACGGGGTGTGCTTTGAAATTTCATAAAAATTTCCAATCTATGCAATAAACAAGATCTATTTGTTAATGTATTGCAAACGTATTGCGCAATTTGTGGCAACATTTAAGTATGAGGCGCGCTAATTAGGCGCTAATTATCGTGGTTGATTGGTAGGTGGTGACGGTACGAGCTAATAATGAATATGGATAAATGATAAGCGGCTCATTATTGATTTTGCCACGATTGAAGTTATTTCCGCTGTACCGTACAGCACGATATCTTTGTCAATTAATGGAATAAAAAAAAGTACGTATGGATTATTTAACGTCAATTTTGAATTTAGTGTCATCATGTAAATTGATTGATACCTGCGTGTTTTTTTTTTAGCGATTATTTCCTTTGATGAATTTTATTTAAAATGCATTGTTAGATAAAAATATATGATGTATACTGGCACAAAAAATTCTACACTAAAATGCTAGAATTGGAATACTTGCTAATTTTATTAATTAAATACATATATACATATATCTAAGAAAAAAAGAAATTTATTTACAAAAAAATAAATATTTTTATAAAAAATAAATGTTTCTACAAAAAAAATTAATAATTTTTTTACAAACAATTTTTAGTAGAAATTTGTAATTATTCATTGAAATTTTTTCGCCAGAATAAGTTATACTTACAATTAGAAACGTGTAGAATGTTATAATTCATTGAAGTTTGACAAAGTTTTACCGAGAAAGTTATAGACATTGTACAACAAAAAAGAAATTTTTTAAAATTTAGAATAGTTTTTCAATTCTAACATTTTTGTGTAGACTTTTGTAACATTTTTTAAAATTGGTGTAGCGTTTTGTAAAATTTTTTCCTACCAGGATATGTATGAAATAATGTCGATCAAACTTTCATCGAAAGAATGCTTTTCTTTTTTTTATTCTTGTTTGCTTTTGCGTCACATATATTTAATTGTTAGCTGCGAAGTTTACGCGTTCCAATTTTCGTTTGATCGTCAACTACGTTATCGCGAAGGAAATATTTTTATGACGCTATTGGTGAAACTTCGCTCTCAGGCTACATTGTGCGACTTCCATTATCATTTTCACCAAACAAATTCGCACAGCAGAAACGCGTTATATGGAATTTAGAGACGCGAGAATGAGCACAGGTATTCCATGCCAGTTCTCTCTCTCTCTCTCCCCCCCCCCCCTCTGTCTGTCTCTCACTCTTGCTCTCTCTCTCGCTCACTCGTTCGCTCGCTCTACTGTCTCTCTCTCTCGTTTCAATTCGGGAAAATGTCATTAATATGTAAGCACCGACATCAGATTACCAGCGGAACTGGGCACGCAAATTTCGTTATTGGTAATGAGAAACTCGTGTGTCGCATGGGAAATTTAGGAAGCGCATATTTTACGTTGATATACCGCAGAAATGTTAATATCATAAAGTACTCTTTTCAATAATGAATGTTAGATTTCGCAAATTATTTATTAATAAGATAGAGTAAAATCGCGTATATCATTATTGATTTCAATTTATTTAATAAATATACGAAGGTTTTACAGACTTTTAAAATTTACGATTATTTTAATTTACATATTAAATGATAATTTTCAAATATGATTTTGTTTATGCTATTATTTCCCGCAACTGTGATGAAAATGATTGATTGAAAGTTACGTTAATGAATAAACAGATCAAGTTGTTTATTATTTTAAATTAATTGCATATCAATTTTTCATATCGACATAAGTATGTCAGTTTTAACTGGGTAGATGGGAAAATACAAATTATAAGTATAAATTTCACGTAATAATTTCGTGGATTATTTCTTAAATATCTACATTTAAATTCACAAGTGTATTTCAAACAGTCGAACGTTTATGTATTCCAGAGCTACAATTAAACGTAACACAGATGAACATACATTCATTTTACTTAGAAGATTCATCGTAAAAAAACTGTGCATTATTGCTAGTACTGGAAAGTTTTCTGGATTCAATGCTATTACTCTTCTATGCATGTTATAAAATAAGATTGGTATAACGACAATCATAATATTGTTGGGAGAAGATTATTTTATTCTTAAATCTTAAAAAATTTTTTTAATCTAGAATGTAATGATCTTACTGTTTTCATTAATTTACTCAAATACAGATTGTAAGTTCAATGAAAATTTGTAACAAATGTGTCTGATATTTTTGATTGATAAACAATCGATTGATGAGGAAGATTTTAAGAATTTTCTTTTTAATAAAATATCACGAAGACTCACAAGAAAGCTCGCTTCGTAAGTATTAAAAATACCTCGTTCCATAGTCGAAAGATAAGGATTCGCCGAGCGCGTAGACAAAGTTGCTGAGCTTTCTACGGATGCGTTGGTTATAATGCATAATGCATCGCATCCTTCTTCCGAGAGAGTGCTTGCTTTCTTGGTCCTCTATCGTATTATAATACACAATAATTAACCGTTATTCCCAGACTGAGTAATAGTTAATTATCGTGCGTTATAACATGTATCGAGCAATTTTTTATTCTAAATATTTTAAATATATAAGTTTTGAAATTTCTATGTGTTACTCTTGTCTCAAGATAATAAGTCAATCTTATTCAATTCGATAGAGAACAATAAGAATTATAGATCTCATCTTAATATTGCTTTATTTTTATATTGCACAAGTTTGCAATAAAACGTAATTACGTAATAGGTTGGTGCTAATGAAATAGCTGTTTTTTTTATACTTTCCATTCTTATAGTTCCTTTTTTTTTCATGCATATAACGCTGATTGTGAAAAGTACGTGACCCGCACGTGATAATTTGTATATACAACTTTACTTCTTTATTACGATATTAATTGTTGAAATTCGTTTAAGTCAAAATGAAAAATAAAGAAATTTATTTAGTGATACGAGTTTAAACTCACGAGTCATAGTGCGACCGAGGCAACGCGAAACATTAATACTGTTTTCAGCGAAGGTTCTGCCAGTGAAAGGACGACAAGACCTTTCCTCGAAAAGTTTCAGTCTGGAGACATAAACCTCGACAATTTATCTCGCATACATCCTCCGTCATTGATAACGGCGTTTTTAACTTTTTAAAGAATGGCACTTGTATCACGTTGGCAAAAGTGCAGAAGTAGATGGAGACCATTTTGATTATTAAAACAAGTTTTAAATTTGTCTAAAAAGCAGCTATTACATTTGCATCAACTGAATACTTGAAGAATACTTTTAATCTTGTTGTGAGAAATCCTTTCTGAGAGGGTAGCTACGAAGTTGTGCGACTCTCTCAACTGCATCGCTCACAAATGGTGGTGGTCGTTGCAATTTCGCTTAATCGGTATCTGGAGCGAGGATGCAAGTTGTAAAGTAGCACGGCATAATCGCAGGCTAGATCGGAACGGATCGTGAAGTCAGTAGTATCGCTTCTAACGCGCCTTAAGGGCCTTCCAATCGGCGCTCGCGCAGAAATTTGTGGCGCCAGGTAAGCCTTAAACTTAGAGGATGGAATTTAGCCCGGACTATCGCAGATGCGCGGGATTACTGCGTGGAAACCATACACGTTCCATTTTAACGTTTTGCACTACGACACGTGGCAGCCATTGTGTTGATCTCAAGCGAGCTTCCGTTCAACACGGTTTCGATAAACGTTACTACGTATGTGAGGCACATTTGAAATATACATTAATTTAAACAGAAGAAGTATAAATGTTGCCAAATCGATAATTAAAGTTGAAAATTCAAGCAGGAAAAAGTGTCAATGTTAAGTATGTGTCCTTGCGACACAATGAGACTGATGCTATTTGCATTGTTTTTTGCAATATATGTATATTTTTAATACAGGTATCTCTCTATTTACAAGAATAGTATTTATATTTTGTGTAAATGAAACGTTATTTATGCAAAATAATTATTTTATTGCGAAAAACGGTGTAGACTTCATTTAGGAAATGAAGCAAAAAAATTTTTCAAAACGGTGTCTCATTCCTATGATTTTCAGTATGTCAAAGCTGTTCATTTTCTTTTGCCAATTTAAAATGATATAAAAAAATTTCTAGAAATTCACGAACATATTTTCAATTTTCTACAACGAATGTTGAAACTTTATTTTAGAAAATAAAATATAATATATAATTTAATAACCAAAGTAATAAAAAAACTTGTACGAATAAGAATCGGTCAGACACACCAAATACCCAGGATAGGGAAAAGGTTTATAATATCCTACTACTATAAAGTTAATATTCAGTTCAAACACAGATTAACTTCAACAAGTAATTAAAAAAACTATACCATTCTTTTATTAAAAATGTAATTCTTAATATTCAGTATTGTGAATTTAATATTTAATTCAGATCAATGGTTAACGAAGATAATCGGCTTCATTATAATCTGCTAGTTAATTTTTAGTCAATAGCGTGTCGGTCATAAGTTTGAAAATTCGCAAGTCAAGATAGCCGCAAAAAGAGGGATACCTGCATGAGGAAATATTGCTCCCAAAGCGATGCAATTTTTTTACGTGCTATAAAATGCTGTTTGATTACCGTGAAGGCTGCGAAAGAAGTTGCCTCGAATTATACTTCTGCGAGACGTTCCTATCGCGAGTGCTTACGATCGGAATATCTGAATGTGGGATCGTGCTCGTCTATCTTCCTCGTTAGTATTTCCGCCGTCGCGTCGTATCGTTTACTACGCGATGGACTGCGATCTGCGAACGATGCAAAACCAATCTTTTCTTGCAGAGCGGAAAAAGTACTCGAAAGTATCCCTCATCTTTGTTACAAAGAAGTTTCTTCACCTGCTTCGCCGCTCGACTCCCGTAGTACTAGAAAATTCATTGAGCGCTTCTGTTGAAGCCGCACCACGATAGCTCTGTTACGTAAGGCAGCGCACCTCCATACAAACTGTCTTTTATACAACTTATCGCTACCGAGAGTCTCATGTAAAATTCATCCGATTCTTATATTGATCGAATTTCTTAAATTCTTGATGCATACTTTAATAAGGAGCTCTCGCAAATTATCACTAGAATACTATGATTTAAAATTCTACTTTCTCACCGAGCCGAATGCGGGAAAGTTTTCGGGCTCATGAAAATAACATTCTTCCAATAAAGTTTGCACTGTCGCGGACTATTTCTAGGGCAGACTGTTCTCATTGCAATAAATGTCGATAAGCTTGTCGTGCTCAACCGCATTATATAAGAAATATATACTTTTACGTTAATGTACTCTTGACATAAATTTCCCTACTAACTGTGTTTTATAATACCAGATGCCTTTATCGGTATCTGCTACTGTTGTAGCATTGTCGCTTTAATATTTATTTTATAGTAATTCTTTATTACTTGAAATTAAAGATACAGCAAATATGTTATTATTACAGTACGATAATTAAGTGCACATTTACATATATTAATAATTTATAATGTATATTAAAAAAGATAAATTGACAGAAATTTGTGATTGAAATAACAAAGTTCTTTTTTCGATAAATCAGTCGGTTAAAACGATAATTTTAATCTATTTAATACATTTAATCAAACATTGATAATATTTGAACATTTATACAAGAATATCATATCTAATCTGTGTGAATTGATGTGAATATCTGTGTAAATTGATTATTGACCACGCCTGTCCGTTTCAATATTTAGCTCTACTGTGATCAGCTGTGCTTCCCATTATAAAAATTGTATACACGTTTTATATATTATTGAATTATATATTTTATATATATTAAAACATCTTTTTTAAAAAAAAGTAATGGTAAAAGTAATTGTGTTTTCTAGGAATAAAAAAATTTACATTCAATTTAATATATAATATAAAATTTATATTTTCATATCTAATAAAAATAAATATCACAAAAATATTAGAATGTGCATTTTACATTTAACTGTCAGTCTAAATCTCTATACATACATATTATATATATATATATATATATATATATATATGTATATTTTTTTTTAAATAGAATTTATAGAAGTATGTAATAAATCACATTTAATAAACTGCGATTAAGACATATATATATTTTTATTTTTAATATACTTATTTATAATTATTTTTGTAAGAATGTTATACTATTATTTTTTAAACAGGGATATTTTCTTAATAAGAGAAAAATAAGAACAATAGCAAATATTAAGTAAATTATAGCGGAAATATTCTTTGGAATTGCAGTATTTGCATTATTTGGGAAAACTATCATTACCTCGTTCATTGTCTCGTTATCGAAATGACCGTTATCAGAAATAGTTCAGAAAGTTCGGAATTCGTTTCTTTCTGCAGAGGGACCTTTGGCGTTCGACGCTTAACTTTCCTTCGTGGATTGATCTCATGGGATCAGACAGAAGCAGAGCACATTGAGCACGCTTTCCGCCTAGAGGATCATTCCTCTTTGTGTCGGATACTAACCGACTTGGTACTCAGTGGGAGGGGCCTTAATCTGATCAACTATTGGGCCAGTTATCTGTCACTAAACGCAAAGATAACGCAATTTTTCTCTCGTAATTTAAAGACATAAAATTTATCTCACTGTAAAAGTAAAACAGATACTAGATTTCATGTTTGCAATTAATCATTTAGCAATTTATAATCAAGAAGATGAAATACAGTGAAATTTACACTAGCAAACGCGCAGCATAAAATTAAATGAGTAACATTACCTAATACATAACTTTAATTATTCATATGAAATACGATTAAAAATAGTTCAGGATTCTCGAAATTTAAAACAATTAGTAATTGGAAATTAGGCTAATGAGAATCACCGCGGGTAACCGTGCGCAATCGTATTAATATTATACAAATTATTTATTCATCTTATAAAGTACATATAAAATGTACATAAATTTACCATAATTAACTGTAAAATTTAGTATACAAGAACAAATAAATTTACGTAATTTTTTGACTGGTTATTGGTATAAGGAGATAATATTAATATATAATATTAATCAAAGACTGAACACATTGAACATATGAAAATTATGTCACGGATAAGTTCCAAATGTAAAAAGTGATGATAAAAGTGACTGTTAAATTTATGTCACCGCGTTATCGAAAAAAATGTAACTCCGTTATTATTCCGTTGTAGAAAAAAAATAACAGTAACGGACGTTATAAGAGCCGCGATACTTCTCAATTCTGCGTTTATGTGTTATCAATTTTACATTTTTAATACAAAATATACCGACTATGATACGGAAAATGTTCGGACAAACAATTTAATTTTGAATTAAATAATATTTCCCAACACTTCCTTTCATCATATTTTGTATATCCGCATCTTATTATGAATTTTTATTTTATGACCGACTGCTGCCAATCTTCGTTTGGCAAAAACCGCGGGAGTATGCGTTTCACCAAAGTGAATCGGTTTGTGACTAAAGATCTCCGCAACTACAATATATACCCTTATCAACTTTGGTTATAGGCTTCTTATTAGCCAAGCGTGGTTCAAAGCATATAATTATTACGTGCACTGTACGTATACGTACATACGTACATACATCGCGTTGAACGATTTGAACTATTCAAATACGCGCCACCGATTGAAGCGCCCACAGTTTGACAGCCAACTTCAGATCGTTCAGAAGCGCGAAGCGTGTCGCGAGTCGCGAGGTGCGTACTGGAGTAACGGCAGGTCGCGGTGGATCATTTGTTAGTAAAACATGCGTTTCGCGGAATTCGCGCGGTCGAAAATTGTGCTATTATTGTGCTGAATACTGAATCCTGTGTCACTTTCCTCCGTCCCTCTGTATTTCCGGACGAATCGTCGCGTCACGTCGCGTCGCGTTACAGTTGCTCCTGCTTTCTATGCATGCGTTACCGCGCGTTCAACGCGCGCAAAAAGGAATCTCAATCTCTGGTCTGTTTACAGGGGCGCATTTGATTGTGGTGATCCACAGAGACGCGCGTTCGCGCTAAATAGCGCATGCACGGAAAGCAAGGGTCGATCGGCATTTCTCGATTCGGCATTCCTAACCTTAGCGTGCCGCGCGCGGTAAACCAAAGTACGTTGTCCCCATTAAAATTTTCGACGATGACCCGTTGGTCGAAATGCCACGGAGATGCGACGAGAGCAAAGCAATCCTGAATCGCGACACATTTAATCGAAAAATATCGATCCGCGTAATTAGTTCTGCATTCGTTGCGTTTCGGTAATTAGCGCGCGCGCGCGTTCGCTCGCTCGTAAAATCGCGTTCTTGCGCGTGTGTGAGTGCCATAGGGAAGCAATTCAAGCAGCCACGTAGGATTTCGAAGGAGGATTCGGCCTGGATGATGTCGAACGACCATGGGGGCGACGGAGAGTGAGTAACCTATCATTTACTTGTTATGGAAATATCGTATGACGGTATTTCGATTACTACGGGATATAGTAAATTATATTATTATATTTATGAAAGCATTTGACACGAAATACAAAGTGATACATGCAATGTGCAGATATTGCAGTAGTAGTAATAGTTGTAATGGGAGCAGATGGGACTAATTAAAGTCTCTTATACGTCATCGTCATCTAGGTCTAAAGAATTCTCCTGTGACCTGCGCTAAAAATTACGAATTTAAAAATGTATGTGCGGGATGAATTCGAACTATTACGAGTCCATTGCTCTCATGAAGCCATACAATATCCCTTTTGCAATAATAAATCTAAAATATGTTACGAAATGTCTAATTTGACTGTATCATAATATAAAGGATTCTTTCTATATCACAATATAAAAGAATCAAAATCTTAAGAAGGAACTGAAGACAACAGCGTAGATATAATTATTCAAAAATTCGTAGATGAATAAAATGCAAATACAAGTTTTCATGATACACACTAGCAAGTTTCAGAAATGCTAGATTAAAAGGGATCTTATGTATAAAGATTACATATATTAATGTTTTAATTTTCTTGAGATGTTAATGTATTCTGCATTGTATGTATGCAATTAATATATGAAAGAAATTAAGTCTTGAACATTTATAAAATGGAGATTATATAAATTCAAGTACAATATATTATACATATTAAAAATATTGTAGTCATTTGAATTAAATATTATTTAAGTTTTGAGTACTCTAATGTTAAAACCTTTATTGCAATTTTAAATTTTATTAATTTTTATTATTCTTATATAACATTTATTTTAAAATACATTATTACAGCATTTTTAGAAACCTTCAAATGTAATAAAGTTAATTTTAATTTTATTATTAAAAATTATAATTGAAACCTGCTATAGACATTGTATTTATGTTTTTCGTGCTTGCATGGTTGTATAAGTACTTGTATAAGTAATTATTGCATGCATATTATTGATTCGAATATATTGTAAAACAGCTATATAAATATTTTTATTCAAATAATTATAAACATTTTTATCTACGATAGAATACTCACGAGTTTGTACATGCTGAAAATATGTCGGAAAATCATTTAGCGAAATCGGAACAAATTATTACAAAATATTATGTATTTTCTTGCACACTTTTATGATGTGTTTTTATAATATTTTAGTTCGTTTTAATTTTATTCTTGTCCAAACTTATAGAGGGTTCTGTATATAAATATAAATATTATAATCTAAAATCTGATCTGACGCAAAATTAATTAAAATTAATAAATTTTAATTAATAAGATAAGATTTTTAAGAAGACGTAGTAGAAGATCATTTATTTCACATCCCACTTTTCACTTTTATTACTTGTATTAGTCAAAGAATCGTTTTCAACCAAGTGATATCACAGTACTTGTCATCAGATGCAGCTTTAGATCTTTGATTTCAAAGCCAACTTCCACTATCTTCTTCTTCGCCATTTGCATCGCGACAATCGAGCGGGCAAAGTCGTGTTTTAATATACACTAGTAGTACTGAAAATCTCTAATGTACGTAACGTGAACTATATATATTTTGGTATCGTGAGTTTATATTGGAACGCACCCTTTGCTGCATGAAATTTTGATTAAAATATAAAATACGAAATATATTTCGGTTTAATTAGAGAAATTCAATTTCTTTTGAAACAAGAGACATTTAATATTGATAAAAGCGGAGCAGTCAGACTGTAAAAATATAAAATCACTCGTTTTCATATTTTTCTAACGATTATCGCTAGCATGGAGAATTAAATCGTATATCATTAAATTATGAAAACCATATAATTCTATTCAGTTTAAAATTACGAAGAAAGAGTGCAGAACAATATTTCATTTTAATTTTATATGTTTGTTCAACAATCTCTCTCTCTCTTGTTATTTGCAGTTAGAAGAGATAGCCTAGTTCTTTGAATTTTGCCATCGCGTTTTGCAACCATTCTACTGCCATACCGCTATTATCTCTGTAATGCGTGTTGCCATATTTCTGTATTTGTTTTTTATTTTATTTTTATTTTATTTTGTTTTAATTTCATTCTTGTCCATCAGCTTTTTTTCCCTTTGTTATCTCGTTTTCTAATTATTCTTTCGATTTCTTTTCTTTGTTATCTCGTTTTTTAATTATTCTTTTGATTTTTTTTCTTGTATTAATGCAATGTTCTTAAAGGGCTTGCCCTAGAACAACACTAAAAGCTTATTCATTCGTTCATTCATTCTCTCTCTCTTTCTCCAAGAATACTAAAAGATGCATTCTGTTTTTTAGTTTAATATTGAAATATATTCTCGTAATTTTGATAATCTTCCGTGAGTCTCTCAAATATGTGTCTCTACATTTAGCTCATTAAGAATTCAATCTGTCCAATCGTTACGGCGATGCAACGATGGTGCTTCAATTTGACGTTTAACTGGGCGGCTCGTAAGGAGATACAGCTCTGTCTTGTCGCTCGTACATCGTTCGCGCGTGCACTTGGTACGAGGCACGACCGTGTCTCTTAAAATTATCCCCCTCACGATTTTTCTACAAAAATGCATCTCTTTTTTCGCTCCCTTTCGTAAGCTTCTAACGACGCCATTATTCTTCGCGACGTGGCTTAAAATACCACTCCGCTGGTGTAGCAAGTGCAGCAATGTCCTCGGGTGGTTGTGTTCAGAAAGATTTCTGTTCGAGGCAAATGTGCATTTACACCGGCTGCGGCATTAAATATACCGCTGGCAAGAGCGATCACCTACCGGTCTCTTCTTTTCCGCCTTGCTTTTTCCTTTCTTCGTAGACTATTTTAGACATAATCCTCGAGCAAAAGTTTCTCAGGTACACGAACTGTGAAATTGTTGAATAGCAAGTATTTCCATGATAGTTTCGTACAGCGAAACATTTTAATTTTTTGGTGCATTATTAAGAACCATTTGTAGCTGTTTTATATCGGAATCGCAAATTTCAATGATTTACAAGTCTTGACGTCTTCATATTATACGAGACCGTATTATATCGACAAGACAAGACTGTTTACATTTAAATTGTTTAAAAACAATTTACTAAAGTAGCATGTTTAATAAATATAATTAATGAAAAATGAATTGACGGGTATCTTCTTAATCATCGATAAATATGTAATTTATTCGTTGTGCACAAATATTCCAAGCAAAACTTGGAGCTCGCTTTATTTCTTCTGGGCTTTCAATCTCAAGTAACAAGTATTTTACAAAGTGGATTCATAAAAGAGTGCTCTGCAGAGAGAAGAATAAAATATTAACAGACAATAAATGGAATGCCCGGAGAGCAGTGGAATTCTTTCCGGAAAAGGAAGGCTCATTCTCTCATCACTCCGCTGTGTGGACAAATGAAAAATTCAATTGTCCATCCTTTCTTATATGATAACGTGGAAATACAATCTCTTTCTGCTTCTTTCTTACCCCAGTGACGTACATTTTTCAAAATCAGTCTCGCTGAAGGATTTCATGTGGCTTGTCCCATTGTAATGCAGAAGCCATTTCACAAAGTAAGAATGGAGGCGAAACGAAGTCACCGCGACGCAATGTATCTATCCTGAACCTTATATCTGGCGGTGTACTTCCAATCGATAAAATAGATTGACAACATGGCATTTTTCTCAGAGGCACCATCTTTTCAATCTGCACATCTATATATTTCGAGAAAGCTGCAAAATTTGATTTATTGCGTTGATTCGATATTAAAAGGAGATGCGTCTTACCCCCAAACGTGCGCACGCTTTCCTGATCTAAAGGCTAACACGTTATAGGAAGCGATTCGATTTGCCAGGCGCATAATGGTCTTATTTTATAGGGGAAATCTCTTATCTTTATTGCGGTCATCATTGAAAGAACAAGATGCTTTCGTTCCACAAAAGTTTCCAAACGCTACTCGCGAAGCGACTTTGCTCTGCGGAATCTAAAAGAGACCAAAAAATACAGCCGATCATTGCGTGACTTCCAACAACCAGCATTGAATTTAAAAGCGCTTCGGAATTTAATGCCGGGGCAAGCGGCATGGCTTTAGCTTAGCGTACATAAACACGCACACACACCGAAGCTATACATTTATTTATCTCCCTGAAGTTTCGCGCGTGCACCGTAGCCCGCCCTGTGCTATAGGGCTTTATTAACAGCAGTCCATAGATATCCCACTGCCACGCGTACTAACTTAGGCGAATCCCACGGACGTGTTCGCGTTAGCATAAATATCCGATTTTCCCGAGCCGCCGTATAGGAACAGCCGAGAAAGATTGCTACATCGCGCCGCGTGCGCCGTGCCGGTGTGTTTCCGATAAATTCACCCCCATCGCCGATCCCGATCCCGGCACTGCGGGCGTTCATTCAATAAATCAAAGTGGCCCGACAATTTCATCGGGCGGTCTCTAACGAAATAAGATTAACGACATTTTCGGCGGCACGCGGTAACGCCATCCCGCAAAGTCAACAGAGCCATTCCCGCTGATGGTCTCCGTCGTGAGAATCTCGAGGTCTTCGGGAGGACTTGCCTGTTCGTGCCAAGTACCGTCTGATTGTCTCGGGGCGTCTCTCCGGTGAAATTTCATCGTGGTTATCGAGCATTCTCCATTTTCCGTCTGCTCGCCTAATGCCACCAGCCCCGCTTCGCCGGCGTGCGTCGCGTCGTTTCGTATCTCGGTTTAGAAAGCAGACGGCCGTGTTCGTATTCCCCTTTTTCTATTCCTCCCTCAGCAAAGCCGCGCGTTCCTACCATTCTTAGTGGCAATAAACGTCGTTTAATCAGGTTAAGAGGAAACGTTGGAGTCTCGCCAGCAATATACATCCGTCGTGGAAAAATCGGAGAGTCTTAAAAGGAATGTACGTTGAGCGCGCCCCGGAGCAAGAAGGATTGTCCAATGTCGAAACGTCAGTAGATAAGTTCAATTGCGTTTAAAGTGTCTCGACGAATTAAATGATATAATTAAAGTCTTGTTCATCAGATTACTTTCTGAAGAGCTGTGTAAATCTCATTAGACTTGATTACAAATGTAAGATAAGTGTACCTCTATATGGCCTAGTACCTAATATGATCTACGTGCTGTTTCTAAGTAGTTACATGATGAATTGAATAAATAACGCTAGTATGTCGTACAGTCTGTCAATGTGACTGTGACTATTCTGTTGTTTGAAGTGAGGTCAAGAATAGAATTTTCTTGATTACGTTTCTCTTAATTTAATATTTCGTAAGAAAGTTATTACTTTTTATAACTATGAAGTAAAGTAAAAGGTATTTATCTTGTCAGTTCATATTGTTTTAGCTTTATCAACGCTGTATTTAATTTATATTTTCGTCATAATACCCTGTTCATCGTCAAAGAAAGAAGACTTTTTGTAAGATAGAACCAACATGGCCTAGTGTGTACTCAATAATGAATACACACATATCGATTATAATGTTTCCTTCAGTACTTTTATTACTTCATAAATTTTAATCCACCTACTAAACTCTGATTTATGAAACATGGTTTTAACGGGAAAAAGTTAAGATAAATCAATTTATTTAATGGATTATTGACGAAAATAGTCTGTATGCTCTTATATATATGTTATTACGTCAATATGTTAATAAAATTATAAATTCATATAAATGTAACATTAGATTTTTATTGTCTATTATCACTTTATTATCTATTTTTCTACAACTCTTTGTGAAAAAGTAGAAATAATTAGGCCATTTTGTGTACATATGTACTCAATAAGACCTAAATGACTTTTTCTAAAAATCTTCATTGCGCCTACGTAAATATTTGAAACTTTCTCATGTTTTAAATTAATGTTTAGAAATATTTCTTAATTTGAATCTGGTTATCAATTTTTAATTTTGGACTCAGCAAAAAAATTTAAAAAAACTATAAAGCTTAGGTAGGCCACATAGAGTACAGTTTTTATTTTATAGTACCAAGTATTAAAGAATTGTCATAAACGATATTCTTTTAAATATTGTAATTCTGTTAAAAAGATAACTCTGAAATATTTACGACACCATACATACACTGTACATACGCATTTTGCAAACAATTCTTAGGCTATAAAGATGTTGTTTATCAAGCTGTTTCATACGAGTTCAGTCTAAGAACAGTGCGCGAAAGAAACTTGGAGTGCTCGTGGAGACTGCAGCCTATGCTATTCATCCTATCGTTCTCCGCAATCCACACGCGTCTGCAATCGAGCGGCAAAGATGTAACGCTTGGAGTATTTGGTATTGGCAGTTCGTTCTCGACATCCGACTGCGCTATATGTATAGCATCCTCTTCTGCAAATGCATCGGCAATCACTCGTGCAGGATCGGCGTTTGCACCTTCAGATTGGATGCTCGTTATATTAACAGAAATTTCAGCAACCAAATGTCGATCGATTCGGTGTGTTGTTAATATGTTTAGTTTTTGGTGTATATGTACAATTACATTAAATAATAATATATAAAATGCTTTTCCTAAAATTATAGTTTTGTTATCAATTACGTATCAATTAAACAATTGTTTTAAAAACGCATATCGATATATTCACGACGTTGAAATGTAATTTAATACAAAATGTCGGGAATTTAAATAACATTTTTCCGGTGTCGCCGTGCATCAGTATTTAACTTAAATGCTCGTTAAATTTTATTTTGATTAAAAAATATATTTCTGATATGGACAACCGTGAGAGAAAATATAAAGCCAATCAAACTCGCGAACAATCTTCGTTGAAAAATTTTCGGAGGTAGTACCCTAGAGAAATTTTTCCGAACGAGATTGTTCCGTGACGGGATCACGTAGCGAAGAGGATGGACAGGTGAGGTCATGTCGATTTTCTGCCACGTCGACAAATGTCGAATTGAACTTTTTCATCGGCATCGGTTCCGTGCACAATTCGGTTGCAACGTCCCCGATTCTCGACGACGCTGGTTGTGATTAAATTAACATCCGTGTTAGATACAGTCCAGATCTTAATCCTCAAAGTGGAACATCATCAAGCCTAAGTAAATATAACTCTGTGCTTGACACATCTATATCGGGACAGACGTATATACAGTGATACGTCGACTAAACAAACTTGTTTGTTTTGCCAGCGTGACAGAAAATCATTCAGCCGTGTTACATAGTTATCGAATTATTAATAAATGCTACTGAAGTTATCAAAATAATTTACCGCAATTATTTATATGTTTATATTCTAAAATAAAAAGCAACGTGTGATAAAATTTATAATAACACTATTTACAAAATTATAAAAAAAATGAGTTTTTATACGGCCAGTCTCGATAGAAACAAGGTGTACTAGAAATAAGAGGGAGCAGTGTAGTTTTTCGTTTTATTGCTAAACTTTATATATAACAAAAGAATTTAATTTGGTCAATATGATTGAAGCTTAAATTAACGCTTATATTAATGCTGTGATAATTTGGAAAAAAAATAACACGCGTAAGGTGGCAAAAAAATTACGTTCAATGTTATATTGCACGTCATCTCGAATGCCTGAAAAACAGAAAATAACCTGCTGTTTTCGAGAGTGGAATAATAATTATAAGAAATAATGCAAAAAAGAAAACTGAGAGGAAAAACGTGGAAAAGCGTGGGGAGCGAGGAAGCGCGGTTGAACTATAAATTGTTCATTAAAGCGGTCACTCGACGAGCCGGAACGAAGCTTGAAGAGTGAATGCAAGAGAGGAAATAGGATTCGACAAGGAGCGGCTTTGTAAAGTACCTAGGCGAAGTAAAGTACCTTGGCTTTAATATTAACCTCCGACATAACAGGGAATGCGTATTAATTCCGGATTAAAGAAGAAATTTAATGGGATGGCAGCTGTCAAGATACAATTGCGTCAATTGACAATCTCTGAAAGATTTACAGCAACTACGATTTGGGACGCGGGAAAAACAATAATGTTGTCCAATCGTTCGCAGCGCGGCCAGACCGAATTTTTGACGTGCAGATCGGTTTAATCGGCTTAGCCGATTGGTTGTTATCGAGAACGCACACATATGCTGCTACTCACGGCCTTTTATATTTTTGCATGAAACATGAAGACCTAAAGTGTTTTTCGATATCTGCAGCAGCTTCGAAGATATTCGTTTGTTACGTGTTTTTCCAAACCAAATACATATTAGACTACACAAACGCCAATATCGCGAAAGCCATAAAATTTTAAAACTCACTTTACAATGTATTTCTAACGCGTAAGTTACCATTCCGGAATGACTTTCTAATAACAAAAGATATTCCAGATTTCTAATGACTGAAAATAATTCTTTAACTTTATTGCAACTTTATGCAATATAAAAGTAAAACAATATTAAAAGATGAAGTCTAAATAATCTCTGTTTTCCTTCATCGAATTAAATAAGATTGACTTATTATTTTGAGACAAGAATAACACGTAAAAAATTCAATTTACATATTTTTACATTTAGAATAAAAATTTGTGTTATGTTATACGTACGATGATTAAACGCAGGAATACCACAGACAGGGGATCGTGTTAATTAACAAAGGCTTTCGTGTAAAAAAGATGATTCGCTTGGAATGCATTATAATCAACGCATCCGCTTTGATTACGCATACGGCGAGTCCTTATGGGGTCCATACTATAGACCTTTTGGATGTGGAACTAGGTATTTTTAGTATCTATGCAACGAGTTCCCCTTTTGATATTTTATTAAAAAGAAAATTTTTTAAATCAAGTTCTCTTTGGATCACAATCTATTCATAATTAAAGTAAGAATATTATAAGATTCGATATAAAAAAAAATTCAATTATCTATTCCAAATTGTCTGACAAATTGAGACAGCATCGAGATTATTTTATTCTACATTTGTGAATAAAATATTCTACTCCCAATAATAATAATTATTATTCTTATATCAATCTTATTTTATGATACATATAGAAATATAATTACATTAAATCCAGAAATCTTTTCTATGGGTGTAGCTTTTATTTACGTTTCAATAATATTTATATAGAACTGCGTTTCATGGATTCACAGATATAGGTTAAAAATATATTGGTGACATACAAGAAGAATTAATAAGCGAAGCAGATGAGAGGTTTCTCCTTCATTCACTGTAAAATTTACTTTTTGAAGTTAAACGATATTACTAAGCAATACCGTTCTTTTGGCCATTTGCTACGGTTGGCAGTCAAAAAAAGTAGCTACGTGTATCGAACTAACGTAATACATTACTGACGAACATATTACGAACATACTCTGCGAAACGTGCCAGAGTGCCTAACTGATTTTCTCCGTTGAAAGGAGGAAAATCGTTTCCCTATGAGAGCGCACCGAAGCTTTCCGTATCGCTCGCTATATGAACGAACGCCTCTATCCGCTAGCCCGCCTTTATCCCTCTGAAATCTCTTACCTTGCAAGAATATTTCTCCCCATTTACCTTTTTTCCGTCTCCACCCCTTTTCTTCTGCGGTGGCAGATTCGTCGTACATGTTCGCGCAAGAGGATTTAAACATTGCAGCACCGTTTCGTTCTCGCGATAGAAATTTACCTTGCGGAAATGGTCGATCGATTGACTCGAGGGCGACGGTGCTCGCTATAATACTTTATTTGTACTCCTCTCGTATATCCTTGCGTCGCGCAGGATTGCTTCCACTCTCGATGAAATATTGATTTTAAATACGGCACGATTTTAAATATCTCCGCGGATTGTTATATTCCCCTTCGATACTGTGCGTAGTCCCGCGTTTATTCTAGGTTTCTTCAAATTCCACGGACTTTTCCCGGCATGCGGTTTGCGGATGTAGCGGGAGAGCTTCAAATTTTTCGAACACGTCAACGAAACGTTATTTATTTTAGAGAAATGTAGCGCATGTGTATAGAAAAATGACGTGTGCGAATAAGTGAAAAAGAAATTGCTTAAGAGAAAATAATTCTTCAAAAATTGATTATTTTAAAAAAAGTGCTCTTATATTTATTAATTGTATATAGATTGATTTTCTATCTTGTCCATATATTATGCATATGTGAATAATTATGGATATAATAACATTGGCAATTAGAAATTTCGATTTAATTTGCCATGTCATTTTCATTTCTGATGAGATAATGATTGTGTTATCTCTTCTGTTTGTGACACATCTGATAATTGCTTAAAACATATCATGTCTATTTAGCGCTTTATATGACATTTCAGCATTTTGACGCTTAACAGGTGATTAGTGATTATAAAATCAAGAAGTCTTTTTTTCATTTTTTTTATAGAAGTGACAATGCTTAAAATTATAAATATATACATAAGGATATTAGTAGACACATAAAAAACGCGTAATAAATATCAATTCTTAACTAACGACTCTAACATTGCCTTTTCGACATTTGCGCTATAAGTGCTGTTTATTATCATTTACAGAGGTAAAGATAGTAATATAGCACCCATTTATATTTTATTCAATAACTTTGTTAATAATCAATATTTTATATTGAAACTTGAACAATTATATACGTCAAAGTTTTGTTTAATAAATTCTAGACTCAAAGTTATGAAATATTTATTACTCAAGACGTGATTTATAAAAATGTGACGGCATTGCATAATGAGTGAAAGAAGAAACAGTGACAATATGCCCACTCCAAAAATAAATTAAAAAAATTAGTGTTGTTCAAAAAAATACACAATATTTTATTTTGTTACAAAATTATATATTTTTAATTTTCCATCGTTTACAAACATTAGAGATATCATTTCATCCTTTTTTAAAATTAAACAAAGATAAAATTATCTTTAATAGTTCTAAACGCAGCTTTCTAGCGATCGATTTATCGAAGAAATACTTTGATATCTGAAAATCTCGCTTAAGTAATAGTCATATTAATAAAATGCTATTTTATTGAATAATTTTTCACAAATGTGTATAGCCGAATAAAAATTAAATAATATAAACACTCGAGTGTGTGTGTATATATATATATATATATTTGTAATAATACTTTCAAATTTAAGAACAATGAGAAAGTACGTGTAATTAAATGTTAAAATGTACTTTGCAAAAGTTTAAAATTGCTGACAGTACGTTATAATAATTGTCGGTTATTGTGTGTTGGCATATTAGCGCCACTATGCAATGGCATACTAAATAAATGATTCCATAAGCAATCGTTAGAGTTCGTCACCTAATAACGAAAATAATAGGGATAGCCGTAATGTCCATAGTAGCTATAATACTATCTTCTCCTCTAATAACCTTTTAATTACGAGCGCTCGTACGGCGGTCGAACTTTTTGACCATCGGTGTATCTCAATGTACTGCACACGTAAGTCTGAGCAGTCGCTGAATAAGCGGATAATAGCAACGTCAGCGACAAAGCAGCTCGAATTAAGCCGTGGGAGCGCTTCCGGCCGAATAAACGGCGGGGTAATCACCGCGTCGTCTGGCCTGTCAGTGACGTACTCCACGGTTACGCCAGTTGAACGTTATAATTACCGTAAAGGGGAAGAGCCACGTTTTCAGCGCGACGGCCAGACAGAATCGAGATAGCGCAGGTACGGAGGTCGCTTATGAAACCAGACGGCACAGACAGGTCAAAGGGGAGTGCAAAGAGCGCACCATTTTATTATCAGACGCAATGATTGTCAATAGCAGTAAGGATCGCGCGGCGCGGTGCTACCGCTTTATGGAAATCGAGACACAGAAGTCTCTGCGGCCGCATTACTTTTAGATTAAGTGATCTCCGATATTTGGCACACTGTGAGAAAGTAGCTTGAAGACCGCATTTTCATTATCCCACGGGTCTAAGGTGAAATATTTTTTCCCGCGTCTTCTTAATGCGATGCGGTTCAAGCGATTGATTCGAAGGTACTTTTTTCCGACGTCTCCATTCTGTTTCATCGCAGTTTGAAAGTGGAAAGTGTAAAAAAGCTCCCCTATAAGATCTTTTAGACAATTGTTTTAATTCCTACAAGATCCTGTTCAATGAATTAACACAAATATTTCACATTATTTAAAACAGAAATAAACAGATAAAAAAGAATTGAGAATACATTAGATTAAAGGATTTGACAGAAATTAAAAGCACATATCTTATTATTTACAAAATACTATTTGATAATAAATTTTTCTTGCATTATACTGAAGATATGATTCTATACCTTTTGAGGATGTCCTTTTTTTATTAAAGAATATACGCTTCAATTCGTGGAATGGTATCTTTAGATTAGAGATAAGAGATCCAACTATGGCTTTTAAATTCAGACTGTTATGGGTAAACTCAAATTTCAGTGCTAAACAGCGGCATTTAACGCAGATTTTGGTATGTGAATGTACGCCGTTATAGTACGCGATAGCATCTATGATACGGCGTCGGCCTGGCCATCCAATCACTTCCACAATAAGTGTATAACAAGCTCGGGCGATATAAATTGCCGGAGGTCAGGAAGCGTTTCAAGATTGTCCTGCGTCGTTCTGCGGAAATTGAGTATAGGACAGAGGTTGCCACGGCTGGGTTTCGTATTTCGATCGCGCTCCTGTCGATTCTCTTGATCGGCTAATTAGCTAGTACATCGCAGTATTACACCTATAATACCGCAGGCATTTCCGCGCAAAGAGTTATGGCCTCCACAGATACGTAAATGACAGAGTAACAACAATAGCACGTGACATAATTAATTGTCCAAGATTTATTGCATTGATGCATAACAGTGTAATGTTACAGGAAATATTTCATTGCTCAAATACGCTTCTCTCTCTAAACTTTAGTTTGTGATGTAATTCCTTTTAACATCTTATTTGCAATTGATACCTTGTCTTTATAAAAAAATTAATTTTATTAAAAGATATAGTAGAAGTTTTTTTAAGATATCACTAGCTTTCTATATTATTTTTTTATTTAACCTTGTTGTTTAATTTTCGAGTGTGAATATGAAAATGATATTACTGATCGGAAAATGTTATAAGATAAAAAGGATTTTTTTACTTTAAAGCATTTCTTTAATGGTTGCTCCCAAATTTTCAGTCATACGCGATGCTTAGTTATGTTTTTAACAATCGGTATAGTACGCAGTATATTTTTCAACGATGGAAAATCGAACATCGCTGCGTGATTAAATAAAGGGAAAACCCCAACGGAATTCAAAACCTTAGATTCCATTTACGGTAATTTTGCTTCTTCGTTTACAACGGTTAAAATTTAAGGGTGACCGTACAAGTGTATTTGATGATAAACGTTCGGTTCGTCCGAAAACTGTTACGATTGAGAAAATGGTCAGCAAAATGCATTAAATCACACTGGACGATCTTGAAGATCGAAGATCTGAAAATCAGGGAGATAGCAGATGCCGCAGGCTTATCTTGTAAACGCGTGTTCAAAATATTATATGAAGATTTGGGTATGAGAAAGCTGACTGTGCGCGATGGGTGCTACGTTTGCTGAGAATGAACCAAATACGCATTCGATACAACATTGTAAAGATTTAGATCGGTTCAAGTGGGATACTAAGGATTTCTTGTGTCGATTCGTAACTGTTGACGAAACATGGATCTATCACTGCACGTACATACATCTGAGAGCAAGAAAGAGTCACAGATAGTAAATGAGTATTTTGTTTAGGATTTGAGTCTACTTTATTGACGGAATGAGGGATTAAAAAAAGAGATGGATCAAGTATATCGAGCTAAAAGAAGATTAAATTAAAAAATAAAACCGATTATACCAAAAAGTATAGTGTTTCATTGTTAGGCGCGAAACTTATCAAACGGTTGACGTATAATATTTATTTATAAGTAAAATACTAATCGTGTAAAAATCGTGAAAATGCTTGACAACTTATTTTTGATTATAATGATACTGAAAAATGCTTATAGAAATGCATTATAATATATGTATTATGATATGTTGCGAAGATTTTGTAAATATACGCGATAAATCTATAGTAAATGTTCATTAACAGTACTTTCAGATTCTGTAGCTATAAAGGTTAATGAACTTCGAACACGGAGGTTAATGAACTTACGGTTCAAAGGATTTACGCGCTAATCGGCAACATACCGGCAATGTAAACTTTCCCGTAATCGCAAATGAGTTACTGAATACGCGTATAATACGATGCACTTTGTGTCCACATTACGTAACAGAAATCATTAATGTAGGTTCTCAAGCGTCCGCACGATGTTTAATAGCCAGAGGTTTAATAGCTAAACGACACATTAATGGCTCCCGTGTACTTTTACATAAACGTCTATGCATGTGTGTCTATCTGAAATTATGCGATGTTAACCGGAATACGCGTTTCAACACAGAACACTTACGATCTGCATAAAAATGCAAGCAATTTAGAATATTAGGCTTCATTCCCGCGGCTCTCTCTCTCTCTCTCTCTCTCTCTCTCTCTCTCTCTCTCTTTCAGCAGCTTGCGCATAATAGCACTTTTAAGCTCGCGAAGAAAGCATCATATTTTTGGAAAAACCGCAAGTGTGACATTGCAACTTAGATCATTATTTTATCTCCTGTTGCACAGGCGCATTTTTCACAAATAATATGTGCGGAGACATCTATAAAAATGTAACTACTGTTTCAGTAAGTTTATTGCAAGCATTCCGGGGTAATGGAGTACAATCGTGCATTGTTATCCGTTATGCTCCCTACGGGAACGAACTTTGCAAAATATTGCGAGTTAATTTTGAAATATAACTCTGGCACGGCAACGCCGTGTGATAGGGCACCGCCCTGCCGGCTGCTGCGCGAAACCATCCAGCTCTCCTGGTCAACGAAAAGTTTATTGGTGTCATAAAAGGGGAAGGAAAAACTCTCGAATTTCTGTGCGGTCAGCGGGACTGCTGATTGAACGAGGCGTGAAAAACGTGCGTATTTCGGTCGTCGTGAGTTACTTTTTGCGCGTATAGATAAAGATCAATGGGACGCGAACAAAATGGTCGTCAAGGCAATGCTCGAAAAATTCCCTCAATAAGGAGGTGACGTCGACCGATAAATCAACGTGAACATTTTGCCCCCATATGTCATCCGCATTAATCGCGAGGTATGAAAATATTTTGCAAAATCCCGTGAAAAATATTATCAATTTTAATAACGCCGCATTTGCCACAAATATATTTTATAACAGACCCGCGTTACATTTTAAAGTGCTTAAGCATTAACGTAATAATCGACATTAATTCTCCACCGCGTTTAATTTGCGTTTACATCTCTCCGACCGTCAATATCGGTGCTGTAATGTATGATATTGTAAAATCTATGGTTTGGAACGCGCGATATTAATCGAAACATTTGAATACGCAATTATCACTCTCCTGGCATATAAAATTCTGTTTTGTATTATTATGCCGTACGTTGCGAACGCGTTGCCGACGACGCGCACAATGAAAATGCATACATGCGCGAATGCACGCGATATTAAAGGCACGCGTTGCCGCCTCTTCCTCTTGGAAAATTGGCAGCGGGGACGATTGCGTGTAGTCCGACGAGGGGCGGGCAAGAAGAAGCGTATGCGATTAGGTCGCTGGCTTCTCACCTTCCGTTGCACGCGTTGCCGCCGCGGCGAGATACTTATACGCCGCTTCTGAATAATGCAGGAACACCGGTAACCGGGAACAGCCGAGACGCGGTAATTACCGTCGTTCCATTGAAAAGAAGTTGGCTTGATCATAATTTCGCCATTAGCTGTTGGCACGACGCTGGCGGAGGTGAAGATCGAACGCGCCGTCCACTCTAGAAGGATAAGGGCGGAAAGCGGGGGAGGGAGGGGAGGAATAAAGACGGGCACGGGGCGAGGGAGAGGGCGAGTAATTCGCGCAGGTACCGTCTGCAGATATTGCATTTTTATAAGGCGCACGTCCGCTCTCCTTCCTCTCCGTTTTCCTTTCATCTCGTTCCATTTCTTCCCCCTACCACCGTCGCGTCGATCCGACGGCGGCGGCGGCGGCGGCGGCGGCGTCCCGACGCGGCCCAAGTGGCCGCTAACGACGACGGCTTTATCGCGAAAAATAGAGTCATGGAAGCCGAACCACGTTCCATCCGTCAGAGGTAAAAGCTAACGCCCCCTTCGGAATGTGCAAGCGTTTTCGCTGGGCGCGCTCCAACGGCCCTCGTCCGACGAAGTTAAACGGAAAAGCTGATCGTTGCTGTGCGAGTGCACGGGCGCCCTGCCGCCGCCGCCGCCGCCGCCGCCGCCGCCGCCGCCGCCGCCGCCGCCGCCGGCCGCGCGAGCTCGCGGAAAACGTTTGAAAAATGCTCGGCGCTCGCGATATCGTCGGAAATTGGTCTCATTCGGAATTGATTTTATCGCATCGCCCGGCAAACGCGAGCGAAATATTTCGCGCGCGCGGGAGAAAGAGATACAGCTTTGGCTATTTCCTGCTCGATGCCGCGCGACCTTCGGCCCGACTTTATTAGGGGCGAAGACCCCTGGCATGCACTTGTTGACTTACGTATTACGCCGTTAGCATGCTAGACTTGATTAGACGCTATTTGCGATGAGTAGATGCACGTACTGATTGCGCAATGTTTGCATGCAAGCCAGTAACCAAGCGCGTTCACGTGAACGTGGTATATCGTTGCAGTAATGAGCAAGAGGCAAACTATATGCTGTCACTTTGGAAGATGGCGCAGCATCAAACGGAGCATGCTGGGGTCCCTCTTAATTTCTGTCTTAAATCCGCCCACCCGATACAGGTTTTACCCACACTTCCGTTTGCCTTGCAAAACGAGGGGCAAATGAAGCTCTTTCCACGTTTACGGGTCTAATTACAAGTACTTTCCTGTCCTGTGCCAGTCGAGTCTCCGCCTCGTTTAAAATTACGGTGTCTCTCAAGAACTAACATAATTAGCAATCAGCGTTCGTTTTGATTTTGAGTTGCGCCCGCGTTTGACGGCAGACTACATTCGTAGGAATTTGCATAAGCGTCGGTCCGCGATGTCAAAAAGTGCGTGCCGCGTTTATGTAAATCATCGATGAAACGTTTGAATCGTTGAGATTCATATGGAAATGTTCTTTAATCAGACCGACGCGTTATGGGGGGGAAAAAAAAACGTGTTGAATTTATGCATTCTTTTGAAATCCGTCGTTTTCACGCGCTTACACGCGAGATAGAATTTAATTTAAAGGAAATTTATTGTAGTCTCGGTTTACTCTATTTAGCATCGATCAATTATTAATCACAATTATTATTTTTCTCTCGAGGTGACGAGAGGTGTAATGCAATGCGGCGACGCTTTAACAGTTTAACCACGGTGCTCATTTCCAGCACACAACTAAGTTGATTATGAACTTGTGTAGTTCTTGATTATGATAATTAATTCACTTACAACGCAGAATGGTGGTTTCTATGTAGAGGAGTAATAAAGCCTCGGCGTGCCAGGCAAGAACAGTAGTTGCATCGCAGTTTACGTTTTTGCGCAATTATCAATCTAGATTTGTGAAAGTTTCCTATGATTACATATTAAACTTACATTGACGCAAAAAATGATATCATGATCGATTAAAGATTTGTTATAATTAAGCATATTGATAGTATTTTATATTCACAATTACAGCATATTTATTGATAATTATTACGTGTCCGCGATTACTTAAATTTCTGGTAGAAATTAGATTAAAAGATGGAATATTAAACTAGATCTTAAATTTTTTTTTGGCCACGAAATAGGAGAGGAAGGGAACAGCTCATTTTGCATCCGCGGACTCAATTACGTTCGCTATATCACTTGAAACGAGAGATGACTGGATAATTGGACATCTAAAAAACTCTGCATCTTGTACATATTTAATTAGATTCATCATCAATTACACAAATGTGACGATACATGCTACGTAAAGTTTGTTGAATAAAATAAATGCTGAAGATATTTATAGCGAAAAAGAACGAAAATATTATTTTAATGTTATATTAATACACTTTACAATCTTATACTCGTATGTATACTATTATAATTCTTGTTCATATATGTACGTCAATATTTTGAACTGGCTAAGACTCCCGCATGGAATGTAGGGGAGAAAGTCCAAGTTCAAATCCAGGCTCAGGTAATATTTGTCGCAACAAATTTGTTATAGTTTTTCGGGTTTTTTAATAAATTGTTAGCATCAATATTATTAAATTGATTAGCAATTTAATGTTATAATATTACTTTTCTATAGTTCAATTTCAGAACTGCATTTCAAGACCGACTAATATGTGACGCGTGTAGTTCGAGAAGCTGGAAAATGTATATATAAAATTATCTAGGAAATTAATATTTGAATATTGAAGAACGCTATTAAGTATCCTATAAGTATGAGTACTTTGAAAAACAAGAGTATTACTTTTGAGTAGACTCGAATCTAGATCAAATATGCTCGGATTTTTTAACAATTTATTTTTTTAGAGTTCGAACACTATTTGTAAGAAATTCGATTCTTCATTATAAAAAGTACTTATAGTGCTTATAATTATAAATACTATAATATACTATTTTGCATCTTGCAGATACTTATTTGTTTAAATTATTGGAAATTAATTAGTCTTAATTAATCCTAGAAATTAAAGTTTGATTATTGAATTTGACTTGGATTTTTAAATATATATTGCATTTAATCTTATCTAACTAACAATAAGATCCGCTTTAACCGTTGTTGGCCACTTCTTGATTTTAATTGTATACTTCATAGTCTTATAGGTGTTAATTATTGTTTATTTTAATATTAATGTAATAATGGGAATAGTTTCTTAATGATAACTGCATTTATGATTTATTAATTATAATAAGGCGCAAGAATTTATGAAACGATGGACTAAGTTCTTCATTAGGAAGATTCGAAATAACGTACGTTACAAATTTATGCGCCACAGAAATTCATTAATTTATTTTCAAATATTGAACTACTGACACCGTAATATACGCGCGCAATTGATAGAGTAGCTTTCAGATACAAATTATGTTCGCGCCATTTTAATTGATTTCGAAGCAAAATTCAGATATACCATTTTAATTGATTTCGAAGTGTATGGAACTTGTTTCAACGACAGTCATTGAATATTTATTCATTATATATTTTCGATATTTTTACTATGTATTTACTAATAAACGAACAAAATTGACGTATCCATGTAAAAATATTTCGATGAGAAAACCATCGACAATTCGCGATCAACCAGAACCGTCGTACCGCGTGGATCTGCTTTTAATTCACTGCTATTTAGGATTTTCTGATTTTCGTGGCCAAATCACGAAAGAGACTGCGAGTTTCGGTCACGATTAATCTAATCTCTCTTCGCGTTACTTCGAGATCCGGTTCTGGCGAGGGTCGAGGCACGGGGATCTCTTTTTCCGGGAAGATTGAGTTTCGTGCAGTAGAAACGGCGTGATATAGCATTAGCTGTCGATCGGATCCTATCATTCATTAATTAGTCCACCTCGCGATTCGCCATCGTAACGACTAATCCTCATTCTCCGGATCGACCGGCTTGGCCTATCTACGGGGCACGGGGTTGAAAGTAACGAGAGCGAAAGAAAAGCGGAATCGAAGTCCGGAGAAAAAGTGAGAATTAAAATGGTGCGGCGTGGAGATGGATAACGAGTTGGGAACGGGACGGAGTTCTTGTTCGAAGAACGATCCTTCCACCTCGTTATCCTTCCTTCGGGTCCCGCGGACATCTTCAAGACGAGAAGCTTGATTTATTTCGCTCTTATCTTTCATTCCCCCCCCCCCTCTCTTTCTCTCTCTCCCATTGGATTCTGGAATCACTGAGAAAGGATTATCGTCAAGTTAGACGAACAAATCGAAACTTTTAATTTTTAATCTTTTTTCACCGGGCGTCCCATCCGCGTGGCTTTTGTTACTAGAAAATAGACATCTTCCAAATCTGCTTTAACGAGCCTCGAGAAAAATGGAATAGGAAGATAAACGATGCGATAACCTCGCCTCGAAGTAGCGATTAAGTTTGCGATAATCTCTCTACAGCTGGTGTCGCTAATAACAAAGTTTGTACGTCTCTCGAGGCGTTTAAGTGCCAGACAGCGTTTCTTAATACATTTGTGACTACGACCGAATGTCCGTACCAATAAATGTTGAATTGACGGGAAGAATAATTTAAGCTGAAAAGACTTTAAGTCTAATCGGTATCGAATCGTTCGTTATTAATTGATAAATCATTAATACTTCGAGCAATTTTTAAACATTTTTAAACTGACGCAACGTCCATTTTAAATATGGATATACGATTTTAATTAAAAAGTATAATAATTTGAAAATCGAAATTGTAGACGAAAATAATATAAATGCGTGTTTAAATGTCTGTTAATTTAATAATGCTTAAAAGGTAACTCGTGCCCGGATTATAACATCATAGCTCATAAAATCGGAAAACGATTTTGGAAATCGTTTGAAAAGACTATTCCGATAAGATACGATGATCCATTATACAGGTTCCATTTCGCGGAGCGTCGGTTCATATTGATTTTCATGTATTTTCGCGGGGAACTATCGTCGCCTCGTCGTTACCACGTCTTATCGTCCCGGGGTTTGCTTCGTCTGGATGGCGAAATAGGATTTGGACTTTAATGCGTTTCCCGCTGGGTACATCCACGAATCGACAGTCAGGAATTCGACGCAGCATTACCGGTGTAGCAACAGAATTTCTCTCTTGCAATAAAATCGTCCGTGAAATATTTACACAACTCATGTTTGCGCTTCAGCCAGAATTTTCCCAGCGCAACATATCGACTGACATCGACGATTACATCAGTCTGTCCTAACACAATACATATCAGTTTGTTGTTATTGTTTACGACACGTATGTATGACGTATATTTTATATTTTAACAGAATTATTTGTCTTTGCGTGTTTTAATTACTGTTTAATTAGAAATCAAGAGGGATATATTATATATTTACAATACAGAATTATTTTGTATCGTTTTCAATATAATCTAATGTATTTATAAAAACGTGTGATGTAAAAATTTTGAAATATGCCCTAAAGCAATTTTCTACAAAAATTTTGAAAGTAAAATTTGTTTTTAGAAATTTTCATAATATTATAAAAGTGAGAAACTAAAAAAAACTAAACATCCGCAGTCACAGAATCATTTGCCATTATTTTCCTATGTAATGCACCTACAAATACGGCTGATGTAAAAATTTTGAATCGCGTGATAAATGGCGGCTTCTTATGAAATTTTTGCCGAGGAGAAATCGGCAAATATGTTGGAACACCCATAGTCGGAAAAAGATGTGACAGTCGTGAAAGACTTTTCCTTGTAATCTTTCCTTCTTGCTGGCAAAGAAGAAATAGAATCTTCATCGATCGCGACACCCCAGACCTCTCCTAGGTACGTGCTAAATATCAAACGCCGAACATTATTTCCAAGTGTCGATCACTTTTCACGGGCATTGTTCCCTTATTAGAAAACCACGAGTCAGCGCTTGACCAATTCGCCAGACAATACGACGCCATCGATCCGAAACGAAGTTAACGTACCGGCCTGCGTTCTGTGTAATAAGTTGTACCCAGTGAGATGATTCGTTAAAACAAAATTGCATGCGTCATTAAATCATGCCGACAGCTTGAACAGCGGAGCGAGCTGTGATATATAGTTTCTTGCGGTAATTTATTGACGAGCCAATCACAGCAATAAAGCGATTACGACAATCACATCGGTTGGACCTCAATTCCGATGTCCTTGCTTCTTATCGGGGTCCCCAGCTCTCAGCGACGCGACGCGACGCCGACGCCAGTCGTCCCCAGCGTTGTGTTTTCCATCGGCGAGGCAGTACACGTACGTTGCCACGGAAACGACAGTTGCCTCTAAAGTTTTTCGCCGTGACGAGAGATTTTTCGCGAGGATAAGTGAAAGACGCTATATTGTACGAAGTGCTGGTAGGGCTTCCTAACAACTTGGCCAATGTTATCACACACACACACACATACACACACACACACACGCACGCACACACACACACACACACACACACACACACACACACACACACACACGCACACACACACGCACACACACGCACGCACGCGCACACACACACACACACACACACACACACACACACACACACACACACAACACAGACACACATATAAATTCCTCCCGTTTTATCCTCCCTCTCTACTCAGCATGTATACGCAAGCCAATGTGTATATACACGCAGTCATGAGTGGTGAGCACAACATCGCGAAGAAAAACTTAAGCACGACACGTGTATACACACAATCTCGCGTGGCCCACGTAGTACACCCACCAATCTTGCAACACACACGATTGCGCTTTTACCCAGAGTGGCTTCCGGTTTCATGGGAATACAGCCGATAGAGCGCGCGGTGTCGGGTCTCTGGGGATGTTCGTCGGACAAATTTCCCTCCAAGATAAACTGCTCTACCCTACCCCCCTTCCCAGGTAAGCCCCGGCATGTTTCTTAGAAAAATTTCCCGGTATCCACAAATAACCCGACTACACCTCGACTGACCCGCTCTTCCGTCTCGTGTGCACCCCTCTGCGCTATCGTTAGCTCGATGAAAACTTCGGGGGATAAAGAAGGCGTGGTAGTCAGATTGAGTTTTACGCGATCGGCCATTTTCTGCAGAGGCGAATTTCCATTTTGCTTGCCCAACAGGACTTTATGTTGCCCATCGGCTTCCTTTTTCGGCGCTCTCGCCCTCCCGCGGGAAATCGCACGAGAAATTGAGCGGGACGAGACGAAATATAAATGCAGCACGCCGGATTCTAGAAATCCAATGGAATCGAACAATATTATTTTATCCATTCGAAGGGAGATAAGCATATATGCGATAACCAAATATTAGATTCCTTCATTATAAAATGTTTGCGACAAGGAAAGATAAATGTATATATAGGGAGTTTTATAATTATTGACACAACGCTTGTAAGTAGGTAGAGCGAGTTAAACTGAATAGAAAAAAGTCTCGCGCTATTTTGAGATTTTCACAATATAGTTAACGGGAAATAAAATGCAAGGATCTGCGAATAAGCATATGTCCGCGCGATTCGATCAGCGTTTATGGTTTCTTGGGGAATCTGTGGGAGGAGTTTTGTAAATAATAATGTGCCATTCGTGTATACTCTGAAAGAAAAAAGAATTTGTAGTAATCAAGCTTTAGTGAAAGAACTTCAATTAAATGTTTGATTACAACCAAATATATAATAATATTTAGTAATGATATTGATAGTAACAAAACGATTACTAAGTATTATTAAATTTTTTTGTTATATTAAGTGAATATTCGATTGAAACTATAATATTACACGAAAGCTTAGTAACTATCGTGTAGGTTTGATTATTACAAAAACTATTGAACTATTCTTAACATAAAAAACGTTACCTCTTGATTTTAAAGTAAGCTCATCTAAAATATAAGCACCAATAGGATTTTTTTAATTTCAAAGGGAATTTTTTCAAAAGATGGATTAATAGCAGATATTCTTAATTTTTATAATTTATTCTACTTATTTTTATAAGGAATATGAGATTGTTGTATTGGTTTTATTGTAGAACTGGATTTTCCGTAAATATGCAGGAAAATGTTATTCTTAGATATTGAATTTCGTATATACGTTTTCCGTCGATTGTGAAAGTTAAAAACAAACAATCAAATAAATAATAACAGTATAATAAATAATAAATACTGATATTTGAAACATGCATGTTATTTTGAAATGATTAGATTAATTCTTCGAGCCACTTTTTATTATTGTCTCATTTATTATTTAAATATCACGATGTTTAATGTTTTGAGTGTCAAACATACTGCACCAGTTATAATAACTAAACAATATTTGTACAGTCGATAAAATCTTGTTTTTTTTAACTATAAACATTAATTAGCAACTTATTAATAACAAACGTAATAGATTGTACATATAAACATGGAGTCATTATTAAGAAATTGCTAATTAATGTATATTTTCTAAAAATAACATTTTTAAAAATATTCTCTGCAAAAAATATACTTTTTACATTAATATACTTTTTCTGTTAAATTGTAATGGTATAATTGTTGCAAACGTCAAATAAAACATGATCCGCATAAACTGTCATTGCTCAGAAATTCGTTAGAAGCAATATATTTTTAGTTGCAAAGATATACTTTAAAAAGAAGAATATATCCTTACTCATTGAAATTGAGAATATATGTGCTGGGAAGGTTTGTAAAGTATATAGCCCTCTTTTTTCCGTGAATAAAGTATATAATCCAATTTTTCCGTTGTACCGAATTCTTTTTTTCAACCATTGTTATTTATAAAGCGCTCTTCCCATTGTTCCTCACTGCTGTCGCCGCATCTTGCGGACACACGCTGATTCACAAATCTTCATTAAATTATTTTCTCGTTAACTATTGCGAAAATTGTAAAACGATACAGGACTTCTTTTTGTTCAGTTTAATCTGCTTCGTCTATTCACAAGCTTATCACTAATTATCAGATATCCTGTATATATAGTATATATAAATAAAATTTAATTATATAAATTATATAGTAATAAAACAGAAATTTAATTTTATGTATACATATACACAAAATAATAGCAGATAAATAATATATAAATACATAATTAATTTTATGTATATATGTATTATATATAGAATTAGTTCTTTTACGAATACGATAGTGCAAAAAAATTCATAATTGCAATTTGCAAAGGCATTACTGTTCGCATTTTATTCAACGACGCTTATAAGATATGTGTAAAGAAAAACGAGAGGAAGAGGAAACGATCTCGAGTTGGGTCGTTTAGATCGATCGCGAGCACGCGTCGGCTTGCACGTCGACTGTGACTACTGCGAGTTTCGGTATAATTACACGGCTCGCGTTTTACTGACTTTTTTACGAGCACGTATCTACGTATCGTTACTGCACGGAACCAGATTGTTACGGATCCAATTTCTTTTTTTTCCCCCCACTTTTATATTTTAAGTTAATTTCATCGGATCCTTCTTTCTGTCTTCGAACAAAGGTGCTTTTTCTATCCGTTCATTCTGTATTTGAAAATTCTACGCGCATGAAATTTATGCTTTGATTAAAATATTACGATCCTCGGATTTAACGAATTGATCTTTTTTTATGCGTTGAATGTAACGTCGGGGAAAAGACAGTTTTATTTAAATCGATGATAAAAATTGAGAGTACAAGAATTCCATAAAATGCCAGGGGCTTTCGGAGCAGAAATAAATTAGAAGACCAGCGTGATTTCAGACAATTCATTGGAGTAACTATGGTTTGCGTATTTCACAAAGTACAAAGTTTGATAAAGTATGTCTGCAAAAAGGATAAAGGATGGAGGAAGGAACTGTAATCCCATATCAGCGCTTTACAATTGCATCATCCGATCGCATCTTCACTGCCAGTGTACGCATTAAATGCATTTCAAGGCAATTTCAATAAATAACTGGATTTAAAGCTAAACGATCCAATTTTCTGATAAATCTTCTTCTGATGAAGGCAGTCATATAAATGTATTCAATCGTGATAGGCTGACATTCTTTTACCCTTATTGCCATCAATTTATTCATTTGCTAATGAATTATTTAATTAGACGGCACGAGCTTAAGAATAATCCGTATAACTAAATCACGCAGGGCTTTTATTAATAAATGCACATATTACCGCACTCAAAGTAATATTTATCTCTGAAAACTTAAATGCAAATCAATGACGGTCAATTAAATTACAGTGGATATATGAAATTATTTCGATTTTCGACGAGCAATAATTTCCTGTTTTCGGCTATTTCCGAATATCGTGAATTAATTAATATTCATTATGTGCCGATTTAGTTAGTATTTTGTGTTTCTAACCGGGAGAGAATTATTCAATGTGCAGAAAAGAAGATCGCGTATACATATATCTATAAACGCGCAGAACTAAATCTCACCCATTTGTCCGTCGCGCAAATCGCGGTGTAGGGCATAAGAATACCTCACTGCGGAACGTCTTATAAACTGTGTTTACGACTGCGTGTTTCGCGCGTCCCGTCATAAACTCTTGGGCGACACATTCGAAACAATCCGCGCCACGACGTGGCGTCGCGATATATTGAGATTATGGATATTAAGGGTGTAACTAATAACGCGCGACGGGTGTACGGCTTAAGATAAACATACGGGACGATTTTTCTCACGTGGAGAACCCAACCCCCGAGACTATCGGCGAGACCATCCGAGCGCGGTGGCTCGTAAATTTCCTCGAAATCGGGAGAGAAAAATCACCCCCGGCCGTCGAAAACCTCGGCAGAACTGTGGATTGGCGAAGGCCAAGGATTGAAAGATGGCCGAGGGCTACGAAGTTGAGCGGGGTATAAGTAGAGGGATAAAGTCACAGTTAGTCGTATCAGGCTAGTCTGTAGTTGCGCAGTTCCTTTTTTTCTTTTCACCCTGCCTGCCTGCCTGCCTGCCTGCCTGCCTGCCTGCCTGCCGCCCCAAAGCCGACTGAAGGGGCCATTTTCGCGGTACTTTTATCCCACCGATGGAAATATTTTTATCGAAACCCTCGCACCGCACCCCGCGGCATCGTTCTGTAGATTTTGTTTTATGCTTTATTTGGGGATCCGGTCCAAAGTTTAGCGCGGAATATCTACCGGCTGTAACGAAGATAAGGCACAGGAAACAAATAAAGTGGCCATTCGAGCGCCGTGAAACTTTTAGTGCTGCCTCGCAACAGAATTACGCCGTCGTAACCTTAGATTTATCAAGCGACAAGTTTATAAACTGACTGGAAAAACAGTGTTTCCACTTGAAACAGGTGCGGCGCGGATAAACGGTTCATGAAGCTTACAGCACGTGAAGATTGAGATTTCGCTTGTACAACATTATTGATCGCTACGGCGTGAACTGAAAATTTTAAAACAATTATTCTTTCCATTTATCTCGATATTAACGTTAACATTTTTATTGATCCTTAAACTGTAATGTCGGTCTTACAGACTAAGCTATTGAAACTTTACTTGTCAATGACTTCCTTGAGAGAGACATCCCCAAGAGACGCTTTAAACTCATAATACCTTCGTATGCCATTTATTCCCATCAAACGTTAGTCCCAGTATCATTCGCTGGGAACGTGAAATATAAAACTGTCGAAAAATTCTACATAAAGAAATTTAGTATCAAATCAACAATTTATTGTTTCATATATAAACAAGAATATAACATCTTCTTGAAAAAATTTATGATTTTAAACTGACATAATTTGCTTACATAAAGAGAAAAATTTTCTTTATGTGAGCAAATTATGTCTGTTTAAGATTATAAATTCTTCCAAAAAAATTTATGTTCTTGCCTATATACGAAACAATGAATTGTTGATTTGATATTAATTTTTTTTTCTGTGTAGCGATATCACAGGCCAAGATTTACTGTTGTGTACTCGTATTTACAGATGTGATGTTATATTTTAATGTTAGGCAAATTTTTATAGTTCAACTTTCCTAGGATGTTTTAGGATTTTTAAATTTTTTGAATTGATGGGAGATGTTTTGAAAACTGATCTTTTTCAAATTTTCACCCTAATAACTCCCGAACGAGTCAACGTATCAATCTCCGTTTTGTACTAAAAATTTTCTTTTTCTATGTTCTTTCAAATGATATATTACAATATCGAGGGTTTTATTTGAAATATTTGAGTTGAAGTCTCGCAAGAGCAATTTGTACAATTCTCTGAAAAGCGAGCCCCTCGAAATGATTAAACATGTATTTCGCGGTTTTTCATAATTTTGAACCGTTTCCGAAACATACTGAGAGAAGTAATTATCAAACGTTTAGTTAAATATTGATCAAATGAATTTTGTAGTTACTAGTAGCAATAATTTAGTTACGTTTAACGAAACATTTGATCATAAGTTGTATGAAAACAATTATTTGATTAAGGTTACAAATTGTTTGGTCGTCGAAACAACTATATATTTAGTAATTACGACTATAAAATTTATTTGACTATTTAACTAAACGCGTTTGGTCTAGCGGAGTCTAGCTCACTAAATATTTCTCTCGTTGTCAGTGTAGCGGGGAAAGTTTTACAGACTTCGGAGACACCTCGTACATAAGATTTTTTGCTGATTCTCACATTAAAACGTCTTTCTGTTTGTCTATTAAAAATATGCAGAATAATTGAAAACATGCATTTTTCATTACAAGGAACTTACAAAATTAACGGATGCATGATAACGGTCTGTCAGACCGCCGTTTACCGATAGTGTGATTTTTTCGAGTGTTACAGTTTAAGGGTTAAGGGATATTGGAAAAAATTGAAAAAGAAAAAAAAGGATATCATTGTGCGCAAGCTTAAAAAAGGTTTAAAAGGCAAATGGGGAAAACGAGTATGGACATTTAAGCGTCAAATTGCACGAGAGTGTTTCCCGGCGTGACTCTCGGAAATCAAATCGAATCCCTTTTGAGCGTCTATCTCTGTGTCGTCAGCGAGGAGGAAGCGGAGCGATACAAACTACGGTGAAAGAGCCAAAAAATTCCGACGTCGACTGGCGAACAGAGGGAAGGACCGCGCCTGTTAGTCGCTTTTTGTCCGGCGCGCGTCATTGAGCGTGCGTACGGTATCGTTGCAGTCGTGCAACTGGTGCAATCGCGTCGGCACGAGCGACGACGAACAAAGGGCACGAGTTGCCCGCACGGCGACACGCGAAACGTCGCGTCGCGTCGCGTCTCGCGTGCGCTTTTGTAACGCCGAATGTGCCGAAAGCCGATAGCGCGACGTTTCTTGAGAGGTGCGCGAAGCGAGAGAAGAGAAATGGACGAGAAACGGGAGGGACGTAAAAAAGAGGAAGGCAAAAACGAGCGAATACGCGGCGCATCGACGAAGAGCGGAAAAGGAGCAAACGAGAACAGAGCGCGCGGCACCGAGCTCGAAATTCGCTCTGAATTCGCAGATAATTGAAAATGCCGTGCCGGTCAGTGCACATAACGCTTATCGATCGCTCACGTCTCTGTCTGGCTAGTTACTCTCTGGATCCCTACCGCGATGTTGCATTTAATTCGCTAAATCGCAGACACATTCATCCAACAAGAAGCGGAAAGTTCAGCTTGTTAAAATTAGATTTGTATTTTCAACGTGTGCACGCTTTGAAGATATTATCTTCATAAAAAATTGGACACAAGCTGATTGAGAGTATCGAGAGCACGCTCAAAGCTCAAACTTTAAGATTTAAGAAGCTTAAACTAATATATTCGAAATAATCTGATGAATGCTTCAACGCGGACGGGAAAGTATTTTTCACGATTATTTTAATTCTTTTGACACAAACCTGGGTAACTCGTGTTCGATTGATTTCTGTTCATCGAAGCTTCTCGAAATCTCAAAGAATCCCCCATTTCCTGTTCTCTCCTAAAAAGTCGTAGCGAGGGATTTCTTTGCGGTAGGTTGACCGAAATCACATCATTTTCTCTACAAATAGCGCCGAGTTCATTTTTGTGTCTGACCAGTGATTCAGGAATGTAAGCAATATCTTTTTTTTATGAAAAGTAAAAATTTTGTAAAAATTATTGTAAGCATTCCGTTTCAATATTAGTATGTTTAAACGTGTTTGTTTTTATTAAAAAAAATATTTTTTGTTTAAAGAAAATCACTCATATAAAAAGAAAAACTGGATTTGGCGAACAGAAGTGAGGGGTCGAATTTCAGTGCAAATAAGTTAACGTAGAGCTTTTTGGAAAAGATATTATTTTTGCTTAAAAATAAAAAAGTTTTTATTTTTTTGATACTCGAGTTTTCTTGTTTGCCTCTTATAGAAAATCATTTTTACATGCCTGAATAACTACAGAGAAGAAGTGATATGTTGACTATCTATTTACATTTTATATAATAATTTTTTAATAATTAACATTTTAATTTAATAACTATATTCATCAAACTATTTATTAATAGATTCTAGACTCAAATTATGACACATTTTTATATATATATATATAATATATTATTTATAAAAATGTAGCAATGATTGAAGAGGAACAGAGGAATGGTAACATGGTCTATCACACAAATAAATTTAAAAAATTGGTTTATAAAAAAATTGCTTAATAAAAACATAGTGTTTTGTTAAAAAAATTATACATTCATTCAAAATAAAGAGAAAATATTGCGAAATGTGTGCAAATGTATGTACATATACAAAAGCATTTTGTATGTAGATTGGAGTAATGAAAATTTGAAATACATGTAATATAAACATTGTAAAAACTACAGATTGGCAATAAAATACAATCAATATATTAAATAACTATTTCAATTTAAAAAAGAGATCATATTAGGCGTGTTGAGACGTCAATACGGATAAAGACTCACATTAGCAAATCTCATTGTTCTTGTTTAACTTTGTTTAATTTAAAACATGTACAGTATTTAAAACTAGTCAAAAAATTGAGTAGCAAAAAACGTCTGAATATACATATATTCGTATTATAATACGCTTGAATTTAAAAAAATAAGGAAGTGTGTGTAATTAAATGTTAAAATATACTTTAAAAATATTTCGAAAATTAAAATGGCTTATAACAAATATTGGCTGTGTATTGATCTATTAGCGCCACTACAACGTCAAGTTACTAAATAAATAATTCAATACGTAATTATTAAAATTTGTCATCATAACGAAGATAATATGAGCGATCGTATTATAACATCATCTTCTCTGCTTTTCGAAGAATTTGGAGTTTTTGTATCTTTTGCAATGCTTTATATTTAAGGCTAAAAACCCTATAGTTATTTTCTTATATACATTTATTATAAAAAGTTACAAAATTTTGAATGAGATAACTTTCAATTTGTAATTAATTTTCTGTATTCAAATTATAATACATTACTTTTAGTTTTTTTCCAAAATAAAGTACATACATTTGTTTTAGAAACTTTAAAGTATGTTTATAAATTTTTAGAGGTTTTTTGGACTACTTTAAGTGGGTGAAAAAGTACTCGGACGCGAGTTACCCGGCTACCTTTTGCGTAGATAACGTGCCGTTTTTCACGTCGCATTGTAAAAGTTAAGAATATACTTTTTCTAAGCGGATAATATATAACTCTGCTGTTCTGTTCGAATTTCTTATACTGCCATATCATTTGAATCAATACAATCCAAAGGTTCTAAAAGGTAAAAAAAAAAAAATTACAGAAAAGAGATCTTACTTACAAACGGAATCATCGAAATACCAGAAAAAAGTTTTTAAATAAAAGATCAGTAAGAAAATGAAATGCAATCTGGGTCAAACAGAACCCAAACAGAATAGCAGGGTTGAGGCAATGAATGCAAGAGAATACGATTGAACGCGAATAATTAAATACCCTGGGAAGATGCGCGGTTTTTTTTTTACGTGCATACGCATGTTTAATTTTAATGAAACAACGGGGAAACGAGGAAGAGTTACCCGCGAGTAACAGCGAGTTGACTGTACTGCGGGATTGCAAAAGTTCGGCAAGCGAGTTAAATAAGCGATGTAATGTAAAGTTTTCGCGCGTGCGAAATAGCGCGGCGCAATAAAACTGAAATGAAAAACGGCATCGTGAGACGGTGTGAGTGAAGCGCGTTATTTCTCGCACGCCCCGGCAAATCAGCGGAAACGTCGTAAGAAAGTCGCGCGAATCGAAAATTTACTGCTCGCCGACTCAAGTGGACCGGCGAAAGTTTGACAGAGCCAATCGGCCGGTGGGCTTCCGGCGTGCAATCGCGGGGGCGCAATATCAGACGAAATCGCAAGCCGCGCGGAATACCAAATTGCGAGCGATATGAGAGAACGGGGAGGAACGAACAAACAAAAAGGCAAAAAAAGAGAGAAAAAAATTAAATAAAGGTAAAGAGGGGGGAAAAAAATGTAAAAGCGCAATTGACGCTCGAGAGCACGACGGTGCGGCGGTATACCGAGAGCATAAGCAAATATAATTAACAGAATAAATAGAGCGAGCAAATAGCAAATGATGTTGGTGTTCAGCGAACAGCGGAAGCGCCCGCGATAAATGGAAACGGAAACAGCATAGCGGAGGAAAACGTGTCGCCGCGTTCTCGCGCGCATATACACGCGCCACTTAACGAACTCGTGGGGGAAAAAAAAAAGAGTTGCGCGGAATAATACAGATACGTTTCTTTTTGTTGTCGGAGCATACGATACGCGCGCGCACAGTTCCCGGTCCTACGGTGTAAACTGGAAAAATAAGTCTCGTCGAACGCCGTTTGATAACGCAGCTGTTTACGAAAGCTTCACGGTCGTAATAAATGGACGAATAAATTTACCTAAGCCGTCCGGTGAAAATTAGATGACATAAAACAGCGACGGGATATAAACGACGGCCAACATATACGGCCGTGTTTTCGTTCGCGCGCTCTCGCTGCATTTAAGAAAAATCAAGAATGCGGGCATCGTGCGCTCATACATTTTTATATCGCGCGTTAACGCTTGGATACTGCTAATGGGCAAACGATACAGTAATTATAATATATTGCTGGAGGGTGTCACTAACACTGGTTTCGACACATTTTATCGTAATAAATAGAAAGAGACAGTTATGCTTGTAAAATTATTGAAAGAATTAATCGCGCATGACATAGAGGAAAATGATAAAGAAGAAAGTAAGTATATTCTTTTTTTGGTCATCTATAAGATATTCGTAAAATATTTGCGCGATAGATTAAATTTATTTATTATGATAACACTTTAACAATTAAAATTTGTGACGCGATTAGGGGAGAGTTGCCAAGTGCGTAACACTTAAGGATGTTTTGGTTATATAATATGAACTAAAAGTTATTTAAAAACTGACTTTTTCTATGTTTATTCTGTTTTTTTTAATCAACAAAAAATATTTTGATTGCAAATGTCCAAATTTTAATCCCGAAATTAGCTTCAAACAAGAAACTAGCTTTAATGAAAATTTTGATTCATGATGGTTTTTGCATTGGAAATTGCTATATTTTGCTGCAGTTTTTAATAAATAAACTTTCAAACGAGTAAGTGGATCTAAATACATTTTTACACGAATATTTATTACTGTTTTATTAGTGTATGTAAAAATTTTGATTTACTTTGTAATGCACGTCATCAAATTTGCAATTAAGTATAATATAATATAGTGTTAGTATGTAAATACATAAATTATTATATTTGCATATAAATAATATAATATTAGTATAAATATAAAATTATAATTAGTATAAATATAATATTATAAATAGCTACGTACATAATATAATATGTAAGTCTATAAATAATTTCACTTACACAGGATTGTTCCACCGTTGCTCGATGCTTCCTCCGCCTCCTCCCAGATCTCGTCAATGGAACACAACATAAAACTCGCGATTCACGCGAACGAAAGATCAATTACGATCGCGTGCTAATTATCACAGCAACGCGCGACACTTTGTTAACGGAACTACCAACGAAGCGACATCATCACATAGCGAAAGTGACACACGATCGCACGAGGTTACGATCCAAGTCGATAGCGTGAAAAAGATCTCACGCGCGCGTAGCCATCTCAGGGTGATGGCTATTTCGTACGAATATTCACGGCACTGTTGTATGGTGCGCACGAAAACACCGTACATGTAAGGAGAATCGGACACGAAACGACCGAACGTACATAGCGAACGAACGACGCAGCGAAATAAACACGGCGCTCTCCCGCGGTAACCTTCACTCGCATTCGCCGTCGCCGACGCACGGCGGAGAGTCAACACACAATCATTTCACTTCGTATCACCGTACATAACACTCGCGAACTGTAGCTGTAATAGACACGCGGCGAGATCGGAGCTGGAGCAGTTCGTATCCACCGAATTGCATAATGTAGTGACGCCACCGCCTTCGCAGCTGCCGGCCCGTCGACTGCTGTCCCGTCGGCTGCCGGCCCGTCGTCGCTGGTCACCCGTCGGCTATTGAAATACGCATATCGCGATGACTCCCCTTCGCACAATTGTCGCACGTGTGTCGGAATCGAGAATCGATTTTGTTGCGAATGTATCTACCGCGACTAAAGAAGGCGAAATCGATTCGGACATACGTGCAACAATCGTGCAATGAGGAGTCGTCGCGATATGCGCATTTCGGTATCCGACGGGTGACGAGCGACGACGGGACAGCAGCCGACGGGACAGCAGCGGCGAAGGCGGTGGCGTCGCAACTACGCTGCGCATTTCGGAGAGGATATGGACCACGCCAGCTCTGATCTCGCCGCGTGTCTATCACAGCTACAGTTCGCGAGTGTTATATACGGTGATACAGAGTGAAATAATTGTTGTACGTTGACTCTCCGCCGTGCGCCGCGCGAGGAAGGCGAATAAAGGTTACCGCGGGAGAGCGCCGTGTTTATTTCGCTACGTCGTTCGTTCGCTACGTACTCTCGGTCGTTTCGTGTTCGATTCTCCTTACATGTACGGTGTTTTTGTGTGCACCATACAACAGTGCCGTGAATATTCGTACGAAATAGCCATCATCCCGAGATAGCTACGCGCGCGTTAGATCTTTTTTACGTTATCGACTTGGATCGTAACCTCGCGCGATCGTGTGTCACTTTCGCTATGTGATGATGTCGCTTCGTCGGTAGTTTCGTTAACAAAGTGTCGCGCGTTGCTGTGATAATTAGCACGCGACCGTAATTGATCTTTCATTCGCGTGAATTGCAAGTTTTGTGTTGTGCTCCATTGACGAGATCTGAGAGGAGGCGGAGGCTCGGGAGGAGCATCGAGCAACGGCGGAACAGCCCTGTGGGTAAGTGAAATTATTTATAGGTTACCTGTACTTAGAAAAAAATTACAAGCTTCACTAAATTTTGTCAACTTGATTGAATTTCTTTGTTTCAAATATTTATGTATTTAAGTTAAATATATACTCGTAAATGCTTAAAATTGCGGAAGAAATTTTAACCACCTTACACACATCTGGGTAATATTAAAAAGATACTTATAAAGTTAAAAAAAATCTTTTGGAAAAAACATTATAAACAAATTAATGTCAAAGAGAGAAATTTCTCGTTTTCTAAGTGAATTTTTTCATAACTTGTTTTCCAAGAGAGGTTATTTTTTTAAACTTTACAAGTATCTTCCCAATGTTACCCAGAAGGTGTATGCAAAGTTTCAAAAAATACTCCTACTTAGAAGAAATGTTATAAACAAATTAATTTTGAAGAGAGAGACTTCTCGTTTTCTTCTGAGTGAATTTTTTCATAATTTGTTTTCCAAGAGGAATTATTTTTTTAAATTTTACAAGTATCTTCCCAATGTTACTTAAAACATGTATGCAAAGTCTTAAGAAAAAGTCTCACTTAGAAAAGATGTCAAAAGCAAATTAATTTTGAAAAGACAGACTTTTTGTCTTCTTCCAAGTGAATTTTTTCATAACTTATTTTTCAAAAGGGGTCATTTTTTTAAATTTTGCACACACCTTTGGGGAAACATTAGAAAGTTATACCTGTAAAGTTTAAAAAAATAATCACTCTTGGGAAAAAGATTGTAAAAAAATTCACTTAAAAGAAAATGAAAAATCTCTCTTCGAAATTAATTTGTTTATGACTATTTTTCTAAGACGAGTCATTTTCTAAAAATTGTGCACACATCTTCTGAATAATATATTATAATTTAGATTTATAATTTGGATTTATATGCATTTTACAGATTAATGTAGCTGTGTTACTACTCCGCTGCTACGCATCGGTCCGGTGAGTTTAAAAATTTTTTTTTCAAATTTTTAAGTATTGAACCCTTGAAAAATTTTCATTGGAGATTTATGTAACGTTTACATATAAAATAAAAAATATCCGAAAAGAATCAAGTAATTTAGAAATAACATTATGAATGAACATTATGAATGAACATAAATTTATCAGATATGAAATAGATGGACCGAGGGAGAAACCGCTGATCAAAATTGTGTACACTACTGTCTAGTAATGCCCAAAATTTTACGTAATCCTCAATAATTTTTGCTTAGTAATTCCTAAAATCTGTACACCTACTGCCCTCAGCAGTTTCCTCCTCGTGTTAAATATTGAATAGTTACGCTTTAAGAGACGATATGCATTCAACAACTTTCCCTTGTATTCTTTTTCTGGTTATCCATAAAATATTTACACGATAGATGAAATTTAGTTACTGTAATATCAAATGATTAAAATCTCTCCGACGCGCAATTACATGTGCATTCGAACGATACAATTCATATTTCTACAAAATTAACAACGGAAAACGCGAAATCGAACGTTATAACTCACTTGTCTGAATACGACCATATCCGACCTTGGGATAAAAAAACATACGTTGCGTTGTATTAAATCCAATTAGTCGAAGACCTATGCTCGCGCTGAGAGTAATTAGCGAGAAAAAAAAAATTTCCCGTTGCGCATTAAATCGGGCGTTGTTCATGGTTAGCGAATGCGCGATGGTGCTTGAATAATTTGCGAAAATTATCGGAAAAGTAAGGAACTCTCTCGCCCCGGTATGTTCGCGGAGAAAAGCGCAGCGTGCAACTCCGCTCTCTCTGGCATAGCTCGAGAAATACTTTCGGACGTTCTGGAGGATAGGGATGAGGTCGTGTCAGCAAAGTTTGACTTCGCCGCACCACCTTCCCCGACCATTTATATTCGGCGCACGTCGGTGCGATATCGATTACACGATCGACGTGATAAATGTAAAGCAGCGGCGCCGAATCATGTAAGTAATTAAAATTGGCAGTTTGCAAAGTTGGCAAAACGCTGGCAAAGGGTACCCCGCGAGCGATGACGCATGTATCGACGTAGTTTCACCATGGTATAATGGTCTAATTACGGTTTGATAAACAGCTCCGTGTATTTTAGACCGATGTTATGTAAATGAGCTTTCCAGGGTGATTAACATCGAAGTGCTGTTTAGTAAAACGTAACTGCGCACATTGCGTGCAGTGAAATGAGGTGTATTACTGGTACATGAGAAATTCGCCTGAGGCCTTCCAATTCAAATAATGTATTTTCTAGCATAATTAAATAATAAATGAGATTAGCACCTAGGGGTAGCGTAATATATTAAGAAAATTATACATGGAAGCACCATTTGTATTAAGGGGCTTTTAATTTAATTGTACATAATTGGATTAAAGACATCACTTGTGTGTGTGTGTGTGTGTGTGTGTGTGTGTGTGTGTGTGTGTGTGTGTGTGTGTGTGTGTGTAATATTGTTTATAAGTTTTGGAACACTTACAATTTTTTGTCGCAGTGTTTCCGTTAAAAAGTTAAATTAAAAAAGTCTTCAAAAAATTTTTAAAATATTTAAGCAAAAAATTAGAAAAAAAAAATACTTTTTCTTCTTTTGTTTATATACATTCTTTAATTTCAAAATTAAAAACATGTTGTGAAAATGAATTTTTACACATGAAATTTGCCATTGCAAAAAATTATTGTTAAAGTACACATGTACGTAACTTTATTTATAATGGTTCAAGCATGATACATATGATTTTATTTGTTTAAAATTTGATATAAAAAAATAAAAAAATTGGCACTAATTTTATTTTTAAACTATTTTAAAGCTTACAGAGTCTATTCTAAAATATTTTTCTAAAATATACAAAATTGAAAATTGATGTTTTCCGATATTTTTATTTTACTTTGAAGCCCTCGATGAATTATCATTGGACAAAAATTAATTAACGATAAAAATTTAATAATAGATGTATAGGACTCTGATAAATATAAAAATAATTTCTGTGAAACATACAATACATTTACGTATTAACATTTTTCTCCGATAAAAAAGATTAAGTAGAGTCGATCAATCACAAGGCAGGCAGTAAGATAGTACTGCGTTACGTTTAACGGTTGCCAAATATCTTGCGTGGAGCATAATGTTCGACGTTAACGTATGCGTAGCAAACTCGTAGACTTTTACGAAAGCAAGACTAACCCTTCGAGTTATTTTATCGTGTATCACGTTTATATGGAAATAGGAGATATAACCTCGCGGAGATAAGGGTGCGCGGTAAAGCGCACGTGAATATTAAATCGGCGCTGGCAGCCGAATACAGAAATGCATTCAGTTACATTTGCAACGCCGTCCAGAGATATAAAAGTGTTATCGCGAGTTGAAGGACGAATAAATAATATTGATACAATTTTGATATTTTTTTTATGATCAAAATAAACATTTTTTTATTTGTTCTTTCAAATTTTCAAGTTTTATAAGATAATACTTTATTTGTCTTTTCTTATTCTCGGTAGTCTATATAAAAAGAAAGAAACAGTCATATCTGTGGCGTATTAATAAACACTGTAATGACAATAATAACACAGTATACTCATCGCATACATGCGTGCATACATGCGTTACTTGATGATACACTCGATTAAAATGGGCGATTATGTAATAACAATTGGACTTTGTGTAAAGCAATATTTGTTGATTGTTAATAAGTAATGATATTAATACATTATACATTCGGATTTATATGTTATTACGTTGTGCTCTATTAATATTAATAGCTGGCTTTAATTTACTTAATTGGGTTAAATTTATACATATGTTTTATATGGAACGATTTATTCTTATTTATCATTTACGTATCTCAGGACTAGAGGAATATAATTTTTCTGTATTGTTACAGAAAATTGTATTCGTGAATGTATACAATGAATTGTTATGAGATGAGGTGTATTTATTTTATATAACAGAAATTATCTTTCATGTTTGAAATCATTAAAGATGTAGCAATAATAGCTTTAGCAAAACAAAATACGCAATCCAAATTATATTTTCCATCGAATACAATATAATATAAACGTTGAAGCACTGCTGATTGCTTACGCATGCCGCAAGTATTTTCATAAAAAAACATTTGAAAAATTTTAATCTCTAGACAATTCTGATTATCGTAGAATCTTTTGCATAAATATGCGCATAAAAATTAACGGCAGGAATAAAAAAGTAATTACCTATTCACCGCGATTTGTAATGCACTGAGAGTGGGTTTATATTCCCCTCCTAAGCGTTCACGTTCCCCGCTACAGTCGACTGCCGTGCTTTTACATGAAATATTACCGATCGGTATTATGCGAGCCTCTATTAGAATATTCTAACTAAGAGGATTTGATGCAAAAAAAAAATCTCGTTACCATTTCATGCGATACGTGTTGCCGTTTGTATCGCCACCTAATCCTGTTTCGTAGCTCTGGAATTCTTTAAATTCAAATTACCACTGCCAAAGGTACGAAGCGGAAAGCAGCTAGAAATTTCGAAACGTTGCACGTTCGATTGCACGTTCGATCGATACGATCTTTTGGTAAGTTACTCTTCGGTCTATGCCCCCTCTTCTCTGTGTCTCGCTCCCTTCTCTGTCTCTCTCTTATCTATCTATCCATCTATCTCCCTTTCTCTTTCCTCCCTCCGCCGTTACTCTCATCCTCTCCAGTAGTCTCATCCCCCACTGGTAAACCCTGTTATCACCGTGCCATGGCGCGTTATCGGAGCGATTGTGCAGGCCGAAAGCCCCTTTCGCGATAGATTACTATAGGTTGCACGGTCGTATCTACCTAACGTCTGGCCAAACCGTGAATCATGGCTTATGGTATAGTAAATCTAATTTCCAAAGCAACGAGTGTGTAGCCTGTAGAAATAATGACATTAATGATAATCACCGATTATGTGAACGATAACATGGAATGATTTGAGATGACTTTATCGTCTACCACTTTAGAGAACACGTATAAATAATTGAGTTGAATGGATATTGAACGAAAGCGTTATAATGCACTATGAAATTTAAGTTGGTTTTCTGTAGTCCGTAAAACATGCAGCAAAATTCAACATGAATTTATTTTCTTACGTGAGGTACCTCAAAGTCACTGTTTTGAAATTATAACTATAATAAATTAGATCTCTCCGGAATTTAGTATTCTTCTCATATAAAAGAAATTATGTGTGAACAATTTTACAAATGTAAGAATGCCTTGTAAGAATGCCTCCGTCAAATTATATCGTTTATCCATTGCGTGTGTTATTAGATTGATTGTCCCAAATTCACTATAGTTATAAATGCTGCCCAGCATAAGAGCGTATATCATCGAAGTAAATACATTTCGCACCAGCTCGTAGACCTGAATTACGCGGACACTGATTTATATTTTCGCGTTATCGTTTATCCCCATATATGACGACCGTTATCTTCGAGTTCGTTCTCTCAATCAGAACTTGACATTTGCCCGACTTGTTTCGCCATTAAATTACATCCGCATCGGGTACGTGCTATCCTGGATTAGATTGTCAACTGAGAATTATTGTCCCTCGGCTTGTCCTAACATGACTGACGTATGGTAACGATTTACGATAATCGACTGTAACGGCTGGGCACGTAACGGGATTCAACTGATAAACCAATAATAGATCAGGATATTTCGCTGCGACCGGACCGGCGGCGTGTCTGCAGAAACGTATTCACCGACAGTGAAACAGCGTGATAATATGTATCTACAATGCTCTACGCAGTTCCCTCGAATTTATCGGGGTTAAAAGTCCGATAAAAGCCCGATGAAATTGGTTGATCGTTGGAAGATAATTCGGTGAATATATCGTGAATTTGTTACAAGTATCAAAGGACTACTGTGTTTGTATCGAATTTTGCTTGTATCAGGCAATTTATAAAATAATGAGAAGATCGTATTTGTTATCATGGGCCGATATTCACAGTTTGTTCTTATGTCAAGATCGTCTTCGGTAACATTCTAAGATGCTAATGCAGCTCTATGACTGGTATTCATAGTCAATTCTTATTCTCAAGATTGCTTTAAGTTAAGATGCTAATACCATTCTGTGATTCGTTTATGACATTTTAAGATAGTACTTAAGATAGTCTTAAATCTAAGAACTAATTATCTGAATGCCGGCCTATGATTGGTTGACATTTTAATACTGTACTTACCACAGTTTTGAATATATTATATAATAAGAATGGTATTATATAATAAGAAACCAGCCAATAAAGAATTATTTGAAAAATATTGATGTTGTTACGAATTGACAATTTTTTAATTATATTTAGGAATTCTTTATAGGTATAATATATATAATGAAATAACAATTTTATTGTAGAGTGTCTGTGTGTGTGTGGGTTTGTGTGCCTATGTATTTATGAATATTTGTGAAATATTAGTTATTTATATGGTAGGACTGTTTATGTTCGGTATTTCTGGTGTAAGAAAAGATAATGTAATACCTTGAGGAGTTATTCAGTAATCTCCATTGTTATCGATGACATGGTTCATTCATAGCTGTAAGATGCTTATAGTATCTTCGAGGGGGAATTCACAACCCAAAATTTTGTACACCAATGCCGATTTTTGGCATTGCTGTAAAACACTGCCGACATTTTTGTACACTGCCGACAATGCTTATTGTTAGTCAATGCCTACAATGCCGTCAATCCTATATTAAAATTAAGGCAATGCCATGCAATTATGAACACTACCGCGTGCCCATTATCATACGCCAATGCCTGCACAAGAATTCTAAAGCTTTCCCGAAGTATTCAAAAATTTTTGTGCTCAACCCCATGATCGAAAAACCGACTCTGAAGTGAGCTCACCACTCCCCAACCACTGACGACAATGCCGTCAATATTATAGGTCACTGCTTACTTTTTTCGGCAGTCCACTGCCGAAATTTTGTACACCAATGCCGGCTGTGAATTTCCCCTCGAGTATCTTATTTCCTAAATATAATATATGTGAAATTATAGATGTCGATAATTATCTTTGTGCGAAACAAAATCATTTGCATGTTCCCGACATAGGCTTTGATTTTTCGATAATTTCGTATTTTCCAAAATAAGATTTTCTGCAAGTTATTTTCTCGCCTTATCGAAATCCGATTATTAATCAAACAACCAACAGGCAACGTTACATGCAACGTATCAGATGAAGTTTCGCGGTGCAGAAAATTCCGAGCTTTCAGCGAGAGAGAGTTCTCGAGCGTGGAACGACGAACGAGGAAATGTCGGTGTATGTGGTGGGGCGTAAAAGACGAGAGGGTGTCGTGAATGGGGCTGAGAGGAAAAGCGCGCGTGGGGGTTGGTCTTCGCAGAAGGGCACCATATACGGAGGCGAAGATAGAGAATTTTAGTTGCGGAAAACTCGATGTACGGGGTGTTGCGCGAGAAAGCGATTCGATTGAAATGTCGGAGTAGGTGGTGCCAAAGCTGGGAAAGTTTTCAACCAGTTTACCATCCCCGTATCGATGTTGCTATCGGTGGGATCACACAAATATACTTACATCCGTGTGCCCGGTCTCAAACAGAAAACGCTCGTCGCCCGACCTGTTTTCCCGGCGAAACGCATCATCCTCCCACCCCTAGGAATCGCTCGTCGCGGCGAAGTAATCTTTCTCGGGTCACGGAATAATTTTCCAAATCCGCCTTTCCAAAGTTCGGCCCACGAGTCGAACTTGTCTGTGCTACGCCCGCCATCGTAAATTTGTAACAAAAGTACCAAGAACATGTTGCATGCTCGAGATGCGTAGTGGATCGCGTGATGCTCTCCCGAAGTTGGCGTGTGCACTCGAGTGTCGGTACAACTTTCTAATTTTAAAACGATCACCGGATATATGATACGATTGTTTAGCATATATCTAAGAATGTATTGTTGCCTACGTAACGTATATACTGCTGCGATATAAATAAATATAATAATATAAATATAATAGATAAACGTGGATAATTATAAGAGACTTCTCCGGATATATAAATGGAATGGAAAAATGATTATATAAAGTTATATAACAAGTTATATAACAATCCATATATATTACATATAACGTACCAGAGTTATAATCTCATGTACGTAAAAAAATTGTAGCTTCTTTTTGTCGTGATATATTTGTATATATGGTGCAAGTATATTGCGACATAAGAGGCTAAAACTTTTTCATACAGATTTGAAAAGATGAGAGATAAAACGTAGGGTTAGGCACAATCCATCTAAATCAAGGTACAATCCGCGTATATCAACGACAAATGTCTCTTTTCCGCCGCGTTACTTCGCGAATTGTATGTTTACGCGGACATCCCGCAAATGGTGGTAATAATCGTAAAGTCACAATCACGCAATTGCGAGCGACGGTTTTTTCCACGATCGTAACGGTTTTAGCAGCTCGTTTGCGCTCGCCAGAAGCCATTTGCCTCTAACATAATGCAGATTTAGGTAACAGCTGTGGACGTATACACTGTTAGGGGATACGAAGCGGCTTTCTCGAGAAGCTGGATACAGCGACGCGACGTGCAGTGGCATATGTATGGCTACTTAAACTTAGAAAATATTGAGATCTATTGACAAATCTCACTGGGATCGCTTGATTTGCGCGATTCATTATCAAATTAAATTGATCATAGTCGGAAAAATACGCGTTCGTTGTAAAAAAAAAGAAAAACGAAAATGTTCCACGAAACTCATAGTTTTAATGAGGGTTTCGTTTTCATAAAATTACTTACCCATAACAAGGTAAGTCTGATGAGAGTATTTTCTCAAGCAGTTTTTAAGCGTTCGCTTATGAAACTTGATAAGAATTTTTCTCTTCGGCGCGACGCAACAAACTAAAAGGAGCGGAAATCGTTGAGCTCTCTCGCTAAAAGTTTAGCTAATTCCACGGGTTATTTAATTTCATAAACTGAACAGCATTATTATTTTTTTTTTTTTTCATTCATTCGCGTTCACATAAAGTCACATAAAGTTTGTCGTTTTGAAGTCTTGCTTTTAATTTAACGTAATTGTTTTAAACAGGGAAGAGTAGCCGAATGCATATACCACTTATGATATTTTTTATTATATTTCCCATTTGACATTGATTTATACATAAATGAACGTTGGAAATTGATATTTGAGCTTGATATTTCACCTATTGCAATATTTAATCTTTCACCAGTAACAAATTAATTTATCATAAGCTTTTTTTGTAATATGTATCGCCTTTGACAGTATCAAATTTATGAATTAAAATAATTAAAAATATGTAAAATCGGTAACTAATACTTAACTTATTTATTATAAAATTTATTTAAAAATATCAAATATTTAATAATCAATAAATAATTATAATGAAAAAGTAAGGATGTCTAAATAAATCCAGAAATTTATTTTTGCATTGATGTATTTTCACTCATATCAATTTGATTATTAATAATTTTATTATTATTACTTATTAGTCTTATATTAATATTGTTTAATATTGTAATAAAATTTGTAGTAATACGATTTAAAGATACCTGATGGATTTTATAAAAATCGATTTAATCTTCATAATAATTGCAAATATATATCGAATAAATGTAAAATATTCTACAATAAACCTTTTGTGAAAGATTAAAAATTTAGTAAAAAAATTATTAATCATATAGATTATATGAATTGATTGATTATATTGATTAAAAATTAATAGCAGTTGTACTTCATTTTTTAAAAGTATCGTTACCACGCACAAAACAAAATGCAGCTTGTTAAATTTGGATTCTCGCAAATATTACTCGTTTTACATTTACGTTATATTTTTGTCATTAAATACTGCTTATATTAAATAAAAATATGAAATATTGATGAGTTACCATTTCGACGACCGGTACACATTCAGCAGCTCTCCTCTATATGCTAACTATTATTAGCCATATAAAAATTTTTTTATCGAACATACAATTTATTAAAATACTATTTACAATAATATTTTTGCAACCATATTCCGTCTGCTTTTATTTAATCCAATAGAAATCAATCATTTTGTAACAGTTAAGTAAAACTTCAACTTATACGAGGTAATTTTCTTATCTCTGTCTTTTCATTTACTAGTTCTACCTTTTCATTTGCCTAGAATCTGTTGGCGCACATTCACGCCTAATCCGCGTAGTCCACTTGCTTAGGAGCGGATGTTTATGTAAATAAGTACAGCAAACAACCCCCTCGGCGTCCGCGGAGCCCAAGAATTCCCTCTGTATTTTCTCCTCACGTGCTGATCCATAAACGTCACGTACATGAATCAACGTATAGGTGTGCGACTGTCATACGGCCGTGTCTCTTCCTCCCGCACACGCGCGCGCACATGCATACACCATCGCACACACGTGCAGAAAGAGCCTACAGTGCGAGCGGTTCCTCTCGGTGACTGCTCCCAATTATCTTCAATAACCACACCGGCAAAATCCACCCAGCATGGTGCAGCAGCTCCGGCAACATTGAGTAATTGTCTCACGTTTTGCTGTCCCTCTCCGCACGCATCCCGCCCTTCGCGAGGCCCGGAAATAAATGATTGCTCGATATTGTGAAACCGCTCGCGCATTGTTTCAACCGAAACGGCGGCGAAAAACCGCGGACAGTGCCGCGACAACTGGCGGAGGATCGACACGAGGCCGAAGGTCGAGACAAAAAGGCCTCGCGGCAAAACCCGCCGCCGCTGCGCCGCGCCGTGTGGTAAAAAGGGTAAGACACGGGGCGGACGAGGGGCGGCGAGGTGAAGACTGCTTCAATGGAGAACCAAACAGAAATTGTCAGAAATTGAGAAAACCACCACTGCCTGAGGCATCAAAGTACGGCGCGCATCCTCTATTGCATTCGCACATATACGCTTGGCGTCTGTTTGCGCTCTGTGCACGTGTATGCGGTTTATTAAATAAAGTTACATGGGATGCGCGCGCTTCGTTGCCCTTTGCTGGGATGTACAAAGAATCCGCTAGACGCGAGATGACGTATTTCAGATATTCTTGTACTTTTTCTATAAAACACACAAAAAGTTGTTTGACGTATATTATTATACGAAGAAAAGAGAAAAAAAATAGTGGAATTAACGTAATTTAATTCACAGTCATTTTTTACGCCAACTATATATTTATAATTGTTTTGACCGTGCAAGTTATAGCTATTGGTTATTGTTATTTGGTAAATAGTAAGCCAATATTAACAAAATACTGATATTCCTTATTACTATAATTGTGATTATATTTACAAAGAAATATTTATTTTATTTTTGGCAATTTTATGAATTTTTTTTTTAATTTTACTGTAAATTATGATAATTGCAAATATATTAGTGTAGTAAAATACAGATATGCATTTTTCTAATTTACTGGTTGCAAAGTGCAGAAATTCAGGATAAAAATCATTATTGTTATGATTGTTATTTCGTGTTATTATTATAATTATTTTGTAATATCTGAATTTATTTCGAGCCATTCATATTTACTTCAAAGTTGTCGATATTCTAAGTTAAAAAAAATTTTTTCGGAGAGAAATAAATTGTTAGCGTATACGTATCAAATATGTAAGCCACGATGAGGCATATCTTTTGTTCTCATTTGAAATAAGCGAAATTTGCCACGAGGGAATATAAACGCTCGACGCCGGATAATCGACGAAGGTTTCGTGCAGCTTCTGAATGTGGAATTCTGCAACGATGTAAAAAAGAAAGAAAAAGAGCTCATCACCTATCTAAAGTTTTTCTCCCGCTATTTTTTTGCAAACTTCACTCACTACATCCTACTACAATGTTTCAAAACTGGATTACACATGTACAACAGATAAATGTTAAAGATTACAAAAAGTAAAGTAGTATTTCACTAATATAAATAGTAATCATGAATTAAGCTAGAACTAGTAAACGTTTGTAGAAGGAAAGTTTGATTAAGTTTGAATATGTTTATATTTTATATTTAGTAATGATATAAAACGATATGGAGTAATTTTTTTTTAGAAATCTTGTTATTGCATTTCAAGATTATGAAATATGCGTTACTGTTACAATTATATAATCTGTTGTTATTTTTAAAATTGTTTTATGTTTCAAGATGTTATAAATCAATGATATTGTCGCGTATATTTTAACAACATTTTGAAAGTGTCATGTTAAAATTTTTAAACATGATTGAGGATGCAAGAAAGTATATATTTCGCTGTACTTATAAATTTAATCAAAATTTTTCTATTTGCAGCTTGAACATTTTATAATCTATCACTTTCAAGTTTTTGATGGTCGTGCGAATTTGAGATAACAAAAAATATTGTTTTTATTAATACTTTAACAAACAACATTGGAAAAAGAAAATTGTTCTTTAATTTGATTTTGTTTTAGTATCAAAATGTAACAGAAGACGTAATGAATTGTTACTTAAAAAGTAAAATGGTGATTGTGGTGTAGAGAATTGTATGTCTTTGTGTTAAAAATCCAAATTCCAATCCATCTAGAACATAGAAGATTTTTTAAATCGATCATTAATCGATCATTTAATCGACCGTTCGAAAGGCAATGACAAACCATCAAGAATATTTTGTCATAACCATTCTGTATTTATTTTCTGAAGGCTACGTCAAGGAGCCGCAACTAAGACGCAACAAGAACTGAAACTAAGTCTAAGAACCCAGGGTTATTTCAAGTAAAAAAAAACCCAGAGGTCAGTGCTAAGCCTAGGCACCAGATTCTATTAAGCCTAAGGGAGGGAAAAGAGATTTTCATCATAATGTAGTTCTACCCGTTTTCATCACTACTACTGCTACTGCTATTAGCTATTATTAAAAAAAGTAACGGTAACGGTAACAAGTTACTTCAGAATCAGTAACTATACAGTTTACTTTTAAATAATTAGTGCTACTAGTAATCACTACTTTAAATAACTTTTCCAACCTTGTGTTCAATTAAAGTTAAGTAATGATCCTGATTTATTTATTTTTTTTTTAATATTGCGGAAGAAAGACTTAATTGTGTGCTGCGTATAATTTATGATTATTTCTCATATATTAAACGAAGACTTATGAGCGAGGTATCGCACACTGTCATTTCTTGGAAAGCGAAAAGCATACTTTGCTTACACGCCTGACGCTTTAAAAGATGAGCTTCTCGGGTCTAGGAGAAAATATTTTCCACGCGAGTGATGAACCCGCGATTGTCGTTGACGTTGACAAGTCGAAGTCAAGATTGATGTAGGTAGAAACGTGATGACGTACCTACGATTTTCCTACCTTTGCGATTCAACTGCCACGTCGATTTGTGGAAAGCCGTTTATCTCTTCAAACGGGCCCGCAACTTTCCGTCGACGTTTATCGACAAATCCCGCGATAAAAGGAGGACGAGAAACGCGAGAGATGTACGCATCTCTCCGCATTTTTAGCGATCTCGCCGATGATGGAAACAGTTTGAAAATTTCTCTCTGTTTTTGAAGATTATTTTTACTTTTATTTTTTTTTCTTTGCGCATTAAATTTCGTTTAGACTTCTTTTGGAGCTATAAATCAAGTTTATAGTCCATCAGATCGTAAATATGGAACGCATAACCGTACGTTCTGAACTAGTTATAAAACCTCTTAGCTTTTTTTTTTCTTGCCGTAAATCGAGTATGTCCGATTTCAAACATTTGGAGCATAAAATTACTGATGCCCATAAAAATATTATATAAAAACATTTAAATCGTTTCGTACTTTATTAGGAAAGTTTTCAATAAGCTTTTTGTGCTATAAAGGATTTATTAAAATGTACAATATGTACATGCAAATCTACTGGATGTACAAATATTGTATAAATTTTTCTGTTTGATTGTGTGCTGATTCTTGCTGCATTAGTTATTAAAATTATGAAGCTTGGGTGATAAAATTATTCTGAGCGGACGAATTTATAAGCCATAGATAAGGTCTAATTTTTAAAATACATGTGTAGATATAACAGTGCTCTTTAACGCGCGCGCGCGTACGTACTCGTATGTATAAATTTTAGTGCTCGTGTGCGATTAGTAATTTCCTTAGCTGCAGTTTTCACGTGCTACGAGCTTTTCCGTGAGTAGGTATGCAATCTCGCAGAAAGCAGGCAGTCACTATTCGCTGAAAATTTCGGTCTTCCTCCTTTGCTCTTATTAAAATAGGATGCAAGCAAGAGATTTCGCTTAGCTACACGCGAAATATACGTTTGCTTGTAAGAGAAATCTTGGGCATATTATAGCATTGTAATATTGTGCCTTTGTATGCGCTTCGAGAACGTATTTTAACGAGATCTAAATGTGCAAATATAAACGTAAACTTTTCACTGCGAAATTTATGCCATTTTCCATAAATACGCAATTTCTAATTATTCCCTCTAATTTCATTAATTTTAACATACACTATTTAACAATTTGATGATAACAAAAGTGATATATTACTATCTCTCCGAGCTTAATTGTCTATTACACAAAATGTATTTATCACATAATTATAAGCCGACAAAATTTATAAACTGAATGCAATATGTATTTTGGCTCATTTGTTAATTTATTATTATTGATTGTATACAGCACAATTGATATACAGCACAACTTTCTCCTAAAACACACTAATAATTCTATCTTATCACTTATCACTTAATAATTTTTAAGGATTTGTATTATAATCCAAAATTATTTGATTTTATCATTTTACAAGTTACATGTTGTAATAACAATTTAACAATAAACTTAGTCGTGGATAGTTAAAAGTGATAGATTCTTGCCATGGGTTTTTGAAACCACTTTTCAAGGAAAATCACATTATACGCGTTACTTACTTTCACGGAGCTATTTGGTACACTTTGACGACTGCTTTCCGATAATGTTTAGACACTTTCAATCATCTGTGTTTTATTACGGACACAAAATAAACTACAGTGTCTTAATTCCGTATCTTTGGTTTATTCTTTTTTTAATCAGTGACAAAAAATTTTGGTCGTGAGTACTTTTCGAATTTTGGCTCTAAAATCACTTGTAAAGAAGAAAACAACAAACAATTTGGCTTATAATTGTCTATGCAGTGAAAATGACTTTATTTTCTGCAGTTTTAGGTGGATAACTTTTAACGTGTAAGTGGATCTATATACACTTTTGCACGAATTTTTATTAGAGTTTCATTAGTATAAAAAATTAGTGCAAAATTTGATTTTATTTATAATGTTACTTGCCCGTCACATTTGCAAATAACTAAAAATGTGATTTTACATAAGAACCCCAAAGGTAAATAAAAAGTTAGAAATAACTATTAAACTAATAAGAGAATTATTAAATTTAGCACACTCAAACGTAATTATAAAACACTGAAAACTTTAATCTACTTTAAATACTTTGAAATGTTAATACATACATTCTTAGTATATAGTATACTTTATTTACAAGTAAAAAATTATTTCAATATTAAACTATTTCGTGTAAATTTGTGTTTTATCTTCTTTTGCGTCTTATATTTCCTTCATATTTCACTTACGCTTTCGCGTTTCATTCTATCTAGTTAAAACAATTTCTTAAATTATTAACGTCGCTCAACTCCTTTAAAGTTGCATCAAATTATCGACACAAGTTTTCGTTTAAAATTTCACGCAAATTGGAGGCGCGAGTTTTTTTTTCGTTTTAATGGCCCCTCGTTATTTCCCACATCCCTCCGTCTACCCGCGCGTTCGGTTGTACGCAGAGAGATCTCACCCTCTAAACGTAATCGGCAGCGCCTTGGGTCGTTGGAAAGGGCGAGAGGGCGGGCACGAGGAAGCAGTAAAGGAAAAGAAGAAATGCTGAACGGAGTAGCGGATTACTCAATTGTCGAATTCGATTGGCTGCGCTGATTGAATCGTTGAGAATCGCCGTCCCCATGGGAAGCCGAAAAGCCGCGAAAAGACCCGGTCCAGCACCTCTCAGTGACAAATAAAATATAACAAATTACGAAATATAGGTGCGCAGTATCTCACTACAAAATTTTTCTCACTCGTTTATCTCGGCTTGATCTTTACGAGTAACCAGCTCGGAAATAGATCGAGATACGAGAGCGAGAAACTTGAAGAGAAATTGCACTTACGAACAGGATATTACGTGTTAAATTATCTTTAAAACATTTTTAATAATAATAATAAAGATAGAATAAACGTACAATATTTGTTTAATCGTTTATTCAATTTTTATTTTATCGTTCTCATTTGCACGTAGCATGACTGTACCTTATTAAATAATTTCACGGTATTTTCCAAGATCTTTTAACGTCGATCAAATATTTCACTGTTTAAATATTTACATTTTAAACAAGTTTTATCATACGTGTGTGTGATTTATGCCATTGTCTCTCTCTCTCTTTCCCTTTCTGTTTGAATTTTTCATATCGTTATAGCTGTCACTCGTGTTTCACTATTAATAATACCTCGTTCCAGTTTTGCATTTCCATTAGCCCTAACAGAAACGTCAAACACAAGACAAATACCTCTTTCTCGAAGAAATCCGGCCGTCAAATATTGCAGTCATCGCGCGGAAAGGGCGATAATCCGACGCGCCCTGTGCAAGCGCGAAGTTCCCTCGCATAAGGAAAAATTTGCGAGCGTTTTCCGCACCGGGACCAAATATCCCCGGCGCTTTTCGCCGATTTCAGTAAAGGGCGCTTTTTTCCGAGCGTTCCGCCACCCGCCGCCGCCGTCGCCGCCCCTCGATGTTGACGTCCTCGCAAGTCGCCGGAAATTCGTGGCTTGACGTTTTATCGAACGGCGGGACTTTATTGTAGCGACTGCGGAAGTACGAAGCGCGAAGGAATAAAATCCACCGCCGCGCGCACTACCGGGGAGGAAACTTCCCCATGGAAGATAAAACGTCTCGCCTTGCTTTTCGCGCTTTTTGCCGATACTGACGGGAAGGAAGACTTCCAAAGTTCGCGCCATTGTCTAAACGTTTAATCTGATACGACGGGCGCTGCGGCGTTTTTGTACCGCGCCGGCCCGCCGCCATTGTCTAAACATGGATCAATTTGACGCGGCAAAAAGTGACGAGAAATTACGTCGCTTCCGTTCCGATGGGAACGATCTCGCTGATTATCACATTAAACGGTTCTGCCGCGTTAATACGTCGCGTCGATTCCCGCGCGTTTCGCTGTTTGTTTTCCATGCAAATAGCAATATTGATAATATAACGGTTTTATAAACACTGCACTTCCGTTGTAATTATAGAGCACGGAATAATCTCGAAAGCCAATTTTGCAGTATTTTCCGGTGTTTTCGTCACTCCAGTTTTTTTCCCTCAGCCGTGCGAGGTGATATAAAATATGGTGGCTCGGGACTCGAATATAACTTTATATTACTTGAATGGCACTTTAAAGTTTCAATTACTCATCGCTACAGGACATCTCCTTCTTCCTTGATTAATCCTTAAACGCAGCGTTGGAAATCCCCCTGAAATTTCGATCGCTTGCTGTGTGAAGACGGAATGAGAAAGAAGATTTTGGGCTAGGTGGAAAAAAAAAGTTTCAAGTCTCCCTTATCGATCGCCACGGTTGACCAACTTCATTGCTCAACTAGAAAATGGCACGGAAGTAAAGTTTTTCCAGGAGGGTCTCCTAAACCTCATACTGTCTTTAAGGATTAAGGATGTATATATCATGTCAAAAATATGAAAATTTCATAGAATATTCTAGTGTTACGTTTAAATATCTTTCTAAAATTTGAGCACAATTCACTCATTGGTTAATAGTTATTTAATTAGAAAAATAATAAAAATTTGAGCACTTTTTTTCGATTTGTCGATTATATTGTTGATTACGTTGTGAATTTTTGTGTCAGAATAAATTACAAAACCGACAATTGCTGACTTTGAGGTGAACTTTTCTCCAAGGTTCGTTAGATTTATTTTTCTTATACCACGGTTCATACCATTTTCGTTTCACAATTTGAGCTATGTGCATTATATTCGAGCTCAACAACTTGTATTATCTTGTAACATCTTCTTAACGAGGAAGCTCTCTACCTCAATATCAGCAGCTGCTATTGTTACAACACCAATATTATGCTGAAGATATTATGCTCGAAGGAAGAGGCGAAACGTTCAATAAATACTCATGTGATTATACAATTCATTTGTGATTATCACTCGTTGCGCATCGTTTACCGCGTCTGACTTGTGTTCGTATTTAATTCATTTTTGTTATATTGACATTTTCACGATTCTCAATTCTTACTTTTAAGTTATTTAATTTTTTATTTATCCTTGATTCTTATGTAAATTGCATTATTTATCTATTTTGACGAAGAAGTAGCACTACTAATAAAATCACAATTTTTACACATATTAACAAAACTTTAATGAATATTCGTGGAAAAATTTACTTAGATCCACTTACTTGTATAAAAGTTATTTATTTAGAATTGCAATAAAATATAGTAATAACATAGTAAAATATGGTATAATTTTTGCTGCAAAAACCATTATAAATCAATTTTTCATTGTTATCTTTGTTGCACCTAATTTCAGGGTTAAAATTTGGGCATTCGAAACTAAAATTTTTTGTTATTGAAAAAAAAATAAACCTAGACCGGTATCTATAATCGATTCTTATTTCAAAACTGTATTGACATCTTAAGTAATGTCTACTGCTCACTGATTGATGGATGGCATCTCAAGATGGCACTTAAGACGGTCTTAAATATAAAAATCGACTATGAATACCGGGTGGAGAAGCCAGTTTTCAAATTTCAACTTTTTTTCTAACTCGCACTTATTGTATGGCCGAAACATCCCTTAAATGCAGAGGCTACTTCGCGCAAACGTGATCGACGGCACAAAATACTGCTCAATTGTATTTAACCTGATATTTCTCATTTACATTTCGCACATAGCGCAGTAAACGCAGATACGTAAAACATTTCAAGCCTCGGAATGGGCATTCGGAGACTTCGACTCGTCGGTCGAAGGTATGCGGCCGGTGAAGTGAAAGGGGTACCCCAAAGGCACTGAAAATAACCCCCGTTGTAGAATAGCCCGCTGCCGGTGTAGTTGAAGACGAAAGCCACTTATACAAATTTTTTTTACGAAAGTCGGGAGAGCACGCTGAATAATTCGTAAAACGAAGAAAGAGGATACCGCTCTCGACCTTTTCCCATAAAAGGCTCCACCTAATGAGCCGTGGATACAAAGAACCTCGTTTCAGCCGGGAAGCTCATTCGCTGAAATTTTTTTACGATAGCCGCGGTAAAGCGGGATATAGGGGATATTACCTGCACGTCCAGCGCAAACCCCGTCGTGAAGAATCCCACTTAATGATCCATGGGTGGGGGGACGAGATATCATAACTCAATCGCACTGCGATTTATTCGTAAGATCAACAGACGTGTAAATTCATTCAATTAAATTTTTGTGTGCCCTCCATGAAATTCAAAGTGGAAGTCGGCGATCTCTATTGGGAAGTTTGCGGGGAAGTGCGACTTGTCTTCCGAAGTTCCCTGCCAGAGTAACTCGTTTCATCGACTCCGATTACAAAGTTGCTTAATGCGATTGGCGCAAACAGCGCAATTCTCGACGGGACGTCCCGAGCTCTTTGCAATTTACATTCACTTGTCTCGTTGATAAGGGAGAAGATCTTTCCGTCCAGCGCGGCGCGGACGTCCGAGGCATTGCGTGTGCGGCGTAATGTCCTTTTGAACGAAAATTGATGTCGTTTCATACAGGACAATTACCGCGTGATTATTGTGACGCGATTAATAGCGACGTGCGTCGCCAGACGAAATCGATGGTATAACCGCGAAATGGATTTCTACCGAGATACATGCATAGTTTATGAAATTACGCGAAAAGGATCTCGGGGAATTATGCACTTTAATGACGTGATATATTACGCAGATTCTAAGGTCTTAAGGTCAAAAGTTTTCGCGAGAAAGCTATTTAAACAGGTCAAGTCATTAAATAAAAGCTCTCGCCGGCCAACGAAATTGCGAACCATGGTTATACATCATTAAATCCGAATAGAAGGTCGAAAGAAGGAGCAATCTGTTCCGTGGGCGAAATTATCCGCAAAGAAATTCGCGTAGTTTATGGTTATAGAGTATCAAACTGGCTTAGAAATCTTTCTATTCGATTCGAAACGCCAAAAGATTGATCAAAAATGATCCCCGAAGAAAAATCTCCTCGTAAAAAGAGTTTGAAAATAATTTGTTTACATGTATTTTTAATGTAAATAAAAAATTGAGCTTATAGATGAAGGGAATGTTGGTCTGTTTTATTGGTTGAACACAATATTTTTTATACAAAGCAATTCTTTTATTTATAACACAGAATCATAAAATTTTTTTCCACAATTAAATTATAGACACTAATACATGTGAGAGGCAACAATTTTATACGAAAAATGAAAAAAAGGGAAATTACGGTTTCATGAAAAAAAAGCTATTAAAACTAAAAACTGCATATTGTAACTAAATTATAATTGTAATATGTGAACAGCTATTGCATAACTGTGATACTCATATTATTAGTTGAAAGAGTTTAGCTACCCGATACACGAGTTTAACTAGAAAACATATATTTGTTATATTCAAAATGTATGCTGTGGCTAAAAGTGAATTCAAAGCTATATTAATTAGTTAGCAATTGTATTGACTATATATCACTGACGCGTATCAGTTAATTCCCATAACTACTTTTATGTTGGTATAACGATGCGATTCTAACTGACATACTTGTTTTGCCATTTTATTTATGTATTGGGTGCAACAGCAAACCGTTTTGCTGTAGTTTATAAATTTATAGTTATGGCAGCAAACAAAGCTTTAGCAAATCATGATTGGCTGTGACAGCAAAAATTTTATTCTCTGTGTTATCGACGTCTGGCGTCGACTCGTGACACACAACACACACATTTGCTGTATATAAAAGTTTTATACTTTATACGTATGAAACAAGCATAATTTCAACCCAGATTAACATGAAGCAACAATAGTGTGTTTTCAGAAATGAGTTAGGAGCTTTAGTATAAGAGAAAATTTCGTCTAAAAATTTGTGTATGCGTAATCGATATAGTAGTTTATGGAGATATGTTGATGTTTACTACTGCGTTAATAGCACATGTACATATAGATCAATTAGATCGGAAAAACCAACGTCGTCGGCATCCCCTTAATGATTCATGCTCCGGAAAAAATGTTTGATAGTAATAATCGAGCTTTGGTGATATAATTTTAATAGAATGTTTGATTAGTATAACTAAATATTTAATAAATAAATAATTAAACGGATTTTTCAAATAATAAATTAATAGAATAAAAATAAGAGTTGAGTGGGACAGTTGATGCGCATTTATTAAACGGTACAAACAAAGTTTTTTATATCCTGATATTTCGACTCTATTTCGAGTTATTTTTAATCGAAGCGCAATATCATTTAAAATTTTTTTAAAATAATTCCGTGGTATGGACCAGGTCAATTGGTAAAATTAAATATGTGTTTTATTGCGGTTGTGAAATAGTCAAATGATGTATTTTGGTCTGTAATTGTGCTAAAAATGGCACAATCGTAATGAGTTAAAATATAGAGAAGTTCAAACGTAAAAAAGTCCTTAATTATTCACCACAGAAGTTAAAACTGTGTTCGCAGTTTTATATTGTTCCATATAATAGTGTTAAAAATGCTTTCTCAAACGAATACATTATTATAGAATAATATTATTATAGAATAGGTCAGTAAATAGAATAGAATGATTGAAATATAATAGTAAAGATGTAAGTTTGAAAGATCAAATAATACGTTCTTAAGGACTAAGTAATACGTAAGAATGAAAGTCATCGTGAATTTAAAGAGGGGAGACAAAACAATATTTACGAGCTATTTCAAATTGATAAATAGATGTGATGTACTCGAAGGAGAATTTTTATGAACTCTAATAATGTTTCCATGAAATTTATTGAGACTGTAAAAGAAAAATCTTGAGTCAAAGCCGAGGGGAAATTCACAGCCGGCATTGGTGTACAAAATTTCGGCAGTGGACTGCCGAAAAAAGTAAGCAGTGACCTATAATATTGACGGCATTGTCGTCAGTGGTTGGGGAGTGGTGAGCTCACTTCAGAGTCGGTTTTTCGATCATGGGGTTGAGCACAAAAATTTTTGAATACTTCGGGAAAGCTTTAGAATTCTTGTGCAGGCATTGGCGTATGATAATGGGCACGCGGTAGTGTTCATAATTGCATGGCATTGCCTTAATTTTAATATAGGATTGACGGCATTGTAGGCATTGACTAACAATAAGCATTGTCGGCAGTGTACAAAAATGTCGGCAGTGTTTTACAGCAATGCCAAAAATCGGCATTGGTGTACAAAATTTTGGGTTGTGAATTCCCCCTCGGTCAAAGCCATTGACAGCTCTCTTAAATTTGCCAAAAATCTTTGTTATATATGGGATTGTGAGCCTCTAGAACCAGAGCATTCGTGATTTTATTATCTAATTTTATTTTTATTTTTGTTTCTTAAACAATTAAAATGATCTTTTCATACAAGAAATTACAGACGTAAATTTAAATGTGTTAAAAGCAAAACTTATTTCTTTTACTGAAATTTCTTAATATAAATTTAGATTTGAGATCGTCTATTTGACGCTATTATGGAACAATACAAAATTGTGAACACATTTTTAACCTACATTTCCTGCTGTGATTGATTAATTAAGACATTTTTAACGTTTAATTTCTATTTTTTATTACGGCTATGTCATTTATAGGATATACAACCATACGTGTGTATTATAAATCGTATGTCTGCAGTTCGTTGTTCGGTCGGTGAAGCTCACGACCTCAGTATTTCCTTAACCAAATATTTGGTGTAATATAGTATTTAGTATAATATTAATATTAATTAAATATAATAATAGTAACCAATCAATTATTAAACGATTATTAAGTGATTACTAAATATCATTGAATGTTTGATTATATATTAACTGAACATTTCATTGAAACTATTTTACAAAGTTTATATATACTATAATAACTATCTAGGCTTGACTATTATTACATAATACTTTTGTCAGTGTACTATTAAGAAATAGTCATTTAATGAGGAATTAGTGTACAGCTGTATTGCTACCTTTGTTTCGACAAATTTATATATAGCTTGTTAAGAATTTTAGCACTGCTCTCCCTCTTTAGAAGAGAAATCGTATATGACATTACCGTGTGTATCTCTTGGACTGCAGCCAATTTGCACAATATAGCATAATTGCATCGAATTAAACTCGCACTAAAGTCTCTACTGTAATTAGTATTTACGTTATACTAATTAGAGTAAAAAGACTTGCAGAAATTATTTTTATACGATTCAACAGCGACGCAAAAATTGTTGCGCCACAATTTGCTTTTTTTCTACTCCATAATTCAATATTATTTTTGTAATCGAATATATTTGCTACACTTATTGCCAGTTTCTTGTAATGTATCAGCTTGTGAAGGATGATTCAAAAAGAGATGCGTCTCGATGGTGGAAGCTTACTTCAAGAACGATTGATTCAAAGAAAAATAAGATAGCATACGGCGAAGCCAAGATACTTGATGATCAAAGGACCAGCTAATCGCGGAAACATCTGTCGACGCTGCGGTTTACCGGCGGATAAATGTTGTGTACGGTTCTTCTCTTCGCTGTCAAAGACTAAACGATCGTGATCGACTGATCATTCTTTGCAGAAAATCGATATCCATGTACGCAAGAGAAAACTTCCACTTCCGATACATTTTTTTGCAGATGTGAATTTACTCACCATTTGTGTTGCCATATTAAACTAAATGTCCCTCTGTGTAAGGAAAGATGTTTAATATAAAATGTGTCGGAAACTGGTTGCTTGTTAATCAAAGTTTTTACGAAAAGAAAGGTGTGAGTTTTAGGTGTAGAAAGAAATTGAGGAAATGAGAAATTCACACTTCATTTTTAAACGTGATGACGGTACTTGCCATCATGTGAATTCACCTCAGATGGAAAGTTTAAATTTTTTATCCCGTTAAGCAAGAAAAGAGAGGAAAAGCGAGATCGTTTTATGTAAGGTAGCTTCAACTAAAGCTAAAATTAAAAGGCAATAATTAATTTGAATATCCGTCTGGCTGACGTGTTTGTAAGCTTTCTTTGATAAAGTATACGAAGAAGTTACTAACACCTACTTTATTACGAAACTAGAGAAGCAATTTATTTTTGGAATTAGTAAATAGCTGAGTTCTAACCGAAAATGTCGCATAAAGCGGTAAATATCTCGAGAGTGCTTTCAAACGGAAATGCTTCTCTCAGTTTGAGCGTGCTACAAATAACTTCAGATTTACTATTTGGGGAATAAAATTTAAGTGAGTTGCGTTACTGCGATTTCTGTGAAAAAAAAGAAATGGCATAATGCGTGATTACATTACACGTATGGAGTTGAAAAATTTGCGCGGTGAGATTCTAATCAACGGAGCTTTGTCATATTGAACTAATTTTTCGAGTTCTACAATCGTAAAAAGGTACACGCGAAAATCTGTCGCGCGGCGTGATGCAAATTACGGTAGCAAAGGGTTAATTGATGAATCCGCGGTGAATCCGTATAGCGGAGATTGCGCGAGTCTAAATTTTAATAATTGCAGGAGAAATTATCACGCGCACAGAAATGCGATTAATTGACAAATTCAATCCGGACAGTCGCGCTGAATAAATTATAACAATGCCGTGCTCATAGAGCTTGGTCTTGGTGAATTATGTCTCGCTCCTCTTTTCCGCCCCCTCTTTTTCCGCGGTCTTCTTCCCAAGCGCTTCCGACGGTAACAAATAACATCTTCTTCTTCTGGTGTTTCCGAGTTTCTTCTCTGAAATTTATTTCGACGCAGATGAGATGCAGGCCGTCGTAGTGGTTCTTGCGAATTATTCTGCCTCGATTCGTAAGAAGATCGATTCCACCCGCAGCTACCACCCGAATCGCGGTCGTCAGATAGCGGGGGCGGATTTGACGATCGTCGAGTTAACGAATTCAAATGAAAGGTAAGAAAAGGAAGAGGAAGGACGACAGTTTCCGAAAACAAAAAGACCGGCATCCCTTCTAGTCACGCGGCGAGGACCCTTTATTAAACACAAGAGAGAGAGAAAGTGCCGAGAGACAGAGACTCGCTGCGAGGTTGGCGAAACGGCCGCATAAATTATGCTTATGAGCCATTTCGTGTGTTCTGCGCCGCCATTTTTAAATTATACTTTTAAATGTAGCTTTCGTAGGGCATGGTGACCGGGACACCCTCCTTGGTTCATCCCTTGCTTCATCTCCGTCGCTACGACTCATACGTATTATCTTCAATCGCACTTGGGAATTGTTTTGTCGAGAATTTGTTCTTCATTTAAGAACGTTATTTTGTTAGCTTCTATTATCAGGCTGAATAAATTTAATTGAAATGTTGCAAGGGTTTACTGATGTTAATCGCCGAGTGAAACACTCCAGTTTGTTTTGTAGCTCATTTAAACGCAATAGATAGTAATTAATTTCACGAGTAATTTATCTAATAAGTTTTTAAAGACCAAAAAAGATGTCAAAAAAGTTTCTCATATATCTATATGTTGAGTAATAATAATAAATATTTGTTCAGTTTAAAAAATTATTTTATTATCAAGGAGATTAGAAAATAAGTTTATACTTTTATAATTTTTTTAATATGGATATATTTATTTTGGAAAGATCACACAGAAGGATTAAAACAATATCTCATTTATTCTCTTTGCCATTTTGTTTGATAAGTCGAGAAGATGATGTTATGAACCTTGCAGATATTATGGTCACTTGTAATATCTCCGTTATTAGATGACGAATTTTTGTAATTGCTTATGGAATTATTTGTGTAGCCTGTTGTTATACTGTGACGCTACTATACCAATATACAATAGCTGATATTTGTTGAGCTTTTGGAAACTTTTTCAAGATATATTTTAGAATTTAATCACATATACTTCCATTATTTTTAAACTTGGACGTATTATCACGCAAATTTGTATGCGCTTAACTGTTTTTTTAGTGCTTAACATTTTATTTGGCTGTACATTTCGAGTTGTCTAAAGTTAAATAATAGCATAAAATTTTGTTAATATAAGTAGTTTATTATGAGTGCTGATGCATCAATGAGTCTAATACAATTTGTTTTTTAAAGTTTTTATTATATTGAATTATTTATCCGATAAATTGATTATAGTTCTACTGCTAACTTGTAGTTTCTATTACATATAGATTTTCGATAATACAATCTATATGTGGAAGAAATTATGTGTATATACATACATTTACATATGTTCTGCGATATTTTCTCTTTATTTTCGATAAATATATAATTTTATAACAAAAACAATTTTTTAAATTTATTTGTGTGGCGGGGAGAAAGCGAGCTATATTATCATCCTTGTTCCTCTTTGATTTATTATGCAGTGTCGTTATATTTTTATAAATAATATTCTAAGAAATAAATATTTCGTAATTTTGAATCTAAAATACCCTACTAATAAATGTATTAGATTTTTAATTGAAAATATCAACATTTTGTTTCAATCTTCACACCGCTACGGATAAAACAATTTTCTAATTGTTATCTCTTCAGAATTATCGTCTCTGCAAATATCAATGTGTAAGTGCAACTCTGTTAAACTCATTGTCATAAAGAACGACAGTGCTTACCGGACTTCGAATAAATCGTGCGACAAAAATCGGCGAGGTATATCGCCCTAACCACCAGTTAGTTTCTCCCGCGGTGCACGGAAATAACGTTTGTTATCGCAACGAAAGCCAGTGCGCCGCCAAGTAACAGCCGGTGAGACGATAGCTTGAGATACTGTGTACCCAGGGTGATGTTAGCTCCGAGTATCCCTTGGCTGAGGTCCTTTTCCCAGCTCGGTTAATATCCTCCTTTTTTCGCTCGTTCATTGCCCGCGCGCGCGCAATGTTAGGTTAAAACTATTTTTAAACCGTTTGTCACGTTTTATCGTGGCCACAATGAGGAGGGTGTCCTATTTTATGACAATTAACGAGCTACTCTGATATATACAATGGGCAATTGAAACGGTTCGTTGATACACGCGTAATTGCCCTGTTATTATCTGTACGGAGCATATTATTTGTTTAGCTCGATTTTTCTTTGACAGATATGCAATTACTGTGAAACACAATTAGTATTATATAAGAATTTCTTCTTTTTACCTAGAATTTACTTGGAATTTTTTTTAATTATTCAATCAATAGTGAAGTATCGAAACTTGTTTTCATTCTTTTTACAAACGTGAGATATTGATGTTTTTAATTGTTTTATTGTCAGTTTTAAAATATAATTATTTCAACGTTACATAAGAATTTCGAACCTTTTTATTTTAAGTTTCCGTAAAACAAAATTGAAATATAATAAAAAGTCGAATTTCGGATATCCATTGCTCCGCAAGTGTCCGTTACACTTTCAAAATGACTCGTTTGGCACAGTTGTGGTGCATAATGCCTGCGAAAATCTTGCGTCCGATAGTTCAAAGCCTCAGTTGACCCGGTGTAACGACGATTCTGCTAACGCGATGCAAATACTTAAGCCAGACAGATTAATTATTTGCAGCTGGTCCGAGCGCTCGAGGGCACCCCTCTCCCGTCCCCGTAATAACCGACTTGCCGTCATTCTCCCCGGCGTACTCTCGAAGGCTTCTTAATAAACTTTGGTTCTCCGCGCGGCGTTAGCTAAAATCCTAGATCGATGTAAGCCCCGGGGCCACCGGGCAAGATTACGTATCTCGGCAGAGCGTAAGTGGCTTTCCAACAAAGACCACCCAACCCCTCCCGCCTACGAGTACGAAATATATTAAGACAACGTGAAGGCATCCGAGGCGTTCGCCCCCGAATTTCCTCGCGCAGGGAATCTCATGAGCGCACGGATATAAACCCTTTCTCTCCTCTGCAGAATCTAAATGATATCCGCTCAAAAGCAAATTTTGCTTTTAGCTAAAATTAAGTATGGCCGCCCCCCTATTAATTCACGTTGACGGTAATCATAAGCATCTCTCACTTTTAGAATCGTCTTTAATCCATGCACGTATAACATTTAATGTAAAATGTTTTATTTTCACCTAGGGAAGTAATGGGCCACAGAGAATTGTTAACTGTCCGTGCCGGTAAAGTCAGTAATTACGACGGTATATTTAGTACGCCCTCGAAATTTCATTTTGTTATATATAAAATATATATATATATATATATATATATTTATATTTATATTTATATAAATATATTACTCACGAAACGGATCAAAACAACTTTATACGTGTATCGCGCAATCCGTTGGGAACTTTGTGCGCGCTCAATGCTGTTTGGAAGAAATTATTACTAAAAATTACAGCGACGCGCTGCATATAATTTTCATATCGCGCGATAAACTCGCGGCAACTGCGAAAGCGCAACGATGAAATATTCGATTAGGCGTCTCTCTCTCTCAGTGTCGCGCGACTCATTCAAAAGGACGACTAAGCAAAAATGACGCAACCGCTCGCGGAGTAATCCCAATCCTCATCTCCGTGCGCTCCCCCCGGTCGCTCTCGTCGCTTTTTGCAAGGGCGATTAAACCGGTCCCATGGAATCCATTAAATGTATAAGGACAACACCCCCGCCCCCCCTCCCCTCTGGATGTACCCAAGGGGTCTCGTATTCGCATCGAAATTTCTTCCGCGAGAGGTTTCTCGAGGCGCATCTTCCACGGGGGAAATGAAATAACCGCGGGCGATACCGGCGCGGCGCGGAGCGCGTATCGCGATTTCAGGATCTTCTTTTCAATTAGAGACATTCGAACCCCGCGGAACTTGCGAGCGAGCGCGCGCTGCCTAATCAGTTTCAAAGCGGATAAATTTTTAACTCTCGACGTACGTAGCCCAAAAGTTTCGCCCGGCGGGCATCCAAGAGCGCTGTGGTTTACGTGAGCTCGACGAAGTAGTGGAGGCGAAGTGAAAGGAGGTATGTGATCCACGGTAATGGCCGACGCCTCGCACTTCTCTGAAAAACTTTGGAGTCGAAGGTGAGTTGTCCTATCCCTCCTTCTCGCGCTCTCTTCTTCCTCTCCTTCCGCCTGATCTCTTTCCTCGTATGCTTCGTCACGATTCTCTCCGTTCATTTCGTCTGATTCTCTGTTGCACCCTCTCTTTTTCTCTCTCGCTTCTGGTCTGCCGAGCTCGCTACTCGTTTCCCTCTTGATCTACTTGCTCGCTTCCTGTTTCTCTCCGTATCGAGGCCCTAACGGCTCTTTTATCGTCGGACCAATCTTTTGTCGTCACTGCGAAGTGCAGTCGTTATAAAGGTGCGTTAAATGTGATATAAAGTACGGATGTGCTCAACCTTTTTTACTAGGACAACGAGAACCCAAGTTGCAGTTAACGATCCGCAGCCCCCGTTACGAAGAGTACTTTGTCACGGATTATTTCTACTTCCGCATTTGGTAGCGAGCACTTTTTGCCTTGATATCCAAATGAATTCTTTATATTAAGAACAATTTTGATTTTTAGCACGCTATTTGATTACGTTGAAGAATATCTACCTTTGTCTCACTGTATTTGAACATCTATTATTCAGGAGGGAGAAAACTTTTTGAAAACTTATAACAATTACATTCGTTAATGTGTCGTTCTATCGGTTTTAGACTCAAAGTTGTGAAATATTTATTATTTGGGACGTTATGTATTAAGTTGTGACGACACTGCATAATGGATCGAAGAGAAACGGGGGTGGTATCATTCTCCGTTTCCTTCCCACAAAAAAGATGTAAGAAAATTGTTATTTTTAAAATAAAAAATTTTTACAACAAAAATTTTACAAAAGTTTTTAAACAATTAATTATTTACGATTCAACATAATATATTTATTCGAGGAAATTTTTCTCTACATTTTCATACACAGATTTTGTGTTTGATATGGTTTCTCTGTAACAAGTAAAATACGAACATGTTACATTTTAATAAACCTGCCCTTGTAGCACAGTAAATTGGCATATGTCATGATGTGAGTTATCTATATGACAAACTCCATATTAAGTTAATGAAATAATAGAATAGTAATATACGGAACGAACAAGTTTGTTGAAATATAGAAATTTGAAAATAATTATGATAAACCTATTTAAAATTTTATCGGATGTTTAACTTGGCTGCAAGAATGTCAAAATTGTTGGTTGCTACATCATCATGTTTGAGCGTTTTACATAATTATTTTGATGGTTAATATAAAATTATTTTTTGACCTGTACCTAATTAAATTTTTAGATGCTGCAGTCAAATTGTTCTTTCCGTGTAGAAATGAACAAAACACAATGTTTTGTTATAAAATTATATATTTATTCACAATAAGTGGAAAACATTGCAGACATGCAAATGTATATATAATGCGTACATAAAATCCTCACTAGATTGCATTCATGAAATTCTATAAACTGGGGCTTATTAACACAATTTTCAAAATTTCGATAATCGACATCTTCAACAGTTAATTATTTTAAACAATTCATTAATTAACTGCTATGATTCCACTATTTGTTCGACGGAACTTTCTCTATATTTCTAAATTAGGATTCTGCATATAATATGGTTTTTTTTTTGTAGTAATTAAGATACAAACATGCTGCGTTGTATTGTAATAAATTTGCTCTCATAGCACGATTAATTAGTACATATCACGGTATAAATAATGAATTATATGACAAATTCAATATTAAATTAATAGAATAATAATAGAAATGAAAGAAAACAGATCGTAGATACAGTAAAAGAAGCTATATGAATTATTAAAAAACCTCAAAATCTAAAAATAACATTTTCTTTTTTTACCTCAATACTGGCTTGATTGTAAGTCAAATTATTGAATAGTAAAACTTATTGAATAATTTTTTGACATAAAAAATTTAGAAAAAGAGGTCTAATTAGGCCTATTAAATAACAAAAACGAAGCACTGAAGTGTATGTATGTTTGTGTGATAATATGTTTAAGTTTAAAAAGAATAAGGAAATATGTGTAATTAAACGAAAACATTAAAATAATAATAAAATAAATATAAAATGCGAAAAAATGTACCTTAAAATGTTCCGAAATGTTCAAAAATAAAAATTTCTTGTCGCAAATTACGGCTGAATTGACGTATTAGCGCATAACGGTAAGCTACTAAATAAACGATTCCACAGTAATCACTAGAATTCGTTATCTAATAATAGAGATATTACGAATGGCCAATTGGGCCATTGATATTATAATACCATTCGTATATGAATGATAATCTCTACGAGGGCCATTATACTATACCTTCTCCTCTAAAATTTAACGTTGAAAATTTATTATTCACTGTTTTATACAATTAATGGTTTTAATTATATTTCAGTTGATCCTATTTGATGATTTTGAATGCAACGATTTACCGTTATAATACAATAAATGAACAGGTGTGCGTAATGCTTCGACGGATTTTGTCAATCTCAAAATTGCGCTCTTTGCCTTACCGATGCACTTGGTCGCAATTTGAATTCGCAAATGCGATTCGGGAGTGCACGCCTGGTAATTACGCTATCAGAATTTTACAGTTGTCTACTGAAACAAACGGCACGCTCCAATTAGCTATAAATCCCGCGTGATTCAATTCGATTAATTCGACCGAATTTGCGTAGCCGTTGCCGCGGCCGTTTGCGATCGCGAAAACAATTAAATCAATCCGACGCGCTTTTCGTTCCGCGAAACGTGATGTTCGCGACGAGAATGACGGCGAATGGCGGCGATTAACGGGCCGTAAGGGCCGTAAAGAGCGGACGGTAATTTCGTTTCGTTGCGGGAGCGACGCGAAAAGCCGGCGATCTTTAATCGGGCGTCTTCGCCCTGATGAAATTATCTTCGGCGTCGGGGCAGCGTAGTTTCCCTTTTCCGTGAAAAGAAACGTGGTGCACGCGTCGTCATTTTCTGGCTCCGCGAACCGCAAAAAGGCGCATCGTTGACCACACATAGCGCGTGGCCGGCCCGGTCTCCGTCCCGGCGCGGCGCGGCGCGGCTCTGGACGAATTTCACACGGATGATTCGACGGCGGTCGTGCTCGCTCAAGCGGAAGCCGGAACGTATTTGCGGAATTACATCCGGAAGCGCTCGCCCTTTCCGATCGACTTTCGATCCTTGTTTTTCTCTCTCTCTCTCTCTTTCTCGCCCTGCGGCGAGATCCCCACCCCCTCCCCTCCCCCTCCGGATTCCTCTCGCCGATCGCGTGGGCTCTGCAGGATAAATTTCAGCCCTGCGGAGCGCCTCGCGCCGATGTAATCCCGAAGCGATTGCGAACATCGTGACTCGGGTTAATGTCAGACGACGCGAACGTACTTTCGCATATGCCGAGACTTTTTCGAAGAAAAAAAATTGGAAAACTTGTCTAACGCGCGCGAGCAAATCATTTCTCCGTTAATTCTTTATTCATTGGAATACTTTTCTTTTTAACTTTGATGAAACTTTTCTCTGTTTCGGACGTATCTGGGACGTTGAGGACACTTTACAGCTGCGCGTAATTTCAACGTAAAGATATTCACAGTCGCGGGGTAAACATATTTGTAACTTACGTCTGCGTTACAACAAATAGAGAAAGAGAGAGAGAGAGAGAGAGAGAGAGACAGTGACGAGTTTATACTTTGAGTCGTCAAATTGAAAGTCAACGCGCAGAACACACAATTCCACGCGTTTTTGTTTGTCTTTCAATTCACGGCGATGACTAACTTTGTACTGATGGTACAAGGGGATGGTACACAGCTCGTTCTTGTCGGGAAATTGTACTCCACGGAAGGATAAGGTCGGACGAAGGTACCGTAGAGATTCGGACCAATTCTGATCACGTACACGCGGGCGATACAATCGCGATGATACAAAACGACTCGTAGATGAAAGGACGCTCGAACAGGGACATCGTCCAAGCAGCGGCACAGAAGCTTCGAGGCTCGAAACAGAATAAAAGTAATATCCGACAAGAGCGCGCGCGCGCCCGTCCGCCCGCCGAGGACTCGCTCTGAGAATTCCTTTTCTCTTCGTTCCGGCAGTGACGAGAGCAACGGGAAACTCGAGGAACAAAGGAGAACGACGACCATGACGAGACGAAGACGGAACAATCGGGTTGAGGCGGAAGGCGATGAGGTCTTCGAATTGTGGACGGAAGTACCCTCTTCATTTCTGCATCCTTTGCATTCCGATTCCCGGAGCAAAAAAAAAGAAAGAGAGAGAGAAGGAGAGGAAGAGGAAGAAGACGAAGTGGAAGGAACATCTCCAATACCGTGTCTCGAGGAAATCTTTCGGCCTGTCTGCCGCGAATTGTAACCCGCTCGAGACGGTCGAGGAGATCAGAATGGAGACGTCTTTCGATGTGAATCGAAATACGGCGAGTGAATAAAATGTTTGACTTGCAAGATCATTATCGGATTCGTAATACGGAGCGCGCGGATTAGGTGCTCCGTTTTAAATGAGAACTTTTTCGATTTCACTCGATCCTTCTTTTTCTTTTTTTCTCCTCGTCGGCATTTTAAACATTGATATCGAAACTAAAAATTCGAACGACGGAAAAATGAAATTTCCACGCGCGCGGTACGTGACGGCGGATTAATGTGGATATTTCGTGTTTATTATTCGAATGTGGACCGAATTTGATTAGGAGACCAAAGTTTGTGCCGAATAACAAGCGCCGCCAAGTTCCCGTTCATTAGTACCGGTCGTAAACGATAAAAGCGACGCTGGCGGAAGTAATTGGTCAAAATTTGATCCGTACCATCAGGCCATGTTTCTGCCACTCCAACTGCAGCTGTTGGCTACGAGGTGGAATAAAGGAAGGATGGTTAATTTGATAAGGTAATTAGATGTAATGTCTGACAGAATTGCACGCCAAATTTGTTAAGACATCGGTGCTTAAGTCGCAACGGATGTAATAATTAAGAATGCGGGATGCTAGCTGATTTGCGATCAATATAAAGACAATCGCTTTTAACAATCTTTTCTATTTGCGTAACGAAATTCTGACATACATTGTAGACTCAGAGACAAATTTCTTCGCACGCCAACAGAAAATTGTTAACCGGTTAAGGATGGGCGTACTATGTATTTGTGCCTTGGTGCTAAAAGGCTAATGTCCAAATTTGAGTTATATACATTAATGAACTCTAAATGAGAGCCATTATTATTGTAAAAAGGACCAACGTTCTCTTCTATAAGTTCTATAAATTCTATAAATTCTTAACGCTAAATTTGAAATTACATCTCTCTCTTTTTATTACGTAAATTTTGATGAAACAGCAAAGTGATAAACAACTATTCTTCGTTTACATTCAAAATGTATTTTTAAACTCGTTAAAATCTGGGAATTCTTGGATACATCTTTATCTTGATTTTTGCTAATATAACTGTATAATATATAGTTTATTAATGTATATAACTCGAATTTGACAGTTTTGGACATTGGTCCTTTTAGCACCAAGGTACAGATATTGTAACTCAAATATTTTGAGAAAGGATTAATATTTTTTAATGAATAAAGTATTATTTTAATCAGGATTTTAGCCTTTATACTTTGACGTATGTCATCACCTATTTTTATCAGGTGCAATTTTTGTCTTTGCTTATGTAGTCATTCAATTTGAAATTTTTTTTAAAATTTTTAGTTATTGTTGAGAAAAAATTATATTGAAAATAGTATTACAGTAATACTTGCGACGAAATGTTCATTTCGGAACGATTTCTTAGGCGACGCCTACTATCTCCTTTCTATCATTCAAGGCTCGACGGCTATCGACGTCCAACGCGGAAAATCCAGCATTTATTTATTTTAAACTACAGTTAATTAAAAATATCGAAAAACATGATTTAATGCAAATCTGTAATTAATAGACCTCGAGCATCTAAGCCTTTACGTATGACAGCTAGATATTTTTTCTTGCGTTAAAAATGATGCAAATAATTCAACAGAATAAAAAAAAAACAGTATTGTTTGTATTACAAGAGCGAAAAAAATAGCGAGCGGAAAATCTAGATTTGAATATAAAGAATGTAACATCGAGCTTTGTGTAAGTGATTGTTTTGAACTTTATCACACAAAAACAAACTTTTAATGCATTTTTATTTACTAAAATCATTGTTTCAAATAAAAATTTTTTTTAAGCCCTGACCTGAAAAAATTAATATCGTCACATTTTTTTTTTCTTTTGATAAATTCTTAATAAGGAGGTTAAGAGACGAAGCAATCAATTAAGAAAGAAGCGCAATTAGCAGATTGAGATTCACATTATTGAATAAGATATCAAGAATAAAGCGGCTTGAGAGTCTTTTCTCTTAGCACTGTTTTTATACGGAATGAATTAAATCTGTTACGTTTTGGAATGTAATATCATTGCAGAAAGAATCAGTGGAAGAGTATAAGATCAATGATATATACCAGGGGTGTCCACCTTTTTACGTCTGTGAGCTACTTTTTTTAGTAGCGCAACTTCGCGATCTACTTATGTAAGTATTACATATGTAAGGTGTAAGAGAAAAAGTACAAAATTATATAAAATATAATTTAATCGTTTATTAAACATATTAATAGAGATAGGTGTTAAAACTATGAACAAATTAATAAGAAAAAGATTAATATAAAAATTATAAATTTTATAATAGAATTCAAGTAAAATAAAAATCAAAATATGAACATATGATAAAATTTTAAAAAGGTAAAAAGATAATGCAAATATTAATGAAACCTGTGATATTGCGTTGATTTAGCAATTTTTTGAAATTTATTTACAATCAACTGAAATAATGATTTTAAATAGACGTAATTAAGGAAGAAAGAAAGATCTACCGAAAAAACGTTGCGATCGACTGGTAGATCGTGATCGATTGATTGGGCACCCCTGATATATACAGTTAATCCAATATTTCGTGCAGAGTCAAACATAAGCCCAACATTATCAGCCCAATATTTCGCGCAGTATTAAACACAAGGTTATCAGGTATATATTAAATGTTCTTAATGCTAAATAATAATTCTTATAATCTCCAGCTTATCTGAACTGTGGGCATATTTATCGAACTTGAAACACAGTCATTATATAAAGCTGGAATATGTAATGATAAGAAGCTACAAGATCCCCCCTCTCCCTGAAAAAAATTATAAGGAACTTATTGCGAAAAACTCAAATAAACTCAGCCGTCAGGATTTGAACCTGAATCTTTCTGTGTGGGCATCTTATCAATTCGACTAACGAAGCATATGATGATATTTCTCGCGATAACCAAAATATGTTAAATAGACGTCTTTCAGCAGCATTAATAAACAATAATAAGTGAAACTCGGATTGACGTCACACATAAATGTCACACATAAGGTTACCAGGCCTAATTTTTATAATCTCCACTGACTCAGCACTAAGAACTTTTATGCCTAACATAGGCCTGATAACCTTATGTTTGACATTTACGTCAGTTCGAGTGTTCCAGCTTTATGCATTGACTGCGTTTTAAGTCCGACGAATACATGCAGCTCGCAGCTCGAACAAGCTGAAGGTCATAAAATTTGACGCATTACGTGTTAATACGTCTCACGTGCAGTCAGCCTAAGAACATCTGTTACTGACGTAGACCTGATAATTTTACGATTGACACTTACGTCAGCCCGAGTTTCACTTATCATTTTGCAGTATCTAATGTTATAATCACGATGCAAACAACGTTTGTTATAATCGATACACATTTTTAAGCGAAACGCCATTATATGTGCGGTCGTATTTTTGCGCAAAATGGTAAAGGTCCATTGAATATCATGTTGAAAAGTTATTAAAAAATTCGTCAGAGGTGGGTACTCCAATCGCAGATAGTTTGTGCGTGTTTGCTCTGTGGGCTTAAATGTGGAAATACCCACGACATTCTACAAACGTAACATGATGAACTGACAGCGGAAAAATGGTTTTAAAAATTTGAACAAATAATAACCCGGCCGCTGATGACCGATGAAGATCAATTCGTGCTTGTCATCGAATAGCTTTCAAAATTTACATTGAAAAATGAATGAATATATTGCAGTTGATTGGTGCAGACTGATTTTATTAAAGCTTGCTGTCGGATCCATAATTGCATCGGGAAATGCTTTCAAGAATGTTTAATTTAATGCTTGAAAGAAAAAGTATAATTGCATTCACATAAGTTAGAAAAAGTTATTTCAGGTTTCCGAGATATCCTCCGCTCGCGTCGACTCGGCGCAAATTTATTTCGACGATTAATAATAATGATTATATCTGTACGTATTTACGTTTAGCCGAATATGTCGCACGTGCGCGCGTATGCGCGAAATTTTCTTTTGTACATTCCATTTAAAAATGTTTAACAATAGCAATAAAGCACGAGAAGAACTAAGCAGCACACCGGTAGATAAAGTTGTGAAAGATAACAAACGTTTTATGCTGAAACTGCTCGCGGAGTGAGCGGAGTTTATAGAAGCATTCGAAAATATGGTGCACTCTCGGAAGCAAACACGCTCATTTCGAAAATATCGTACTAGATAGAAATAAAGGAAAATTCTTAGGATACTGTTCTTACGGTGATCCCACTTTCCTTCCGGAGAACCGAAGAACGATTACGGGAAAACACACGGCGCGCGGTATTATAAAACGCGCAGGAGTTTCGAAAACGTAAAATAAATAATAAAAGAACAACAGCGTTAAATTGTTGAGTATAGAAATCTCTACCCTTGCCCTAAAAGCGCAACGTCCCTCCCCCCCCCCCCCCCCCGAAAGGAAAGATAAATCGCGTCATCGACGTACTGAGCGCTGTATTTTTCCAATAAGAGAGAACGCGGGTTTGGAAGCGCGTTCGCGAAAGCTGCGTCACGGAGGTAAAGTATCCGCGAGAAGATGGCGAGGCGGGCGAGTATATCTCGGATATGTCTGCATTCCGGTGCACGTTCGCCACGATTTGTTCTATCTCGACTTTCTTCCTCTTTCACTCTCTTTTCTCTCCCTCCGAGGAATTCTCACGTATCTGTTCGCCTTCTCGCGGCACGACGCAATCGTGTAGAAAAGCAGCGGTCCAGCGGAGAGCAAATATTCAGTCCAGAGAATTTGTCTCATCGGAAACAACCCAGCGTCTACAACGCGAAGATGGCACGTTGTTTCGCGAAAAACTTCTCAGAACGCAACGCGGATTTCGTTCGAGGAGGCCAAAAACTATACGCGTCTATTAAATTTCTTCAATTTGCACGACGTACGAAGATAAATATTATTATATTATTGTCCCAAAACGTTATATTTTTTGCGTGCGCGAGAACTTTTAACAAATTTATACAGATTTTATATAATGACGGCGGAGGTAAACAAGATCTCTAGAGGCTTAATTATATTGTAAATTAATTAGCTCACTTGCCGTCGTCTTCAACAGATCACGAGTGCTCTGAGCTCCACCCTTCGAAAAGATTTTCAAAAGAATAAAATATATGAATAAAACTTATTATATATATTTTTTTAAAAGAAACATTTTTAATCTTTTCATTAATTATTCTTTGAATTGGAAGTCTTTTGAACTTTTCAATTACATGTACAAGTTTATTAAATCTATTTATTACACAAATTAATGCGTGCCAAAATATTTTGAAACGAGCAATTACCATTTTATAAAGAATTATGAAGTTTATGAAAGCCAATAAAAAGTAGTAAGCTGAATGTATCACAGCATTAAATTCTTATGGAATTCAAACGCTCCTCATTTTTTTAAGTGTGAGTGATAATTATTTGCGGCATGACAAAAAGTATGTTTGATCTTTTGGCATAGAGGTCACTTTTTTTATTCAAATCAATTAGTCAATTTAGACACTCTTTGAAAATTTTTGCAAACATGAAATTTGAAAATGGTTTTTCGATATCTCGAATAGTTTTGAAACTTCTAGCCCGTTACGTTTTTTATGTTATCGAATGCACACGTCACTCCGCCTGGACGCGTCTACAAACTCGTTCACTGACTCACTTCTACTCACTCTAACGTACTTTACTAACTTCTCTGATTGTCATGTAACAGTTGCTCACATTTATCAAAATTGTATTTGAAGTGTGAAATTTTAACTTTAATCCGAGTGGTCCTTCAATTATATCCATTGCTGCTCTACTTAAAATTTCGGTAGAGAGAGAGAGAGAGAAAGTTGATGTACGTAGCGATATTTAACAAAGCACTTGCTTTTAATGAGAATAGAAACAAAAGTTCGCTTAAAATGATTCACGTCCGAGGACAGTAAGAAGTCCCTATCACTCTCTGGCGTATCCTCTAACTATGAGCATTGCGAAGCGCTCGACCTACTTTGACAAAGTAAAACTAAACTTTAGTGAGCTCGTCTATAACAAGGCTGATATCAAAACTGTTATTCCATAAGAGTCACCCCCTGGTAAAATGGCACACGTCCAAGGTACTGTGAATCAGAGCAAAACGTTCGCAATGCTGAATCTCCTCCGGTTTGCAGTACGTATAATATACTTGGGCGCGTTTAAGAGGAGCGCAAACAGATATGATCAATTAAGTGTTATTTACGGCCGGTGTAGAGGAAGGATTTAAACCGCTCTTTAATTCGATAATAAAGCGCGAGCAATAACTGCGATATCTTTTAATCACTCTCGGTACTTAACGCGAGGGAAATACAGCGAATCGCAGTGATAATATCGAGTTGTGCGACGGCGAGTGAAAGGGTCGACTACAATCCCGACGTGATCTAACCGAACTTGGACTGTAATGATGTCGTTCCCGCCGATCGTAGAGCGGCTGCGAACGACCGGCCATTCTACAAGAACGCAGGTATCCCACGTCCTTTTCGTGGATCAGCGGATCTCGGAACTTGGTGAGGCAACGAGCCAGCCGAAGGAGGCGCGTAGAGGGTCGAAGGCTCCAACGACTCCTTTAACGACTCTTCGCAGGCCCAACTTAGTGGGAACTTAACTGTTTTACGTCTTTCCTTCTTGGGGCGATACGGAAGAGCGAACATTACACCTCTTCCCTCGTCACTATGTATACCCGGCGTTCTCCAACAATATAAGCTGAAGCTGATGGAACCGCATCGGGTGCTTCAAAACTTTCGTCAAAGACTATCCTCTTCTATGTAAAGTGTTGTTTAAAGTAAAGAGTGCTTTCCGGGTTCGAAATTTCTCCAACCGAAGAAACACGTTTCCGCCCGCCCACGCTTAGTTTTGCGTGAAAAGAGCAATGAAAGATTCACTTCAATGAGTTTTTCCCTTCAAAGTCGATGGAGAACGCCTCACCGGCGCGATAATCCAGCGCGGTGAGGCATCCAGATCACTTGACAAACCCTTTCCCCCCCCCCCTTCTCTGTCGAACTTAACACTGTACAATGAAACTTACCCCCCACTATCAGCAGCAGATGAAGCAGACCACACCGCATTTTTTTATACTTCCGGCGAAAGTCTTTATCCATCCTGCCGTGAGGGCTTTTTAAACTTCCTCTGTGTCACTGTAACGCGCACGTCGCGCTTCCTGTCTACATATATCCCCGTTCGCCGATCGGTATCGCGGCGCTTCCGTTTCCGCGGCTTCCCATAAAAAAGAATGGGAAGAGAATCTACTCGCGCGAACGGAAACGTGGAAACGCGCGAACGCGCGACAACATTGGGCGAACGCGAGATCGAAGTGTTTAGCGAGTAAACGAGCGACTTGACGGATTAAAAATTTCTGGTACCGCTCGCACGCCGTTCGTCGATCAGCCGGAACCGTGGTAGCGCTCGAAATCGGCAAGACTGGCGACACCGCGCGGGCGCCACGCGGCCGCGATAGTTCCTGACTTGCAACTGACGAGGGATGCTGCACGAAGAGTTTGCGCCAGCTTCGCGCCCGCGCATAGAATCCTTATTCCCCTTCGCCCCCTAACCGGCCACAGTCAGTTAGTCAGTCTCTCTCTCCCGTCCCGCATCTCCGTTTATCCCGCGTTCTTCCGCGTCCACGTTCTCGCTCGTACCCTGCCCCCTCGTTCTGGCTTACCGTCTACCTTCTCTTTCGGCGATATCAATCCGTCCCTACCCCGCCCCCTCCCTCCCTCCCCTGTCTTGCTCACCCTCTTATTCCCGCCCCCGCACTCACACGAGAACTTCTTTCTCTTTTATGCAGCCCTCTATCGCTGTAGTTGTCTTCTGACTCACTCACTATTACAGTTTTTCCGTCGCTCTGCTTCGTCCTTCCCGCGGCGTGTCGCCGTCTCCTCTCTACTCTCTCCTTTTCGCGCGTGGCAAACGATCGCGCTCCCATCCATCCTCCGGATTTCTCTCTATCCCACCTCTATCCGACTCTACCGTCCTCTCCCCCTCCTCCCTCCGTTTATCTGTCTTTCATCCCCCCACCGTGATCGCACTCACCATCTCCACCACATATCTAACCTCGCGCGCATCCTTTCGGCGGCTGTATCTCAAACACTAAAGAGTTTCTTAGGAAATTGAATTGAATGCCACCCTTGCTCCTCCTCTCCCCGTTTCTGTCTCTTCGACGGCGGATCTCCCTCCGCTCGCCTCGTTCTCCGGCGCGCTCTGTCTTTTTCACTGTTCCCGCGCTCTTACCCGTTACTTTCGTGGGGTGACCTCGTCTCTTATCGTCCCCTCTCTCTTTCTCTCTCTCTCTCTCTCTCTCTCTCTCTCTCGTTCTACCTCTCCCTCTCTCTTTGTCTTTTCCTCATACCGTCTCGTTTATCCTCGCACTCAATGTCGTCCGTCTTCGTCTCCGTCATCACCCTCTTCCCAAGAGTTCCCGCGAAACTGATTGTCTCGCCGTTAAGCGGCAATTTATATGTTAACAGGCTCGAATCGGTCGAGAGTCATGCATACGTTTAAGGAATGGGATTTCGCAGGAGTGGTTCGGGTAACGACGAAGATGACGACGCGAGTGACGTCGCTCCAAAAACAAATCCTTTATTGTCCACTGCCCTATTTACCGTTCGGCTTTTGTTACAGCGCGACGTCGCAGTTCTCAGGATCGCGTTTCCCACCCGTCGGCTGTAGGGCCGAAATCATTAATCTCAAGAGCCGTACGTAACATTAGATTATTAATTTCTTTACTAATCCTTTTATCTGGCATCCTAAAAGCACGTGTGAAAGGCTGTGGATGGAAATGGAACGTGTAGGAGAGGCTTCGTTACCACAATCTGCTAACAATGCGAACATTTTTATTCTTCAGATCCAATTATCGTGTTTAAATGTTTTTATGGTTATGTTTTCAGTAGAGATGTACAAAAGAGTTTGTTTCACGCAAAGCAATTAGTTTCTCTAGGAACTAACATGAAGCGGTTGAATTTGTGTATAAAGTTAGCGCGGAGAACTACGTTGCAGTATGACAACAGTTCAGTTTAATATCCTGCGACATCATCGTGTTAAAGTAAACTTTGATCGCTTGGCATTCATTTAACACTCGCATAGTCGTATGAATTTTCGTCACTTTCTTACAACGCTGTCATATAATAGCGTGGTGTAAGTGTAACTTTAATTAAAGAGAAAAGTTAGTCTTAAATAGAGTCTTAAATACATTAGAAAAACAGCAAACGCGATAACCTATTTCAATAGAGGAAAGTCGTCAGTACTGGCATAGACCTTTTAAAGCAGCATTCTCTTATTTTTTAATAACTAAATTAAACTTTATTAATATTGATAAAAACATGATCTGTTAAAAAAATAAGAAATAAATCATATGCTTTTTTCTACATAAAACCAGTTACAAAAAATGAATTTTTGAAAAGCGAGACTAAAATTTGCATAATTTTTTTTTTTGCAAATTGCATAATTTAAATAATAGTGAGTATATCGTTGATAATATCAGATTTTACACGTTTGCAGTTTTCTAAAACTATTTTATTCATATTGTTCTCTTTCATATTTTCTTTGTAGTGTAGTTTAGGGTAAAACCGCTGTGCAGTGTAAAGCGGTATACCTCTTCGTGAGAACACAGAATTTATGAAATCTTCAACTACAATGTTGACTGATGTTTCATGAACTTTTTTATATATTTTTTTTTAACGCCTTAAGGTAGGGAAAAATAGCGCCGGACGCAACAGATCCACGTATACACTAATAAGGCACAAAAAGATAAAGTGGGAGGGTTTAAATTAGCCTTTAAATTTTATAAACTTTGTTGTTCAATACGTACAAATATATTTTAATATTATTCAATTTATCGATTTAATTTATAGTCCTTTCTTATAGGGCTGTGTTTGAATTTTGTTATTTCTGCCTATTGTGCCAGTTTTCGGGTCCAATTTCTCAAACACTCTTTTTGTGTTACGCTCCAAAAACATTAATTATTACAAAATACGATACAGTATTATAAAAACTGTTATACCATCTAATAGAAAATAATTTTTATTTTGCGTTTGTAAAGTTTTATTTTTAATTTGTTTAAAAAAAAACATAAAGAAAACAAAGTGGTACGCCAATATTGATAATTTTCCTTTATGAGATAGAAATGAAACACTGGATGAAAGCACTTGTACAATCGTACTCATACATGGGAGATAGCGGATTAATTAAATTTTATTATTTAGTAATGTTAACAATGTCCGGTACACGCCCTAAATGCAAAACATCTTAATCGGATAATAAAGAAGAAGCGCACGGACGCACGTTTGAAGGATGAAAAAATTCTTAATGAGAAAACATCACATAAAATAACAATCTCTCTGAGGAAATTCTCTGAGCTCATGTTGTACTATGCAAATGTAAATTACGCTTTTTTTTCGCTAATACGCGTTTAAGCCCATAAAAATACAAGCAGCATCGATGTAAAGTGAACTTTCCGCAACAACGAAATCACCGAAGGTCTATAAGATCTTTAAACTGATGCGAAAACGCAAGAAATTTACAGTATCTCAATTAAGCGATTCGATCGGTTCTTCGCTTATTAACCGTTGCACGTTGCCTCGTTGTTTTCGTTGCCGGCAACGCGATAATTAATATGGTAACCCCGCGAAAGTCAGCTCGTTACCTCGTATAACAGTCGAACCGACCATACGGTGGTGCAGCCACTCCATAATTTGTCGGCATGACGAGCCGCGTCGTTCATCAGGGCAACTCGGCGACATCGTAACGCGCGGATCCACAAATTTCATCAATACCGTCATACGTAACGAAGGATCGAACACTCTCGCCACCGTTCCAATCGGATGCTTTTCGCAGAACGACGCAGTCCGCGTGTAACTTTAGCAAACAGGCCAGCGGGAAAATATGGCAGCGGCGAAGGATGAGCTCTATCAATTCGTTGACTCATTAAATGGCGGCGCGACATGCGCGAATTCTCCGCACCGCGATAGAGGAAGCGACGCAACGTGCGCCGCGAGCTCGTGGTTTCGCTGCAAAAGCATGGAAGCGCATTTGATTATCCAGGCACACGAAATTAACTCATGAATAATTCTATCTGTGCAAATTACTCATTGCCCGATGAAGATGACACAGCGGAATCAATATCGAGAGCAATTACGAGAGCGTTACAATCCCTTTTTACGCCTGCGGTCGGTATAAACAGGAAAAGGTGACTTAGCGGATTGCGTGCGCTTTTACTTGTTGCACTTGATGCTTTCAGTTGTAAAAGGAACAGAAACCACCGGATAATACTTCTTACGCCCTCGTTGTCTGCCACGAGTCTCTCTCTCTCTCTCTCTCTCTCTCTCTCTCTCTCTCTCTCTCTCTCGTAAATATTTCAGAGCCAATTGCAATAGTTAACTTTGCGATTAATTAAAAAATTGTAACTCACTCGTACAGCGAGAAGTTGCAGGCAGTATCGCAGGCTGATTCCGCGACAGTGTGCGTCGCATCGGAAAGGTGAACTCTGTGTATCACCAGGAGGATTATGTGTACAAAGAGCAGAGAAAGTTTAATTACTCCCACGTGAGAAGTTACCACCGTAACGTACACGGTGCGTCCTCAAAGCGCGGATCGATCAACCGTATGGAGTCCGGAGGGAAGTTACCGTCACGGAAAATCACGTTTTATTCGATGCGTTACGCTCGGATTGAGGTACCACGAGAGCTCTCTTGGCGTCATCGCAGAATACGCGCGAGATTTTGTAAGCCCCTTTGAAATTGAAGAAAATTCCCCGGAAAGTTTGACACGAGCATAGAATTACACGGTGATCTAACCGCGCACGTTAACGAACCGCCGCGCGCGGTTCGTGAAATAGTTGCGATCAGCAAACTACAAATCTGCGCTCTCGCTTGCGCGTGATTTTAAATTTGAATGAAATGAAGTTCGATTAGCCGAACGGAGCTCAAGGGCACGTGTAATTGCGAAGTTAAATTACTTCCATGCGAGGGAAGTTACGCTCGCGTTCGTTCGCATATAATATGTTTCCAGCAACAAAGTTACTAACAAATCAGCGCGAAATTCCAGAATAACATGGCCCCGTGGACAAGTTTTGCTTTAACCTTAACTTTTCGACTTAACTGCATAACTTTAATATTACCGAAATAAAGTTGTACATCAAACGGTGCGTAACAGGGCTATAAAAGATTTATGATGAAGTTGGGGCGGTAAGTACAAGTGGAAATGTAAAAGAGAGAGTGTTAATGAGTCGGTAATATATATCTACACTGAGAGAAAAGTATATAGAATTTGTAACTAACAGTGGCACAATAAAGATCCTGGAACGAAAGCAGCCATTTTCTAAAGGTTTTTTGTGGCTGCTGAGTACGAATTTGCTCTTCAAATTGCTCCATTATGTCACAATTTTGAAAAATTTACAATTAAAGTTGTAGAAAAGGGGTTATTTTTATATGTTTTGTCACATTATAATTACGAAACGTGACGTGCTGGAGAAATTCGACTGCAATCAAAATTAAGTATGTAGTTTGGACTTTTAACACTCAAAAGGAATTTTTGATGTCGGTTATAATTGTCATAATTTAAATATATAATTGGTAAAAATAATTATAAATTATAGTCATTTTTAATGCCAACTATTCTTAATTTACAATAATTTGTTCAATATAACAAATTGTATGTTATTACGTATTACTAATATTATAGCAATAGTAACTATAAAAATGAAACTTATAATTATTTTAACATTCAATTATAATCACAAAGACTTTGTTCTTACATGAAAACCGTCGGACCTGTTCCTCATCGGCTTCTATGGGCTTTAGATATGTTGTACAGCATAAAAAAATATTAGACCTATATATTTTTTATCAGCATATCTCAAAGTTTAAGGGTTGAAACATTCTCTCGAAATTAACGGAATTTTTTTCATTTTTAGCAAATATCTTGGAAATTATGAGGTATATAAAAAATGTTTTATACAAACATTTTATGATATTTTATACTCTTTGTAACTGTGTAATCACATGTTTGCACGATATCAAATTTTTATACTGAATCCCACCGTAACTCATTAATTTCGTAAAATTTAAAAATATTGTTAGGACAAAAACTAAAGAGCATTACATGCTAAATTTATTCATGTATAATAATGTTATGTTTTCACAATTCAATTTTTTAGAAAATGAGATGATAACATTGTGCTATAGGCGCTGCGATGTAGATAGGTATTGCATTATTTCTTTCAAGTTCGCTGCATTCAATAACTGCTCCTTGTGCATATTTCCTCACATTACAGCATGCAAATGAATTAATCCCAATGACACAATATGTAATTTATTACACGAAATTAAAATGTAAGTGGAAGTAAATATGCACGCATAATAATAACAACATACATTTGTACGGTGTCGCAATTTGTCGCAGCAGAGTTTCCAAAGTATATTTTCAGAATTAAATGCGTGTGAAATATATTTTTTTTATACAACATTAAAGTTTTGCACAATATTAAACGTTTTGCAAAATAATTATTTTGCAGTGAAGCATGTTGCGAATTATGACTGAATGATGTTTTTCGCTCAAGACGATAACGAAATGTGTTCGTAAGAGTAAAGTTCAATTGTTGACGCACTATATTTAACATTGAACGGTATGCAATATCTTTTTCGCATGTATTCTTATTGACCGTATGTATTCTCGCGACCATCTCAAATCGATGAGTATACATAAGGAAAATACATTGTAACGAGTGTGAAACCTCGCGCTTAATAAGAAAATCTATTTGTAAGAGTGAACTTTAGTTGTTGGCACACTTACTTAATAACTAATAAATTGAGCTTCAGCAGAAATGAGCTATTTTAAGGGTCTTAGCTACTCTGCCAGAATAGATTTCTATTAACAAGACTGATAATATTATTGATGCTCTTATTGCAACCTTGAACAATATAAAAATAAAGCAATGTTAAAATTAGATTTATATAATTCCTATTCTCCTCTTTTGAATAAAATAAGACTGACTTATTATTTTGGGACAAAAATAACATATAGAAATTTTATCTCATATTCTTACACATGGAATAAAAATTTGCTTGATGTTTAATCATAACGCACGATGATTAATCACTATGTTGTTCGGGATATCACCGATAAAAGACCGTGCGATCAAGCATTTTCTCGAAAAGAAAGATTTGCATGCGTTGCATTATTCGAGCATTTATAGAGAATTCAGTAGATTTTGCTTACGCGTACATCCATAAGTCTTTACGGATCTAATGGATCATTTGACTATGAGACGAGATATTTTTGGTACTTACGAAGCGAGCAGCTCTGTTTTTGGTCTTCGTGATATTTCATATCGGAAAGAACATTCCTCAAATTTTCTTTAGACCGATCTATTGTTAAATCAAGAATATTATGAGGTTTGCCATAAATTTATACCTTCTAATCTGTTTGAGAAATTTATTGAAATAGCATCACGATTATTCCATTTCATTCTCTTTAGAGATATAATGTTCTCTTCCTAATTGGTAATTATGTATGTCTCTACATCAATCTTATTTTATGATAGCAGAGTAATAGCATTGAATTCAGAAATCTTTTCTATGGGCGTGTATTTTAGCTTTTTTTGGCTATTCTTTTCTTTGCGCGTATGTGTTATATATCTGCACGAAACAATATGTTAAAGAAAATCACAAAGGCTTGCAACTCACGTAATATATCAAAACGTGATATATGGCATTGCAAGTTTGACAAATTAAAATACGCACACGGGTGCAATTTAAAAAGTACCGTGATTAGCATAGAAAAACCTTGTTTCCTATACCGATTTAACATTTCTGAGATATCGCGAGGGATGACGTTTCTAAGCGAGCGAGGTCTCCCCCTGGGGGAGTTCGCGTTGTTTTATATAACAATTTCAATCCTCCGAAACGCGTCACGAGCAGAATCAAGAGGCATACGCCCACATATAATTAGAAAGTTAAATTACTGCTACGGCAAATGTTATTCTCGTATGCGGGCTGCGCGACACGGGGGCGAGGCTGCGTCGCTTCTGCATCCCAAATTGTGCGATTTACCTAAAACGTTCCATTATTACCGCACGTTGTAACCGCCAGAAGATACTCGGTGATGCGTAAAATAGGGCTGGACGCGTACAGTTCGCGACAAAAAAGTAGCACACCCAATGTTTCTGTTAATTATTATTTTACAAATTACAAAAATATTATTTCACATATACATAGGTATTGTACGTTAATTTCTATAATATATGTACGAAAGTTATAATAGAGTATTCTTTTTATCTGTAAAAATAAAAGAAAGAAGAATCTTTAAAAATCGATGCGACAAATTAATAGCATAGTATTTCAAGTAATCAAAATCTGTTGATATTTACCAAGAAAAATCGATATTTAACATTACAGAACCTTTAGACTTTTGTATAATTGAAATCATTCTCTTTGGAAGTGATTTATAAAGTATTTTAATTTGTTTTTGATTCATTTTTTTCCATTCTAATAAAATATAGTACATTCTGTTTAATTCCTTCGTTCTATTGAACTGTTTTTGTTTGGCATAAACAGCTCAAGCAAGATCTATCCACGAGTTTTCTATTATGTTTATATCCGGAGTGCTGGCCATTCCAAAAGTAGAATATTATTAGTTTTAAAATAGGACTTCACTACTTTTGCATTATAAACCGCTAAGTTATTTTATTGAAATGTGAACTTTTCTTCCGATATCCTTGTAGCATGTCTTTCAATTTGTTCACTAATTAGTTGTAAATACATTTTGCTATTTATTTTACTTCTAATAAACTTTATCTCTGTTTTTTCATGGTAACCAATACCAGCCCATATCATTAGGCTTCCGCCAGCCATCTGACGACGATTCAAAATTTTTGTTTCTTTTCGCAATTCATGTTTTATTATTATTATCATTAATAATTATTCCATTAATGATAATAATAATTTGTCAGGACTGTCCAAATTAAATTTCTTTTTATCACTAAACAATACTCTTCTCCATTTAATCTAATGCACGTGTTTCTCCGCAAATTTCAATCTAATCTTTTTAACTAATTAATGAACAAATTGAAAGACATGCTACAAGGATACCCGGAGAAAAGTTTACATTTCAACAAAACAACGCAGCAGTTCATAGTGCAAAAGTAGTGAAGTCCTATTTTAAAGCTAATAATATTTCACTTTTGAAATGGCCAGCACGTTCTCCGGATATAAGCATAATAGGAAACTCGTGGGCAAATCTTGGTAGAGTTGTTCATGCCAGAAAAAGACAGTTCAATAGCATGAAGGAAGTAACAGAATGTATTTTATTAGAATGGGAAAAAATTAATCAAAAACGAATGGAAGAACTTTATAAATCACTTCCGAATGATTCCAATTATACAAAAGTCTGGAGGTTCTATGAAATATTAAATATCGATCTTTCTTGGTAAATATAAAGATTTTAATTACTTGAAATACTGTGCTATTAATTTGTTGCACCAATTTTCAAGAATTCTTTTGTTTTTACAGATAAAATGAATACTGTATTATAATTTTCGTGTAGATGTTGTAAAAATTAACATACAATATTTATGTACACGTGAAATTTCATTTTTATAATTTATAAAATAATTAACAAAAGCATTGGGTATGCTATTTTTTTTGTCGCGAACTATAATTCAAGAAGTTATTTGAGACAGGGACAGAGAGAGAGGAAGAGAGAGAATCTGTTTTATTGGGCGGATACTCGTCGCAGGTGCGAAACTCGCGTGCGCGGGTAGACCGATCAAACGATTGGCGATTTATTTGAATTCACATTACAGATTTATGAATAATCAAATTGTCATTTAACATGCACATAAAATTATAATAATACGAAATTATGATATCGCAAATTATACTGTATAAGCCATTGAAATAAATAATCGGCACACACGTTCGATCAAGCATGCATGGATAATAATCGCGGAATACGTAATAATAATTGCGAAACGTTGAGAACTCGGGGGATGAAACGCGCTGCCAGAACGGAGCAGTTTGCGCCCTTGACACGCCGATGTCAAGGCGCGCTAACGCTGAAATGTGTCGCGTCGCGGACGCACACGCGCGCGCGCGCGCCGGGCGAAGAGGTAAAGAGTCACGAGTAATAATAACAAATGAAATTCTCCCCGTCGCCGTCACGAGACGGCATTCGCGAGTCGCGCGAGTACACGCTGCAAAGTTATATCACTCCCGCGCAAAGATGTTGGGTCTTGTACGTAACATACGCGACATGCCTCTGGATGGGGAGAGCACGGGAGCGGAATCACACCGGGAGAGTTATACCTGGCAAAGAGGAGGAGGAGAAGGAGAGGGAGGAGAGTGCGCGGCGTTGGGATAGGGGTTGAGACGGGGGAGAGAGAGAGAGAGAGAGAGAAAGAGAGAGTAGGTCACGTCACCTCGTACATCCGGGTGTGGTGCTCAAATTGACCCTTAAACATTAACTCCGCCAGCTTTACGCCGCCCTATGGCTTCAGCGGGGTAATACCCTCAACTTTTAACGACCCGGGTCTCCGGCACGGTGGTGTTTTCGCTCGGTCTCCCTCTTTTTAACTCTTTCTCCTCACCGGCGGCCGCACCGCCGGGTCTTCCCTGTTCTCGGGCTCTTCGCTCCGTCTCGCTGCGCGGCCGAGTGAAAATACCTGCTTGGCGGTTAACACCGGGGCAATTCGCGCGCCGTCGTGGCGGCGGTAAATCCCTCTTTTTTTCGCCGCTACCGCTACCGGATCAAAATTCATTCTCCGCGCGAGAAGCAGGAGCGATTGTGGATAATGCAATACGTCGGGAGGATTTTCGCTCTCGTCAACGTGACCCGCGCGATCCACTGTGGCCCGGACACGAGCGCGGGGATTAAAAACGTGTACGAAGCTGTGCGCCCGTATTATACAGGATGTGTTCGCAAGAAATCCTCATTATTTTTCATGAACTACGTTCTTTCATTGAACAACGGTGAAAATACCGAAGCGCTAATGGTTTTTCGTGAAAACCGAATAACTCTCAACGAATTGAACCTAAAAGCTACCGATAGACAACAATGTTTGGTCGTTTATTTAATTTGGAGTTTGAGCGGATTTGTAATTTGACAATTAATTGCAAAGACATACAGTCCTGATAAATGACAACTTTTGCGGCAAAAGCTGACAACGCTCTGCAACATTTTCGGTGCGAATCTATTAATTCCCAATCAGCCGAAAAATATCCCGGTAAAGATTAATGTGGCAATAGCGAGACACACTCTGTACACTTTAAACCGGTAATCGGATTAGGTATTAAGCGGTATTTTCACCTGCGCGACATGCTGAACTTTATACGAGGCGGTATTTTAAAGCTACATATCGTTAATCTCTGTCCCCTTTGATGTGTTTTACAATATATTATTTTAACGAAGCGCAAGTATGCGATGATAAAAAAAAAATTCAGATTTGTTAACACAGTTGAGAAATTTATGATATAGACAGAGAGGTAATTCAGCATGAACGCGGGACAAAAAGGAATACGCAAAAAACCGGTTTGAATAGAAAACAATTTAAAAATGTAACTTTACTCGTGGTTTACATTTCCTCGTAAATTCAGCAAATATTCAATATCCCATCGATACACTTGCGGTCACGCTTGCGTTATATATTTTTAAATATTATCTCTTCTACGTAATCATCGATTTGTTCGTATCTTGAAATTTTATAAATATTGATCCTCGCCATTCTAATTTGAAGTTGATAATTTATGCAAGTTTAATTGATAATTTATACATCTTTTTGTACCTGGTGAGACGGACATACATGTCTTTCAAGAGTTTATGTTTTCTACAAAATAGATAGAAACTTCTTCTGCATGATCTTATTTTGAAGTTAAAAAAGTGGATTCTTAAAAAAAAATTAACCTAACCTTATAAATTTCATTGAATCCTTGATCTGCACATATAAAATGAAGTATAAATAATGAATATATATATACAGTAGTCCCCCGTATAACGCGGTATTCCTTAACGCGATTAGAGAAAAAGAGTATTTATTCAGTTCTAATATGTTTAAAACAGAATTTTTTGTTATATTAAAAAAGAGTATTTATTCAATTCTAACATATTATTTAAAATAGAATAAATTGCATATTATTTTCTGTTATATTAAAAAAGAGTATTCAGTTCTAACTTTTTGCGCTCTTGGTTTCGTATAACGCGAGATTTCTATAACGCGGAACGTATCTCTCGCGGGGTTCTACTGTAGGAGAACCCGGGGCATAACGGGCATAGTTATTTTAAACTAGTTTTAAACATATTAAAAGCAAATAAATCAAATTGATTTTTTACTATAATATTCTTTGGAATACCTATTTTAAGAAAAAACCCAAGTTTTATTGCAAGAGAATAGATTAAAAGAATAAAATTATTGTTTTATTGAAAACGTGCACTAACCCCATTAAGCGGGGTATAATGGGGCACCTCATAAAACTTGCTTATTTTTCAAAAATAATGTTCAAAATTTCTTAAAAGTAACTTAGAATACCTAATATAAGTAAGAAAATATTATTGGACTTTTAATTAATAATATTATTATTTTATTATTTTTTTGATACATTATATTACTGTTATTAAAAAATTAATAAAAATTAAAATTTTGTAACATCTGTGATTATATTTTATATAAAATTTAATGCAACACGACAATTAGTAACATATTTATTTTATTAATAATTTTTTTGACACATTAGATTCTTGTTATTAAAAAATTAATAAAAATTAAAATTTCGTAACATCTGTGATTATATTTTATATAAAATTTAATGCAAAGCATAATGTATATATACATTTTTATTCGCAACTAATGTATGTCGCCGGCGCATTGTATCACGGCGCACCATGTTGCCTCGTGTTCTAGTGCCCCATTATGCTTCGAAGTGTATAAATTTACTTTAATAATATAGAACATTACAGAGAATAAATATATTTGCATAAATATTTTATTAAAGTGACGAAAAAGATCATTTAATAACATAAATCTACTTGCGGTAATAAAAAATAGATTTCTATTATTGCTTACCTTATTCAAATGTACTCAGAAATTCTAACTTACAATTAGTTGCGGAGAGCACAGCGTATTAAATAATTTCTAATAACTTTAAGCTAAAAATAATATAAAAACTGAAAACAGCATATGGTAAGATACATCTAATAGTAATTATTGCATAACATTTTATTATATATTAGCATCTCTGTGAAAAGTTATCGACTATGCCCCGTAAGTTCATTATGCCTTGAGTTCCTCTGTATAAGTGCAAGTATATCTTATTAAAAATTAAGATAGCGAATTTTTTTGGACTTATTTAACATAACTATATGAAAAAAATTCTTACTTAACTTCAAAATGAAGGATTTAATATGGTAGACAAAAATTTTGTTATATTTATATATAAGCTTCTGAGGTCGCTAATGACGAACCGGCAGTAAAAAATTCCAAAATTAAAAATGGCGGATAAAGTACCAACTTTGTTGGATTTGAGTGGAACTCATTTTTAAATATTTTTCGATTTACTGATTGCAAATCCCAAGTCGAAATTTTCAAGTTCAATGGACGAAAAGTATTCGTCTATAAAAACAATTAATATCAGCGATCCTAAAAATTGCCGGAGTTTTATTCAAGTCCAAGAGAATTTTACATTTTACTCCGCCATTTTAAATTTTGGAATTTTTACTACAGATTCATAATCAGCGATTTTAGAAACTTTTAGTAAAACGTGAATAAGATGCTAACTATTCTTAGAAAAGTCAAGCGCAAAAGAGTTAAATAGTCGGAGCCTATTGAAAATCGCCATCGATTAGCTTAAGTTAAACGGTTTTTAAGAATTTTGCGAATTTGACATTTTTAATCCACACTTATTTTACCCTCCCCGAGGGAAGGGGGAGATGGTCCGCGCTTGGTTATTATTAAGAAATGTATTTTTTTCCGTCTTTATCGCGTTTTGATCTAATTTTTATCGTGCTTCGTTGAGAGCAGGCACGCCGGAGGGTCAGGGCTGCCCGGGCGGAATTTAACGCAATTCTGCGTTTAATCCGAACTTTCAAAGCTGTTAACGAGGACTGGCCGCATGTCCCGTCCGCTCGTCCTCTCCCGCCCCTCGATTCCGCTCCCTCTTCATGTTCCCTGCACTCGTGTGTGCGCCCGTCCGCGCGCCCGTCCGCGCGCGCGCGTGTACGCGACCTCGAAAACGTGCTGGTACCGGGCGTACATGCAGCCGGAGCACTTATGGCGCAGCACGCCAAACGTATTCTACTCTATTACTATTAGTTCGGGGGCTGTAACTTATGCAAGATTAAGTAAAGTTGCCCGAGCATGCCAGTTCGACGAAGTTTGACGTCCATTAGAGCATTATTGCAACGATAAGATGAATCGGCGGTCGATATTATCTTCGTCTATTAACTGATATTACTGCGTGCATGTGTGTGTGTGTGTGCGTGTGCGTGCGTGTGCGCGCGCGCGCGCGCGCGTGTGTGTGTGTGTGTGTGTGTGTGAACGCTTATCTACGCGTCCGAGATGAGGCGGAGTTTTGTTTGACGTGGCGAGATCGCTCTTGTTCATAACTGCGTTACCTACCGGTGAAATAGAGAAAAAAAAAGAGAAGGCACTTTGGATTATACGTTCTCGCGACATGAGAAAATGATGCATCTACCTCGCTATCGCTGATAACGTCTCACGGTGTTATTTTCACGCCCCGTTAAGTCACGTATTACGTAATCTCTTACCAGACGGGATATTCACGCGATGCATAACGATATCTTCTTGCTCGATAGCAAATAGTCGAGCGAACCCGCAAGCGGCACGTGCTAATTCAGCTATTGGACGGACATGCCGCGCGCCGCGATGACTTCGAGTATAAAGCACCACTCATGTCGTGTGGTATAAATATGACGAATCTCCGCTCGACCGAAAAGCTCACCGGTCGGAACGGAATTTAATCGAATCTCTCGTTTAACCGGGACTTTTAAAGTTGTTAGTAGCGACCGGTTGAGTGGCGCATTCTCTGTTCGGGCTTGTAAAATGCATATGCACACGAACGGGCAGTGATGATGTAAACGCAGGCGAGGGCACTTATGCGCGTTGCACATAGCGTGTATTCTACTCTGTTACTGCTAATTCGAAGCTACGGCAGTGCAGAACAAGATAATGTAAAATTAACCTACGAGCGCGCGGTGGCTCATCGTATTTTGACGCTGTTTGGTTTGCCGTTGTAACGAGGAAGTGCAGGGCGGGGGGGGGGGGGGGGGCGGGGAGGAGGCTGATGCACACCGCGCGCGCATCACGGTATAATTCCTGACGCATCGTCGTCAGTACATAAATCGCGGGAAATCGGTTTGTAAGCGAAACCAGACGGACGAAACGCGTGATTCTACGCGAAAACGCGGTATCCCGCATACGCAACATGCTAAGTTAAATACGGATTCGAGCGCAATTAGTCAAACGATCGGCGAGTATACGGATGGGGATTGGATTTACGCAATGCGAAGCCTCGACAATGGGAAGACCTCGAAACTCGGTGCGGTGTGCAGTCGATAAAAAAAGGGAAAAAGAAAAAAAATTCGATGCATTCTCGACGTTGCGGCGAAGAAGCGGCAATGAATAGCAGCGCCACGTAGAACGAGCCGGTGCAGCCGATACCGCGACGTGGTTAATTACAAAGTGAAGAGAATCATCCTATCTTTTAACGACGAAAGTTCGTGGGACGGAAAACACGCGACGAAATAGCCTTCTTGAAGGCGGGGTACGCTTCAATTAGTCAGTGTATATGCAGGTCCTTTGCCTTTAGACGGTGATCTACTTGGGAACCACGAGCCCGCTTTATATACCGTTATAGTGAAGATTCTGCGACGCTGCTTGCAAGCAAATTGAAACGACGCCGTTATTCGTTACCGAGACGGTTAACGGGTGGAGCTTGGAGCATTGATCCCACGGGAGATGTTACTCCCCGAAAGAATTTTCGCCTACAATTCCCCTCCCTCCTCTCTCTCTCTCTCTCTCTCTCTCTCCTATTCCCTTCACCCCCGTCATCGCGGCCGTCGCGATATCTTGCCCGAATGCAAATTTCAGATAATTCAGTTTTAAGCATAGCATTAAGTGAGTTCGTTAAAGGCGGAACTCCCGTAATTACTCGCAAAGACGTTCTTTATGATTGCTTGAGTTTTATTCAATCCTCGAGGACACGGACGGGAGCGCGACAGCGTTCCGAGATGAGGAATCTTGGAGAATTATTAACACGCGACATACGACAATTATTCAACGCCGTTAGGAGATTTAAAACAGTTTTCTGTCGGTCTTTTTTTTTTTTTAATCGTTTCGACGCTGTTATCACATTTACGAACTTCAATATCTAAGCTTAAGCTGGCAATCTCGCGGGAGACGCCGCTCGTTAAAAGAGTTTTTGTCTTGCACGTCCTTCGCCATTTCGTTCCTTTCACGTGACGTAAATTTTCTCGAATGTAAATTTTGGATAATTCAGTTTTAAGCCTGGAATTAAGCGAGTTCATTATACGCGAAAAACTTTTATTACTCACGAGACCATTTGCTTTAATTAAGTCCTTGTAAACTCCTTGGAAGTTGCGGGGATAAAGTGGTTCGAGAACCGATCAGTTTGATTGATTCTTATGTTTTCTGACGCTAACGAGCCAGGAAAGTCTTTCCTTCTCTTTGCACACTTTTATGACTTTACATTGCATCTCGTAATTTTCTAGAGCGCTCTCTTTCTCTCTCTCTCTCTCTCTCTCTCTTTCTTTCTCTCTCTCTTTTTTCTTTTCGTTACGCGGAATCCTTGAATCAGCCCTTTAGCCCGACGTGGTCGTGATCGTCGTGTTACAACTGAATGAATTTTCAAAGGCGCCCTTATCTGCCCGGATTTCCAGATGATCGCCTAATATGAAAGCTTTTTTTTGCTGCCGATCGATAGGCGATTTGCCGTTTCAATATTCGTTATGAGGCGTCGCGCGAAATTCAATGAAAATTCCGGAAGCAGTTTGCGGCTCGCACAATTGCTCTCCCTTTTGGTTTTGCTTCTCCCCGGACCACGCCCCTCTCGTCCCTTTTTTTCCCCACATTTCGATAATTGAGCCATTTACCGAACCAATAGATGACATCGGTCGGATCTTGTTTTCTCAACCGTTAAGGGTGTAGAGTTGTAGACTGCGTCTTTGAAATTCCGATCAATCGGTCTTTTTGGAGCGGAACAAGATCGGCAGGTTGCTTTTGAAACGTCCATTCCTCTGCTGGAATTCTACTTTTTTTTTTTCACTCGTGTTTAATCGATTGTTTGGTACGAACTCTGATTTTCGAATAACCGCCGTGCTCTTGCGTCGCCGATCGGCGAATCTACATTCTACGCGCGCGGATTATTGAACTGTGTAACATTCGATTTTACACAGCCGCGTAATTTATCGATCCGATCCGGCGATACCTGTATCCGTTATTACTCGTCGCGAATGCGAGAGCGCTTGTTTCTGAATGAAGTTATTAAGGGAAAAGGGAGAAAAAAGTGGCGATACCGGAGCGAAATTCGCAATTACGGTGCGATGTAACGTGGAAAAGTGTTCTGGAAATTATTCGTCGGATAATAACGAGAGCGAGCTTCATAAATGTGAAGAAAAGGAAGTTTTGATGCTTTGTTTCGGCTAATTCAATCTTTAATTGGATAGAATTACGAACGCTGCATATTAATGCTTTGAGCTATCAATTGATACAAAGCGACGGAGAAGGTAAAATCTCTTCGTTTATTTAAAAGCTAGGGGGAAAGTAAAGGAAAGGATAATAACAACTGTTATTGAAGAAAAATGTTAATTCCCGAGATCTCTGTTATAAAGTTCTCTATTTATTATCTTTATTTAGTTTCACGAACAATGTAATCGCATAATAAATTGCAACGTTAATCTGCAAAGTTACACACGGAAAGAACGGTTTTGCTGAAGTAATAAAAATAAAAATTTAGCTAGATACGGGTGTGAAAATAATTTTATTCGGCTTATCAAAGCTGCAAAACGTTTCGATATTCTAGCAACTAATTTTCGATCGTCCCACAATTATTTTGATGTCTCAGCAAAATTGTTTTTAAATCTATATCCAGCTAAACGCTTCAACAAAACTATTCTTTCCGTGCACATGTTCGTTTTTGCAATTATTTATGCGTACATTGTGAAACCTTTCGACGAAAAAATAACATTTTAACAACATTTTATTGTATAAAACATATTTTATAACTACTACATTGCGAGAAACAAATTTTTAAATTTTAATATTTACTTGAATAGTATTGATGAAATATTTACTAACAGTACATATAAATATTTATTCTACAAGAAAAAAAAATGATAAATTAAATTAGTGAATCTTGTACTAAATAAATTTATATTTAAATTTAGTAAATATTTAATTGGTATTATTTGAATAAATATTTATTAAAATTTGGTAATTTTTCCCTTCATGTACGTGCAGTCATTGATGTCATTAGCATAGTTATGATTGTTAGAATATTACAACTATGTAATATTACCATTGTGTGGTGTAATAATGGCCTCGAGAGAATAAATTTGCCAACATCTCTTGTCTTGCGCTGATGTTACATGCGCATTATGATTTTTCCGCGAAACAAAAGTACTGTCGACAGTCTACTTCTCCGCTGTTACTTCGCTCTCCTTATTCCCACGATGCTGATATTGCGTGCGCGTATATAGCAGTGATAAGAAATTAGACGAGCGCGACAAGAACAGCCCCGTGGCCCAGTTCGAGTAATAAACGAGTACGCGTGGCAATCTTGTTTTGAAATACAGCTACGTAAAGTACAAAGTAAATAAAATGGGCGGAAAGAAAACGAAATAAAGCATGAAATATTCCTGACACTTGATATCCTTTTATGCCGCGGACATCCTCTTGCCGTAACAATGTCAAGGTATTTTTGCTCCTGCATTACTACCGGAGCTACGATCCTTTGAAACTTACCAGGGTAACATCATATTTACGTTAAGCTAAAAATTAAACAAGTCCCTTTTTCACAGACTTTATAATTTTTAATTTGTGCAGTGTACCTTTACCTATTATCTATTTCGAAAGGTGAACCCCGCGACGAACGTTAAGTCTACGATAGGTTTGTGCCATGCGAGTCTCCTAACAATTTGTAATAACTGTTCTACGACAGAAAAACGCAATAACGTACAATTTGGCCTTTCGAGACCTCGGTATTGCCGCAGTTAAGCGTGCCATGAGACGAGTAATCCCCTTTTTCGCGATTGCTCCCCTCGCATTCGGGGGAGAAACAATGGCACGAAGCGGGAAGCGATAGCGAAACTTCCGATTTCGCGACGCATAGGGCGAACCTCTTTACGAACTGCCCGATTTATTTCGCATAACGGGACGGGGGCCGCAATAAAACTCGCGGCGCGATTTCGCCGAGGTAGCCGAGCGTAGCGCGTACGGGGTGCTTAACATAATTCGCGAGGCGAGTTCGCCAAGACTCGCATACGTTTGCCAGGCCGCGCGCATTGTTTTTCGCCGCCGATAATCGTATACAACTGGCGCGGCGGCGCGCGGGAAACGCGCTCCCCCCAGGGGGGAGGAGCACGATAGTTTCCTCCGCGAAGGGAGTGCAAAGAATTCTGAGTAAGTGCGATCCAAGATGGCCCTGCGCCAGACAATTCGTACGGGAGCTCGCCGCGCGGGGGTTTCCTCATCGAGTCAACGGGAAATGTAAAAGAGCCGCTTCCGCGAAACGGACGGATGGACCGGAAATGGTGGGATTCGGGGAGTCAGGGCGGAGGGATGGGAAAATACAGGACGTGGGCAACGCGCGGATTGAAATCGATACCGGGACGGCGAGAGGACGGACCGCCGACTGGCGAGGAGGATAAAATGGACGTGCGATGGATAGAACGAAACGAGAAGAAGAGGGATCGTTTGCGAAGGATGCATACTACCAGACGTGCAGGCTGAAATAGACCGTAGTACCATATAAGATTATGTTACGATCGAAGCGACCGGGGACTGATAGTGTTCTCTTCGAAGTATCGAGATACCGATAAAATCTCTGAAACTGGCAATTTTATTAAAACCCATTTTTGTCACGGCGAAAATGGATCTTAATAAAATTGATCTAATCTTGAAAAATTATTTGATCATAAAAAAAGTCCAATTACTCGTGCTCGTGGCGCAGATAGGAATATATACGCTGTCCTGTAATGCTGTGATGTATAAGAGTGTATTACGATAGAAGGGATAAGAGCAATTATAGATACCGAGCCGCAAAAACTGCCGATGCCATCAATTTCATTGGAACAATTTTTGTCATAATATTGCCGGATTTTTGAGTTATCGTCTAGAGCAAAATAAACACGCGCCCGCTCGTGTTACATTGCGTTGTTAGATTTGTGAAATATACTATTTGTATTATATTTATCTTTTATATCTTAGAGAATATGATAATATAATAATACCTTTATTGACGTGCAGGAAATATGAGATGTTATACATGAAAGCGAATGCAGTAGCGAACAGCGTCTCAAGAGGCAAGACATGAATAATAATGTTGCTCATTAGCCTAGATCTTTGATATTATTAGTATAATAATAATGGTAACAATGATAAATCGTAAGAACAGATACATGATTTCTCACATAAAGAGTATAAAAATAATCACAATTTTATAATATATTATATATTAATACATGTATATATAAAAGTATAAAAAATAACGGAGTAACTTGATTAAAGAAATTATTAATTTCTAAAGCATTAATCTTTACAATACAATGTGGAAAACGGTATTTTATCTCCACAAACCTAGGTATTTCCAACTACTTTTTCAGTATTTAATGTGGTTAAAAAAATCTTTAAAACATCATGAACATACCTTCAAGTTTCTAAAACAAATGTTAATATTCTATTTTGGGAAAAAATAAAACGTAATAATTTAATTACTGAATATTAATTTCACAGACACATACACACACACAAATTGAGTAAAAGAGTTACTTGGCTCAAGAAATTGTAACATATATTTTATAAGAAATGATTCTAGAGTTTCTTAGTTTAGATATGAAGGAATTGAAAAAAATATAGGAAAATTCTTCAAAAAGTATTCAGATACATGAAAATGAATGATTTTTAAAAAGGAGCAAAAAATAAGTATTTTTTTTAATATTTTGGTGCAAGAATAATGTCTTTCTCATAAAGTTTAAAGTTGTCTTGCTCGCACATAATGCGATTGTGTCTCAATTCTGTTCTCTAAATTGATTCTTTCTAAATAAATAATTTACTTGAGAAAAATAAAGTTTAAATGCAAACAGAGAGATTTAAATATTAATTTAAAATAGAAACAGAATATTTAACAATAGTTTATTCAAAACTTTTATTTTTTACAAAAGGTAACGTTCCCTACGATTCTGGGTCACTGGTAACTGATACAAAAATGAACTTGGTGCTGTTTGTAGGGAAATTGATGTTTCCTACCGCAAAAAAGGTCTCCCTTCATTACGAAGATATCTTAAGAGGGGATAAGGAATGAAGAGGCCTCTTCAAGCTTTCAAGAAACTTTCATCGAAGCATTGAAAAAAAAAATTGTTGAAAAACTAAAATATATAGTCTGATACGATTAACTAAACATTGGGTTAAATCAACAATTATTTAGTTGCACAGAAAAGATAGTTTATTCAACCATTCGAGTTTTTTAATTAAAAATTAACTAAACCAACTTATTAGTTAGTTGAACGTATCGGACTAAATATTTGAGTTTTTCAATAAATTTTTTTTTCAGTGTAGAAATCGAATGCGTGTTACTCAAATTTGTAGGAAAAGAGTCAAACAGTTGTAATATCTCAGCTATTAAGAGAGACGCGGTAACGTCTGTCGTGTAAATACAAGAAACGTAGTAAATCGAAAGAAACGCCGCAGAATATTCTCCGCGCTTTAGCCATTTTCCCAACGCTCAGCGAAACATCACGAGGAAATTGTGTAGAAGATTGTATATTCTCGATGTGTATAAAAAAAAGGAAAAAGTGAACAATAGGGATATTCATCCAGGTCATGCGACACAGCCAGCGATCGTCAGGTTGTTTCTTGGATTTTAATCGGCTGATGGACGTGACGACACGGACACGCATGAATACCGCAGCGTGATTAATTTGCGCGATAAATACGCGCGCGGCTCTCGGCCGCGTCGACATGCCACGCGATAATTACCAATTAATTTCTCTCGGGCGGCGTTTGGGCGAAAAATTTACATTCGGCGTGCCAGCGATTTTTCGTAACAACGGTACATGGAAGTAGAACGCAATGGCGAGACCAATTAAATTTTCCAATCGGTTTTATCGGAGTTTCTCGTCGCGGCGGAGTGCTCGCGCGTCGCTCGCGCACAACAGGATTTAACAACAAGATTTAACTAAGACCGCTCCGAGCGATATAACGCGGCGTGTGCATATCCTGAACCGCTCGGAAGGTGTCGGGGAAAGTGGGCTCGAATTCCGCGGGGATTTGTCTTGCAATCGGGTAACTCGACCAGTTCCCGTGGAAAATTTTGCACACGACGACGAAGACGACGCCGCCGTCCGCCACAATAATTACGCGCGATTGACGATGATAATTCGACTACGCTCTTCACCAGAGTCCAGGCAGAAAAATATCAATTTTCGATCTGAAGGTGTGCGAGCGGCCGATATGTTTGGATAAAATCGCGAATCCAATTAATACGCGCTTTAATTGCTTACGCGAGCGCGAGTTTCCGCTGTAGATGATGATTATAATAACGGGTTGCGCGTGTTATAAAATCGAACAGCTATAATGCGGAGGATGGGGGGAGGAGGAGAGGAAGGGGGTAGTGGGACGGTACATCATAATCGCGCCTCGCGAAATAATTGCTCCGGCGTTTATGCAAATGCATACCTAATAACGATACCGCAGCACGTGCATTCATCGAAACGTTGTTAAACTTAATGGACGAGCGGTCGTCGGAGTCACGGCCGCGTCGAGGACGAAAACAAAGCGCGCCGAATGACCGCTGCACTGAACGCGCGCGCGCGCTTTATCGAGCACGACGAGCGGAAGCGAGAGGGTGATGGCGCGGCGTGGCGTGGCGCGGCGGAGACGGCGAAAAAGCGAAGGAAATAACTGATGGGTTTAGAGGGAGTAGATTCGGCTAGATGGATGGAGAATGACTGCGCACGTATGTATGTATGTATGGTACGATACAACCGCCACCGACGGCATTCAACGGGGGATGACAATGCACAGTCCGCTGCACTTGCCGCTTAATGTCATCCTCAAGCCGCGTCGAGTACCATTAATACATGCGACATATCACGTTACACAAACGCGCGCGACGCCGACGTTGCTTGTAGTACGTACGCGTGTGCGGTGACTCTTTATCATTTGCGCGCCTTTCATTTAATTAAGATAGAGATTCTGCAGATCCGTAATTGACACGCGGAGCTTTTCGAATATACCATCCGCGTTCAAATAGGACAAAATTTTAGTTTATTAACCCTTTCAATCACAGCACATTATATGTGAGACACTTTTTTTTTATCCTTCCTTGTTACATCTTGTAATATTTATCAGTACGTTGGACTTTTTGTTGTTTTCGAATTTTTGTTGTTTTTGTGTCTAAAGGTTCAATCTTGACTCTCCAATGGTCACTCGTTCAATATTATTAACGCTTTGGTTGTTATAGACAAATAAAATCCAAAAAATGCTACTTTTTTTACATTAAATTTATTTGTAGTTGAACTATTCTAGACACACGTTACTTTTTTAAAATAAACTTTAAGAAATAAACTACGACTTTTTTGCAGATTTTTTTGAAGGTTTAATTTTTAATCTTTTTAACACAAAGGTGAAAAGGTATAGGGTAAGGTTACCGATGTCGCACCGGCTCCTAAATCACACCACCTCACGTATAAATTCAACTACAGTGCTTGTGCACTCTTTGTGAGATTATTTGGAGATTATATAACATTATTATCATTCTTTATTAAACTGTACATGTTTAGAACAATAGAAATTTTGTTATTAATATTTACAGAAAAATTGTAACTTTACTGTTACTTTTTGACACACTCCGCGTAGCTTGATTGCGAAAAAGGTAAAATAAATAATCTAAATTTTGATAATTTATAATAAAATTGCAATATTATTAAATACAGATTAACAAAGTTCAAATAACTTTGTGCTCTTATATGTAAATTAAATAAATAAAGTTGTAAAATGCTTTATTAATCTTTTTAATTGCGCCACATCTTAATTTTCTAAATAGCACTATTGTTTTTATCGTTATATATATATATATATAAAATCAATTATAATAATCACAGAGCATACATTGTAACAATATTGCCGTAATGTAGCAATGTTATTGCAATATTATTGAAAAGCTATCAAAATGTCGTTATATATATATAAAATCAATTATAATAATCATACAGAGCATACATTGTAACAATATTGCCGTAATGTAGCAATGTTATTGCAATATTATTGAAAAGCTATCAAAATGATGATATTAACGGAAGTTATAATTAGTTTACAATATTTATCTCCAATATTAATAAAATTATGCTTATCTAATACATGTTTGTTCGAGAAGAAAGAATCTTGCAAAAAAAGTGTTGCTTTACCTCAAGAAGATTAATATTAACCTGTGGTACGATTTAGGAGACCGGCTGCCTAAATTGCACTATTTAAGATTTATTAAGAATCGTTATTTAAAAATTTATGACAATACATAAAATTCTGAAAAAAAAAAAATAAATATGAAAGGTGAAATGTATCGTATAATGATGTGTGAAAATTAAAAATATTCCTCATAATTTCTTAGTTATGAATCTTTATGTCAAAAGCGATTTCGGCAACCTTAGCCTAAGTTTCCACGAATAAATGCAATTTTATAATAATGAAAACATTTTTTGCTTTTTGTGTTGTACATAAGGTATTTGGACTGTTAATTTTAAATTTTCTATTAAAATTTTGTATTCAAAATAGCAGGTTTAATGTGCGGATGAAATAGGTTTAATTTTCTAGTGTTTTGTCCACCATTTTGAATTTTAAAAACCTGACAGCAAATTTAATTTTAGCGATCTCAAAAACCTGGAGGCACGGAAAAAATAATTTTGCTGAAATATGGATTTGAAAATAATTATGTTGAATTATTTAAAAAATTGCATCGGATTTTTAACTTGGTTGCTAGAACACTCAAACTGTTTGCAGCAACATTACCATGCTTGGATACCCTAAGTAATTATTTTGGTCGTTCAACATAAAATTATTTTCTGATCTGTATCGAGGTAAACCTTTAGACGCTACAATAAAATTGTTCTTTTCGTGCAATCACATGCATGATGTGAAAATCCGTTTGCTTTTCTAATCGCGTGATTAAAAGGATTAAATGGATAAGATCAATATTAAAATCCGTTCGAAAAACTTCAATACTGGAAGCTGAATATTATATAACGCCCGAAATTTTTTTTATAATATTTACTGATAATTATTTGTATCTGCAACAGCAAACGAGTATAAAACGTTTATTTCGTATAGAAAATTCGTTCCGGCTGCATCTGAAAAGTATATACAAAGCATGTGCGACGTGTAAAATGTTCCTATTAACAACCCGCTCATGCGCGCACTTTTCCATTAATCACTTTTTATAACAAATTTTTTCCTCCCGCAGAGGGGTTGATCGCTGGTCCAGAAGTGACGCTGAAGATGCGCGACGATGCGGGATGAGTGTCGGTTTCCCTTCTCGGGACAATGACGATGCAGCAATTCTCAGCAGATGTTCGTCCCCTCCTGTTAGCGGTGACAATTTTTGCAACGAGAGGCCTGCAGTGCGACAATGCCCGAGGATCCTTCTTCTCGCACGTACAATATGCGTCGCGAGAAAAAAAAAAGGTAAAATCTCAGTGTAATCGTGCTCCTCGGTGGATGGACGTTGTTTTGCGAAAAGTGATACCTTTCGTTTGCGTTGAATGGACGCTACACGTAATAACATGACAAATATTTGGTGGGGATAAACGTAAAATTGAAGTTCTCGCACCCGAGGTATTTTTCAAGCGCATTTCTTTACACGAGGGAAAGGTGGGACCGAGGTAGCGCGCGGAATAAATTCGCCGCACTGAATAAATGTACCGCACGTTAAAGATGCCGTTCGTAATATTTCATAAAGCGCATTAAAAATTTATTTCAGCGTGTTAACGCGGATTCCGTGTTTACTTAATGTACACCTAAACAAACGTTAAAACAATTTGAAACATTTGAGGTGGCGCGCGTGACGCATAAATTCACAAGCAAACTTACGGGTATGTATGTAAAATTAACGGTAAACGCGTTTATAAAAAATAACGGGCGTTCAATTGCTACAAAATCTGTCATAAATCTGCGGAGTTTCTTTCTTCGTTTAAAACAGCGGGGCTAAAGAGATAACACACGCGTGTTCATATTATAATTACGTTGCGCCATAACATTGGATGTGAGAGGGCAAGTGCATGCTCAACTAAATGACAACAATATCGCGAGATTCTAATAACGTGCCATCACGTCAAAATCCCACAACGTAACTTGACGTGACAGGATGTGTAACACAGCGGTTTCTACATTTCACACCTCTGCGGAGTGTCAGCGTTTGCGGCTCCTTCTCCAGCGGCTTGCATGCAGGGCGCATTAATCTGTGATGCGCGCGAAGCGCTAGAAAATAACCCGCCTGTTTTAGCACGGAAGAAACAATGCAAATCCGTAATTTAATTCCCGTTGCTGTATTCATGCAATCGCGTTGAGGCAAACTGAAGCGATAGCCCCGGCCCGCATTTATTTTCCGCTCCAGCTGTTTTCGTTTTGCGCGCCGCCCGGCAAAAACGGCCGGCGCGCGGCGATGAAAATTGCTCGGCCGCGGGCATCGCCGAAAAAGGAAAGGGAAACGAACAAAATGAATTTTTATTTCGCGGTCTCGGCGTGACTTAGCGGTAACAAGCGTGCGGCGCGGCGCGGGCGGCGCGGCGCGGCGGCGCGTCCAAGTGAATCGTGCGCGATTATTCGCCGCCCTTCGAAACGAAACGGGGGCAAAGGGAAAACGCGAACGCGTTTTCCGCGCGTATGCGGAAAAACTCGTGGACGGAATTTGATCGAGAGCGATAAAGCGCGGGCGAGGCGTGGCGAGGCGGACGGGGCGAGCGGGGCGCGAGCGCAACGGCCTCGCTCGAACGGTTCGATGAGCGGCCGCCGGATGCTGAAACCATCCGGAGGCATGTCCGCGGTGAATGTCGCATGCCGACACCGCATGTTATTCAATTCCGCATTCATTACGCGGAAGACAACGCGGCGTTTCGCAATCGCCGCACCGCGGGCGGTCGCGTCTCGTTAAGGGCTGGCCTTTCACGCACCGGTCCGCGTTGCGCCGCCACCGGCTTTAACATCATCAGACACTGTAAACTGATTACATCGTGATCGCCGCGCGCTGTTCCGCTAAATTACAATGATCTAATATCATAATTGACATGAAATTTAACCGGATTTAGATAATCATGGCTATCGCCGTGAACACGGTTCGACACAATTTGATAATTTAGCCGGAATGGGTTAAGCATAGCGATTTATGGCTCGGCGTAATTTGTCTTTCAGAAAGTTTAATAGGCTGGACCGAGGCGAATTGGATCCAATTTTCTTCATAGATAGAAAGATAATAAAAAAATTTATTTTGTTATTAAGTTTTGTTAGAAGTTCTTAACATTTTTTACTTGAGTTATATATAATAAAATAATTTATAAACCTGATATTTTTTATTGCGCAATGAAAAAGCTTAACAAATAGAAGTTGTTTGATTCGCCCCAACATTGAAATAAAATGTAAAAGAAATAAAAATACGCGCTTGTACACCGCCTAAAAAAATTCGTTGATGGGAGAATACGATACATTGTAGTGACGCTTCTTAACGGCTGTTATTTAAACAGCTAGGTCAGCGTGAAATATTTACGGTGCACGATTGACTTCATCCTGTTGGGCAAAAGTGCTAAAGTTGGAAGTAAGAAATTTTTGTCTTATAATATATATATAATTTTATCAATATATTTGCACGATATTTGTAGCTTTTAACTTATTATTAATAAAAGTATTTGATTTATTTTACGTTTAGTTGTTATAGAAATGTAGCGTCATATTAAAATTCATTAAAATTACAAAACTGGAGCTACATTTATTGAAAATCCTATTCGTTAATTTTATATTATAAAAATATAAGCATTATTCTGTTGCAAAATTATAACACTAAATTATAAATCACAATTAATGGAACATTTTTTTAATATTAATATATTATTCTATATTTTTTATTCTGTACTCTATATTCTATATTTTTTATAATAATATATATTTCTAACTCCTCATCAAGATCATTCAAGTATTTTACCCTTCTATTAAAGGGTTACATCGTAATAAAACAATTCTCAACTGCAATTTTACTTAGTTTCAATATTTTAGTAATTACAACATTAAATTATAAGTCCAAATTAATGGAACATTTTTTTAATAATAATATGTTATAATAATATATTATAAAAAATTATTTTATTAAATTTGGATTTATAATTTAATGTTATAATTTTGCAACATAAATAATGATTACATATGATCTTTTAACTTTAATTTCTTTTTTGAATGAGTTATTTATATTTTTTTTAAATAGTTATGATTTTTCATAAATACATTTGCTGTAATTTTGTTCACATGTTTGCCAAAATTACATAATTTCAATTGTTATTGTTATTTTGTATATTAGAATGTTAAAACTAAGTAAAATTGCAGTTGAAAATCATTTTATTACGGTATAACCCTTTAATAGAAGCGTAAAGTACTTGAATGATCTTGATGAGAAGTTAAAAAAAATTATTGAACTTTTTGAAAAAGCTTGTTAAGTTTTTTCGTTACAAAATCATGATTTTATATGAGAAACGAAATTTCTTTGCGCACTCATGATCTGTGAATTTATATCATCAACTGACACTGAATCATATGCAATACAGAATAATTATTGTCTATTGTATCCGTTGCAAAAGAAGCAGAGTTTGAAAAACCACGGGTTTAAAAAAAAACTCAACCCAGTGGGTTTTTTCAGGTTTTGTTTGGAAACATTACCATATACTATTTATTTTATTTATAATATTAAATTGTATTTATCTATAATAATTTATAATAATATTTTATTTATACTATTATTTAATAACTTTATTTGGATTTTTTGAGTGGGTTTTTGTAGGTGGATTTTTTAAGCGGGTTTGAATCGGTTTTTTTTAGGTTGGGTTTTATTGGGTTGGGCCCATCTCGGCAAACCCTGAGAAGAAACGCGCAGAAGTAATTAGCATGATAAAACGGATCGTATAAATTGAAAAGGCTAATGATATCTGTCTCAAAGTTTATAATGATCCGATTCACCTTGGTCTACCTTACGCCATCGCCATAACGATCGTCTATTGCCTGCGAAAAATCATCTATCGAATTAGCTTGCACGATAGGAAGAAATTTTTCCTGTCGCAGCGAAAGCGTAGCTGTTATTGCATATTCGATGCGAAAGCGATTAAACTTGGCTGCGATAATCAGTTATTTGATAGTGCAACAAGATTGATTTTGTTGAAAAATCTTACTGAGTAAATTTGTTCGCAGAAGCACGAACTTGCTACTAAACTAAGTTTACTGTTAATGCGAAACAGAGGAAGTGCCCGTAATAGACATGTCTTGCTGTGCTCCAGTGAAATGTTTGTTACTATAGCGAAATAATTTGAAAATTTAGCACAATTGTTTTAATAAGTAAAATTAGTGCTTGCAAAATTTTGATTACGGGTTGTGGGATACCCTGTATATAACTGGTTAAAAATTAAACTACAAAGTTAAAAAAATAACTTTGCTTAATTTAGTTAATCAGATGAGTTTTTTTAACTGTAAGTTATTTTCAAAAAATATAAGCTTTAACTTATTAATTATTTTTCCCTAAGTTATAAAATCTATATAAAAAGGTAAGGTGTAAAGAAAAAATATAATCTTATATAAAAAAACAATATTTCTTTGTTATTTTATATAAACTCGATTTATAAATAAAACGTAAAATTTATTTGATCCATACTGTAATTATTTTGTTATTTAAAGTAATTCGAATATCATAAAAAATTATGATATTCTCTTATTTAAGATAAATAATACTTTTTCAAAGTTAATTTAATTTAATCTTAGTATAACATTAAAGTTAGTTTTTAGTTCTTTGAATTTTAATGTAACTAAATTAATTTTATATACTTTAACTTTAACTTAAATTAGATAGAAGAATATCGTCTGTAGTATTAAAACAATTTTTCAAATCTTTTAAGAAAAGAGAGAAAAAACTTTGCGACTTTCTTTATATTTTATCATTAATTTATCATATTCTAAAAATAAATTTACAATAAATTCTACGATAAATCTCGCATCGGAAATGATTAAAGAATTCTACCGATAATGCACAGGAACATGTTTCGTACATATAAATCCGTGCACTGAATAGAGGCAAGAACGCAAAGGGCGTTCTCGCCATGCCTTTGGCGACGATAATAACGATAACATCGATCGTGCGATGTTTATTCAGACAGGCGGTGAGCCCTCGGAGAAGAAATAAAAAAAAAAGGTACATAGAGGCAATTCGTGTGGCGCGGGACAGAATCGAAAATATCGAGGGACCTCCGCGCTATTGAACGGAGCTGGCGATATAACGGCAATCGGAAAAGGTTTTTGATTCTTTTCGTCCTTTTCCGTCTGAGTGACATTTCGACGCTCGCGTATCGGCGCAAGTTAATTTCGGCGTGTCCGTTTCTTAATGGGTAAAAAGCATCTTGTGCGGCTGCCGGTGTGTTACGTCACACGAGCCAGCTATGGAAACTATATACCAATACGAAGCTGTACTCGTGTACGAGGCTTCGCGAATTGTGCGAGGAGTTGAACGGCAGGAAGGGTGGAAGTCGTGAAAAACAGCACGGACACCGAAATAAGCGTCTTTGTGTTTGTATTGGCAAAAAATGTGTGCCGAAGCTGTGGTATGCCGCGGATAATAGCTCGGTGAGGTCCCCCATTTGCTAAATTCGCACCCTCTCGGTTAATGAATTAGGCGAAATTGCTATGAGAAGTTTTTACGAGCGGATTGATATTATCCTAATTATTATTTGTACAGAGTATGATTCGAGTCGATCTTTTTTATTTGGAAAACTGTTTTTAAAATTATTTTTAAAAATATGTAAGTAAATACGCACAAAACGGGAAAAAACGAGGGAAATAATTGTTTGTAATATTGATTATTCATGTTTGTGTAGCATCTCTGATTACTTTTTGCAACGAAAAAAATACAAGTTCTCTTGAATACATATTATCTATTAATTCCCTTTTTTATGGTCATGAAAATGAATTTAAATCGTTTAAATATTTAAGGCATTAAATATTAAAAAATTTTGCCGTTGGCCTAGCGCGCGCTTTCGAGATTATTATCCGAACGTTTTCGCGTAAATTAACAGAAAATCTGATAGGCGGTTTGTATTAGCATGAAAGGACGAGGGCAATAGGATAGAAAGCAAATCGGCCTCTCTATGTATAATTGATAGTATCGAAACCCGTTACGGTCCGAAAAGTGCATCGTTTTGAATGCATCGATTCGTGCTGATCGCATGTACCGATACCATTGATTATGCTGTATGGCTATCCGGCTCTTTTTCCCCTCCGTTATTTTAACATATACGGAATTTCGCAAAAGCATACATATTGTCAACTAGTTGGCACGAGAAGCCAAATTCAAAAAGGTAGCGATTATTTAAACATTGACCCCGGAAAGTCTTTCAACGTTGTCAATTTAATTAATAAAATTGTATCAAAGGGAGGTAAAAATTAGTTTACTGCACTGATAACATTGCTGTATATTAATAGGATAAATTTTAAACAATAAAGTTTAAACAAAAACAAAATAAAGTTTTGACGATAAAGATTTTAATGATAAAGATTAAAAGCTGTAACAACCCCTTTCCCAAATGTTTTATTAAATTATGTCAAAAGAAAAATATTGAATTTAAATAAAATACAAGAATGGTTTTAAAAATATTGTACATACTTTTGGCAATGTTCTGTGTGTGTGTATATATATAGTCAGTGTGTGAATACTTTTAATTATATAAGCAGTTATTTTACCTTTAGTGGAATATCGAAATTAATTAATAAACATTATAGCCAAGGAAAAAAAGCGATAATATTCATCATTAGTGTCGTTTTGCATTAATTGGTAACCAGTCGTAAAGGACAGATAATATTATGTCATATTGTGACGCCGTCTCGCGATAATGATCATATTAATTGCTGTGTTCTTTAATAATTTTTCATAATTGATTATATTAATTACAATGTTTATTGTCTCAATATTTAAATCATATACAATTGTGAACGTGCGTAAGTATGAAATAATAAAAGAAAACTTTTTACATTGCTATATTTTCATTTTGTTTAAATTGCACATCGAGGAGATATTATTATAAAGATGTTTTAGAATTGTGCTTATGGAATTTTATATTTCTAAGGAGTTGTAAGTTGTTTGAACTCTTATAATTCGATGGAATTATTCACTACGTCAGAACTCGATGGTTAAACTCTCGTGCAGAAGATCTGGGCCACACTCCCGATATCAAATTTTAATGACAGATCTTATTTAAGTTCTGAGCAAGAATAAAAGTTTTATAAGTCTTATTTACTTAAGCAAGCAAATTAGCATTGAAATTTGTAGAGGAGAAGAGGGTAATATGGCACTCATTTATTTTATTGAATAACTTTGTTTATAATTAATATTTTCTATTGAAACTTGAACGATTACATTCGTCAAAGTAATTACATGGAAAAATCGTACTATGTCGAATTTCCGTATCAACATTCAGAATTTAATTTGAGGAAACTGTTTTAGTATCAAATATCTTAGTAATTGTATTTAAAATTAAAAAATAAAGTTTTGGCTTAAGTAAAGGGACAGAGAGAGAAAGAGAAAATGCGATTAAAAATTATTCTTCTATATTACGCGATAATAGATGTATATTACATGTATAGTTAACGTATGAAAATATTATACACACATCTAATCTCCAGATAGGAACATGTACGTATAACATGGTAAATTATATTTCGCGTCTCCTACAAAGTAGGAAAATGTCTGTTATTTCCCTTTTCATCTCTGCAGCGCTATTAACAGCACATTTCCATTACTTGCGTTTTCACTGCCATGAGTAGTACATGCTGCGCTTTAATAATTTTCAACGTGGTCCTTGCTTTATTTTACGGTAATGCGAAGTTTCAGCCGGACGTCGTGGTTTTAATAATTTCTAAAACGGGGCGTGTATTCCGTAGACGGTTTTCGAAAGTTTCGGCTATTATACCGTCGCAAATAGTAAAATAGTCGCCTTGTGACTGCAGGAACAATACTATGCAGTGTCTGAATAACAAGTAACGTATACGAAACCTACAATGGTCGCTTTGTTATATTCATTGAATTTTTATTTCAATCAACGCGCAAAATTTTTTCTCGCACTTGCTTTTAACTAAAATATTTTTAACAATTTAGCCATCCATGCAGTTGCTTTGTATTGTACATATAATTTCACATTACAATTATTATTATATTTGTATTAAATTATTATTTCCTGTTTTCTTATTATTAACACAACATTCGTTAATTTATAACAAATTTTCAGTAGCTTCTACTTAAGTGTTTTAATGTGTACGTGGCACAAGACTGAATGATGAATTTGGTTTATTTCTCGAGATTAGATGCATAACTTTCGCTAATGAAGCTGGCGCTTTAACCACGCTGCAGAATGTTAATCAGCGATTACGCGCATTTGCGCCCAACTTTCGGATGCACTTTTTGCAGCGAAATTCTCACCCATCGCATCGTGCCGCAGATCGTATGCACTTAAATGTACATCCGGCGCACTCGGTCTGGCGTGCTATCTGTCCGAACGCTGAGAATAATTCTCAGTATAAACTAGAGAGACCGAGAAGGCTTTTAATCGTGCTCCCGGTTATTCCAGCCGGGGGAAATTACACGGGGCGCGGCGACGAGAGGAGGGGTGAGATCTTGGTAATTGATGCAAGTTGAAATTGTAACGAATGCCCGGTCGCTTCGGCACCGTGAATTTAGCGAGCGCGGTGGATGCGCGCCTAGAGTGTCGCGCGACTCTTTTCTCCCTTCTTTTTGTTCCTTTTCGTGCCGTTCGCGATGACCCGCGCCACTCAACCCCCGAGCGCAGGACCGGGATCTCGTCGCAGTCGTTTGTATATCCCGAGAGATGAAGAGAATAAAAAAATCAACCACTGTTGTTTAGTTATCATGCAAAATTTATACTTCAAATATTTTTTGTTTACTTACCCAAATACATCTTTTATTACTTTTATTGTTAGTATTTAACACTCTTTTATACACACATGTTGTTCTTTTTTTTTGGCATCTTTTCTACACGCGTTGGGTCACGACACTTTTGAGTTTACTTTCATCATATTTGTAAATATCATATGACAAAAATTTTTAATGACTTATATTTATTTTGGCATAGAAAGTAATTGCATGGTTGTAATTAAAAAAGAATTGTATATTATAACCAATTATAGCGCTCTTAGTTTTTCAACGGAAAGAAATTTGCCGGATGAAATTATCGGATCATGTGTACAGAGTGTTAAGATGATTAAATGAATTATTAATTTTAATATCCGATATTTCTATTTATAGGACGCAATCTTATTAATGTTTCTTGAGAATAACGTGATCATTAGAAGAGTAATAAAACTTTCAAGGGCAGCATTAAGAATATTGCAAATTATTAAAAGTGTCTTTTATGTATGAAATCATTACAAAACTTATTTTTAACGCATGAAACCGACCCTGCCTCGTGCTACCCTACGAGTCCACCTTCCCCTGCATTTCCCGGCAATACTCGGCGTAGAACCTGGCGAATCGAGAGAACCAAACTAGAACGTGCCCGGAATTTGCCGAGTGGATTCATTTACGGTCCGCCGAGTGATAAGAATTTAATCGCGTATTAACATAAGCCGAAGTTGCAACTATCGAAGATCTGGAGAACGTGTTATCGAGCACTCCGTAAGTTTGCGATGCCCCCACGGCGGCGTGGAGACAACTCCGGCAACTTATTTTGGACGTTTTTCTCTTTTCGCTTATTGCTATCGGGAAATCATTGCTGATTCTGAGTGGCGAGCGATACGACGAATTTGTATACATTTCTATACGGAATATTATAAGATCCGTGACTTCAATTTTAATAACAGATCCTCTAATAAATCTCTGATCGATTTTGCATCGTCGAAAACGCTGACACGTGGATAGGACAATTTGAGTTTGAAAGGTGAGCGTAAAAAGCTGGGACCTTTTCATAAACTTCAGCATTGATTAATTTGTGTGATTGTGTTGTCTCTTTTCGTAACATTTAAAAGAATCGGACGGAGGCTTCTTATCTCGAAAAAGTAATTTATGATATATATTTTGATAAATAGTGTCGCTGAAAGAGTAATATTATTTCATCCGAGTCTAATGGAATAAGTCGCAGAAGCAAACCGTTCGTAACGTTCAACTACAAGGAAAAGTTTCCGGTACAATAGAGTCGCGGTCTCATTTACCATCTGCCACGCGATAAGAGTTTAATCGCATATTAATATAAGCCCAAGCTGCAAGCATTCGAGCATCTGGAAAACTTGACAATGCGTAACTTCCTAAGATAGCTTAATGATCCAAGAATATAGGAATTATGGAGGGAAAACTTGCCTGATAATTTGTCTTCATTATAGCACGACGCACTGTTTTTAATCCGCTTACACTAAATTCAAAAGGAAGCTTATCCTTATTAAATTAAAGTGGCTCTTATAAATTTCGTTGATTAACCGTTGATCAGAATCATTGACGTTGACATCAATTTACACAATTTAAATTTTCAGATTATATACCTCGAGCACTTCTCGTCTATTAACATTAGAACATACCGCGATAGTAATTTTTTTACACAAAGTTTTTCGCCATTTGTCATTTGTGCCGTTCTTGTGTTAGCGCTTTCGTTCCAGAATTTTTCCTCAATATCTAATATATCTTGTATGATGTATTATTTGTTCTATCATTAACGTGTGATTAAGAATTTCATGTTTGATTTAGAACTACCAGAGCAGTTAATTTAATCGAATGTGCCGATATGTAACATTAATAATAAAAATACTCTTTTTAGATATCTAACCTTAATAATTTCATAATTATTTATGTTAGATATTTAAAAAGACTATTTTTTTATGGTTCTATATAATTTTTTAAATGTAAAAACATATTATATGATAATAAAACGTGTGAAGTCAGAAATAAATTTTCTCCTTCCTCTCTTGGTGGGCGACCAAAAAATCAAAATAATAATTAGAGTTTAGTGTTTTTTATATAAAGACAATTCGTTGGGACAATTAACATTTTGTGACGGCTTGAAATCTACGATGCTCACGATTCGCGGGCGCGAAGAAATCGACGCATAGTCGCCACCGACAGGTGGCCACGCGGCGAAGCGACGTTCTCTCGTGCAAAAGTTTAGGTGACATATTAGGCGCTACCGCGGATGTTTATCTATGATTCTTTGCTACGATTGGGCTCCATGGGCCTCCGATCAGAAGATTTCATCAGTAGGGTTGGTCGGTCGCGTGTTTGTAATAGAGTGAAAAAGCGCGGTTAGGATTGCTGACGCAATCCTCTTTAAGTATTACCCCTTCAAGTCTTCGGTATTCCCATTTAAGTTTTTTGTTTCCCATACAACTTTCTGTAATGGCCAATCCTTGCCCTATTAATTCACTGGGGACGGGTGTCAATTTAAAAAGAAGAAGAAGAAGATTTCATCAGTAATCTTTGAGGTGTGCTCGGTTTTGGGTCCTTGGACATTTGGAGTGAGCTCCAAGGGCCTCCAATAATTCTCTACATTTCTACACGGTTTTTGGGTGACCGCAACTCTACTTTATCCTACCCTACCTTACCGAGAGTTTGCTATTGGAATCGTCTTAAACCCTGTTCGCACACGGATTGTTCAGAATGCGTCTGCCCAGGAAACGACTTGGATCCTGGAATGTCATATTTCCCATCGAAGTTGATACGCATCGAAATCTTGCCAGAATCACTGCAGAATCCCAAGCGGTAACTTCCACCGATGTTCGATCATGAGTATCCAGGCGATAGTCGACAAGGAGACCGTATCCGTCGGCACTCAGACGGGCACGACAACACCACCGAGGCTACGGAGTGTCGTAGTTCCAGTCACGCCGGTATCTCGTCCAAGGATTCCCGGCAGGTTTCGGAAGAAGTTCCGACCACGCAAGAAGGAACTGGTACGGGAGTTATTTGGCAGCGAACTCAGCGACCTTAGTGACCCTAGACATTACATCCTGGCGTTTTCGGGCCCCGCCTAAGCCAATATCAAAAATATAATAATTCTTACGAGTATACGCTGACACAATCACACCTGTATATGTATATGAAATATTAAAACACGTTGTAAAACGAAAAAGAGTTTACACTCTTATTTGTAGACTCTTTTCTCTCCTTCGCACTAGTTGATTACAATACATTTATACACTTATTTCAATTTTGTTGCACGCAAAGAACTATGCAGGCTGGAATCAGCGTCGGGCGCTTGGCGAGTATGAAACGTTAGAGCTTCCAATGCAGAAGCTTGTCTATTAGCACGGATTATTAACACAACTAGCATATCGTTCAAACGAAACACAAACATGCTAGTTTCGCCAATTCCGTGGATTGCTCAGACAGGCACAAGATTCAATCACCCCTCAACAATAACGTATAAATTTTCGTAAACTTTTAATCGCGTGTTTTCACATTTACATTCGTGCATTGTAGCAAGACAAACATGATAATGTCACGTCGTACATTGAATAAAATTTTATTTGAACTGCAAAATCTTGATGAAAACGATTCCAAAGGTGAAGAAAGATATTAATAATGACGACGAAGATTACGTGATAATAAAATCTACGAATAATAAAATGTACAAGAAATATCAAAGAAGATACACCAAATCCAATGCACAGAATTACTAACAAAATAAAGTCTGTAAAAATTTCTATTTGCACATTAAAATATTTTATAACATATGTATATTGTAATACCAAAGTAAAAAATTAAGTAAAGCAATCGTTTTTATATTATTGTTATACTGTATGAATATTAAAAAAATATTATTTTTGAAGTGCGTATAGTATTATACGGATATTGAAATCAATTTTTTCTAATTAAATAATTTTTATAGCACACAAACATATTTTTTGCATTAGGGGTCAAAAGGACCGCTCTGATAGTCGTAGGAAGTAAAAGATCATGGAAGTTTTAATGTTAAGAAAAAGAGCTGGTAAATGTTTCAATAAACTGATGTTAATAATAATCTAATTGAAATATTTTATTATATAGTTCTTTTTCTTAAGAGATCGCCGTAAAAACAAACTATTTCTTAATTCATCTGCGGCTCTTAATTACAAAGAACTGCATTCATTTATGTATCATCTTTCTACATTTGTTATCTCCCAAGTGGAAACGCGTTCAGCTAATAAAACTCCTATCTGTCTGTACCAGCATTCGTTAGTAATGACCACCGTCAGCTTTTATATGAGTGTCCTCTCCCTGTGTCTATATTCTCTGTATGACGTTCCTTCTTGCTGCCCCTCTTGTTTCCTCGCAGTTTGACTGCGCACGGACATTTAGATACGTTTCACAAGTTATCTTCATTTTCCCAGAATTTTACTTAACAGAATTGCATATTATCCCGCAGCAATTTCGCGAGTAAATCTCTTATTACTCCGGTACATCACTCCGCTGTGAATATATTTTCTACTTTCATTTATCTAACTCCTTTTCTGTCTAAATCGTGGTTCGAATAGCACCGAAATTTTATCTACGCAGTAATTCATGTAATTATTAGACGTATACAAATAAATAATCCGTTACTTTTATGAAATTCAATATTTATTTTTGTAGCATCGATATAATTCAATCATGAAAGCCTCCATTATTTTTCAATATCTTCCGACCAACTTGTAGATTCCTCTGGCAAAAATATAGCATGTAGCACGCGTAAAGCGTAGATTGGAACATAGAAAGCGTATGGAAAAAGTGATGAAAATGTAATCGAACTTTTCAAGAAGCGTATATTGGAACATCGGAAGCATAAGACGCTTATATAACGCTTGTATGACGCTTGTATGACGCTTTAAGAAGCTTCCTATTTTCGCCAGGATTCGATAGAAAGATTGGTTTTTTTTTTTAATGAATTCATCAAGTCATTTTCTTACTTTATCGATTTTTGTAAATTTTTTTTTTTTTTTTAGATAAAACGTGCTGCGTGAAACAGAACAAATAAATAATCTGAAGGCTCTGTCCGGTGTGTACAATACCGAGTGAAGTAAAATATTACAGTCAAGTTGAATTATATCCGTATGTTTCAACAATAGTAAACTTCATAAAAAATAGTGAATTATCTATTTGTGCATCTGATATTTTACAGGCATATTTTTTTACAGACATATATTTGCGACATTAATTTTCTACCTGCATGCAAACAGACCGCATTTCTTTTCATCGGCAACGAAGAATTGACCAATAACGTGTTAAAAATTTTGATTTTGAATTTGTGATGAGATTATAACCCGTAAAAGGATAATGATACTAATTACTACTGATAATGACTGAGTTAATGAAACCCATTTAATCTGCACGAGCAATTATTTTAATGTACGATATTAGGTTCATTAGTATGACCATTTCATATTCGATTATATTTTATAATCCTATTGTGGTTCTGATTGTGTTTCGCCTTTGTTCTTGTGCCTCATAATCGCACAGATTATTGTTGAAATAATAATTAGTAGAAGTGCCGCGCTATTTTATTTTCATCGATTGTATCTTGATGCGATGCAAACTTATACTTGCCAAGAAGAAGTAGTTCTATCGCTAATCATTACCTTTAGACAGTATACCTAGTTATTTTTCTTTTCTTATCAAAGGAATCGAGACAGAAGTTCTGGTGTATCACTGGCTTGTTAAGTTTAAAATGTTAATGATGTTTGTATTAAATTATCTACAATTCCTTCACGCGTGTTCGATCAAAGAACCGAGAACTAGTTGCTACGAAATTGGCAATTTAACATCCAATTAATTCTATAAAAATTGTCCTCGAAAAATTCTTCCATCGAAGAACGTAATAGATTCGATAATTTGCGAATGAAAACGTACCATACGAATGGCTAACGTTAATCATAGGTCTACATTTTCAAAAGGTGTGTACTATTATCGACTGTTCCCTTATCCGCGGAAAATTTTAGTAACCCCATTTAAAAAGGGTTCAAAATTATTAAATTTTCAAGAGAATCTTTTATGTACGCAGACTCCATCTTCTATTCTTAGGCAATCTTTGCATAACTACTAAAGTTTCAAAAATAACTTCCTCAATATGATCACATTATTTTAATTTTCAAAGTTATTCCTATTCCGTTTATTGTAAATCTCCTTCGATATTCCCAGACGATATTCTCTTATTGTATGCACGATTTCCTGTAGGGTGTCTCATTCAGAAATGTTCTCGTTACTTTAATTAAATTAATTATCAATGGAATCCGCAGAGAGGTAAATGAGTAATGAATTAAATTATTTGTTTAACTTAAATGTGAATTTATAACGATAATATCAAATTTATACAAATTTTGTTTTTATTGATGAATGTTTTAAGCGCTTATAATTTTGTAAGTATTCCAATATAAACACTTATTTCTTAATATGATAAGCAACTCATTTGTCAATGGATTTTTTGCTGGTACTACAAATAATTACGTAAAATTTTATACATGCAGTTAAACATATAAATATATTGACATATACATTGTTGAGAGAAGAGAAATAATAATAATAATAATAATAATAATAATAAAACTGAGGGGGCGATTCTCGCGGCTGAAGATCCGCCTAAAAGAGGAATAAATAATTTAATACAATTTGAATAAAAATACAGATAATATATAAAAACAGAATAAAAGAAGAACGTTATTTACATGTACGTTTGTATAATATACTATATATTACTGTGATAAAAGAAATTCTAGTAAATAGAAAGGGCAAAAAATACAAATATTCGTAGAGCGAGTAAAATTGCTTAACTAAGATCTTAATGAGCAGATCTTCTCTTTCAGTGTGCCGTCTCTGTACAGGATGGAAAATCGGAGATGAGATCCTTTAAACGAATCCCAGTGCAGTGACGATGAAAAGCTAACGAAGGTTTGTCAAAGGATAAATTCGTTCCGCTCTCTTTGCGCTATACAAGTTATTCTGACATTCCGACACTTTCAAGTATCAAATATCAAATTGAATGTGCACCTTCAATAGAATAATATCTGGGAAACCAAGTAATTTAACTGTGATACATCATACAGCGCTATAAAAATTATATTAAAAGATTTTTATTATCTCTGCCTTATTTCATTATTATTTCATTATTTTTAAAAATAATGTGATATAATTTTAATTTTAAGGAATATGAATTATAAAAAGTAAATTTTTTCTTTTCGAGTTAATATTTAAATCATATACAATTCGTTTTGTAGAGAACTTTTTTTCTCAAGATAAAGAAAAGAACTTTAGCTTTGTGATAGCGTTGTACAATTCTCACATATTCTTCGCTATAGTAGATACACTTAACCGTGAAGACCCTAACAAGCCAAAGTGGCGGCAGCCCAGCTTAATCCGTGCTTAACTCTCGCATGACCTACAGAGTTATTGGTTGTTCTAAATCTTCATCCAATTTTGCTGGGTTGCCTAGACACTTAATTCAATATTAAATTTTGTCGAACGTAAGAGAGGAGGAGAAAATTAAGATGTCAGAATGCTTAAGATGCTTTGTAATTCCATTATTTTTTAGCTACCTGATTTAAAATTAATTTAAACATTTGCGTGATTGAATTAATACTTATAATAATACGTAAAGTGTATCGAATATTGTCTACGCTTAAGAAAGTGATCAAAATCAGCTTTTTATGTATTATCTAATTTTACAAATATCATTATTTTTAAAATTATGAATCGTATGAACTTTTATAATGTAATACATAATTGTTTCACGCTTTTTGAAATAATGTTTACAAAGATATGAACAAGTTTTATTTATTAAATAATCCGTGTTTTGTTTGTAATGAAATATACGAGAATTTTCATCCTCGAAGGGAATAAAAGAAAAATCTTTTTCTCGTCAAACGAGGTGATGAGGTAGACCGTTGGGGCGGGTACCGAGGACAGGGAAACTCCGAAGAGGAAAGAAAATGTCAAAAAGCGAAAACTCGCGGAATTGTCCAGTTTCAGTTTGTTCGTTACACAAAGCTCAGTTTGTTTGTTACACAAAACTGGCGTGATATTCCAACGCCATCCGATGAAATAAAACCATTCGGCGCTCTTTCATGTGACAACAATATTTTTGCGAGAAACCGGAAGTTCTTACATTGTCCTGTGCACTTGACTCGCTCTACTTTTACCAATATGTAAGGACAAAGTAACGTCTTTTAATGCAGAGGACAAGAAAAGCTCCAGCAGAAGCTTTAATCTCACGATGCGACGTGATTGCAAAGTTATATATAATGGTTAAGATTAATGAATAAAATTGTAAAATACGCTATTAACCTTAGAATACTACTATAGGTAAATTTGCACTTAGGTGCATCTGATTGAAGTTAAATACAATTTTTGTTATCCAAATTTTGATAGTTGAAATAATAAGACTTTTTTTATATTAACATAGTGTTTAGTTATTTGGACACATTACAATTTATAAAGTTTACTTTACACGATCTAGAATTTGCGACAGAATTTAAGAGAAAATTCTATTTATGATTTTATATATCTAATTATAAATATAATTATAGATGGGAAAAAAATTGTTGTATTTCACGAACCATAATTTTATTTAAAATGACGTGTAGAATATTCGATTATCGTTTTCTTTGACATAGTTGGGTTATTAAAAAGTATGACATGGTTATTGAGAAATAGATGTAAGGCACTGTAAGACAATAGTTAGATATGACTGTACGTTAAGTCGTAGTTTAAGACGTTTATTTACAAATCACGGGTATTTATACATTGCGCATATTTCGTGCGTCAATTGTTCACATGTTTTCTATATTACACACAACGAAATTATAAATAGAATTTTGTTTCGAATTTTGTTGCAAAATTCTCAACAGATAATATACCTTTGGATATTAGTGTTCTGCAAATTCCTTTTTTTTGAAATATCAAGAATCTGAGCCGAAGAACGATTTTTATTCTCTTCCTAGAAAAGTTTGTTATCTAGGAAACATGATTAGTGTGTTGCCGATCTTAGTTCGTTTAGGTTTATCAACCAAAACTGTCTTGAAAAGTAATCTTGAAACATGATCCTGTGCAAAGTGTTTACTCTTTCTGCAATAAAGAATTTTTATTCTTTTTTTTCAACTAATTTTTGTTTATTACAAGGGTTTCACAAACTATTAAAAACTATTTTAATTTTAATTTTTTTTATTGAAACAATCATTTTTATATTTATTTAAAAAAAAATTTTTTTTTAAATTAATTGTAAGTTTTTGTTAATGCAATAATAAAATGCGTTGTTTGAATTGTTTACAATGCAATATATGTTCAATCTCTACACATTTATATATTTTATAAAACGTTATTTTCTGGTTACTAAATAACACAATTTTTTGGTCAGCCGATACATAAACTATTTTTTATAGTTTAAAATGTCAACTTTAAAGACAAGAAAATATTTTTGTTTAAGTTACTTTTTTTTAGAGTTTTGAATTTACATGTATATTTTTCTGATTTAGTGTATTAGCTATAATTAATTATAATATATATGTATAAATTTAAAAAAATAAACTATACAAATACATTCTTCAAATGTTAATGTATAACAGCCGCTTAATAATTTTTTATACTTGTAAACGTGATAAACATTAACGACTATACAAACGATATTTAATAAAGTTTTGGAACAAATATGTATATCAAGTATTAATTATATGTAAAGATAATTTTTCCCAGAATAGCATATTGTCAGAAAAATAAGTAGCATTTTATAAATCAAATTAAATAGAAAACATCGATTCTTATGTGAAAACAATATTAAACGAAAAGCTTTATAGGTCATAGCTAGATATCTATATACAATCACACAATAAATATCAGCGCTAAGATCTAACTATGAAGCTTTTCGTTTAATACAGCATTTAATAGTTGAAATATTATACGGTCATTACAGACCATTCTACACGTTGAATTGAACTTGCTTTCGCGCATATTTCTTTCGAACGTTATAATTGCTTCAAGCGAGACAACTTTTCGCGTATGCGTACGTGAAATGCCCGAATGATAAATTAAATCGATACGTAACACAATCGGGCGCGTCTATCCATTTGCGAAATTCGCGTCAATAGCTGAAATTCCGTATTCAAAACTCTGCCTTTTCGCCGAGAGCGCGTCCGCGCGTCGGCGGGCGTCACGTTGTTAACGGCCTGGCTGTGTATCCCACGGGATTCCAGGATCCACGATACGGAATCAAATTACAGTTTGCTTGCGGCTGACACGCGGCTGGCTTGTACGGCATTAGTCAGACGAAAATTCATTGATCAGTCGGTCGCGACGTTATCCGCCTACATTTTCGTAGGTGTCGAACGACGCGGCAGCAGCCAATTACGTGGAGGGCTTTGAATCCAACGGAGAATGAATCAACCATACGTAAGCCGAGAGTAATAATACGGTTCTAGGGAAACGAGCACGGTTTACCAGTTGCCTTAAACGTCATATCGATTCTCCTACCAAACGGTAAGGACGGGATAGTAACAATGTTGAACGCGAGCGTATTGTGTACTATGCAATTAGGAGCAAAATTAACGCAACGTGAGCTGATAAATAATTCAACACAATAAACAATGCAGGAAGCTATTCGAGCAAGCGTCTTGTAGCTTCATTATATCGACATTACGACAAGCAGCTTGATATCTGTCTGTAGATAGGCAAATAAATTCTAGAAAATCAATTTTGGTTTAGAGTGATACTTTACAGTGGTATTTATATTTTTTTTTCGGTGTAGCCAAAAGTAACAACGTCATTTACGAAATGAACGACTCTTTCCGGCTCGAACGTAATAATGTAACGTTAAGTTAGAGATTCGACGCGTCTTCTATTTGATCGCGTGTATTTGCAGAAATTGCATTAGGGAAGCGCGGAAACGCTAATATCGCCGTATTACGCCACGAGAGGGATACCATGACTCATGGTTGATTCACTTTCGTGAATAACGCCTCGACAAGGGGTAGAGCACAGAATCGAGCTGTTTCAGATACGCTTGATCATCCTCACGCGCGATTCAGAGATGACGCACACGGCGGCGCGGCGTTCGTTATGCCTTGGGCTTCTGTGTTCATTCGGCGGAATCTCCCGAGTATTTCTGCTCGCCGTGATTAAATCTTTGTGGCTCTCCGCGATCGATATGAATTCAACACAGTGGTTCTAGGACAGCGTTATACGTATATGCATTAAGTTCTATTAAATTGGATTTTTAGGATGCCTGGGAAACGTTACTAATGTAGAAATTAATTATGGTAAACGTGCAATTAATTATTGAAAAGCATCTTCTTAGGAAAGATTTCTAATAACAAGACACTAAAAATATTCCTGATGCACTTAATCTTATTGCAATCTTATGCAATATATTAGGGTCAGTCAAATGAAAATCGAACACTCGGCATAACTCCTGCCATAGCGGATGTTCGGTTTTCATTTGACTGACCTTAGTAATAACAAAACAATATTAAAAAAAAAGATGAGGTTTGGAATATCTATTCTTCTCTATTGAATTAAATAAGATTGATTTTTTATTTTGAAACAAAAGTAACATATAAATTTCAACTTATATATTCTTACATTTAGAATAAAAATTTGCTCGATGTAACATGATGATCAACCGCAAAGACACCATTGATAGGCGAATAAGTACTCTCTCGTAGGAAAGTTTTGCATGTCGTGCATTGTAATCAACGTATTCACGAAAAGCAGCTTTTACCCACGCCTCGTCTACGCATACAACGAGTCCCTGTGGACCTATGGAACGAAGTATTTTTGGTACCTATGAAGCGAGCTTTCTTATAGGCCTTCATGGTATTTTATTAAAAATAAAGTTTTTCAAGCTTTTTTCAGAAAGTTCTGTTGTTGAATTAAGAATATTATGAAATTTGGTATGAAAATTTTGATTGTCTAATTTAAATTTGTCAGACAATAGATTGTTTCTGTCTGAGCAAATTTTGAGACAATGTTAACATCATTTCTACTGTAAATTAAAAAATTTTTTTATTTTATTTTTTTCAGTATAAAATAGTCTGTTCCTAACAATAATTATTATGATTGTCTCTATATCAATCTCATTTTATAATACATAGAAGAGTGATGCATTGAAAAAAATGCTGTAATATGAATTAAAACAGTTTGATTTAATTAAATATCGCGGATGTTATTAATTTGTAGTTGATTCAATTAAATTTCATTTATTCAACTTTATTCATTATTATTTTTACTTTTAATCTTTCTGTTTCATTATTGAATTAACAAAATATCTTCAATTAGATTGATGCTATTGATTCGAAAACATTTTTTTCTTTGTGTAGTAATTAATCCAGAAATCTTTTCTATGAATTCATATCTTCAACGTTATAAAAGAAATGCAAGCATCGACATTTATGCCTATACAGTCACAAAACTAATTGTCTGGATACAGGACATGGAAATTTAGTTTACGCTACAAATTCACCAAGTGTTATATATTTAAGAAAAAAAACATGATTAAGATTGAAAATACTTGCCAATGATGCATTTCCATCAAAATTAAATGTTTGACTTTTAGCATAAAATAAACTCCCAATATTTTGCGTGTTCAAACTATAAATTTTGTGACTGTACAAAAAGAACGATTTAGTTGAAGTGTTTAAAAATTTAGATAGATATGCAAATAATTTTGTTGAATTATTCAAAAAGTAATTGTGTAGGACAGTCAAATTAGTTGCTAGAATATCAAAACATTTTGTAGCCCTTCTTATCATGTTTGAACGTCTTACATACTTACTTGAATGGTCCAACAAAATTATTTTCAGAACTGTGTTTAGTTAAATTTTTTAATATTTCAACAAGACCATTTTTTCCCTATAAAAGACTATCTTGTTTATTTTGTCACACAATTTTTCTTTTGTTTTTTTGAATATTCTCAAGTTTAAGTGAATATTGCATCTTTCAATATGATTTTGTTAATAACACAAGAAAAGAACAATTTTGCTGAAATACAAATCTAAAAATAATTATGTTGAATCGTTAAAAAATTTATATTATGTCAAAAACGTTTTGCAGTAGTATCATCATGCTTGAACGTCTCTTACATAATTATTTTAATGGTCCAACATAAAATTATTTTCTGATCTGTAACTAGCTAAATTTTCAGTTACTACCATAAAATTGTTTTTTCCATGCAGGATATCGAATTTTTTTTTCAGTTTAAACACAAATTTGCTTTTGATGGAAATGTATTGCTGACAAGAGTTTCCACTTTCAATCGAATTTTCTCTAAAAAAAATTACAATATTTGATAAATTTGTAGCATAAAATGTCAAATACTCCCAATATCCTGTTTCCCACCAATTAGTTCCGTGATCGTATTTATCGCAAAATAATGATCGCATTTTTTTTTTCGTAAATAATCTCAAAATTATTATCGCATATAATTAACTTATACGCAAAGACGATTAAAATTTTGGTATCGGTAAGCAACGTGATATCTATTTTCGATGACATTTTTCGACGGTTGTTTCATCTCCGAATTTAACTGTATAATCTCATCCGCTTAAGCCCATCCTGTCTATCGCTGCGCGCGCGTCCTGTCAAAAAGCGGCGTGAAGAGATAGCCGAAAAATTGATTGCGTAAAATTGATAGGTGAAGTACAGCACACAAGTCTCGATGGCGTATCAATGCACACGCGTAAAAAGACACAGAGAGAATTGTTTGCATAAAAGTGATAGACGAGAGGTGTGTATAGTATCGAGCAGTACGGGTTGGGAATGCATATCTCCCTCTCTCTCCCTCCTGGAGATGGAAATATTCCGGCATACGTCCTCGGGGTGTCGTATCCCGAGCCCGGTGTAACGCCGCGATGTTTTACGAGGTGGCAAAGCCGTGTGCCAACTGTGTCTCGTTACGTTAGATTTTACTGTGCACTCCGGGCGCCGCATAAATTCGTTAACCAATAAAATCCTCATCGCGCGGTATAATAATCGGGCCGAAAGGTAACTCATCCCTGCGAACGAAACCGCAGACGGCACCCTCTTCGTTGTTCCCTCGCTTTTCTTTAGCGACGGAGCGCCTTAATATGTCCCGGTGAATTCGTAAGACAAACTTTCCGCGCTGCAGGAACTTTGCAGACTGTTACGCACGCGTCGCTGTTAGATTGAAATTTGTTACCCGAATTTCTTTAGAAGCGACCGATAGATTCGTGAGAATTTTAAAACACAATGTGAATAGTTCTCTTTTATATGCTGCTGCGTATATCGTAGCGAAAATGTTGTAATATCTACTTCTGATGTAATTAAATTGTTGATCTAAACCTAATGGGTCAGAGAGCCTCTAGATACAAGAGAAACATGAAAATCTTAGATAAGTCCGATTACAGTTAAGCTCCGACTATGTAGATTAATAATTAACAAATAGTCAAGTCCTCTGTCGTGTTTCATGAATAATTTAACAAACTGGACAGTCATGAAAATTCATACTTTCCCGTAGCTTTGCATTTCTGCCTCCTAAACTCGGAATGGACCGCCAAAATAAAGCAAGTACGTTGACACAAAACAGTATTTTTTATCGGACTGAAACGTCGGCTATTAGGTAAATAGCGCGGATGATAAAATCGGAGAGCAGAAGTAATAGAAGCCGGTGGGAATTATTATTTATGATCCTTTTAGTTTCTGCAAACATGTATAACATTTATTTCGGTATTCGTTTAGCGTACGCAAATGGCTTGAAGCAATTCGCGATCGCATCCTGCTTCGTTGATCCCCGCATATCAACGTTCAGCTAGTTCAAACGTAAAATAAATTGTAGCTTTGAACTCTTTCGTCAAAATTAAAACGCGTAGATGCCTCATCATTCAAACATCAACTTAAGACATAAGTAATGCAAACGATTATTATCCTACGATAAGTGTCAATCGCAAATTTTGATACGTTAATCGATATCGGTGTAATTTCGTTCGTTCTCGATTCTTAAAATTAAATTTTATATAATTGAAAAAGGATAGCAATTAAAAGATTTTATAATTGTTTCTTCAAAAATAATATAAATAATAAGTGTATTTTCAAAGGTGTCTCAAATAATATGAATAGTACAATAATATTATCATGATTCATGAAATATGAAATAAATAGTGAAATAAATAGTGAGATAATATAATTGTAACTTTTTATCAAGAGGCGCGATCGCGACTCGGCGCCAAGACAACGCGTTAGCGAGACCGAGTCTTTTTTACGCGAGTCAGCGATTTCCAAGCACGCGAGATTATCAGATCTCAGTAACGGTTGAACCGATCAAGTTCGAAGTAATCTCAAACAATAGCTTGGACAAAATGGCATACTAAAAGTGTTTTTATCTTTTCTCTTTGTGCCCTACGAGCGGAGACATAGAAATGATGTAAAGTCAAATTCTTGACATTTTTATGTCGTTAAGAAATGTCGTTATCACCGTCGCCCTCAGGAATTCTCCCTTTCACATTTCCAACACAGAGTGGCGCTGGCAATGCTAGCCTACATTAGCCTGTACATACATGCGACCATGTGATGCATCACGGCTGCACGCATGAGGTTTGTTCGCATCGTATACTCCAACATACTTCTACTCGCTCCAACGCGCTCCGTTAGAACTGATGCTGTGATTAGTGATAAAAGTGATCCAAGTGCTCTTGGAGCATGCGAACAAACCTATGATTGTCAATTGACAGGTTTCTTAACCTGAATCATCAATAATATCTCTGCGGGACAGATGACACTTTTTTCTGCCGAATACCGTTCGTTTCGTGCAAAAGCGCGTTGAATGAGCCTATAATAATTAGTTCTACGTCAAGCATTTTGACCAAATTATCCTTATAAATGAAAATATCTATAAATTTATAATCACTCAGAAATGTTATCCAATTTATTTACATAATAATAGATATTTAACATAAAAAAATAATAAAAATAACTTACATATACACATACATATTTTTTTCTTATTATTATATAAATATATCCATGAATACGGTTTTGCCAATCTTTTTATTTTTTCAGTAAATCATGTTTTTATGTCGATTATAAATCAAGATCAACTTAGGACAATTATTACACATAGGTATATATACATATATCACAGTTTTCATCTTAAAAGACTACAAAAGATCTTTAGAAATAATGAAAATCTTTTTGTTTAGCACTTGCATGTATAAAGATATTGATAAGATCGCATAAGAAAAGTTCTTTCTTTTTAAAGATCATACTCTCTAACAATAAACATGTTCTAATTTTGCATCATAATTATTTTGTAAAGATTGCGCAATCTTGCCTTGTGAAAAACTCTATAAAATACTTCGCACGATATAATTGCACGGCCGACATGCACTAGATTTAATAATACAAATTAATGTCAAAGATCTACTTTATTGTGGAACATATACAATATCTATATTTTATAGAAGTACAGTTAATATCGTAAGATTATAAATAAGAATTTTCTGATATGATGATTAAATTTATTCTTTCAATAGATCTAACGTATCTTTATTTTGTTGTTGCAAAGTATCCACTTTCTCAGTTTTATCAATGATATTATCAATCAGATCGTTCTGCGATTTTATTTTTTTGTTTAAATCAATCGCTAGATGTTTTAGTTTTGCCAATAATCCACTCATCTCGCTTGGATTTTGTTCGAGATTTTGTTTAGTTACTCTGTCGTTAGTAGCTCTAACATCTTTCAAACTGTTGTCGTCACTTCTTATCATTGTCGATGAATAGGAATTGCTCATGTCATTTTGCATTTGTTCTAACGTGTTGGACGATGCAGGAGATCCAGAACTAGAAGATTCTGACATTTGTGTAGATGGTATCGGCGGAACATCTAACGATTTGTCACTAAGATTATTCTTCAGGCTTTCTAATAAACTCTTCATATTGTTTAAACTTTTTTGATCAACTTTTAATGCACTGTTAATATCGTCTAATTCTTTTTCCGTCCTCTCCACTTGTTCCTTTTGCCTGATGAATTTCTTAAAATAGATATTTAAATGAATCAAAATCTTTTGTAAATGAAAAGTGTGTCATAGAAAAATAAAATTAATTTTATTTATCAAATGTGCAGCGTATGCAGACGTAATTTTCTATCGGTTATCACGTTACATGTACATATATTAATAATGATAACAGATTGATGGGTGTATCACATTAAACAATCATTACCTCAGCTGTGGTTACTCCAATTGGCTCGGAATCCTTCAGAAGCAAAACAGATTTTTCCGAGGATTGCACGGTGCCTTCCTCGATTTCCTTCCTACGTTGCAGCAATTGTTGGCAATTTTGGTCAACGTCATCGAAGCCATGACAACGTCTCGTCCTGGCTGGTGCGTTCCTCAGAAATGTTTCATCGTCCACATCGTCCTCTAACAAAAGGGATAGATTCTTCGGATCACTTAGATAGTTATGATCAGCCATTTATCCGATTAGGATTTTACGCGATGTGCGAAATATTCTGGTCAATACTCGTTGACTCGGAATTTGGAGCCTTGTTCGAGCGTTTAGCTGGACGAGTGACGCAAAGTGACGTCTGGTGACAACTGGCCACTGCTGGAAACTGACTGCAACTGACGTTCTATCATTGATCAATAGCTGTTGCATTGTATAAGAATATAAAAAAAAAATTAATTAAATAATCTCTTTTCTTATCATAGAAATAGAATTGACACGGCAAGTAGTAAGCTTATTTGTCAGCACTTTTAATTTAATTAAATAATTTAATTTTGACGTCAAAATGTTATCAAGGATGGTATTGTGACGTTAAAATGACAACAAATAGCGTCAGCTTGCTACCTGGAATTTTTCTGTGTAGGATGTAACTTCTCAGCCAGATCACATGAGCACCTTTTGAGTTATCACATTGAACAATCTGTGATACACATACATATAACTGCGTGCGCATGTAAATAATGTGTTCCATATATTTGTGCCAATTGCAAATTTTCCGCGATTCCGTGGTGGATAAAAGTTATTAGGGCAAGTGGTATTGATCTTTCTTCCTACGGAAGGAGTGTTACGTGATATTGAGTCATCGGCGAAAAGCGGAAGGTGTGTCTCATCCGTCAGCTATATCAGTACAAAATTACCTTTTCAAAAAAAGGTAAAAAAAGCGCCAAGTGTGCGGGTGTAAATCTTCTTAAATCTTTATTTTTTTTTTTTTTTTTTTTACCCAAATAGTACTATCTTTGTATCTTTATTGAAAATATTTCCTATTTTAATCCATGTGGTACTCTCTTTAATTTCTATACAAAACCTAAATGGTTCTATCTCTGTATTCTCATTGAAAAATTTTTCTATTCCAATCCAAATGGTATTTACTTAAAAGTAAACGTTTTCAATTTAATCCAATTTAAATGTACTTTTCCCAAAAAATGTATGAAAGCTTTAAATTGCGTGAATTATAAAGAGAATATATTGTTTTTTGAAATAACTGCTCTACTAATTTTAATAAATAAAATGCAGGTATATTTAATTTTTTAATAAAAATGGCGGTATCTTTAATTTCTTTTTAAATAAAATTTAAATGATACTGTCTGTATTTCTATTGAAAAATTTTTCTGTTCTAATCTAATTGTAATTGGCTGTACTTAATGCAAAAAAGTTTCAGTAGAATATATAATACTTAATCTCAAAGAATTAAAGAGGAAACAGAGATGAGAAAGTTTTATTAAAATAAAAAAATTTTTAAACTACAAAAACTTGGCGCTGCTTAAATTTAAAATATTTATTTTTAAGTAAATACCACTTGGGTTGAAACAGGAAGATTTTTTAATGAGAATACAGAGATAGAACTACTTAGGTTTTCTAAAAAACAAAAAATAGAGATTTTAGGGGTACACCTACACATTATATCTACACGGAAAGAACGGTTTTGCTAAAGTGTCTAAAAATTTTTAGGGAAATAGTGGAGCTTTAGTATAGCAGTGAAAGCGCTGTTGGAACGAAGGATCCCGAGTTCAAATCCCGAGTCCTTTATTTTTCCATCACTCACTGATTGTCAGTCGCCTAATAATAAGAGATTCTTAGTGTCGCTCTAATGTACTATGAGATGTGCGGATTAATGTACATTAATTCGTATATATCATAGTACATCAGAACAACACGATGCGTAAGAATCTCTTATTAGTCGACATCCTAATGCCGTTAACTCGACAATCGTTCTTCTGTAATGGTACTATAGAATAGGTGCTGGAAATATTTATTTATTATTGTCATTTTCTTGAGAATGCCTAATTTCCGCAACTCACGGCTTATTATTACAGTAAAAGGTTTGAATAAATACTACACACCCATAAAATTTTATTAAAATCGGTAATCCGTTCTTGGCGCGTTCTTCTTGTCAATATAAAACCTTTTTTTGACAAGTTTGACTTTGATAGGTTTTTAACAGATATTTTTAAATCGTGAGTACTAAAGATTAATATTGTGATAAAAAAATGTTACATACATTTTTGGCCAAAAGTTTGAAACTGTTATTGTAATTGAATATGTTTACTATTTGAAATAAAAATAAACTTATGCATAATAATTTAGCATATTTTAATTTATTTATTCATTGTTTCATAATGATAAAATAAGGAATAAAATAAAGTGTTCTAAAATAAAAGTTCTACGAAAATATTTTCACAACATTTTTTTTTAGAAGAAAGAATATCAAACACCTTTTTCATGAAAACAGCCATCGTTTAATTTTTTTTCTCTCTACTATCTTTTTTTTTACGTTACAAGATTATTTTTCCCTTCTGACGGAAAACTCTTCCAACTGTCTTCTAAAATAAAACATAGTTCAATTTTCGAAAAAAGGAGTTATATAAGTCTATTTTCTTAAGATTAAATAACGCTATTTTAATCATAACTAAACTAGATATAATGTCTATTTACATTCTAATTAAAAAAAAGAATATTGAGTAAAGTGGAACGAACTTTTAAGTAATGATTTTCTCGGAATAGATTTTTTGAATTCTCTTAAATTTTATATGTGGTTTCAAACTTTTGACTGGCAGTGTTACATGATATGCATACAGAGTTTCATAACATGCAGTAAGCTTTCAATATTATTTTTAAAAATAAAATAACGTGTATTAAAATATTAGTATATATTTATTATTAAATTAGTGTGATGTTTCTGTTAAAAATTATTGTTATTTTATATTACATAGTACATTATATTTTGAGGGAAAAAGAGAGAGATAGACAGAGACAGAGAAAGAATAGCGTAATTGAATTGTGCAATATTAAAACTATTTTTGAAAGTGTTTACTATTTAAAAATATAAGGAATAATAATAATGAGAAGCTTTATAATTATTATTATATTATTCTACACAACAGAGTTTTTAGACACAAATACAATGATTATATTTGATTTAACTAATAATTAAAAACTGGAGCTAGTTTTTTTGTATATCTAAAATCTTTCAGAGAGCGTGTGCACTTCTTCTACCTTTTCTAAGAAGGTAATTTTGTAGGATATCTGCAACAAAAACGCTTAAAGAAGAAATTAGACTTCTGATCTAATTTTTATTTAATACAGGAGATAATTATAAGAAATATCGATTTTTTTTTTTAAATATTCCATCCACATAAAATATTCTCGCTTGCTACATGTGAAGCGACATTACATATTGATGATCCGAAACAGCGCAGTAACATTGTATCCGAGTGTCTCATGACAGACGCAAACTTGTCTCCGATCTTGTGTGGCGCACTTGTTTTATAATTCACACGGATGCATTTCGCGCGTTTGCAATTCCCTCAAGATCGCATCGCCCGCCTTCATTGTCCGCGCGGGCACACCCCACTGTCCCCCGCGCATCCACGCGGGCGCTACGTCTTCTTTGAAGTGCCTGCATCCCGGGTATCTGCTGGGAAGAATAATGTTGTTAAAGGGGACTGCCGCACGGCGGGGTGAGCGGCGAACTGACTTGTCGAAAGGAGGTTTGGAGGAGCAACGGAAAATGTACAAGCTCACGGACGCGGGTCGATTTGTTTTTTGAAACAGCGTCGCGCCTTTTTCCACCGTCGCCGCGTCGCTAAGAAATCAAGCCGTACATCATGTATCTCCTTTTTTCCATCCTTTGCTGGCAGAGTCACGTTTTGCACACGAGAAACGCATACAGGATGACTCAAAACAAGCTGATGAGAGAGAGATGCATTATTTAATAAATCTCGAGATATCTTTTCCTCCCAGAAAACTTTGGACCGACGTTTACCCACGACGTTAACAATTAAAGTTAAAATTGATTAAAACTGTTTATTTGGTTTACTCGTTTATTAAAATTTTTTTATAACACTGTGATCATTACCGATTAACTCTTTATAACTAATATTGATTTTAAATCCTTAAAGTATACATGTACAGTATTAAATTTAATTTTTAAACTTAAAGTGTTAGTTTAAATAAAATATAAATAATGTGACATTTTATTTCCTAATTTAATTTAACAAATGCAATTTTAATTCCAATTTAATTCGTATAAAGAATTTTTCTCTAAAGACATTTTAAGGGACACATAATCGGCTAGAATTTTTAATTGCAAATGTGTTTCTTAAAATGTCTTTATAGAGAAAAACCTGAACTTTATTCTTAAAAAACCTATTTTTTTATATTAATTATGATTGATATCATAAAAATTAAAGAAATAAAATCCTCCAGGTATTAGAAAATCAATAGTCGCAGATTTATTTAAAAAGTATGGTGAATTAAAAAGTACAAGCTTTCAGTGCAAGAATTTAAAGAAGAGAATAAATAATTGAAGAACAAAGTTTTAATTAGATTTTATTTTGATAGAAATGCTGAGTCATTAGTCGCAAAGCGTGCAAAAGTTGCGATATCGACGGCCACTTTTTTTATTAAACTTTAAGGCAAGATTAATACGGAATTTGTCAAACAATCCATGGTTGAAAGGAAGTAGTCGACTTCTGGGGCACTCTGTACATACATAACACGAGGACGCGTATATATGATATACGGTGTGTCGGGCACGGCGGCATTGTTCTCCTCGGATAGTGGCACCGAACTGGGTCGCACCCGATATACATCGCGAATCTCATTTACTCGTTTGTTCGGTGGCTACAAAGCTTGACTGCGATCGATTTCGCGGATCATAGGAGATATGCAAAGTCGTGCCACGTGCGCGCACTGTCTATTAGTCTGCAGAGGACAAAGATAAATAGTTCAAGAGGACGGTATGTTTAACGTGCAATATTACGATGGAAATTAGTACAAGATTTATTTCGCACGGTAACGAATGTAATGCAAAATGTTTTAACGTTATGAAACACTTCTATGTCATGATGAAAAAATAAACTTTCAACCAAGTTGAATTAAAGCTTCTTATAAAAATAATTTTACAATATGACGCCTCCAAATTTTTTTTGTTTAAAACAGTAAATTGATAACTAATTGTATGAATAAAAAAAAATAATAACACCAGACAATTTAATAGAATTACGTACAAAATTAACAAAAAATTGAGAAGAAAAGAGTTAACCGCTGTGCGTGATTTTTTATAACGTTTAATATCTCATTGATGAAAATCCATTACAGATGTTCACAGCTCGCGAACGTTTCGGCTCTGCTTTGAGTCATCCTCTCAACGCAATTATATAATTTCAGAGTTGTTTCACATCTCAAAGGCACTTCGGTGCCTTCATTTTCTAGGAATATTCCTCAACGTTCTTGCGTTCCACCGTGGAATTTCACTGAGGTCTAAAAGGTGCGATGATAACATGTAAAATCAGCTCTACGTAGATAACATTGCAAATTTGTCACTGGTGTATTCTTATATTTAGAATTATTTTAAAGAAAGTTGATATATATAATAATTTAATCGTTGATGGGACGAAGTGAAGTTGACGAGTGACAGAGTGTGTGTGCGCACTACTTGCAATAATTATAATTATTACAATTTCTTAACTTAACAACTCTGTGTACAATAATGCAAGCCATTTAATTCATAAATACGCGATGTTTACATAGATACATATATACAGTTTCCTATAACATATGCAATTTTGCTAATTGTTACATATAATCGTAAGTCCGATTGGTTTTCACAAGATTAATTAGTAAAATTCATTACGGCAAGTTAATGTCACGGTGAGCTAGCCGAGCCACGAAACGGTACAGAATAAACCAATAAGAGAAAGAGAGAAAGAGAGAGAGAAAAAAATATACGATAGCGTATAGCGAACGCGGAGCAATCTCGTAAATCAGTCGTGGCCAGCATAAACGGATTACCAAGTGGGAAAATTTACTGCGAGGCACACATAACTTTTCTTTCTATCGGCGATGGGAGAGGAAAAAAAACGTAAGACCAAGAGAGAGGGATAAAGACCTCGGTTCTCCTTGGTAAAAATAAATCATCGAAGCCAGTGAAATGCCCGAAGCAAAACAAAGCAAGAGAACCTTTGAAAAAGCTCCAGAAGCCGTTTTTTCATTCATTGCCACGTAAATCACCCTTTTATTTTGCAAAATACACGGCTTAATTGGATCACATTTCGCGGGTGGGAATCGACTAACAATATTGCGATTGTTGGTACGTTCCTTTCTGCAAAGTTCATTCCAATTATATCGTAACGATGCTCTACCATTAAATCACTCAAAAAGAGAAATTATTGTTTATCTCTGAAAAATATACCGATAAACAATATAATGTATTGTTTGCCTGCTATTTTTTGAGACTTTGTATCTACAGAGAAGAGCATAGTGATTATTATACATTCACGAAACTTTTTCCAATAAAATATGATATAATTGTTCAAATAAAAAAATATATTTTTTAAATCTGCATTTGATGCTGAAGATACGTCAAATATTTTATTGTATTTTTTAATAATAAAATCGAACAATTAAAAGAATAAAATCCGTTTCAAAAAGTTACAAAACTACATAAAGATATGACAAAAGTAAATATAACTTAAACGAGTGTACGATAATTTGAATAACTTTAATAAATTGTATTTATAAATTTATATGAATCTATAATATCACGCATAAGTATATTTTATCATATATAATAAATTATTTAAATATTGCAAATATTCAAAAATTGTTTAAAAAAAATCCTTTGTGTATCTAGTTATAATACATGTTGTGGAGTTTGTTGCATGATTATTTGGGACGTAAAATCCAATATAACGAAACTTTCATGTCACCTTCTCCTGGTTATGTTGCGCATAAAAAGAAAATATCTCTGTAAAATTTTGGCAATTCAATCCGTCTATGTATCGCATTTTCTCATGCTGCTCGTTACGCAAAATTTCGGAAAAAACAATTCTGTGCGATATGTGATCCCAACAGCGCATATATTATATTTATGTTTGGTGTGCTCTATTTGTGTACCTAGTTTCACCAAACATTCATGTTCCCTCACGCTACACGGGAATTCCGTTTTTAATCCGTAATCGTTTTTTTATGGATTTAATTTAAATATATTTTTTTTTAATTGGTATCGGCGTAAATCCCTTGAAAAGAATTACGCCGATTTAACAGACGACTTTTTCTCCATTGCTGAAAAACTTTATTACGAGGAAGTCTAACGGAAAAAAAACATTTATGCGAGAAAAATCAGACGCTGTGCACTTTTCATTACGTACAAGGATGATCATCAATATCAAGATAATACTTTGTTTTTAAATTATATTTCTTGAACAAACATTAACAGTAAAACTTTAGAAATGTAAATACAAACTAGAATATAGGAATGTAGAAGTTTATATAATTGTTTTGAATTTTGTAATAACTAAATTTATTGTAAAGCAAAAATGAGCGTCTGACAAAAAAGAGTCTTAAAACCGATATAGCAGGCAGTAGTAATGCTACGTTTTCTTTTTCTTTTCTTTTTACATAAGTCATTTTTACTATTTTACTATTTTACAGTTTGTTGGATGGTCTGTAGCCTCATTGGCAGGTGTGCCAGTTTATGTTTCATCTCGATACTATGTCTAAAATTACATTGTGAAAAATTAGGAAAGAGAAAAATATAAACGAAACAAGTTTCAAGGCACTACAAACGTGTAAAATAATGTATTATTATTAATAATGTATTCACTATCGTTAAACTATAAAATTTGCAAAAGAAAATTGTACGAATATTATTTGAAGGATTTTTTCATCTGATTTTATGTGGAAGCAAGCCAAAGATATACGAATTATATTTTTTAATTCTTTCATTATCCAAGATTATAATTGAGATTTTATCAGTATTAATACAGTGCAATGTTTCCGAAATAAGAGGGAGGGAGGAGTGTTGCTTTAAAAGACTTGTCGGAATTGTCGAGTTTCCTCTACGACACGTCGCTCAAAAATAGGCGATCTTCATGCAAAACGCCAGCGTAGTGCGCAAAATAAAAAAAAAGGGAAACGAAAAATGAAAGAGACTTTCTACCAGACATTAACGCGACGTCCCCGGGAAATTCAGGTCGCCACAGGCGACGACGATTTTGATCGCCAGGCGCACCAGGTCTGTGATACGCTTTAAAGGATATAGTGACATGAAATCTGAATGTCCTGGAGCACTCTCTGCGCTGATCTCGTCACCCCGCCCGCTGTCGCGCTGCCGCGAAATCGAGGCGCGCACATATGACCGATCGCGAGTCGAATAGTCGTCGTTTTTTTTTTATCTCCCCCCTCCCGTCCGCCGATAATCCGGGAAACAATGTTGCGTTCAGGGTCCGCGGCACGTACCTGTCGGAATGCATCGTCGGGCATGGCGAAGTACGTGACGCGCAAACCAGAATTATGTTTTATAGTTTTCGGTGACCCTTTCCACAACGCCCCCGCATTTCTCTTCCTTTTCCTGTCTCTATCTCTCTTTTTTATACACACAAACACACACACACACACATATAGAAGGTTTTACGGACGACCCCATATACAACCGTGAAATACGTCAAAGCAGTTCACAGATGTTATTCAAATAGGATCTTATATCTTCCTGGGCATTAATAGTTTTCGAAACAGTGGCCGCGTATTAATTGCAACGTGCTGTAGCAAGTTTTTCTAGCTTGTTCTGTAGCCAATTTTTGTTTTGTCCAAAAACCGTAAATTACGTTCTTTTGTACGTAGAAGCAAAAGAAGCTTTCCGTGAAAGAAAGAGAAAGAGAGAGTTTGTAATTATAAAATAAGAATTTACTTGACATAGTTGTGCTCACTATGTAATAGTTACCTATACAACACAGAACTTGCAGCAACATTGTTGCAACGTTGAAGCAATATTGCAACAATATTTCTGCAAGCCTCTGTGCTGTATGAGTTATAATATCATAATTTATATAATGTAAAAATCGGAGCAACTGTTGCATTAGTTATTGTATTATAATTTCTTTTTTTTTCAAAAGCAATAATGGTATATTTATATCATCTTATTATAATTAATTACTTTTTGTCAACGACTATATAGTTTTAAAGTTTAAATTTTATAGATTAAAACATCACATACTTGTGTAAATAATATATAGCACGTTTAATAATATATAGCACATTTTCTACGCATTTATATTATATGAAAGAAATAATGGATGCAAGAATATTATGACTTATGACATAAATGTCAGGTTATAAATTTTGTCGACACGATAATATCTCGTTAATCACAATGTAACGTGAAAATTAAAACAATTGTTATATTAGTTATAATTTTTTCTTTTTTTAAAAGCAATGATGGTATATTTATATCATCTTATTATAAGTTTAAATTCTATACATTGAAGCATCACATACGCGTTGTGTAAATAATATATAGCATATTTTTTGCATATTTATATTACATGAAGGAAAGAATGGATACAAGTAATTATGATATAAACATCGCGACACATTTGTTGTATAAATTATTATATATATTATTCTGAAATTATACAGCAGTTAGAAATTGTGTCGACTGGGTAATATCCCGTTAATCATACGCAGTGTAATACTCTCGGTACGCGGGGTGTTGTGTACTTGTACGAGCGCGCGGCAGCAAAATGATTGGAAAGCATAGTTCTGGCGAGCTATCATCGCGGCATTTTATTTCTACGACGGCAAAATATTTCCTGCGGAATCGTGTTCAGTGAATTATCCCCTATTTACGAGCGGAATGTGTAACCGAGTGAAACGTAGTCGACGTAAACAAGTAGGTATCTTACGACATATCGCGAAACATTAAGAATGTAGCGCATTCGAACTGGATCCATCCTTCTTAAAGATGTAAGAAGGCACTTGGCGTAGGGGTCGAAGAGAGGATACAGTCGGCAACACAGCAGCGGCGGCAGAAACTGGCGAAAGTAATGGTCAGAAAAATATCCATGCGCGTTCCATACGTGAGTGCTCAACTATGTCCGTATTTTTCCCACACTCTCGCAGTCGGATCGCGAAACGAGGAGAGGATGAAAGCCGACGAGATGAAATGATAAAGCGAGCGCGCGAGAGAGAAAGAGAGAGGGAAAGAGAGTGAAAGCGAGGGGGGTGAAGAGTGCGGAGAAGAAAGGGTAGCGTGGAAAGAGCGACAGACACATCGGGGGGTGAGAGAGCGAGAAAGACAAGCGGCTGGAGAAGAAAAGTTTTGGAAGAACGAAGTAATTTAGAAAGTTTCTGCTCCATGACATTCCGCGATAACAAATTATCCCTACCCCATTATCCACAAATGCGATTATGATAAGAAAGAACCGGGATAAACTTTAATGCAGTGAGTTCCAGTTAGCGCCACGCGAAGGGATCGCAGTTGGTAAGGTATCGCGTAACGTCTGCACCCTCGCAATTCACGCGGACGGCCACGTATTCGCGTGCAACCATCCTCGCAGCCTCTACCAGCGGGGAAACAAACGTTTTCTGAGCCGAGTTAATCTCGGTGCATTAAGGACCGCCGATTAGGACTCTATCATTGTCCACCAGTTTGTTTGACGCGAAATAAAGTGTCCTGATTCTTTTTTTTTTTGCACAATCATTAAAAGATATAAGTAGCTGTCTCGAATACTGTCATTTTGAGTACACGTGGCAGCTGATATGTTCATTAGTAGTTTTTTGAATGTATAATAAACATTCTTTTTTATCTCATTATTTTAATAAAAATTTTAATATGTAAAAAATTAAATCATCCAGCTCAAAAACCAATTAATTATTAAATATAATAAAAAAAAATAAAAATATATAGCATGACCCTATTACTACTAGTCTCCCTTCCTCCCTCCTGATTACTATCGCACATACCTAATGTCGCTTACCTAATTATTGATCGTTATGCATTTATTTATATGACAGTCTCAATTTTAAATTAAAATATTTTTAATACATAACCCTCTCATACTTTTTATTCTTTAATGCTACAATTGGCCAGTTATGCAAAAAACCACGTGAAGTTTGTTTCGAGAAAAATTCAAATAATATTTTATGTGATTTAAAAATGTAAATACAAACGTTTTTTTATTAATTTTAGGCACATATTACGCTTGAAACTGTTTTTATTTAATGTAGAAAAACGTAAGGACTACCCACTGAGTAATTCAAAAATTATAATTTTGTGAGTTGGACGTTTTTTGCATAACTGGCCAATATTGACAAAGCGACAATAATTGAGATCAATTTACTTACACACGCATAAATCTAACGTACGTTTCGTCATTATTTATTGTTGTATTCTTGTGTATGAAAGAGACTTTTATAATATTTTTATAATATTTTTATAATCACTACTGTGGTGACAAAAAAGTGAAAATCACATTTTCGTTAAATGACGCTAATAATTTATATTTTTTTCCAGTAACGTTTTATTATCGATTTACGAGGAATATGAATTTTAGTGTAAACACTCAAATATAATTCTTAAAATATATATACAACGTTCTTTTTTAAAACAATTTTAATATTTATTGACATTGGCTACTGAGAGGTACAAATATCGCCATCGATATTATTTGTTGCATTTATGCATGCACGCTCGCTCATTTTGAAATTAGTTGTTTTGCGCAGAACGAAAATTGTAAATTGGCTGAGAAATATAATATATTTATTTAAATTTTAGCGGTATCACCAGCTCAAATAAGCTACGGTTGATTACAGCCATTATAAATGTCGTTATTGCCATCGATAAGCCACCGATCAATCTGTTTTATTCAAATATGCAAATATTGCGGAATGGCCGGATTGTCGGTCGTTAAAATCATCTTTTATTTACTACGTGCGATAGGATGTGCCATTACGGTACCGCGATTAACTTACTTGGTACAAATGCAAAATGCTGTTTACATTCGCATTTATTTGTCGTCGCATTTATCATCGTAAATCACGTTGTAATTGAATTAATATAAAAAAATATATATATATGCATTTACAATATCTCGAAGCACGTGACGCATGCGAGAAGCTAATAGTACTCATACATCAATTAATTATTCATGCGCGCGCAATACGGAATAACGCGTTAAGCAATAAGTTAACAACAATATACCGCTTTAACACGCCCGTCTGGCGTCCCCGCTGCTCGCTGATCAGTCGATATCCAACTTGAGAATTATCTCAAGCACGGAACATAATCTGGACTTCATGCACGATTTCGGCCGCGTCACGCATACAAATGTCTGACAACCGATTACACGTTGATCTTGTTTGCGTCACGTTCGGTACACATGCACGTGGTGATACGTGGGCTTTAAGCAGCAAGAGGCGATCTTACATGGCACTAAACCTATAACACCCACCACTATCGCTTGATGCTAAAGTGATCATCGAACGGAATATGGCGTCTGATAACCATATGAAGGTGATAATAATAGACGCTTGCCGTACTAGAATCACTTTTTATCAATCTTGCCGTAATACGAGCTTGACTTCTTCCATCTATTTGCACGCTGCCATGCGTTCATTGCTTTTGCTTTCCAACGATATTTGATAAAGCTATGAGCGAACACGGTCATTGGAAATATTTCCGGTTTGAATAAATAAAAAGGTACAATTTTTTGTATTTAATATAAAACGCGAGATATTTGAAGTCACGAATTGGGTTGGTTTCATTCGAACATATTGAATTTGCGCGACGGATTTTTAATTTTATTTTAGCTCCATTGTAAAATGCCGCTAAATAGCTGAAATCCGTGTTATTCAGATGTTGTTAAAAAAAGATGAAATGAGTTAGTCGCGACGTAATTTAATTTTTTACGGCGTGACGCTATGCCAGCGTGAAAAATTCCGCAATTCCCAAATTCCATCATTTGTGTAACGTTAAATTAAATATATTTCTCTCTTTTTATTTAAATTATCTAATTACTACGGCGCGTTTTAATAAACTCTCTTTTTTTCCCCCGAATACAATAGCATAATACCGTTCTATCGGAAATTTTATTGCGATGCAATAAGATCAAATTTGCGATCAATTTTGACGTATCTATGTGTTTACAACTATCTCCGATTCTCCACTTTACGAAATGCTGCAAATATCGTCCATTTATATATATAACTTTCACGAAGTACCTACTTCTATAACTTATTGAAAGCAGTAAAACTTTTATTTACTTTTTTACTTATCCTGATATTAATATATATAATGTGATATATATAATTTATATTACAAGTGTTTCGAGATAATTGTCATCTCATCGTTGTTATATTAATCATAACTTAAGTTTCTCTATGATGGGTAATTAACATTTTTCCATAAGGAATTGATTAATCCGGTTGCAATTAGATACAAGTAAAAATAACTGATATGCGTTTCCGTTCTCTTTCCGCTCATAGCGAAAGAAATTAACCTATCATGCCTGTGAAAAGCAATAATATTTAACGTAATAAATCGATGAATTGCGAATCGACGTAATTTGATGAATAGCGCGCTGGATCTCCTCTTATCGAGAGCTCTCTCTCCCCCGATTCATGCGGACGTAAACACTCCACCACGATTTACACCCTGACACCCGAGATAAAACAGATAGAGACGGAAAAAGATCGCCGACGGAGCTGCAAAGAGTGGGAGGGCGGACACCGTTGAATGTGATATCTTAAAATTTCCTCTATCTGCTAATTTATGTCGATGGCACGTCGAGATGGATCGGTCGGCACCGCTAGGACGAAGTTGGGAATAATCGAAGTTCCTCGGTGGATGCGGACAACCAATGGCAACCACCGAGGGTGATACCATTCGAAACTTTGCCATCAGCGCATTGAAGCTTCAAACCCGGCAACCAAGCGAGCGAGCGATGAAGCCCAAGTCATGCCGAAGCAAACTGAATTACTACACGACAAGCAAATACCGCTTAAAAGCACGATTAGGATTTAAATAAAGATCGGATGCTTAATGCAACGTGGAAGGTCATGAAGGGATCAGTAATGCTCCATTGGTGTTGAAGCGATTCAGAAAATCGAGCTTTGGTGCGAGATTTCCTCAGATATTGACATTGTTGATCTATTCGATTGTTAACAATTATTTATTTATCATTGAATTATTGTCTATCATTAAATTACACAGGTCTGCAGCAGTTTAACTCTTTTTTGCGTTTTGGAAAATAAAAGTCGCTTTCTACGTAATTTTGTGCTAAATCCAAATTCGGTCGCAGAATTGGTCTATCACGTCAGATTATAGAGATAAATAGGCCAAAAATAACGATTTTGATTATGCTCATCAATTTAATGCAAGGGACGAAATTTTTTCTTCAAATTCTACAAACAGTATCTTAAAGTACTGGTTTTTATCTTTAAAATCAATTTGGTTTGTACGGTTTTTCTCGCAATGATATTGAAGATTAAAATTAGAGAATTTATAGCGCATTGTAACATAGCACTTTAGGTTAATACATGATCCTTTCAACTTTTGTGAGTGAATCCTAAATTTTATGAATATGAAATTTAGGATTCACTCACAAAGTTGAGAGGGTGATGTATTAACCTAAAGTGCTATGCTACAATGTGCTATTGATTTTTTAACTTCAAACTTTGATATCACCGACGAGAAAAAAAACGCATACAAATCAAAATTGATTTAGACATAAAAATTAGTACTTTAAGATGCCGTTTGCGAAAGTGGTAGAAAAAGCAACAAATCGATAAACATAGCCAAAATTTCTATTTTTTGGCTATTTAAATCAATATATCGAATATATTCGAATTTGGAGTACAAAATTATGTAGGAAACGACTTTTAAAGATGCGTACTTGTGTTATTAACTACATAATTTATAATTACAAGTTGAATAATATTTAAATAATTAATTTTTAAATGCTTTAATGTGAAACAGTGTTTAATTTTACATATTAAAAGCACATGATAATATTAATATAATGAAAATGAATGTAATGTATGTACATAATTTGTTAAAAAAAAAAAATTTAATCGTGCTTGTCTGAAAAAATATTTAACTAGTCAAGTAAAAAACGATGTTTAAGAGTATATATAATACATAAAAAAATATATATTTGTTAAAAATATAAAATATTTAGTCCGATACATTCAACAATTATTGACATTGGGTTGATTCAACAATTATTTAGTTATACAAAAAGGTACAGCCATTATTCAACCATTAACATTGTTAATCAAAAATTAGCTAAATAAACCAACTCAATATTTAGTTGAACGTGTCGGACTAATTACTTTAGTTTTTTAATAAATTTCTTTTTATTGTAATATTAATGTAAAGAAAATAAACGTAACACAAATTATTTGTTAAAGGAACAATGTGATCACGCACACATGAGAAAATACATTAGTCAAGTAAAAAGAACATATACGCAGACAGTTCCACATGTGTATGTACCTAAAACATTTTTAAGATCAATAAAATCGTGACGCAAGCTGACGTCCGATATATTCGCTGAAATATCCGCAATATCCCGACTTTTGCCCTTATCTTTCACTGGCGCCGCAGGTACGTCCCTCTCGACTGAGAAGAAATAAATGAGAAATGCTGTTGCTTTTCACGCGTATCGCCGCGCCTCGCGATTTTCTATCGAAAGGTGAGGCGGTGAGAGTCGCGGCCGCGCGCTGGTACAGAATGTCGCGGCGTGAGCCGTGAAGTGCAAACCGTACGATCCTCATCGCGTACTCGTTCCGGAGGAAACCATAGATCTCGCCGTGCCGGTGTATACTTCATGCAAACAAAATGGGAATGTTCATCTCCATCGACCAGGATTATCGACGTATGATGAATGCGAGGACCTAATCCTTTGCAGAAGTCGCACGTGGGACTCGAAGGGATCTAAAACTCGAGGCGGCGTAACCGAGGTTGGAAGTTTACATCTCGCGATTTTAACTTCTGCCTTTACGGAAGCACGAACGCTTCAGATAGATAATTGTGGGATCTCATTCTCGCGTTTGATTATTATAACAATTATAGAGGGACGTACAGAATGAGAAATTTCCTACTGATTGCGTGCACAATCTCCATTAAATGCGGAAGACATTTTTATTTTCTCATTTTCTGACGCTGTCGCGCAATCAAAGTAACGAAAAGTAAATTGCCTCATTCGTTGGAAAACATCGCTATTATTGCCATTAGTAGACCCAAGGGTTTAATGAATCTCCGTATTAATTCTGTTATGCATTCTCCGTTTTTCCTGTTTTTTCGCTCTCCGTGCGCAGCCACAAAAGCATATTTCCCGTTGAAAAGAGCCAGGAAATTATTTCCCTACTCGTCCTGTTTCAAGCCGATCTAATCATTGGATAGAACTAATCGACATGGAGTGGAAGATGGAAGAATAGGGGAGCGATTAATGCGCGCGCGTGCACGTGCGTCGAGGGCTGTTCGAAAGTAGTGCGGAAAGCCGCGCGTACATACATACATGCAGCGCAACATAATCTCCCGGCTGCACCGGAATTCAAAATCCAGCAGAACACAACGCGGCGAGTAAAGAGTAAGATGAAATTTTCGTAAATCGTTAAAACGCGCTTAGAGAGGGAGAAGTGAAATGATTGAGTGTTGATATAAATTTGGACGGGGCAATCCCATATTTTGCCAAGGAAACTCTATGATGAAGCTGCATGTGAAGTTCGGTTCATTTACGTCCTTGATACAAGAGTGACATTATTTTCGACAAAAGGATAAATTGCATACGACTGTACGGAGATAGTGGCGGCAAACAGGGAAAGAGTGAAAGAGAGGGGGGAGAGAGAGAGAGAGAGAGAGAGAGAGAGAGAGGAGTGGAAGATAGAGAGTAACGCGGCAAGCGTCTCCGTAATTAAGACGAATAATATTCGTTACGCGAATTAAACCGTTTACATTAGCGCACTGTTCCGCGACCAAACACGTCTTGCGCCGCCTAACGAAACAGAGGGAAACGCGAAGATGGAAGGAGAGCGGCTGGAAAGACTCGGGTATTTAACTACCGAATTTCAGCGTCCTAGCCCGCACGGAGATAATGCCGCGTCGGAGTTCCTTCTCCGTGAGTAGCAACTCCACGCGCGATGACGAACGAGGCGCGGGTGCCTCATCGAATTCGCCCCCCGTATTATACGCAGAAACGTGAGAACGCCGACGAGCACGATCGTATTAAGGCCGCAACAAATTTCGACGCAGGCTGAGTGCTCATTGCTTATATGAGCATCCTACGCGCGCCCGCCGCATAGAGAGACGCATTCACCGGGAGAACCACTAGTACAAACGATCAGACGAGGGAGCGGTATTTCCACTGATATTCACGACAAAGGATAAGGATTGCGTAATTGAGAATACGTACATCGAATTACGTCGATTCGTTGCTTGCGCGAATATTTACATGAATATGTGGGTAATTTATTTGTGTATCTATATACTTTCTTTTATTTTACGCGTTCAATTTTCATCATATTATTGTAACAATTTTTTTTAATATATATATATTATACTATTTAAGGATGTATGAGTTATCTCAAAGTATTATTGAAGTATTTAAAACTTTCATAGATTTTTATAGTATCGCATTTTAATTTCCGTGTAAAGTTTAAGCACAATTCTTTTGCTAGTTTAAAAGTTATTTAATTTTTACTTTTTTTTTATTGCTTTTAATTCATGTGTAAACTCGCGTTTCATAGTACTTATTTGCAAATTTAATGCGGAAGTACACGAAAAGAACAATTTTGCTGAAATACATATCCGATAACAACTATGTTGAACTATTAAAAAATTTATATTATATTGGTTGCAAGGTTAAGCTGCTTGTTAGAATGTCAAAACTTTTTGTAACAATATTATCATCCTTTGATAGTTCAACATTAAATTAGTTTCTGCTCTATATCAAGCTAAATTTTTAGATATACTAAAATTGTTCTTTCCGTGTAGCATTAAGAATAAAATAAAATTTTTTACATGTACTAATAAAACTCTAATAAATATTCGTGCAAAAATTTATTTGGATCCACTTGTTTGAAAATTATTTATTTAAGAATATTTATTACATATTTTTGAAATATTAAAAATTTAACAAAAATATTATAGATTATATTCTCACATATGTTCGGAGATTTAGAAAAAAATCTGGAGTCGATTTACTGAAATAATTAAAAGTTGTAAGAATTTTAATTTGCAACGGCTAAAATAGATAGAAAAAAATGATAGAAAATATTTTAAAATTTGAAAAAGTATAGTTCAGAGGTATAGAAAAATTATTTCTTTAAATAATTTTGACTTAAATAACTTTAAGTGAATGAATGATTCAAAACATGTTATGTAAAATAGAATTATTGTTGTTGCAAAATTATTATAAATTATATTTTTTATTGCTTTTTTCTTTGAAGCTGATTTCAGTATCGAAATTCGAATATTTGCGATCAAAATTTTTGTCAATAATTAAAAAAGAAATAAATCTAAGAAACTTTCTGCTTTTAAATTTTGATAATTTTTAATTTGTATTGTATAGCCATATCTATCCTTAAAACTATAACAAAATATCATAGGATAACATTATTATTTTTACGCAAGCCAAATATAAGCTCAATTTATCGTTATTTTCTTCTTTGCATCTGGTTTCAGGGCAAGAATTCGAGCATTTGCAACCAATACTTTTTGTCGCGGATTAGAAAAAAAATACATTAATCTGAGAACCTTTTAATATTTAAACTTTGATCATTTTTAGTTGATATTGCAAACTCAAAATATTTTTTAATTCACATTCTCATAAAATTTATTTTGCCATTGTATATTCTGTAAGCAACGCTTGCATAAATCGAGCGTACCTGAATCTTTATTAAAAAAAAAACATGTAAAGAATTATTACTGTCGATTAGTTCTCTCGCCGCTTTTTCTGAGCGGCTATCATCGCAAAGATCGCGTATTTTCACTATGTGTATTGAGGTGTTAATAGTAATATTAAATTTGTAATTTGTATAAAATTATGTAATATTAAGAGCTTCGTAACGCGCATGCCTGTTTTGTTTAGTAACAAAAATATAATAAATACTTTATCGATTTATTTTATTATAACGAACAAAGGGTGAATATAAATGTGTGTCTGTCAAACAGTATATCGAGAGGATACGTCGCTGGACGACAGTATAATAGAGAAAAAAGGCGTTATTGTCCACTCGAATATCACAGATGTAGTCGAATAAAGCAAAGTGTGAAATCCTGTTGTGAGCCAGGCTAAACCTTAAACAAACCAATGGAGATTTCCTCGGGGTATTGACGACAGTGTGTGTACAAGATATTGCAAACGCAACGACCAACGCAGTCGGCAACTCAAACAAACAAAGGGAACAAACGGTTCGCTTAAATTGTGCCAACACCGATCGATTCTGGTTAGCTATCGGATCTATGTGTTAAATGGCACCTAACAGATAGAACGCATAATGTTTGTTGACACTCATGTTGCTTCAGGTTTAATAACAAGTATTTAATAAAGACTTGCTCTCTATACGTTACGATTATTACAATCAAAGCAGAAAAGTATCGGTTGAAAGCGACATTTTCAAGATAAATTATTCATTTTTGTAGAGATACCATTCACAATGATTGAAGATATTTGAGATGTAATATTATTTCAGGTAAATTGATTCATACTTTTTATTCTTACTCTTTTTGCAATTATAATTGCTTTCGTACATTTTTTTTTATTCATAAATAAACTTGCTTGCTAGTGGAAGTAATCCCGTGAATACGCCGATAAATATCTTGTATCTGGCACAGCGAGGATCTGCGTACGCGCGAAATACGTAACTGTGCTAGTTATGAATAAGAATCAATAGCGCACTTCTACAGAATGTCGAAACGAAAATGCTGGTATTCTCTCAAGACGATACGGAAACTGTATGAGATCGTCGCACGGTAGAGAGACTCTGAAAATTATAGTCACGTTCAAACACCATTTCGTTTGGAATGGTAAAGCTGGATTTCGATATACAATAAAAGGGCGACGCTTTTTTTTTGCAACAGTTTTTATATTTCTATCATGCGCGAAAATATTTTACCGCGAAGAATAAACTCAAAAGCTCACGCGCTGTGGAGAATGAATACTAATCTATGATAATAATTTAGAATATAAAAGCAACATTTACCGACATGAATATTTATGGAGCAAATGTACTATGCGGAATATTAAACTTGGTCCATCAACAAACTAAGTGACAAATTGAAATGCATCACATTCTTGACTGATAAATTATAAGTTTTAATAGTATAACGCATGTATATTTATACAGCATTATACTTTATACATTCATTCATTACTCTACACTTTTTTTACTTTTACACATAATTTTATTTTTCAAACGAATATATCTTCTTTTCTTTTTTTTTTACTTGCCAAAAAATTCACCGGGCGCGCGAGACGGTGAATTTACGCACATCTCGTGCAATATTGCGACCTAATAGAGTGGGGGGAGGAGGAGGGGGAGTGAATAAAATGCGGGCGACACGGGATCGTAAAAAGCACGCGGTCGCGCTCGCATCTTTATTCGACGTTCGGATAAGAAATTCGAGCACGGGATGGAGGTAAAGCGCGAGATCGGGTGTGAGCGATCGTAAATTATCTTCCTACGTACGCGTGAGTGGACCTCCGTGCTTACACGTGTACGGCTAAGTGTAACAGGCGTCGCGACATTGCAATTACAGGCCACCAAGAATGGAAGATATAATATTTGATCTGAAGTAGAGGGCGAGAGCTCCGCTCTCTGTTCGTGACGGGAAGCAATCACGGGTCTGGAAGTACGATTGCGTTCCTGTAACAATGGGGATTCTGGCAACCGGCGTTTTTGGCGGAAGTTTCTTCGTTAAACCGATACACCGGGAAACGGCCATTGTCCTGATCCTGAAATGGTGATCGATCGCGACAACGCCCGTGAACGGCGGTATCCGTAAAAGCTGTAAAAAGGATGTTACGAAGAGGCAAACACGTTTAATGTATTTTCTTGCGACCGACGTTCTTGAGACTGTTGTCAAAGCAGCGAAGATATATCTGCCATAATGAAAGATCGCGTGTTCGATCGTGTTGATCAGTGTGTTTGGCGCTGAAAAAGTTTAGTAATAGCTATCAAATGTTCAGTGAAATCATGGCAATTGAACGTTTATTTAATGTAAGCAAAAATAATTTTAATTTTCTAAATATTTATCAAATATCAAAATTTGATTACTTTGAAGAGAGAAGGGGGTCTTGAGATAGATGTGAGATGATAAGATATCGTGATATGATTGTGTTAAATTCTAAAAGCACTTTTAAAATTACTTTGTCACAGTCTATTTAGACATTGTAGAATGATTATTGGTTATTAGTGTTCATTGCGTTTTTACAAAATTTGAATTTCAGGTTTGAAGGTAGTAGAGATTTTTACAAATGTATATTATTTACGTAATTTTGAGAAGTATGTTGGATATTAATTTTTAAATTTAATCTAGCTTGAATATAGCTTTTAAATAATGTAACTGAATTTAATGTGTGATGTAACGTGTGTCATGTTATGTACGAGAGAGTCATGAGCTATTTGCATTACTGATGTTATAACTGTTCTTGCGACTTTATAAACTTATAGTAGTAAACATTGCATGATGCTCACAAGTTGCAAAGGGATTATTATAAAAAGTTATTTTTTAGATCACTGAAGTTATTTAAAAATTCATTTTTTTAATAATGTATATTTTATAAAACCTTGTTTTATTTATTAGTAAGATTTATGAAGAATTATCATTAATTTGTGATTTTTTAATGATTAAAAGTACCTTTTATGTTATTAGTTGTTAGTATGCCATGTCGCTCTCTTTCTCCTACATTCTTCTCATAAACACGAGTACATTCTTTTTCCTCTCTTTAGTAATTTGTAAATTATATCTGTTCTATACAGGGTGTTCATTAATGATTGTACCCACTTTTTACCACAGGAGCATGATTTACCGACGGATATGTATTTCTAACATACTATTATATTAGAAAAAACAAGTGCGTGCTCCTACGGTAAAACGTGAGGACAACCATTAATGAACACCCTGTATATGTATATATATATATATATATATATATATATATATATACTCGATGAATTTATACTTATAAACTGAGATTAGTAGAATAAGTAAAATCTTTAAGGATTCTGTCTACTCGCCGCGGTCATATTGAAGTCGTGATGTCATAAGCATAAATGACATGTAATTTTGTCCGACGTGCTATTTGTAAATAAAAACAATTTGAATAAAGCAGACTAATCAGATGTCTTTAAAACATTTGTAAAAATGGGTAAGGATTATTTTTTTTCCGTCAATAAATAGTTATAAAAAGCATGTAAAGTGAAGCTATTCAGTCAGAAACACACGATTAAGTTAAAGTCTTCGACGTGTCATTTGTAAATAAAGACAATTTGGATAAAACAGACTAATCAGATAGCTTTAAAACACTTGTAATAATGGGTAAAAGCTATCTTTTTTCTGCCTAACAATCAGTAAATAATCGTAAAAGCACATAAAGTAAACCTTATTATTTAGACAGAAAAACAAATTGATAGCTATTGAAAGGAGTGAAAAATGTGTTTTTATGTATAAAATTCAAAAAAACTTTACTTGTGGTCTTATCATTTTTCATTAAGTATTACCGAGTTGTATGACACATGCATCTCTTTTCTAAAGTTGGTTATTTTGTGAATCATTAACATCTCGTGAATTTTGGCAATTATAATTATTTTTAATATTCTGTAACATTTTAAAATGATTATGACATTACAATGCATATACTAATTTATATTTAAATATGATTCAATCAAGAAAGCATTTCAATATCATAATTACTTCAATGTAATAGCAAGTTTACAAAAGTGCAAGAGCACTGTCATTGTAGCGTCACTGAGCGTGCAATTTGTAGACTGGTTGATTCGCCTAATATAAATAATTTTGATTTAAAAAGTATTATTTTTATATTAGGATTTTTGTCTTATTTTTAAGTAAGGAATACGTTATTGAAATTTTGATTACGGAACGCCCTGTATATTCAAATGTTAGTTGGTAAAATTTTTTTTTTATATAATTATGTATTAAACATGTCCATATGTATTAAAATATATATAATTATGTATAATTATATACAAATAATTTTTTACCGGGATTATTTCATTCAGTATTTAATAGCTATTACTAAACTCTTTTTTAGTGTAGGTATATTAGCGTTATTACATATACGTTCTTGAGAAATGAAAATGAATGTAATTAGGCAGATGCCTCCAATACTCTTCGATAAAAAAATGCAAGATGAAAGGAAGGGACATATATTCTTGAAATTGTAACAGTTTGTTTAAATCGTTTCGAGTTTAAGTAATTTCTTGCATTTTATTTATATCAATATCCTTCGTCTGCTTATCAAACTGGAATTAATCCCGCGTCTTTACGGAAATCCGCCTTGCGCGCTCGATACGAACGATCGGTATGGCACGACCAATTCGTTAACTATAATCGCGCCTCGCCGGCAGTTCCACACAAATCCCTTAAACAATATTGTAGAAACATCAAGTGTGTCTGTCCCGGTTATGTGTCGGCGTATATTTACCGATGATTTCCCGCGGATTTCCCGCGTCCGGCGAAATCACCGGGCTGGACGCGAGCGTAAACAAACGCGATAAATTGGCTGGTTAGCCGGGCAACACGGCCAACCGAAATACGAGCATAATGAAACGGTTTTCATTGGTCGTTGTTAACCAGCCGGGCATGCCTGTTGTACAGCGAGATTAAAAACAAAAACAAGCAACGCGGGGGAAAAAGGAGGCAAGAAAAAGCGGGCGAATCACCACCGCGCCCTCGCTCTCCGACGAAATTGCGATACGTATACAACATATACGTACTCCCCTCTCTCTCTCTCTCTCTCTCTCTCTTCGTTTATCCCTTCTCTCTTTCTCTTTCGCTAACGTTCAACTCCCGTTCGCACTCCGCAACCGACACCCGTCCCTCCCGTCGTCGAACCGTTGCACTTTTGCGAGTTAATTAATGATCCTGCGGTAATTGATTATTCCGCTCGTTTCGACGGCCGCTCGCAAACGTACATTGGATTTATCGCGGTTATAAACTTGGCTTCTGCGTATCGTTTGAATGGGATATTACGGTCGTGTATATAGGAAAATAACGAATGGAGATAGTCGTCCACGTGATTAATCTGAGTGGTATCTTTTTATAAGGACTCATGAGTTTGCGCGCAAACGGTGGCGGGCGAAAATTCGCGCACGGGAAATATTCACGGTCGTTACTATCAGTGGAAGTAGCTGTGAATTTATGAGCGCTAATTGGCCGCTTGAGCCTTAACGTCCGCGGATTTTCCAGCGGTCGCTGATTAATTATAGAATTTTGCAAAAATAAACACTAATTACGAGCCATAAGTTCTGCTCGATGTAATTCCTAATACCCGCTGGAAGATTCTGAGACACTGCACAAAAGGTAAAAACACAACGCTTAATAAACTTGTCACATTCCGTAATAAAGAACGTATAAAACAATTAATAAAATAAACAATGTAAATAAATAAAGTCGCAATTTTCAAGATAGAAAATATCCATATTTTTTATATTCACATATTTCAAGTTTGCACGTAACTCGCGCTCGACTATTTTGAAAGTGCGTTTCCATGTTTTTCACGCAGTAACACGTACGTATGTATAATTGACATACAGTTTCTGCCATTTTTAAAATAAGTGCATTTAATATTTCTGTGTATAATTGCTTTTATTCGAAATGTACATCTCGGTCGAAGGATTTGCAATTTTGTTATATAGGATTTGCGATTTTTTATATGTTTTAGCTGCATAATACGAACTTAAAGTTATTGAAGTTTAAAGATTAAAGTCTTTTTAAGTTTATTTTTTTATTTTTTAAACGACAAAAACTTTGATCGCAAATACTGTAATTTTAGCTGCGAAACCAGCTGTAAAAAAGAAGACAACGAAAAATTTGATTTACAATTGTTTTTGCATCAAAAACAGTCCTATTTTGCTGCAATACTTCATTAATATCCTTTAAATTATATTCAGCCAAAAAAAATTATTTAATTAAATATTTCTTTTATATCTAAAATGTAATATCAAAGAGAATCGCCATATAGATACAATGGCCATTCGTATCATCTCCGTTATTAGGTGACGAATTCTAGTAATTATTTATTTGTTCAATAGCCTACCATTATGTAGTGACATATGCACAATAGCTGACATTTGTTACAATGTAGTTAATTTTTTAACATTTCGATACTTTTTTAAGGAACATTTTATCATTTATTCATATTTTCTCATTCTTTTTATATTTGTACGTATTATCACATGAATGCAAGTATACTTGAGTTTTTTGTTTAACTTTTAATTTATCTACACATTTTTAATTATGCAAAATTAAATAATAACATGGGATTTTGCTAACGTGGGCCCTTATGTATAGAGAAAAGTGGGGTGAATCGGACATATTTGCAGTTTTTGCTCTCTATAAGGCGTAAATGAAGTCGTAAAACTGAAAATGCTGTTGGAAAGATAATTTAATTTCTTTCATTTCTGCTTCAAATTATTTTGACGTATCTTTCACCAATGTTGAACTATAATGGAAAATATGAAAACGCTTTTTTTGGTCCGATTTGAAATCATTGTTTGCAAATCGGATATTCTTATTTTTGTCAATTTTTAGACAGGATTTAAAAAGATTTTAATGTACTTTTTTTAGTATTGAGTAAAAACGAGCAATTTGACAGTCAAAAATAAAAATTTTATTCAGAAGGCAAAGTTGGTAACAGTTTATGTAATTAGGGTTGAAATTAATAAAATTCAAAATTTTTACTCCTTTTACATAAAAACATTTTCTATTTAAAAGAAAATTTTTGCACGATTGCTGAAAATATACATTTGTGTCTATTTTATGAATGTTCTATGAATGACAGAGAATTGTCAAATTGTTGTCACATATTTGGTCACATGTTTGTTCTCATAAGAACTTTACATTATAAATAGCACGAAAATCTGCTTAACTGTATTCATTTAAAGTCAAAAAGTCATATTTGGAACACGATCAAGAGGCGCGGTTGCGCCTTGCGCCACGTGACACGCGAAGGGAACATAGACCGAGCCTCTTTTACGCGAGTTAGATATACCCTACTCTCCCCTACAGACGTCTCAACAAGACTGATACGATCTCTTTTCAAAATTTACATATTGAAACAGTTATTCTATAGTTGATTACAGTATTACAATTTATAGTTACATGTATTATAGAATTTTAGTACTGCGGTCTGTATATGAAAAGCTTATGTGTACATACACCTTCAGCAATTTGTACATATTCTGCAATATTTTCTCTTAATTTTGAAATATACAATTTTATAAAAGTGCAGTATTTTTTAAATTAAAATTTTTTAAATTTATTCTTATGATGGATTATATTACCATCCCTGTTCCTCTTCGATCCATTATTCAGTGTCGCTACATTTTTATAAATTGTGTTCAATATAATAATTTTGACGTAACTTTATATCTAGAATCTGTTAAAGAACAGTTTGATGAACATAATCCTTGAGTTTGCAATCCAAAATGTTAATTATTAATAAAGTTATTTTAAATGGGTGGTCATAATATCACCTTCTCCTCTCCTTTTACAAATTTTAAACTAACTTCTCTCATTTTTTTTTCCTTTTATTTTTTTCTATTTTAATCACTGAAACTAACGTGATTACACGATTTTCATAAATTTGTTGCAAATCTTGAAATTCTTATAACTTTGATTATTAAAATTTTTACTGCTGGTTGCTTTAGTAAACCAATTCCAGATTTATTTTCATAAATCTTCAAACATATGTGAAAAGAACTCGTAAAATTGTTGTTACTTCAAAAATACGCACTGAACATCCTTATAACGCGAATTTGCTTCTTTGAAACACAGAAAGGAACATTCCGTTTTCTTAATTAGGTTATCAGCGAGATTGTTCGATTTCTCACAGGGATAACAAGGACGACAGTTGCGTTACAATCGGAGCACGGCGTTGCGAATACTGAATCCTAATGCAGTCGCGTTTATTTGCGCAATGACTGCGAGAGCGGGGCGGCACGGTAGGAAACTGTGGCGCGCGGCATCCGCCCCGTACTTTCTCGACCGAATTGTACCTACGCATGCATTCGCCGGCCTGTATAGTTTCAGTCCTGTTTCATGTGTGTGTGTGTCTGTGTGTATGTATGTGTGTCACTATGGTCATGACCAGCAACGTCATCCGGCATACAGGATGACGTATAGTGATGCAGTGATAGTTTGCCGCTATTTACATGGATCTCGTCGCGGATAAGAAGATAATGAATGCGATTTCCGCGAGGGTGCAAATCGACCGAATGGCGACGTATTGTGTATAATCGTCCCTGGCACATTTCACAGAAATAATACGATTACAAGACAACTGAGGAGAATCGCATTACTAACGAGACACCCCGTACTAGCGCAGACACGTATCCGTATATGCATAACTTGCTGGCTGCCATGGAAATACCTCGCTAAGGATAGTTCCGCCGTGGGAACGAGGAAATTCCGGATCTGTTGTCAGAAACGGAACACTCGATATATGTTGAAATGTTAAACATGTAAACATCGCGCGGCATTATCTTGCATTTACTGGACATACGGGCTACATGGAAAATCAACGTTTTGACAGTTTCGCGAAAACTAAAGGGCCGACCCGAACGTTGAATTAATTTTGACACACGCGAGCGCGCGGCACTACAGTTTCGGCAAAAAAAAAAACGTCATTTTTTATACATTGCAATAATTTTTCGGACTTATATGCAGCGTCGCTTTATTTTATATTTTTAATTCGATATACGCGCGCGCGCCCGTAAATCTAGAATTTTTTTGCCCGCGCGCGAATTGCAATGGACAGGAAGATTGAAATAGTCAAAACGTACGATAATGCCGCGTCTGTCACGCCGTTAGCGGAACGAGCTCCCCGTCATGGAAATGTTTAAATGGAAGCTTATGGATGGGACCGTCGCGCGTCTACAAAATGGACAGCAAATCGCGAAGTCAGGTTTAGCAAGCTAGATTGTCAGCGCAATCAGACCTCGCGCGTCTTCCGTTTCACATCAAGTGTCGCGGGCACAAAAGCGGTTCCTGACATTCGATTCACGTGGCAGTAGAGAAATCGTTTACACTGCCGTCGCAGTTTCAATCAACGGAATGGTCATTTTTAATTTACTTTTATTCTGAATTTCCTTCATGTTTTCTTATATGACGAAGATAATGAGCGACGCAAATTGGCCCGACTGAATTTTTGACGCCATGAGCAAACGTTACAATCGAGCGTCAATTAGACGTCAAAAGTTATTTTAATTGCACGCTAGTGTGATACACATTAATAAATACGCGGCTTGTTCAAGTGGAATGACCCTTAAAAAGCCGAATATACGTTAATAATCCGTAAATCTGTTTATAGGACCGTGCAGCAAAAATAAATTCTGTCCAAGTAATTATCACGAGCAATTTGAATCAATTACCAGGGCATTTAGTCAATGCGCCGGTTTATTTATCGCGATGATAAAATATTAATCTCAAGATGAGAGAGATTTCTCTCGGGAATGGCGCGCGCCATTGTCTTATAAAGTACCGCTGCGCGATCCGGAGAGTTCACTCTCAGTCGCTTCTTCAAAATAGATTGTCCTATTCGCGTTGTCCATTTAACCTGTTACTAACTTACCAACGCCCGAGGACGAGAACGGGATACAAGTTCGGGAAAGTGCTAACGCGAAACTTGGAATATCTTCGCCTGAAAAGCTTCTCGCTTGATTACACCTCTCATGTCAGGCATGAACGAACATTGTTGCTTATAATGTGCAATAGTCTAGCGTCTATCTGAAATATAGCCGTAAATAACATGATGATGGTAATGAAGAAGCTGATAACAGTATCTTTCGAAATCTATGTCGTTTCTCCCTAAAATTAATGCGAACGTCGTCGTAAATTAATAATAATAATAATAAAATATATGCAAAGTATTAATGTTATTGTATAATTGAGGTAATAATTTATACTTTAAAGTTTACTTATTCTACGTATAATTAATGACCGATACGTTTTTAAAATTATACGAATTTAGTCTCTGTACCATTAAAATATCAAAAAGGTGAAAATAACAAAATAATATTTTATGTAATTTTAATTTAAGCAAAAAATTACTCGCCTTTTCAGAGTGTTAAATTAATTCTCTTATGAGAATATGTAACATGGAAAATTGTGAAAATTATGATATATTATAATCAGTTTCAATATTTTCATTGAAAATTATTTACTTTAAATGTGTTAAAAAAAAATTTTGATTCGAAAATATTATAATTTTTAAATAATATAGTTCTACTTTACTTACAATTATTTTTTGACACGATGCAATTGCTTATTAGACAATTATATTTCTTAATTGCTCAAAATTCTATTCTGGCATAATGCTATGTTTGCCACTATCTTCCTCTTTTCTCTTGTTCTGTTAAATACAAAAATATTTTCTGACAATTTTATCCAAAAATAATATATTTCCGTAATTTATATTTACATACTTATATTCACTTCACATTCAACTCCTCTTTCCGACAAGCCACTAGATAAATAGACTTTGTCCCCATAAAACAAACATTTATACACGGATTTACCGTGAAATCTGAGAGCGATGAACTCAACGCAATTTATCGTTAATTGCCGCAAGCCTCGCTCGACGAGCTTGATAATTCCAGCTTAAATGTTTTAACGTGGATAGTACCCACTCAGCTTGACGACAAATCAGAAATTAAAGCTGCAGACATATTTTTGGTAAATTCATTATGTTCGTTACGACGAACACTGAGCGTAGAGATGTATCGCGGCTCGATTGAAACATTCGTTAAGGATTCAATGGTACGGAAGCATGAATGCAATTAACTGCACGCCATGCAATCAAATATAGAAACGGAATTAACCGTGTATATGAGCCGATGGGACAAGGAAATGCAGTAGAGAAGAAAAGAGGATAATTATGTGCATTGTTATTTCAACTAAAGCTATAAAAAGCTTATGAAAGCCTATTAATAATTAAAAGAGATAAATCATTCATATCTTCGCTGCGAAACAACTCTCATGTTGTAGCGATAGAAAATTAAGATGTCAGTTTAATTATTCATCTCATATCCATCAAAGTAAATGATTTAAAGGTCCATTTAGTTGCGATACCCTTTTAAAATTTGATCATTTTATAAAAGAAAATCAGAGAATAATTACTCCTCTTAAATGTGCTTTACTCGGCTGTGATAAAAATTATAAGTAGCTAATAGTATGAAATAAAAAAGTTACATACGTAATGAATGGCTCTCGCCGAAACAATTGTATAAATATAAATGATTGAATGTATTCGAGGCAATATTTAGACCGCTGCGTTTCTTTCCGTACTTCTGACAATTTATACAAGTTTTGAAAATATACTTCGGAGAGAGCGGAAACCAGAGATTACCGAAGACCAATCAATTTGTTAGAATTTCCGGATGGTATCGAGCAGAGAACGGTCGGAGAATGGGAGAGGCTCATTTATTTTAATTATACGTACGCTCGTTAATGTATCTTACGGTAGTACAGGCGAACGGAGATTATCGAGCTATCGACACTTCGATATGCGCTCTATATCTTGCGTGAGCAAAATGTAGATAGTAAAATAGAAAGAATTGCTCTGTGAATAGAAAGAATTACCTCTGCATTTTATGTACACAATAAATTAAAGATGTAGGCAAAGAAAATTGAAAGAAATACGTCAATATAAACTCTTGTAATGATAATAAATAAAACCTGCATATACACACATAAATACATACATTTTATACATTCGCATGATTCATACACAATTGTATGGATAATGTAGAGGAGAGGGTAGTATCATAGCTTTTGTAGGTATATTACGGCCGTTCGTAATATCTCAGTTATTAGATAACGAATTCCAATGATTACTCATGGAATTATTTGTTTAGTAGTTCTCTTATCTTTATGTAATGACGATAATGTGCCAACACACAATAGCTGGTCTTTGTTTTATAAAACATTTTTATTTTTGAACATTTTTAAACTTTATCAAGATGTATTCTAGAATTTAATTAGCATTCAATTAATTAGCATTCAATTTTCCCATTCTTTTTAAACTTGGATATATTATCATGCAAATATATGCACAGTTGGATGTATCTTTTATTAGTTAATATTCATTCTTGCCTCTACACACTTTGAATTATGCAAAATTAAACAATAACACGGAATTTTGCTAATGTAATTGCTTAAACGTGCTGACGCCTAATGTGGTCCATTTTTCGAATTTTCATATTGAAGAAATTATTTATTAAGTTTATTGTAGTACTAATCTGTAATCTACATTTATTATAGATATTTAGTACTACATTTTTGGTCTACATGTGGAAGAATTTTGTGTACGTACCTATATTTGTATTTATTCTGTAATATTTTCTCTTTATTTTGAATAAATATATAATTTTTTAACAAAACATTGTGTGTTTTTTAAAGAAAATTACTTGTTTAAATCTATCTTTGTGGTAAGAAAGTATTGCATCACTACTCCTGTTTTTCTTTGGTCAATGTAGCGTCGTTTTTGTAAATAACATCCTAAGTAATAAGTATTTTATAACTTTGAATCTAGAACCGATTGCAATGAATAACATTGACTAATGTAATCATTAAGTTTTTAAAATATTAATTATTTAAAAAGTTATTGTACAAAATATTAATTGGGAGGGGGGAGGGCATATTATCATCTTTGTTACATAATGCGTATATAAATAAGTTGAATAAAAAATTATTTTTGTTTTTAAAAAATAATTTTCGATACACATTAAATACACCGTAATTATGTATATTCAATGAAGACAGAATAATAATTAGGACTACTTAAAAAATAATGAAAAGCAGTTGAAAAAACTTATTGACATCTTGTTTAAAAAATGTTGAATTTAGACATAAAACTTGTCCGTAAATTTTTTATATATACGTATTTCTACAATGTATTAAGTAACTACATAATTTAAGAAAAATTTTTACCCAAAGTATCTATAAAGGTAAGTTTCTAAAATTAAAAAAAAAGTTTTAATACTATAAATGTTGTGAAAACTCGGTATTTAATATAATACAATTAAATGTGCTTTTTATACTACGGAAAAGTTGAACAAATTTAAACGTATTTTTCATAATATTATACAGTATTTATTCCTAAAAGGATTGTAGAATTATAAAGTGAGTTTTAAAATATATGTAGATTGATTGATAGCTTTATTTACATGCACTTATAGGAAGTATTATATTATGTTCCACAGAATATATTTCTTAAGTATTTTAAGTGCATTCTACATAAAAAATTTTATATCCTGCAAGAATCGATACTGGAAGGCATTAAAACAATATTCAGATGTAAGAAGTCTGTGTAACTGCGGAGTTCAGCGGAAGCTGGTAAATATGGTACTTTAGATCATGGATGAACTTAAAACTCTTCATGTGGTCGGCGACCTGTCTTTCCGCGACAACTATGCTGTTTTATAGCGAATCCCACTGTCTCGACGTATACGAGCGTCTCGTGTCTCAAATTCGTCGATTGCTAGACGGGAGTAAGTTTCAAAACTCGGGACGCTTTAATCGCAAAACGTTCCAGCGTTTTTCTCGCGTAACACTGAAGTTGCAAAAACTCCTTACACTGTGAAACAGTTTCTGAGGAAAATCTTGAAGCGCAAACTTTTCACCAAAACTGTCCATGCACCACTGCACCGAAACTCAGCCCCAATTTTTCAGATCACTTTAGGAAGACCAAGATTGGAAGGAGTAAGCCAGCAAACATAAGTAAGTTCAGAATCGATTGTTATATTCATTGAGATACATTGCGGTTTAATAGCATGACCAATTAAGATTTGTGACATATTTCTATTTGCTACGTCCATAACATTTAACATTTTTATATTTCTTTCGGAAAAATCGTTTTTCGAAACTGCCGTTTGCGCTGACTTTGCTCTGGATGGATACGCTATGCAAAGAGAACAAAAAAATGCATAATACTGATTTTTTTCATAAGGAAAAAAAGTCGGGAGTCGTTTTACTGTATACACAAGCAATCGAAATATTTTCTAGCATTTTTGCTTTATGATTGAAGCGCAAAGCATCATGTTAAATATTTTGTGATAAATAATACCTATAACTGATATTATCAGTACAGAGATGTAAAAAAATTTCGGTTTTATTGATAGGTATCTTTAATCTGACACATAATCATACCGAAGCAACCAGGTGGCGAAAACGATGCATAACGACACGCTACCGCGGAATAATATGCAAATCAACTAGCAGGCTGACGCTCGCAATGTGTCAGAACGTTGCGGAAATTACTGATGAAAATCCTGCTTGATATCTACCTAATTAATAGTTACAACATGATTGAATTGTCGCGAAATTGCAGAAAGTCGGCCGCGGGGTAGTATATTATTTCCAGATAATCTGAACTATAAAAACGCATTGCGTATTTTTCATTTTTTGTAGCAGCAAGCACTGTTTTTCTTTAATATTAAGAATCGCAGCGTTTTGTTTCGCGACACAATGACGTCATAGTTAGCCAGACATTCGCATCAGGTATTGCAATCTTGTAAGATTTAAGCAAAACCGGATATGAAATGATACTTGTTAAACATGAAGAGATACGGAATCTGAAAGCGTGCGATAGACCAATTGCACGTGTAGTGCCGCGAAATCGATTTGTGCGACGACGACGACATGATCTATTCGTTACAGCGCGACCTCCGGCTTCTAGATTCTCGCCGAGTTCTAGACTCTCGAGTAATTGTCAAGTAATTATCCTCGAATAATTGGCGCTTAATAATCTGGCACCGTTTGTCGTCTAAATTGCCGCGCTCTTCATCGTAAAGTCGTAATACGCTAGTCAATTAATTCGACGCTGGTGATTCAATCTTTATCAATGTAATGTCGACGAAAAGAAATATAGAAATGACGAATACTTGTTAATGCAAAAATAGAAAATACTTGCTATAATTGTTAAAGTAAAAATAGAAGATACATGTTATCATTGTAAAAAAGTTTCTCAAAATTCGAAAATTTTTGCGGGAACGCGTTGAGCAAGAACTATTATGATTTCCAATTTATCGTAGAAAATAAATGATTTTTGTACAATTTTAATTATTATGCCATTTTACTTTAAATTTAATAATTTCATTGAATTTATTTGTAACATGTGCTCGAATAAAACGTCATGATTACATCGACATTTCTGATAATTGTAACTCTTTCTAGGAATAAAGCATCTAATTCATGCCTTGCTAATTATAAATTTTTAATTAAAATTTTAAAATTTAAAATAACGGATCTAATATAACGGACTAAAATATCGCTCTCAAATCCAACAAAATTTAGTATTTTTGTTCATCATATTGAACTTTGAAAGACTGATTACAAATTCATAATCAGTGACTCGAGAAGCTCTTGGAATATGAGTTTATTCAAATCCACGAAAATTTTACATTTGGTCTGTCATATTAGATGTCATTTTCAAAGTAAATATTATTTTTTTATACATAGTTCTTACGTTGATCTTCAAAATGAGCCCAGAAAGGGCTCGCTATCTTAATTTTTACGGAAGATATGTGCATTTTTCACTTTTACCTTATTTTACGAATCTTTGATGCAGTATGCAGATTAAGGGAAGAAATTCCTAAAAGTGTTAATTTTTTGTGAAGATTCTTATCATTTATCTTTAAAATGAGTCTTAGGAAGAAGTTGTTATCTTCATTTTTGTGGAAATAAATTTTTGAAAGTTTTGGGATATATATGTGTCACTGCAGGCACGAAAGAGTTATAATATAACATCAATCAACAGTTCAAAATTCAATTTGGGACATACAGGACTTTTGACACGAGATCTAATCGTTCTACGAGATTCAGTTAAGCCTTCCGTACATTTTTCCGCTTTCAAAAAATATCGGGATAAAGTATTTGCGTTACACCGCGAAAGATCTTCACGGCGAATGTGTAATCGAGCAGTTGGGAACTCTCCTAAAATCCCGTGGCATTCTTCGCGGTGAAGCATCACGGTCGGCGAACGAGACGGAGGACTACGTTCCGAGATTCTGCATCGCATTTCTTTCCGAATGCCGGTGTACTCGGGAAAGACGCGGCGTTTAAAATGTCGGACATTTTCGAGAGCAAAGTGCTCCAATGGCGTAGAGAAGTGCTCCCGCGGAAGTTTCCGCCATTTCAAGGAAGTGTTTGTTTTTGACGAGGAGCAGTTCCTGTGACGTCGCGCGTTCACCCTCACGCCGAGACGCATCGTCGCAAGTCGGTTTGTCGTCGCGCCGCTGTTCCGCCACGTAGCGAATACTTTGTGGAATATTAGCCCCCGAAAGTACTCGGGGAATACGTAGATTAGTGAGACCCATAGTCTCGCCCTGATCCTACGCTGCTACGCTGCTCCCTAATTTCTGGGACGCGCGAGCCGCCTTCTTCTGTAAGTTATGTGTTCACGAACTCGCGCTCTTACCTTCTGCACGGTGTGAAGGCATGTAAACGCCCACTGCGAAGTGTTTTCCATTTCGCCGGTTTCGCGAGAGCGAGCACGGGCATTAAAGTGCGATCACTTGTAGATCATGCCATTGTTACCGGCTAATTGAAATTTTTTACAAAAAGTTATTTACGTTGCTTACTAGATGTGGAAAGTATAAATATGATATTGTCAACGATCGCGATGGTAAAATTTCTTTGCAATTTTTATTATTATGGCGATATTACGACTCCCCATTTACATGTTGAATAACAATTTTGTTAATAATCATAATGATATTTTGAATTGAAAACTCAATGATTATACATTAGCGTTTTATTTAATCAATTCTGGAGTCTTCTCAAAGTTATGAAATATTTAATATTTATGATATTATTTATAAAAAGTGTGAAGACACTAAATAATAGATTGAAGAGAAACAGTAGTAATAAGACTTCTCCTCCTGACAAAAGATTTACAAAATTGATTTTCTTTACAAAATATACAATGTTTTGTTAAAAAATTATATATTTATTCGAGATAAAGAGAAAATATTGTAGACTATATACAAATGTATATATTTTACAATATTTTTCCTTTACCTTGAATAAATAAATAATTTTTTAACAAAATGTATATTTTTTAAAGAAAATTAATTTTGTTAATTTATTTATGTACATAACCCTTTCGGGTATAGATTGCAGTAAAAAGTCTATAATACATGTAATATAAACTATAGATTAACCGCAGAACTATTATACAATAAATTTATCGAATAATTATTTCAATATAAAATTTTGAAAAAAATGTACTTGGTCCGCTGAACATTAGCATATTTAACAAGTTCCGTCTCTTTTTCTCTTATCAATGATGCACATGGTTATTATATTTGTGACAAATTTTTATTGCATAATAACTAAAAAGTTACAAAGAATATTGTTATAGAGAAAACGATATAATATACAAATTTCAATGAAGAATCAAAAATATTCTTGTTAAAAGATTAGACGACTTTAGCGATTTTAAAACATCGATTCTTTTATAGTTTAAATCGAGTTTATACTTTTAAAAATACAATTTCAATTATTTTAACCAAAAATTCCACAAGCTTTATGTCACAAAGGCCAGTATTCATAGTCGATTCTTATTTCAAGATCTGAAGTAATATCTTAAGCTATTAATCCGGCTTTCAGATTGATTAATGACGTCTTAAGATAATATTTAAGACGATCTTAAATATAAGAATCGACTATGAATACCGGCCAAAGCCCAATTTAGTAAAGTGCGCCACCGCGTCGAGGATCTTGCAGCTCTGGATGCTAAATTCTGTCGATATGTATAAGCATTTACCTAATGAGAAATAGATTTCGGCAAGTAATTATAGGTAGCATTAATCTATATTGAAAGAACAATTGGAAAGACAGTTGCATGGTCCAGGAATAACAGACTAAAGATAAAATTGTTTTATGAACAAAAAAGTAGTAACTGAAACTTTGAAAGTGTTTTCCTTAAAATGACTTTTTTAACTCTTACTTTATTGAAGAGATATTTGGGTACCCACTTCATTTGTAAAACAGTTTATGTAATAATGGTCTTAATACGCTGAAATTTTACAAATGAACTACATTTCTTATCTAGTTTTTGCCAAAAACACTTTTTGAGATGATTGTGACTCGCGCAATCGGAATTTATTTTTTTATATACCTATTTCTACCAAAACAGGTTCTTGTTTCTAAAAGTTTTTGTTTTTTAATTCATAATTTTCTGTTCGAAAATTGGTTTGGTTATTATTAGTAAAAATAATGCAGTTGACAGAAGTGAAAATTAGTGGCGTTACGTTTTGTTTCTTTCACCAGTAAAACCAGTAGACGTTCCCAAATAGTTCGAAACGTCATAAAGATTTTTAGGTTTAAAATTGCGGATATTTCAACGTTATCGCAAGTTTGTAATAACATTATAGAAATCTTTTGTAACTCCCATACAATATTACAATGTTTCAATGTAAGGTTTATGTAACGTTTTTCTAATTTTTCAATGCTGAGTTATGATTCTAACCTTCTCTTTTTATAACAAATGTTATATTAACGATTTTAAACTCTTCCCCTTCTTTTTCTACTTTCTTCTTTTTATGTTCATCTTTTTTCCGTATTTAAAAACTTCTTTCTTTCTTCTCTTTTTATTTTTCATTATTTTATTTTATTTTTTTTTATTTAACTTTTAATTTTTTAATTATCCAACCCTGCAAATGAGTTACCAGAGTTTGTAATACTGTGCGATGCAAGATCTCTCTAAAAATCATTGATCAAGAGACGCGGCAATCTCATACGGTCCCGTAAAATAGGCGATACTGCGCGCTGTTTGGGCCTGTCTGGGGTGCACGTGCGCGTCGGGTAGAGTGAATGACCGAGCGACTGAGAAGAGTGGGGAGGTCGACCTAGACGGCGTGCTGCCACCTATCTTACAGGACCTTGCGCGGTCAACAACCAAGTGTCCCGAGTAGGGCATTTAACAGAGACGGCATGCATGTAATGCAGAGTCTCTCTTGCTACGCGAGACTACCATCTCTTGATCAATGATTTTTAGGAGGATCTACTTGCATTGCATCGCAAACTCTCGTAACTTATTTGCAGGGTTGAGAAATTAAAAAGTTAAATGTTAAATTATAAAGTTAATAACTTAGTTTATTTTAAATTATTTAATTTTTAATTTTAACTAGTTATTTTTGCAACACATGAATTTTTATTTATTAACTTTTTACTTAAGTTGAAAATTTATTTTTATAAAAAAATTTTAAAAGAAGGAAAGACAAAGAAAAGAAAGAAAGACAATGAAGACAAGGAAAGAAGCACAGCAAAATACATAAAAATAAAGAAAAAAAATATATGCGGGACAATAAATAAAATAATAAAACTTTTTATTAAAAACAAAAAAATAAAATACTTTTTAAATGTTTTTTGGCAAGATAATATTTCGACATTTGATGAAAAAACAATGTTTCATTTAATAAATATTTATTTTTATATCAAAATTTCGAAATATTATTTGATTTATTTGATAGAACATTACTTAATAGATCATATTTTTACAATTGATTAAAAATAATAAAAAAGCATTTCTATATTATTTACGTTTGGTAAAATTTATAAAAAATATATATAATATGTATACGTGTTATTCTGTAAATAATTATTACAAAAATTTTTTATAGTTATAAATAATTCTTTTTTTTTTTATATTTTCAGAATCAACAGGAAAAGAAATACAGAAGCAGCAGCAAAAGCAGCAGCAACAGTAACAACTGACAATGAGTGAATGGATCAATTGAGCAATTTGTTTAAATAAAGCAATTTGCTGTTATTATTCGATTATCTCTTTGTTCAAAAATAAATTTTGTTACTGATACCAGTAAATGTAATGCAATTGGCAGAAGTAAAAATTACTGGTGTTTTACTTTTTTCACCAGTGAAACCATTAGATGATTGATATGATCGCAAATGATCCAAAACGTCAGAAAAATTATTTTTAAGGTTAAAACTTGCGGATATTTCAATGTTACCACAAGCTTGTAACATTGCAGAAATCTTTTGCAGCTTCTATGCAATCTTACAGTGTTTTAATGTAAGGTTTGTGCAATATGTTCTTGCAATCTTTCAGTACTGTATAGATTGGTATGATTCTAACCTTTATTTTTTAAAACAAATGTATTAATGATCAATGTTATTAAAAATATATAATAATAATAATTATTATTATATGGATTATTATAATAAAATAATATGAGCACGATACATTTTCTTTAGTATTTGTATAATATATTTCCACATATGTATAACATATTCTCATAACTCGATATGTTAAAAAGTTAATTTTTAGGTTTAAAAGCACATTTGTAATTAATTTTTTATATGTCAAAAATTTAAAGTAATGGAGACTGTAACAAATCAAAAGTATCTGTCTACATAATAAACAAAACAATAATTACTTGATTTAAAATTACTCAATAAAGCAACAAATGTAGAATATATTATACAAGTACAAAAAGAAATATATAATCATATTCATAATAGTATCATTTTTATTATAATAATCTATATTTTAATAATATTGATAATATACTTTAATTACATTAATCATTAATACATTTGTTTTAAAAAGTGAAGATTAGAATCATACGAACCCATACAGTACTGAAAGATTGCAGAAACATATTCTATAAACCTTACATTAAAACATTGTAAGATTGCACAAAAACTGCTAAAGATTTCTACAGTGTTATAAGCTTGTGGTAACGTTGAAATGCAATTTTAAAACTAAAAGTAATTTTTCTAACGTTTTAAACCGTTTAGGATTATTTTGAAATTCTTGCAAATATTTGAATATTACGTTATACCATTTACCTATAAATTAGTAGAAGATAAATACTAAAATATATTTAAAGTTAGCGGAAACCATGGGTATTCTATTTGATCGTTTTCTTGTGAATAAAAGAGGGACATATTAACATATTGTCACTCATGAACTGAAAAATGTATATATCGAAAACGGGCAATCTACTCAAAAATACTCATGCGTACTCGTGCATACTCGTCATATTTCTTTGCAATAAAGTACGGATGCTTGAAAGTGCAAGAAATAGACCTAAAAACAGGTTTAAAACGCCACAGCCATTTTCAAGGTTTAGTATAAAAAATTTAAAAAAAAAAGAAAAATTGTTTCGGATAAAAATCGTTTTGTACTAACAATAAGTTTTGAATTGGTGTAATTATTTGTGCAAAAATAACTGCATTTGATTCTCAAGGTCTAATTTCTCAATATTTTATTAATTATTTTATGTAAAAGAGTTCGTAGAAACATTTTAAATTTTATTAAAGAAAGATAACTTGCTCATATGAAGAAATGTCGTATAGTTCAAAAAATATTCATCTCTATTCAATAATAAATTTCACATCAGAATTAAGAAGAGTATATTAGAAGAAAACAACAGTATCGTCAAATTAAGGAATGAGAATTTTTTAATACCATTGTTATCGAAATAAATGTTGTGTTCTTCAAATGACAGTTATCATATTGAAATAAAAGTATAATATTATACTGAAATTGAAAATTATTAAACTCTTTAATGAAGATTTTACATTTCTTCCCTTATAAAAAGAATTCACCGCTTCTACCTTATAAAAAAGAAAAATCTAGACGTCGATCACCCACATTAAAAAATAAAGGTAGAAGATAGCTATTAAAAGAAGTGAAAAATGTGCTTTTATGTATAAAATTCAAAGAAACTTTACTTATGGTTTTATCAACACAATTTTCATTAATTATTACCGAGTTATATGACATACATGTATCTCTTTTCTGACGTTGGCTATCTTGTGAATCATTGACGTCTCGTGAATTTTGACAATTATAATTATTTTTAATATTTTGTAACATTTTTAAATGATTATAACATGTACAATACATACTAATTTATATTTAAATATGATTTAATCAATAAAGCATACCATCGTAATACCATCGCAATATTATTGTAATTACTTCAATGTAATAACAAGTTTACAAAAGTGCAAGAGCACTCACTGTCATTGAACCGTCGATCACTGAGCGCGTGATCTCTAGACTACCTGATTCGTCTACTGTAAATACTTCTCAATTAAAAAGTATTATATCCTCGACATTTTAGTATTAGGATTTTTAAATAAGGACAATTTTGATCACGGGTGGTGAGATACCCTGTATATGATTTATAGTAATTCGTAGAATTTTTACTATATATTGAAAACTTTTTTCAATTGACATTTTTATACGCAAATTTATGCGAAAGATGCAACAGTTTTTTTTTAAATATTCACCATTTTGTTAGAAATCAATAGTTTTGGAAAATTCCGTGTACTTCTTTAGCATTTGGCACGTAAATGATGAAAATTATTTGTATTTTATTTCAAGCCAAATTATATAAAAGTTTTGGAAAACGCCGCTGAGAGATCCATTTAAAAACGTTGTGGCTGTAGCGTCACAATTTTGTATAAAAAAGATATTATTGTTTTTTATTAACATATTAGTGCTACTGTATAAATGTGATGTTATTGTAATGTATGTAGTGATTTAAACAAATGGTTTCATAAATAGTTATTAGAATTTGCCATCTAATAACGGAGATATTACGAGTTGCTATTATTCTTATAAGAGTTTTAATATCATCTTCATGTGTAACACATCAATGTATTTAACAATATATAATTAAAAGAAAACTAGGAAAAGCGTTTCATTAGAAGGATGGCTTTTAATGTTTTTTTGTTAATAAAAAATATATTGCAGTATTAATAAAATTGTAACAAATATTTCTTGCTCAAGTTGCGAACTCTAAACGTAACTATTTAAACTGATGCTATCATTGACAGCAAAGAATTTACACTTAGCAAGTGAAGAATCGGTCACTTTTACTTCGACTTACATTTCACATAGAATCTCTAAAGGCAAGGATCTAATGAGCTTTTCGTCAGTTAAATTGGCTAATATAGGGGAGCGTATGTAAAGCGGCTTGGACGACAGGCTCAAAGTTAAAGCGCGTGTAATCGGTAATGGAAATAGCTATAATGCGCGTTATTAATAAAACTAATACCAGGTTTCACCGACGCGACATACAAACGACCCGAGCCCACCCATACGGGATTGCGACGTGATTCGCGTACTCTATCGGCTTAAGGATTAACTCGTTTCACTGTTCCAATACCAATACCAGGCATCGGGAGACCTGAAAATTCGTGCATAGCGCCAATAACGCGTCGATGGCGCATGAATTTCCTGATACACCGGACTACCGGACCTGTGGATTAAACCGCAGGCTGACCATTGAAATGTCTACGATAAAATATTGTTCTTTCATGAATGAATAATTTAGAGTTTACAAACCAAATCGATTCTTTAAAGCCGAAGCGTGGCGTTGACATCTATTTTATCATTCTTTTTATTTCTTTCGCCGATGTTACTTCTTTTAACAACGAATTAATATGTCTTCTCAAAAGGAAAAGAAAACATTAATATCACGCGCCACGTAATTATTTCTTTATTCTAAAAATAACTTTCTCTTTGGCGTAATATTTGTAAATGTATACATCAAAAGAATCTCTTTCGTAATATCAGTGTTAGCAGACATTAAAATTATTTTTATGGCACGCAGGTATTTTTCATACTGAGAATAATTCATCCTCGCGTAATTTATCTACGAGCAACCGCGCTTTAAATTTTATTTCAATGAAAAAAAAGAACACGACTTTGTAGGTATATTATATTTTGCATAATTACGAGAAGCTTTTGCGAAATATATAAATATATAGAGCCCATACACTACCGAAGCGTTGTTGCAAAAAGCTTTCAGAAATGCCACAAAGCTTTTTTTATTGTATGTGCAACACTTCTGAAAAGATTCTGCAAAATGTCATACAAAACGTTGCAACAGAAATGTTTCTAAAGTCTTGCGACATAAAATGTTGCAATAGAAAAGTTTCTAAAATCTATCACATGCAATAAATTTTTTAATTGAACTTTTTAAAACTTGTTTTCTTGCTTTTGTCGACAAGTGAATATTTTCTAAGTTCGCTTATGTTAAGTTTATGCACAAGAATATTATATATATAAAATATTTTTCTCTTATGTATATTGTGCATTCTTTTTATTAAATGTTTCAGAAATCAGATTTACGTTTATTATATTAATCAGATTCCCAGTAGTAAATAAAAATTTATAATAAAAACACTAACTGTATTTTATACATAAATTTTATTGTAACTCTTTAATTCTTGTCATTCTCTGAAAATAATAAATTTAAACAGTAATTTAGAATTAATGAAAAGAAGAAGTATAAATTTATTATATTCAAAGAACTACAACCAGCAATATTTCAGAAAAATTTTAGATTTTTTTGGTAATCTTTAAGTAATACTTCTGCAAGACTTCAAGTATAAGAATTGAAGACATTTTGCTGTCCTAGAGACGTCTCTGCAACGTTGCAAATATATTTTGAAACCTTTCTAAAATATTTTATTTTTTAAATTAAAAGTTTTCTGAGACATATTTGAAAAATATCAACGCTGTATGGGACATCAACCGAATTGGTCGAATCAAAGCATGGACATATGCACACACGCGTAGACACGAAACAGCATTTAAATCGATACTGGCTTATGTGCGATTTTCAAGAGCATTTAACCGGGAATTAGGCGGCACGGTCAATAAACGCGACGGACCGCAGATGAGCGGAACCCTTGCTTACCGTTACATATGTCATGCACGAATGTGGCTGCCCCGGTGTGACGGTGTAACGAAGTGTTTTCGGGTGGGAAAGTTTCCCAGAACTTTCGCCGAGGAAGCGTCAGGATGGAGAACACGGGACACGGACATACGACATGACTGCCAGCTCATTCTGCACTTCGCCGATGTCCGCGGACAAGTTCGAATTAGCAAGTGCGCCAACTTGCGGAATGCCGATTGGTGGTCGCTCGCTCCGCTGCACGCCTCCCCAAGAGAGGAAGAGACCGGTGTAGAAGGTATTCCCGCGCCCGCGGAATTCGCGTTGATCACACTGGAGGAACAGGCTTCTTCCTCCCAAGAATAGGAAACTTCATTTTCCGGTTATGAGTTTTCCCAATAAAAAAAACAAACAAAAAAGAAATGAATTGTGAATCGCAAATCGTGTTTTATCAACTCGAATGGGAATGACGAGGACATTCGTTGATGAAGAGTTATTCGATTTTCTTCATCATTATGCTCGTTTGAAGAGCAGAAACTTCTAAGCGACGTATGTGCTTCCAACCGCAAAATATTATACTTTGAGACTCATATTTTTGACATAAATATCGCTTCGCGTAACATTAAATATCTTACGTACCGTAAAATACCTTATCGATATATAAGTTGAAGACGACGTACGTTCATACATAGTGGAATATGGAAAAATCATAATTCATGGTCAAAGTACGGCGGTATTCATATTACGGAACGTGCATTGGACTGTCGGTATGCGGGCGCATCTTACACGGAATTTGATGCAGGTATGCCGAGCAGGACGATCGTGTGACGCCAGCGGTAGCCCTGGAGCTGTTGTCGAATCGACATAAAGGGGCCTTGCTATCATGATCCCCTTCAGCTGCCAAATCCTGAGAACGATCCCATCTACGAGAGCCTCGACACTCGAGGCTGTCTCGTGGCCATGAAAGCCATTGTAAATGGGACACTCTATTCCTCGATTGCGCTAATCGCCCTTCTCTTCGTCTTGTAGATATACGCATCCAATATTTGGTGTAATAAATACGTGGACAACACCGCGTGGGATTGAAAAGGAATGCGTTATTAGTAACGCCTTTGTCATTATCTTTTTTTTAACGACGAATTTGTAACGACGTTATATTTCTTCATTAGCAAGGATAATGAAAATTAGTAACGTAGTTTCGTGTTTAGTCGTAACAAATATTATTGTTACTTTGTATGTATAATGCATATGAATAAAAAAAGGCATAAGCGAAGTTGGACAAAAAGGAATATTATGTTTTATCGTATTTCGATTAATTGTAACTATTGTAGATTTCACCTTGAAACGACATAAACAATTAAATATTACTTTAAAAAGGAACTGAAATTGAAACGCTAGAGAAAATTGTAATAATTCTCTACTTTTTGAGTAACAACTTACCTTTTCAAGGGATAGAATGTAAAAGTAACAAATTCTTTTCAATGAAATGGTAAACGTGTAATGCGCTAATGAGTTAACAATTTAAACGTAACTTTCTGTGTATGTCATAATAACAAAGAACTTTGACTGTAGTGCGTGCATACATGTCGGCTGCGTTTGCTTCAGCACTCACAGTGCTGCAAGCATTATTTCATCCTTGTTGTTTATCAAATATTAAACAAGAACAAATGATACTTACAAACGCTATGAGCACCAAAGCGAAAATGCAGCTATAGTAACATTACACCGAGCGTGTCTAACGTTTGGTAGAAAGGATCAGATAGAAAAAAGGAGTTGTTAAATTTTTTCTCTCTCTGATTCACGTAATTGTTTCTTCTCTCTTTTATTATTAACTGCCTTCTATCTCTTTCTACGTAATTTTCAAATTTGCGCTGCTAAGACGTCGAGTTTAATAGAGGTTGTTTACTGTTAAGTTTTACTTTTTAGTTTGTCAAGGTGGGCAAACACGTAAAATATAATAATAATAATAATAATGACTGACGTCAGATGATAAAAACGAAATTATGATTTAACTGTTAATAAAATTCAAAGAAGACATAACATTTACATTTTAGTAGTTATATATTTTGTGACCTGCGTTAAATAGTTTTTCTGAACATTATCCTTAGTACATTTACATAATTAGTAGCAGGCATTCTATGAGCGGACATAATAGTAGCGCAAAAAGATAGTCATAAAAATGGTCGTTACCTGAGGAACTATTATAATAAATTAGATGATATAAAGCGTTTCCTATATTTCGACATTTCGTGCAGAGAACATTCTGTCTCGTGATCAGCAGTAAGGCGTTTTTCTGTATGAAATCTTATGAAGATTCGGCTCAAATAAAAAACCGAAATGTGTTTAATTATAATTTTATTAATAAACTATTTTGTTATTAAATTATTTGTAACCTCTAATTACTGCATTCGACTTGCATTCACCTCTATTTTTACAGTTTCGAATAGATTATACAGTACCGTTAAACCATGTAAGGGTGACGAGCTTTTGGGTGGTTGATAAAATTGAATGAGGATTACTACATAAGCGGATATTACCCCTATGAACTGAAAAATAAGTTTACATCATTAAATTTCTTCAATATTATTTATATTGCAATTTCAAAGTTAATTCTTCGTAAATTATAATAAATAAGATATGTACTCACGCCACTAAAAAGAGCATTGTTTATTTCGAAGAAGTTATAGGCCGTAAATGCTACTCGATATTGTTTCAACTGAATCGAAAAATCATTGATCTCGTTTCTGACACAGTCTTGGTCCAGGTTTTTGCAATTTAATACAAATTTGTATATAATTATTCTGGTCCTGTTGGCTTCTTGACATGCGAGCGTGCAAATCCAGCATACTAGACCGAATTGCGTCACATGTAGAATCCAAAGAATAATATGTACGATAATAAACGTATAAGTTTTCTCTGCGATGCCCATATAAATTCTGAACAGCGTAGCCACGACCATGGTGAAGCTATTTGCCGAAAGGATCAAGAGATGAAGACCGTGAACATCGTTTACCATGATGACAAGGTCACAAATACCTGTGTAATATAATTTATTCGACTAATACTTGATATCAATATTACTGCAATTTCTTCATGATTGTATCAAATTTGAGTGTTACATCTATACTCAAGATTATAATGTATAAACAATACAAAAGTTAATATTTGCAGAAACTTACTATTATACAATATTCTGATGCGTCTAATCTTGAGCGCGATCCGTGATACATCGAACAGCTGATCCAATTGTCCGATTAATTCATTTATCGCTTGGAATCTTAAATACAGCACATAGATGACAACATCGAGGACGAAGCTGTTGATCAATGACTGCGCCAACATGAAGTAGAACAATAAATCAGATATAAAAATATACTCTGGATGTGTAAAGTAATAATATAGGGTGTGCGCGATCAGGAATACAGGACAGCAAGCGACTGTCACGAAAATCGCTAGCGCCTCTGTGCTTTTTATTGGTCGATCATTAATGGACGTTTCTCTCCTGAGCTTCTGATCGAGCTTCTTCATTCTGTCCATCAGCTCCGGCCACTTATTATACTGCCTGATTCCGTGATAAACGTAATAATAAGCCGCCACGTGACCGATCACTCTGTTCATACAGTACATGAACTTGTATACATCGCTGTCAAAAGCGAAGGCAGTATCGAAGTTGACGAAATCTAACGCGCAGTATGCCGTGCCAATGAAACACACGACTAGATAAACGATACGTATGATTATCGTTATAATCTTGGAGCACTTTCGCGGACGCGCAACTCCGACGCCCAATAGCCAGGAGGTGTACAATATTGGACGTAAGGTGCGCTCTATCGAAGGCGAATTGTTTTTAACACGCATCTTTACATGGATCTTCTCTTCCATTTTTGCCTCTTGTTTTCTTGCTATTCGATGCGTTTTGTAAATGAGTATGGTTGTTAATTAAAGCTTCTCGCAATAGAGAGTTTACTGTAATCTTTATTAGATTACTTTAAACCAGCGTGAAAAATCTTCTCCATATATTTTTATTATCTTCTTTATACGTTTTTATTACAATATCAACACACGTGTGTAAAGAATGTGAAGATAGCGATGCAACTGCGAGAATGAATAAAATTGAATGAATTGGAGATTACCATGTTATATTTGAAGCACAGAGCTCCAAATTGTGCTGTATTATAAAGTTTCAGTATATTTTTTTTATTTAAAATAAATAATGAAGTTTTTCTGGAAGCGAAACACTTTGACAAGCGCACGTAGAGAATTCTCTGTGATGTTTCACGTAAGAATAAAGAATGATGTACTACTTTCGCAATTTCTGTTTAGATTGCGTGACATTAGCTTCTCTCCATAAGCGTAATGCACTTTTAATTAATTAAATGGATAAAATAAATATTAATTAACTTGATACGTGCAAATACAAACGAGGGAAGATAATGATCAATGACGTAAGTAAATTAAGAACATTGAGAGAGAAAAATCAAATTTATTTTTAAATGGATATGAGTTGAAATATTGCATTATAAAAAATTACATTTTTAATTTTACAAAAATTACAATATTTAAATTGCTTTTATAGGTACTGCATCCCTACTAATATTTTTTACATAAATTAATAATTGTTTCGTATATTTTACTCTTCACAGGCAAAAGTACCATCTTGCAATTTTTCATGCGCAACGATGTGTTAATGGAAAATAAATTCAATGAGAATAAAAAGAATACTACAAACCATAATTTTTTTTAAAGGTTAATATTTATGTGTTATTTCTAAAAATGTTAAAATTAATTTTTTGAATATAAGTGATATTTCTTAAATAAGAGTGAATTTTTTAAAATTATTTAGATAAAGATCATAACAATGATTAAAGAATGTAATCGACTAAGGAATCAGAAAGTGCTCTTAATCGAAAAAAATTCGAAACTTGTCAAATTAAAAGGGAATAATAAGGGCATGATAAAAGATTCAGTGGAGGTGGTAAAATATTTTTTGTTTTCTTAAAATAACTCACAATCAATAAATATTTATTGAAAAGAGAAAAAGGAATGTATTTGTGCAATTGGAGGAGAGAGGGGGTGTGCTGTGGCATATTAACAAATATTGTCAAATAAACGCATTTTTAATTATAAAAAATTACAAATAAATGATCCTTTGTAGATGTTACATACTAATAATAAGTGTCACAAAACAAGATTTTATAAACATTTTATAATATATGTTTTTATTGACAAAACTTTTTTAATAATTTTTTGGTTAAAAAAAAATTACTTTTTAAAATAATTTCTTTGCTGCTAGTAAGCATTATGCAACGTCTACTATGAGGTTGTAAAGTTGCAAGAGCGGTCATAACATCAGTAATGCAAATGGCTCGCGACCCTCTTCCGTATATAACATAACTTCATATGTCGAATTCATATATACGTTGCGTCACACATTAAATTCAATTGCATTATTTGAAAGCCACATTCAAGATCTTCAAGCTAGGCTAAAGTTGAACATTTAATATCTAACATACTTTTTAAAATTACGTAAACAGTATGTGCATGTAAAAATCTTTGGTACTTGCAAAACATAAATTCAGCTTTTACAAAAACAGTAAATATTAATAACTAGTAACCATCTTACTATACCTAAATAGACTGTAACGAAGTACTTTTAACGATCTTTTATCTAACGATTTAACACGAATTATCATGGTGTCTCATCATCCTGTACTTATTTCATGATCCCTCTCTTTTATATATTCTGTTATATTATTATTATACTTATACTAAATTTATATGTTTACTTAAAATATACGTACATAATTATACTCTTATATGTATTATATTACTACATATAGTCATATATATTTTATATATTAATTGTGTGTTTTAAAAATTATTTTATAATATTTTTTTTTAAATAATAACATACTCTTTCTTTTTAAAAATGAATAATACACATCAACAATTTTTAATTATCAATGTCGGACATCTACACAATTCAATTTCAAGCCCGAAACTGCAAATCTTAAACAGCACTGTTTTAAAGTTACTAATAAGAACAATAAAGTTTGATCACTTAAATTTACAATTATATAACATTTTTTACAATTTTTTAGAAGGAAAAGGGTTTGCACGATTAGATAATTGTTATTATTATTATTATTATTATATTGATTTTTACTTTAATAACGTGATATTATTTGAAAACCACATTCAAGACCTTCAAACTATTTCTTGTTTAATTTAAAACTGCGTTTTAGACTGAAAATTTATTTGGCGCAAAATTTTTGTGAACTTGAAAATGTACATAATATCAGCGCTATGATCTATACAGATATGACCAATAAGGTATTTCGTTGATATTGTGTTTTCACATAGTGGTCGAATTTTAATATGATTTAAAACGTTTTACTTGACGAGTGCAGTTTTAATAACAATTAGCGAGACGCCAAATTTCTCTTCTCTCTCATTCATTGACTCTATAAGTTATATAACTATTAGGTTTCCAAATATATTAATCTAAATATTCAAGTTTTAATACGTAACACAAGGGAAATTGGAAGTATCACGCAGTGATACTTTTTTTTGTAAATATTCGTGGTATTTACATTTTTACGCAACGCTCGTGATTAATTTGATTTGCAAGTGTTCGCCATCTAGCAACGCGCAAAAAGCAACGTGCACCGGCATTTCCAGTTGACATCCTTCGCGGCTCGTTTCATCTCGCTCAAATTTAATTCTGCTTTCGGTACCCTTTGGGTAAGGTTCCCGAACGCGATCTTGATGACATTAACCTGATGCGGTTAATTTAACGCACGACGCTGCGTGTGGCCGTTATTTTAGCCACCTGTAAAAAGCAAGATAATCTCATCAACCGCCATCCTTTCTCAGGCTTTTCGCCTCTCTTGCGTGTCACACTCGTACATTACTTTCGACTGACACGATCATGAAATGACGTCTAAATATAGACAGAAAATTGTCATTTTCTTTATGGCGCGGCTTAGAAACGAAATGTAATAAAATGTTTTCGACAAATGAAGGAGAGACTTGATAGATTGGTGTATCGTAACATTCCTATGTTTCTACGAGAAGAACTACGTTGCCGGAGATTGTGAGACCGTAAGAGGGACAATATACAGCGGTGATGCGAGGAAAGAGACAAAACAAAGGAGCAGACAAAGCGATGGAGTATATTAAAGAAAAGAATGACAAAAGAGAAGTACGACAGAATGAGGTAAGTGAGGCTGGCGGATGGAAGTTAGAGGGTGAAGGGAGAAACTGAATGAGACAGGTTGCAAAACAAAGGATATTGCATCACATCTTGATGACGAGCGCACGCGTTCCCCTTTTCGAAGCTAGAGATGAAATATTCCTAAAGCTTCGAGTTACAGAACAACACACTGTCAAAAACGTACCTACCATGATTTTTGTTCACGCGGAGGAACAAATGTAGCAGTAAGTCTCGAATAATATAAAATAATGGTAAGAGCGCATCGAGAGGAGAACGAACGAGAAATAAACGAGAACACGAGGTAAAAATAATAAATAACAAGATAGATAAACAGAGAGAGACAGATGGACGAGGTGGATAGAAAAGGGCTCTGCTAAAGGATTCCACAGCATTGTTCCGCACTTTCGTCACCGCGCTGATACGACGTCACGTACCGCGATACGCGTAAAACATTCGTTCGCGTACTCCAGGTTGGCGTGGCCGCGCTGTCGACGCGCTCGATTTTACTGCCGCGAGAAATGCAGCGGCGCTCGATCGGATTCGATGGGTCGCATTGCCCGGATAGTTCTACGGCCGCCTGGATTTTGGGAATGCCGCTGGACCTAATCTCTGGCAGATCGAGCGGTAGCTGGTAGCGCTGGCGCGACCGTCCGCGAATCAAATCAATCGGTGACAAATAGACTGAGCGAGCGAACGAGCGAGGCCCCTCGTCTTCGTCGGCCCACGTATGGTATAACGTTGCCCATCGAGTCGTTGCGCTCGATCGCCGAACTTGATGGAATTTGATGGAGATTTTGCGCGGTAAACGAGGAGCGATTCCGCAAAACTCAATCTCGCTGCTTACACTCGTTTCGGGAGAGTGCGTCGAGCCAGCTGCACCATCGGGCACGTGATTCGGAAAATAGATTTGAATAACCGATCGCGCGTTAATCCACCCTTTTTAATCGAACGGTAGAAATGTCGTTTCTCCCCTCGATTAATTGTAATCGCTGCGCAATCTCCCTTTTCCAAAATGTAACCAGACCAGTTCTGTCCAACACTTCATCTATTCGCCTCGTCTAGCCAGTGCTCCACCTAGTCCGCGTGCAAATTCATTTTCGTGTGAAAACTTTCAATTTATACTTGTCCTATAAGTGTGTAATATTATTTAAATATTAAATAATATTATTTAACATTGATAAAAAGTGATTATACGTCTATTCCAATATATGAGTATTACCGAAATATATATAAATAATATTATTTATTTCAATATTTTAAATTATCGGAAATATTATAGCTTTTAAATGTAATAATAGTAAAGTTTGTGAATATTTTATGTATAATAATTCACATTAATTTTTGAACTAAAATAATATTCGTAGAACATTTTTATAATATTCCACGGATATTAAAATAACGTATCACGAATATTACGTAAAGCTGACTCCAGTATAATATTAATGCAATGTTCCCATAATATTAAAAAACATATTTTCGGAACATTATTTTAATTTTTAATAATATTCGTATAACATTCTGGGAATATTGTGTGCTTATAGGATGGATATAAATGTACGCAGTAAAATAAATTTTACACATTTTATTTCGGCGACGTGTATGGCCGATAGAGAATCGATGATCGATTGGTAGCTTTTGATATTTGGCATTGATACGCAATAACGACATGCAACATCAGTTTTAACGCTATACCATTACGCTTGCGTAATCCATGCGAATATATCTACGCACTATAATTCTCGCGCAAATATAAAACAAATATCGACAATTACTGACAGCTATTCGATCAAAAAAGATTTAATTCCTCCCCCTTCCAAAAAAAAGTTTATGGAACATGAAAATTTCACGAAATTTAACGCGATCCCGATAATAATTCGAAAATCGGTGTTAAAATCTCTTGATGATGACGCTCCGGATAATCGATCACCCAGATAGATATACTTAACAAGGGATTCTGCTCCCGAGAATCGGTCGCGGGTGATAAATAAGAGGTAGGAGATTCACAAACGTCGATAACACACCGCCGACAAAATACCACCGTCGAACTCCTCTCGCGGAAAAGCCGCTGTCAATCGATGCGATTCGTAAGATAGAGCGTCGAGTATGACGACTGAATACAGAATCGCGTGGCACCCGTAAATCGCTTTGTTCTCCTATCGGCGGCGCAGCAACCGTGCCGAGGCGCGGGGAGGTTCTCGAGACAGCGATTTCGCCGTTTCATTTTCAATGGCGATAAAAATCACGTCGAAGGCGGGACGTTTAATCGCGCGACGATCAACACGTTCTCGTTACCGTGCGCGACATCGTTGCGCGATTGCCGGAACGTCGCTCTATACCCGACGCGATTTATTCGGCCAGATTTATTTCAGGATCACGGAGCGCTTTCGCGCGCTCGCCGGGATTCTCCGTCCTTGCGCGCAGGATGGCGCGTGACGTATTCGAAAATAGATGAGATTTTGTAGGAATCGAACGACGCGCCGATTCGAGAGAACGGCACTGAGGCGGCCGTATGCTAACAACTACGATTCAAACTCGCGTCATCGATTTCCAAAAGGAATAAGGCGGCGCGGCGGCGAGACCGGGGCGATCGCACAACACGCCGGTGTTGTGCGAAGAGCCCGCGCGTATGAATTTTGCAAACAGCATCTCGGTGAAAGACCGCGAGATGCATCGCGATAAAAGAGCGCACGGTCTCGAAGGCTCAATGAGATTCTGTCAACACGGGCGATACGCAAAATATAAACCGTGCGAAACGCAATGACAACATAATAGCAGAGGATGCACCATATTGCATCTCTTGCTGCGCGCAAGAAAACAGACAATTGCAGATATTTCAAATATTTTTTTGAACAACGAACTAAATTTGCAGCAAGACACATAATTCAGACTTCAGACCGTCAACAAAATTTTTATAATTACATTACATTATTTATGTTTCGTAAAAATAATCCAAGTAGTGCATGTAGGTTTTACATACGTTTCCTTTAAACGGTTGTTAAACATTAAATACGTTTACTTTATTAAAATGTAGTGAGATCCTAAAAAAACCTTAAAAAAGAGAAAAAATGTACCCCAAGTATGTAAAAAATATTATATTTAAAACTGTATGCATTATTAAACAAAAAATTACCTATTCAAAAATAATTATAAAATCACTCTTATTAGCTCGGTTAAAAAATTAATTAAACTGATAAGTAAGATGTAGAATAAATAAATTATGTATTATAATAAACTGTTTAACATCGTTGATTGATTAAGAATTAAATAAATAAACGACTATATTTTTCTTCAAAAATGATATTCTATTAATTAAAAAGTATATAAATATAAATATAATTATATAACAGTATAAATATAACAATTGCGTTTTAAAAGTTAATTATTGTATTGTAATTTAATTTTGCAGAATCAATTGAATACTATAAAATGATTTATGTATATTATCAAAATACAAAATACTCTTTAAAAGGCGGAAATGCAATGAAACATAAAGATGTTTAGAATTAATATCTTTAATTACAGAGATAAGAATGTAACTTTGTAACAGTCCGCTAAACAAATGTTTCTTTTCATACAGCAGATAATGTAAGCAATATATTTACGGTATTTATTCACGTGCATAGTACAAATAGCCTATAAGGTACGAGTATAAGTAGCCCGCAAAGATAAAGAATCGAGTAGTTGCGATCATATAAGACTACGAACCACATAATCAGTCCGCTATCCAAGAAAAACGGTAAGTTCTTACATTTATCTAATTTTATAAAGTAAACGTCCAAATTAATAATAAACTATTTTTATAAAACTATTTGTATTATAAAAATTTTTAATTATTTCTTATAGAAATAATTAGTTTCATCATTTAAAAGATAAATTAACGTAAAGTTGCTATTGTTATTTTTCTAGTTTTTACTATTTATTATATTGAGTTGTTATATAAGTTTGTTCGGTTCTTCTACCTTTCTTTCAATGTAACATAAGTTGGGAAAGATATCAAACTTTTCTTCTAAAATAAATTTATTAAGTTATGGAATTAAGCAATGAAAAATTAATACCATATTTTTGAGACTTTTATTCATTTGTACAAATAAAATAATTAAATTTTTGACATTCCATGAAAAAAATAATTAATTGAGTTCTCTAAAACTGGCATCTTTCCCGACGAGTATGGGTAAGATGCCACCTTTTATGAAAAAAAGTGTTACAGCTATTTAAATAGTATGATATAACAGAAATTTGCATGTTTTGCTTATCTATACTATATACTAATTCAATTATAAAAATTTTCAATTATAAAAACACAAAAATAAGTGATAAAATGTAAATGGGCAATTTGGAAAACAAGATTTTACACTTTCATGTTTTTATGGATTTAAATAACATTTTACAAATTTAAAATGTTTAGAATTATATAAAGTACACAAAATTATAATTTTTTAAATATTTATTTATTTTAATAAAGATGTCAAATTGAATACTTACGTTTTAAAACTTACAAATAAACATTATATTATTTCTTTTGTCCAAATGTTAGGAGATGTTAGGAAATGTGCAGCTTACATATATACATACATATAAAAATTTCACAAAATATTATTTATATTAATTATGTGACCGTCAAGAAACAGTGCTCAAAACTGTGTAACAGTTTTAAAGTAAATGTTGAACCACAGAGTTTAGCTATTGTGTTATTAAATATTACAAAAAGTGTATTTTACATCTAATCTTTCTGTATTCTTACAAAATCTTTACTGATTCTTATTAGTATTTTTTTTCTCTTTATCGGAATTTTCCTTTATAATTGCAGCTTCTTAACAGGTTAATGCACACTTACACATGATATACACGATTGGCTTCCCTTAACTAGTATCTTCCCCCAATTTATCTTCCATTAAAAATTTTTAATATATGTTTTATAGTAAAGAACGAACTTATGTAACAACCCAATATTTTTATTGTGCTATTATATATCGTATCGAATTTTAAATATGCATAAAAAATAATAATTACAAAAATTTTTAGCAAAATGAAATTCGTTATTTTCACTATTTTTGTTATGATCGCTATGGCTTTTGCTGCTGCCCAAACAAATGGAAAATGCAGTAATGTGGGTGGATATGTAAGTATTTCGATGGTTTGTCCGGAAAGTAATGAGAATGATTCTGGAGCAATATTTTTATTGAAATCAAGTTTAAATACATTTAGTAGTTTTCAAAGTAGTTTCCTTAAGAGTTTATACACCGCGTCCAACGTTGCTACCACTCTTTATAACAGCGCTGGAATTGTTCAACGAAGACACTGTTCAAGGTCTTCGTCACAGCCGGACGTTTCCCATGGTCCCAAAATGGTTTTCTTTCAAGTCAGATTTGATACGAGGGAACAGAAAGAAGTTGCATGGGGCCATGTCTAGGCAGTAGGGTGGTTGTGGAAGCGTTGGAATGCTCTTTGCAGCCAAAAACTCCCTCATCGGTAACGCAGTGTGGCTCGACACGTTGTCGTGATGAAGTTCCAGGTGGATTTCTAAGCGGACGTGCGCGACTTTTTTTCTCAAACGGTCGAGTACCTGGACGTAAAATGCTGCGTTTACTGTTTGTCCGATCGGTATACAAACTTCTTGTGGACGACTCCTCTGCGGTTGTGACGAGGATCTTGAACAGTGTCTCCGTTGAAGATTTCCAGCGCTGTTATGGAGAGTGGCAACAACGTTGGACACAGTGTATAAACTCAAGAGGAGTACTTTGAAAACTACTAAGTGTATTTTAACCTGATTTCAATAAAAGTATTTTCTCCAGAATCATTCTCATTACTTTCCGGACAAACCATGTATTATGCAAAAATAAATTTTCGTATTACAAAGTAAATGAGAAAACGAGAAACTAAAACAGAATTATAAAATTTTAAATTTGTATTTTGTTTCCTATATTATTCATACTTGTAAACTTACTATATCCAAATATTATTATAAGCCTGCGTTTGTGTAAATGCAATATTAAGTAACATTAATTTTTAATATCAAATAACATGTCTCAAAATATTATATTTTAAATATTTTAGTGCCGAACCACCGATAATTGCTGCCGTGATTTGCTATGTATGTCCTATCTCAGTAAATGCGTGACCGGATCGTCACTAGGCGGGAAATAAACGGCTACTTCCGATACAAGACATTAGTTTCTGGGACCGCTGAGTCATATCCACCAAATATGCTAAAGAAATTTTGAAAGAATAATTACTTGGAATTTCTTTTTATCTAATCAAGGATACTACTTTAATATCTCTTCTTATTTAACCATGGTGTTATTTTTCTTTTACATATATGTAAAAAGTATTTAAATAGATGCATTCAAAAGCAATTTAACATTCCTTGTTTTATTAATTAACAATTAATTTTACACTCACTCATATATAAATGTAAGTGAAAATCCTAATACGAAAATGTCGAAACTATAATACTTTTTAAATGAAAAGTATTTATAGGAGGCAAATCAGGTAGTCCATAATTCACGCGTTCAGTGACGGTACAGTGACAGTGGGTGTTCTTGTGCTTTCGTAAACTTATTATTACATTGAAGTAATTACGATGATGTTGAAAGACTCCATTGATTGAATTGTATCTAAACATAATTAGCAAAACTCTTTGTGCGATCTTAAAAAAATTTTTGTTCGTCAAGTTAGTGAAAGCAATACGTCGTAAAATTTGAAAATTGTTTTACTTAAAAAGAACATTTTTAAAATATTCAAATGTAAATATACTTTGTATGTTGAATAACGTACTTTTTTAAAACACTCCTACCAAGTCCATGGATGTTTGAAACATCCATGATTGAAACTAAATCTGAATGTCCATTGGATGTCGCGTGTTATCTGGACAGTTTAGTTCGCTTTACTTGCGTACGACCACCAATCGTAATGAAACACCCTGTATATCGTGTTACAAAAATTAGCGTAAGCGACGCACGTTCCTAGGGTCGATACAATTCTCATATACACGGAGACTGCGATTTTATAAATGAATATCCGCGCCGATTCGGATCGCTGATATTCGATAGCGCAAGATAGGAATATCTAATATGAATTCCGTGTTCCCATTCAACTACGTCGAAACGCTATACGGCAGCACGTAATGTCGAGGAAAGGAAAATCGCCTCGTTGCTGCGATTCTTACGCAGGCTTATCGGAGACATTGTACCCCGACGAGGAGAACACGTGTTCTCCTCTGAGCGAATTTAAGCAATTCAAGCAGATCAAGCATTTAATGAAATAATACCGGGGCTTTGCCGTAACTTCCGCCACGAACAATTGAACGACGTCGTAGCTCCTTCTATTTGATCCCACCGCAGCAGGCGCGACAGCGTTAGAGAACCACGATGGAAAAAGCATAACGTGGACTCAATTTAAACTGTCATATATACGCCAGCAAGAAACACGCCGCAACGAAGAGAGATATCACGCAGATCCCGGGAGGATTTATTTCGTTGCATCCCGCGTTTCGCGTTCGCGCGCGCGCCATCGCTAAAAGTGACAAGATTTCAACCCCTCGCTCCTTTTGACATTTTCATCCCTTTTATCTCTTTGCACTTCTCCCTCGCATGCCGCGCCGTTATGGAGAGTTTCTCTGTGAATCCGCAACGAATGACCTGCTCATAAATATCGACGTCCACGCGTATCGCTGGATAATTCATAGGAGACGACTGCAACGGAAATCGACAGCTTAAGCGACACGTACATAACACATATCCTTCAAAATAGAATAATTATCACAAAATAGCATTTTGTCGTAATTAAATCTATCTAAAGTTTAACTATGAGATATAGAACTGAAATAATTTTATTTGAATCATTAAAATAGTTATAAAATTACTGCCAAATAATTTGTCATTCCAACATCTCGCTTGAGCATCCCGCATAATTATTTTGATGATCCTGCAAAATTATTTCTGTATTCAGGTAAATTTGTAGATTCTTTAATAAAACCATTCTTTCCATATAGGAAACGACTGCGATGGAAATCGACAGCTTAGGCGATGCACATACGAGTATCCTTTACAAAATAGTATAATTATTGGAAATTAACATTTTATCGTTATTAAATTATCTATTTAAAAATTTTACTAGGTACAGATTTGAAAATAATTTTGTTGGAATAATTAAATGATAAAATAATAAAAACATTCAAGTATGATGAACAATGCTGTAAAAAAGTTAAACATTTTAGCTACTTGAGTATTTTACATGACTACTTTGATGATCTACAAAATCGTTTTTAGATCTGTATCTAGCTAAATTTTTACATTTTTTTTTTAACAGAATCAGTTTTTCTGTGTAGGAAAAGATTGCATTGGAATTCGAGAGCTTAATTGAACACGAAATGACACATGTTTTATAAAATAATTAAGAAATTGTAGTATTTTTAATTATTATCAGATAATAAGCCTCGCTTTCAAATAAATACATTTTATAGATATTCGTGCCTTTTCTTCGAAATTATGTGTGACTTGCATAGAATTACAATACATTCCTTTCGATTTTTATTTGCTTAATATCGATGGTAATAACGTTGTACCCAAGAAACTCGGGAAAATCACTTGACAGAGTTTCCGGACGTTATTTATTTTTAAACCACGGCACGGCGCACCTATTTAAACTTTCTGCAACCTTCGGAAGGGTAATCCACAGTCTTCTAAAGGGCGAGCTCTGACGAAATTTTCCGCGTCGAATTCAATAATGGCGAATTTACGCGTGACGCCGACGTGGCAGCGCGCGCAAACTTTTCTACACAGGCACAATTTCCTACGATCGTAAAGTTCTTTCGGTCTTTCCACCTTCGTTACTGTATCAGCCCCGCGGCGCGCAAGTACTTTCAGCGTGCCGCCGCCGCGGCATAAAACGATGTGCTTTATGCACCGTCCGGCACATTACCGGCTTAACATCCCCCGGAAAAATCTTTCCGCGGTCATGAAGGAAATTTTGACACGCGTCAGGAGGGGAAAAAAAAAACGGCGCGTCACGTTCGTAACGTAACGGAAAACATTTTTTCGACGTTCTACGAAATTCTCTCTATCGAATATCGCGAGAGAAAAATATCGGCGCGAGAAATAATGCGAAATATTCATCAAATCGTACAAACATTTACGGAAGTAGAATGTCATATGTTAACAAAAATCTCTGTTCTCTTTACGAAATAACAAATATTTGCAGTTTTGTATTATCTGCATTTGTGTGTTAAAATTATAGAAACTATATATAAGTTTTATCCTAAATTTTGGACTCTGATTAATTCTATCGTGCATTTCTAGCGCGCGCAATCCTGTTTCCAATAACATTCTATGGAATTAGGTAGTTAAACGAAATATCCATTCGGATTTTACTATCTAGGTACTACGCAGTAACATTCGCATACGTCGGTGGACGAATTCACCGAAGCTAACAATGAGTCAAACCTTCTTCGCATTTAAGGAATATTATCACTGACAGATATTCAGCAAACGATCTATCAAATGATACGCGACAGTCTGTATGATGGATCGCTATGTTGTATACATGGTACATTCTACCTTACTTCAACTTACAGTATTAAATATATGAAATAAAGCGCGTGACAGATCGTCTAACAGTTTTTTTTTTAAGCGTGCAATAGTGTTAGCTTCATCGACTATGCATATGGAATATCAAGCAATGCTACTCAACAGGATGCTGCAAACAATAGTGTAATGTTATTTGTAATGTTATTTAATTGAACTTTATATTTCACACGTTATTAACCATAATACACATATTTTTCTGACGTTAATACTATTCTGACTAAAAATGCACGTAATTAAGACAAAATTTACTTCTTTAAACTTAAAAAATAATTTTTTTACAGGTTCCAATTATATTAAAATAATTGAATTTACGCTAATTTTAAATTAAATACGCTATTTAAAAAATCTTACTAAATATTATTTTAAATTATCAAAATTTTGAACAAATCTATTAAACTTGAATCAGTGTCTGAGCGAAATTTTATTCATAGTAGTACTCTGGAATCTTAATAAAAAATACAATTTATTTATTTATTAAAATCAATCGTAAATTGTTTCCAGCATTATTTTATTTATTTGATGATTAGTGTAGAAACACAGAAATTGGATATTTTAAATATTAATTTTGACAATAATACCGATATAAAAATCAGCGACCTTTCTCAATCAATTATCAATTTCACTAGTCTTTTTTAACGTTATTCGTTATTTGAGTGATTTTTCGGAAAGCAAGGTCGCGGCGGGATGCGAACGATTAAATCGGCTTTTCATCAGGATACGAACGCGCGCGTACGAGCGAGAAAAAGCAGTTAGTTCCCCTTTCGTGTCTGATCGAACCGACGCCAGAGTCCAAACGTGCACGAGACAGCGAAAGCACTCGAGAAAATCTCTCGCTCGTCCGGCGAGCAATCGATTGGCGAAGAAAAGCGTTCGCGGGAAAACGCCACCGTTCGTCGACAAACAACCGTGGACCTGCTAGGTTTGCCACGGTACGTAGGCACACCTATTACCCGCTCTTTCACGGAAGCACGCTAAATCGAAATTCGAAATCCTGTGCGCGGTGGCGGTGCCGTAAGTGCAGCCTGAGAATGTACGCGATATAAAACCGCGGCCCGATAACACAAAATGTATCGACAAGAGCGATCGCACGCTTTTTCGCACTTCAATAAATTTCTCATTATCGGCATTGCGTGCAGATACTTGTCTCTCGATGGGAAGCTTACACATGCGCGCGCACACACACACACACACACACACATACACACACACACGCGCGCGCGCGCGCGTGCATCTTCTTCTCTATTGATGCTTATATGATTTTATAATTTTTCATTTTGTATGTAAATAAGTTAAGTTTAATAATTGTAAAGAAACTTGACATTAAACGATAAAATAAAACCCGATGAGAACAGGTATGTGGATTCTACGTTCTATCTATACGTAGAATACGTGAATAGAACTTTATCGATTTGATATTCACATGAATTCTACGTGACCAATTCCACGATGTAGATTTTAAGATGTTACATCTGCCTAGAGGCACCACAAATAGCCCTATATTCATGAATTTTTTTCTCCGTACGTATTAGAGGTAGCAACTCGGAGTTCGTACTAATGTTTTACATATAGTTTTGTTAATAAAATGTAATTTTGTTATTAAAAATATTAAAAAATTAAAGAGATATCGCCTTTGGCATTAGGCATGTTAGCTGTTTTAATGCCTAAAATTAATCGGTTTTTTGGCTGTTAAAAAAAACTAAGATTAAAAAAAAATCCTATGACAAAGACTACATATTTTCTTGCTGAATAAATAAAAAAAAATCTGAATTCGATATATTAATTTGTTTTTGAAATATTTTTTGTACCGATTTGAAAAACACGGTTTCGGGAAAAACGCATTTAAAGTTTTCAGTTTACGTTTAACCTGGCATACGCCCATCTTTTTAAAACGCTATAACATTTTTATTTTTGCACATTTCGAGTTTAAACTTTAGAAAAATATTTTTAAGATGTTATACTATAAAAAAAATACAAAAATTGAAAAATTGACTTTTTTATCATTCCACCTAGACATATGTAACCCTTTAATACATTTCATCTATGTAGAATTACTGATGATGTTTGACAGAGATTAAGATAAAAGACAACAATATGGATTTCATGGAAATAAATTTGCATTGACTTATTTTGTGCTTTTTTGTTTTTGAAGTTCAAGATTTCTTTCTTGAACACTGTACTATTGAGAAACATAAATATTATCGTTAGACGAAATAGGTCCGTAAATAAAGAAACCTCAATCTACATCCTAATGAGCAGACAATATTTTTAAAATATTTTTTAAATAAAAATTTTTTTATATTTAATCTAATTATTGTATTATATTGACATATATTTTTTAGTTGCATCCTTATTTAAACAAATAACAAAAACAATATTCCAGATGCTATTCAGCATTTGTAAAAATCGTAACAAACTATAATTTTATATATGTGTATATAAATAATATGCTTTGATTATATATGTTTTATCTTTTTGATAACATAATTGACTGGTTCTATGAATTACATACATGTATAAGCACAAAGTATTCACAGGTCATCATGAGGGATCAATTTGCAGCCGTCGTAAAGCATCGTTCACCGGAGTCACGACTTGGATAGCTGGCCGCTTGAGAATTTAAAAAAAAAAATCATTCCTGAAAATAGAATTTTTTGATTGCGAAAAATGTTTTTTAAAATATTACGAAAATATTGTATTGCTCATTGGGATTATGTAGTGTAATAATATAATATTTAAGCAGATATTTTGAAGAAATTTATAGAAGAATTCAAAGCATTGATTAAATTTCAATGGATTGATTAAATTTCATTGGATTCTTACCGTTTTTGAGTGGTTCATTACTCGATTGGTTACGTACATTGTTAAAAATGTCATGAAATTTTATGTACTTTTAATATACAATGGTAAATAATATTTAAATCAGTCGTATAATATTGTATTACAACATACTAGGAAATGTTAATAGGAAGTATACATTTCTATACAAAAATAAACTTGACATCTAAAATTATAAAAATATATTTTATAACATATAAATTTAATTATTTTATAATAAAGAAAAATTTTGTTCTTTAGTTGATCCTTAAAATTTTGTAAGAATTAACTGTTTTATAGTTAAATTAAACTAATAAAATTAGAATAAAACTTTATTATTGTTTGAGTACACAAGAATCGAACTTTTTGTAAAAAGTGTCCGAAAGGTATATTAAAGATTATCCGCTTATAATGAAACTTGATAAAGGGTATTTGCGATGACAATTAACTAGAAGCATTCTGCCAGGCTCCATTCGAGATTGTTCCTCGTTCAATTAGCATGCATATATACGATAACTATGGCTGCTTTTACTTCGTCAGTCGACCCAGTTTCGTTTTGAAGTAGAAATATCGGGATGTTAATTAATTCGACGAACAATAACGGGGATACACTTTGCTCGGAACGTTTTTTAATTATTTTTCGTGTGCGCGCCGCAGGCCGAGTTAATGGGAAGAACGCAATTTATCTGTATGTATCAGGTACTCAACCCGCGACTTTATCTTCTATAATTTAAACAGACAAACCTATTACATTGGCCCAATTGCATCCACGCCTAACTTTCACGTTATGTAACTGCCCAGAAATCGATATCCTCTTGTTACTACGTCGCAAATACTACAACCTGTAAAGTAATTGTGATAAATCTCAAACTGAATTCCATATTACTCTATTATTTGCTGCAAATGAAGACACACACATTCACTGAATCCATGAATGCTTTTATAAATTAGTAATTTATTTCAGGTGTTAATTACGAATTTGTTCTAAGTACAGTAAAAGAAATATACATAAATGTCATTTAGCGGATAAAAATGAATATAAAGAAAATGAGTTAATGTTAAATTAATTTTAAAAAAGTTGTCATTCTGTTAAAAATTTTGAAACACAATTGTTATCTTTGTTGCAGTTTTGTTGCAATATTATTAAATCAATGATGATAAAGGACAAATCTTTAAAAAAAATTATTGATAAAATACAAAACTAGAAAAATATTTGAACAGAGGATTCTTGCGACTATAATTTCTAATATTTTAATACTTGATTTTTTAAATATAGAAATTTAACGTAGCGTTAAAATATAGGAATTGCAGCAACAACCCCGTTCGAAAACGTTTCTATTTTACCAGCCATTGCAAACGCGCTTAAATATGTATGTATCTGTTTTACTCGATTAAGTTTTACGTAAGTCCTCGATTCGCGCCAGTTCCGATGCACCGTATTTCATAACTAGTTCTTCCTGGCAAAACTCGTCTCAAAACTGTTCTACCTCAATTTCCGTTTTCTGGTCTACATGGTCTGTAGGTATGTTTTGGCGTTTTGGCCCATATTTCTGAGAGAAGTTCGGACAGCTATTACTACCGCTGAGCTATCGGCGAGGAAAATTGTGACGAAGAGCCCGGAACGTTTCCTATTGTGAATCTCTCGTCTAATTTTGAAAACATTGAACCGTACTTTCATTTTTAGTTACAGCTGCATTTAGCTAAACTTGACTAAATTCAATCTCTCTAATATAAAAGAATTGAAATATTTATTCTCGATCGTTTACATAATTAATCAAATTCTGTCTTTGCTTTTCTACGTGTTGCGCATTAAAAAAGGTTACATGGAAAAACTGCGGAATATCACTGATCTGCTCCGCGAAATATTTGCGCTTGAATGACGGTTACGCTTCCTGATTGCGATTCGCAGCGAGTGTGCGCGAGGATATTGCGACGAAACCCTTGGCAGGACAGATGTCGATGTTCACGCGCTGTCTCATTCCTCTCCAGAGGAAGGGTGCACGAAATAAAGAAAGGGAGAAACGGCGCGACAAAGCCATTCGGATTCTCTGATCGGTCAATAACGATTTCCCGGGAATATAAATGTCTCCGCGAGCAGCCAACCGATGCCGTTCTATTCGGAGTAGGTCCCGCTTTGCCTTTTAATCTTGTAGCTTCGCCTCTTTTAATCTCGTTCCATCGACCTGCCCTCTCCATAACCAACCTGTGCAATTTCTCCTTTCGTTCCGTGTCCGTCGATCTAACCGGATATCCGCGGATGGACGCTCTATGCGCTACGCAGGATCACGTACCAGTGAACACGATGTACAGCCAAGTCAGGATATTTCGCCGATACACGCGACATTTGAATCAATTCTTTATGATTATTTTCATGTACACGATAACTTATGTCGTTATTCTTAAAGAATTATCAGTGCAATATTACTTTTTCAAAAAAAAGGTAAAAATAGACACTAAGTGTGCGCGCGCGCGCGCGCGTGTGTATGTGTGTGTGTGTGTGTGTGTGCACCTAATCATTTTTTTGTAAAATTAAGTGGTAGTTTTATTTTTTTACAAAACTCACCTGGTATTATATTTGTATTCCCATTGACAAGTCTTTTTATTTTAATGTGGTATATATTATTTTTTTACAAAATTTAGGTGATATTATCTTTGTATAATATGCTCATTTAAAAATCTCTACTTCAAAACTCAAGTAGTACGTATAAATTATTTAAAAAAATAAATAAAGAAATAATTATATCACAAAATTTTGTACTTTGATTCACTTTTATGCGATGTGTATTTTTTAAAACATAAACAACATATTTTAATTGCGTTAATTACAAAGCGAATATATTATTCTTTGAAATATAAAACCGTTTTATTACTTTTACAAATAAAATCCAAACATATTAGTATCTTTGTTTCCATTTGCAGGTCTTGCTATTCAAACCCACATGGTGATATCTTGAATTTTTTTTAAAAAAAGTTTAAGTCGTATTGTCTTTGTATTATAATTCTATTAAAAAATTTTTTTTCTAATTTAAGTGAATGTATTTAATTTAAAAAAGTTTTAACGGAATATAACGTTTAATCTCAAAGAATTAAATAGGAAACAGTAAAAAATGAGAAAATTTTATTAATATAAAAAATTTTTAGTGTACAAAATCTTGGCGCTGTTAGATCTCGAATACAAAAAACAATAAAAAAGTTAAATTTTAAAATTTTTATTTAAGTAATACATTTCTTAGAGACATCCCATAGGGATATCTCCGAGGACATCCCTTGGGAACATCTTCTGCAGCGGTATCCCCGGGGACATTCTCGCGGACATCCTTGAGAACATCACACTACACATACACACATATACATCCTATCAGGATCCTAATCTAAAAGCCATACTGTAATATACAATACTAGAAATAAAAACAATCATGATTTAGATATTGTAATGCATAAATAAACAAGCATACATGGTAAGTAAATTATTATAGAAAATTGTTAGAGACAATTATTTTCTTTGCATTCTTACGTAACGAAAAACAATTTTACGATTGATGCGTCAACTTTTTCATTAACCTACAATTTACTAATTCCTATGTACTAATTATTTATTACTTTAGTTTGTGAGTTTTTCTTATATTAATATATCAATTAATTTTATATCTTACATAATAATTTCACGCAATAGTTACAATTATAATAGAATTACTGCGTGCATATACGTATTACAATTACAACATATACATGCGGACATTATCGATATTATGTTATTAAATAATGTTCATTATATTCAAAATAATTATTATTCACTTAATCAACTTCAAACATACAATTATTTCTGATTATCAAATATTAATGTTAGTGTTGAAATCCGTATTATAATTCTAGTTTGCATATAGCATTTATTTTAGATAAAATAATTTACACAAAATCTTTGGAAATAATCTTGGATTATACTAAAATTAATTATAATGTTGTTATTTAGAATTACAATTGAAACGTGTTTTAAATATTGTGTTTATATTTGTTGAAAAATTGACATATGCATATGGATTATAATATAGATAATATATAAGTGTAAAGTTGACACATTTTAATGAATAAAATATAATTTATCAAGTAAGAATAATCGTATATTTATTTGATTTTTATCAATTTACGAAGTTTAACAATTTATTATAATATACGTATATTTATTTTGCATCTTAATTATTACTTTCATTATATGCATTAAAGGCCGATTAAATTAATTGTTCTTAATCAAGTGATATTTTCAATTATTAAACAGTCTATTGTATGTACACGAATTTTTTTTCGTGTTTGCAACTTTTTTATTTTCATGATTTTGTATTTTATAATTTCAAAAAATTTGTGTATTAAACTTTAGTATGAATAAAATTTTATAAGAGGACGTTAGCTGAAAATCGGTCGAAATATGCATTTCTTGCCTTACTCTAACGTAAATGAAGTAGTAGCTTTGAAATGAGGTAATGTACATAATTTTAACGAATAAGCAGCCATACTGAACCTGATAAATTGAAGTTCCGCGATTTGCTCACCGAAACGTATAATGTGTGGTAACGAAGTGAAAAGATTTCATTAGTTCTCTAAACTCTCTTTCAATTTATTTGGGAAAATAACTTAATAATAATAGAGAAATATTTACATAAATATATTTAACATTTAAATAAAACGCGTCTCAAATTAAAGAAATATGTGAAATAAATTATTTTTTAAAATATCTATTGACGAACCAGTTATTATATCATTAATATATTGTGTTAAATAACAGAAATAATTAAACTGATGAAAATATTTTACAACTCTTTCGTCTATCTTACAATTTAAACAGCGAAGAGGCCGCGAAGACGACATTTTTTTGAGATATTGAGAGCCCCTTCGACAACGAACGATCGGTCTCCAAAAGCCGATCTACTGCCAGAGACCACTCCTCTTGCTCTCGGGCAACTTCGCGACGGTGCTTCAGGATATCTACGGCGAAAACGCTGAAAGATTCGCTGCCGTAACAGTCGGACCGGGCGCATAAATCAGCTGCACAGACTCGCGTGAGAGAGGTGACGACGCCGGCAGGCCACCCCGTCAATAAAATGCAAAGACGGAGAAATAAAGTTAAAGATAAGCCGCCCCCGGACCCACGCCGAGAGTACTTGGACGCCGAGTTCAGCGATGAAGCGGAAAGGCGCAGTAAGATTTACGAGAAAAATATTAAACGCACCTACTTCTCCGTTTCAACTTTCCCGATTTTCCGCTCCTTTCCCGACACTACCGCTTCTTAGCCCCGCCTGTCCTATTTTCGACACTTTCGGACCCGTCCGTCGTTTTCAACCTCTGTTTCGTACGACCTCGTCGCGCGCAGCGCCTCCTCCAATTCCGTCGTTAAATCCGAAGATACCGCAAAATCGATCACGCGACGAGCGGCGCATCCGTGAAAGGAATATTAAATACTTTCGCTTTCCATTCTCGACCGGATCCGTCGTTCGCTTTATTTCGACCTTTGTCTTTTCCAAATACCGCAACTTCCAATTTCCACCAAATCGCGACACGCATACTCCATTACCGATCTGTGCTCGATATCCTACGATCGATACGTGCGACCGATAAACTTCTGAATACTTCATTGCAGCCGCGTGACGCTGATTAATTAAGCAGCACGGAGATTTATTTAATTCAGTTTCTAGTTTGCACCAGAGTCGTTACGGGGCCCATAATTTTCCCCGATACTTCTGCAAATATTAATAAGTCAGCAATAATAACGACCACGTTACCCGTAATGCGGCTAATTTGAAGCAAGTCCGCCCGACTGCAGGGGACGCGCCCGAATTTGGACGCGGATTCGACGATGGCCGCGTCCAATTTGCAATTACAATGGCTGCTTTGGTATGCTCCCGGTATGCGAGTGCATTCGCTAACCATAAATTTCGCGACAACTTTAAAGGCGAAATAGATGTGACGGATGTATGACAGCGCGTCGAAAGTGCTTGGGCGTTAACGAGCCCAATTCCAATTTCGATTTCAACAATTTCAATAATTATGGCGTACATACGCGCATAAGCCGGCCACTTCCGACGATTAATCGGTCATTCGCAGGTTCTGCCGCTATTGCCCGGTTCCTAATTTGTCCCTGGGATTATGGTAATTTGCCCTTCGACCTCGATCGTACTCGCCGCTCGCCGGAAGATGAATCTAATTCGTTCTCTCGTGATACTTCCACCATCCGAAAGTAGGTGAACTAGATAAACCGATAATATATATATGCAAGCTACCTGCGTCAATCCGTTCCAACGCAAACTAGCGTTATAATTCAAAGCTTATACTCTTTCTATTCGGCCCCGAGATCTACAAATCCTTAATCCGCAAACAATTTACGTCACGTTACGTGCGGATGATTGAGGACGGCAATTTTGTCTCATTGGTCGGCTGCAGTAAAATGCTCCGTGTGTCTGATCTCGCATTAATTCACAGAATCGGGTAGTTTCAATTATTCGTACGATAAAAACGATCGTATACCTTGACAGTGAATTAAGAAGACAAGAAATTTGTTATCCAGCGCTTTGTTATCTTGCAATCGTATCTTAAGCACATTCGTCTTGAAAATATCTGATAAATTCGTAACTTTTCATATAAATCGGACATGTGTTTTTCTTGCTCTCAGTGATTCAAAGTAAACAAATATTTCAATATAAAACAAAGATGATAATAGGATATGATTGATAGGATAAGGTTGCCGATATTGCACCGGCTCCTAAATCGCACCATCTCGCGTATAAATTCAACCACAGTACACTCTTTGTGAGATTATTTGGGAACAACATAACAATATCATCATTCTTCATTGAACTCAACGTGTTAAGAACAATGAAATTTTGTTATTAATATTAGAAAAATGATAACTTTGCTACTATTTTTTAACACATTTTGTAGCTTGGTTGCAAAAAAAGTAAAATAAATAATTTAAATTTTGTTAAATTGTAATGATTACAATATTATTAAAATTAGATTAACAAAGTTCAAATAACTTTGTGTTCTTATTTATAAATTAAGTAAATAAAGTTTTACAAAATGCTTTAGTGTCCAAAATTGCACTATTGCTTTGATCGTGGTTATATATATATATATATATATATATATATATATATATATATATATATAATCAAATATAATAATTATACAGAGCATACATTGTAACAATACTACCGTAATGTAGCAATGTTATTACAATATTATTAAAAAGTTATCGAAATAATGACAATGACGGAAATTATATTTAGTTTACGGTATTTATCTCCAAAATTAATAATATTATTGTTATCTAACGCATTTTTGCTCGAGAAGAAAGAAACTAGCAGAAAAAGTGTCGCTCAAGAAGAATAATATTAACCTATGATTTAGGAGACCGGTTGGGCAAATCGTACTATTTGAAGGCTTCTTAAAAATCGTTATTTAAAAATTTATGACAATACATAAAATTCAGAAAAAAATAAATTTGAAAGGAGAAATGTTGTACTTTATTATGACGTAAGAAAACTAAAAATATTCCTCATAATTTCTTAGTTATAAACCTCTATGTCAAAAATGGTGCAATTTCGGCAACCTTACCCTATATTATTCTCAAGTTGATCATTAACTCGAATCGTAGAATTCCTATCGACAACTTCTTTCCACGCTATGGCAAGTAATGCTTAATAGTATTCTTAATAACAAGGCGATCTTTGAGGAAAGTATATACGTGAGACTGATAAGTCGTTGCATGTCGCCAAAGAAGACATTGTCGTATCTGCATAATGCACGCCATCATAGCGGGATAAATTGCCCCAACGTGGCCTACGGTAGCGTCTCGATCGCGACGCGACGTGTTTCCTCTTCCGTCGATTTACTAGCTACTCGCGATTTATAGTTCCTATTAGATTGCCAAGAGCAAAGGCATGGGCGGCGGAATGGGCGGCGGCGATGGCCCAGACCGATGGGACCGAGATGCGGAGAAGGCCTGAGGAATGATATCGAGACGAACGGGAGACCCTCTTGGAACGAATGTCTTCTATTTAACCCGGCTGGCGGATTTAGGAGTGCCTCCCCATCGCGCCGTTCCAATTGACGACTAACGAACGACCGGCGCATCCCGTGGAATTTGTTTCCTCTTTCCAATGCTCTTTATATTAGTTACGAGGTCGCCTTTTCGACGGGATAAATGCCGTCGCGCGACACACGAGGAGATCGGATCGCGTTTTCCGAATCCATTTGCCGCGGTATAATCGCGGCATCGCTTGCGACAGAGATTATCGATGAATGTTGTTGCAGGTGAAGAAGAAGAGGATGTGGCCGAGCTACGTTACGTATACAAGAAGTATGAATTAGATGAATTGGTAAGTCGCCCGTTTTTCCAAGATAACGACTCTAAAATTATTTCAATTCAGCTAAACCGTTTTGTGATTAAATTACAGTTTGGTACATCTGAAAATTGTTAATAGATTTTCGCGATAGTATTAATTTTAATATTTAATATTCCATCAAGACATTTAATTTTAATTATTGAATTCTTCAATTATATAAGTATATAAATATAATATATAAATAATATAATATATAAATTATAATCAAATAATTAGATTGGTATTATTTAATAAAATAACAATAGTTATTTAATAATTTGCATTAAAATTAATAAAATTGACAATGACCCAATAATGAGCATTCATAAGATAGGTGGAAAAAATTATTTCACATATTTATCCGTTGAAAGCTAACAAATTATTTATTCAGGTAAATGTTTTGGAGTCTTACTGGTTCTTTTTTAGTATCACATATCTTAAAACAAAAAAAACTTAAATAAGACCTACGGTCAAAATAAAAAAAAAAAATAAGATTATAAAATTAATTTGTATTAAAAGTTTCAATTGCGTTCGACGGGGAATCGTTTGGGGAATATTTTCAGAAACGGTATACGATTTCGTTGAAAAATAAAAATCGATTTATGCATTCGGACTAGAAGCAAGTATTGAGAAAAATTCGATGCCTTTTCTCAGATTCAGTGTGTTAAGGATATGACGACTCTGAGCGATCTGACGGACGACGATTGGACGTGGAAATGTGACATGGACATCCGCGAGTTCTTCCACGAACCGAGCATTCCGGTCCTCTGCATTTATCACGTGAACGGCAGTCTGACCACAGAATTTTCATTTCCTACGGTGCCCGTGCACGAACTAACCTACTTCGTGAGACAGCCCAACGAGATTCTCCACCCGGAGAACTTTCGCGAGCGCATTCTCTTCGGGTCGATGAACGACAAGGTGGAGAGCCATATACTGCGCCTCATCCAGAACGTGTTCGCGCCGATCTTCTTCGCAATCGAAGCTTGGCCCGACAGTATCCTTCATTACTGCCTCCTCGTCTCTATTATCACATTCCCAAGAGTACCTAATTAATTCGCGTAACTAACGCGAAAAGTTTCGCGAGGCACGGAGCCAAACGGCACGAATGTTGCGGGACGGGCGAGATTGACTGTATAACGATAGGCCAATAAGGAAGAGTTTAGGGAAGTTTCTTCATTTTTTTGCTCCTCCTTCCTTTCTTTTTTTTTTGTTTCGCCTCAGTAAATAATGTACGTGTACAGATCGCGAGTTACGGAACTTTAATTGGGTTCAGACACGACATCCCGTCGGTCTTCCCGGTGGCTCCCCGAGTGACCCACTTGAGGTTGGGCTTCGCCGCCGTGCAATGTAAATTCTGTTTAACTTTCAAATCCCGCACCGCGCGCGCGCCCGCGACTGGTTGATTTTGTAGTGGGTGGTGATTTAAAGTTTTTCGCGGATTTAAATGTACGTTTAAAAAGCTTCACCGGACGAAAGGCGCCCAGGGGAGACATCGAGCGTTTTATCTTTCGCTCGAATCTATGATTCAATCCGATATATCTGTTCTGATATATCATCGATTTTTGCGATGCAATTTCAATCCAATCGAACCAATTGGATTTTCGCACATTCTGCCATCATTCTGCAGTCAATTTTTTTTGCGCAAATCCTAGCCTTCTTGTTTCTCGCTGGATAACATGTGCAATCAGCACATTTCTATTTTCTAAATTTTAATCTTGTTCACATTTTTATCTGTTTCAATAGCTCTTTAATTACTGTAACATTTTGAACTGTTTAACACTAGAAGTATTGGAAGATCCTTGTGGATTGTTTCTTATTTTTTTACATTAATTCAGGCACAGCCGCATGAATTTGATTAACGTTAAGGTTTATCTTATTGTTAGCGATTTTGAAATATATTTTTATATGTACTATGACAAAGTAATAATTAATAAGAAAATTTGTTAATAATTTAATAAAACGTAATAATTAATAAAAATAATAACTTTATTAAGTTGTTTTTTTTCTTCCTGCCTTTTTTCTTCTTTACTTTCATATTTCTTTTTTTTAAATTTATTATTTAAACGTATTGTTACACATTTGTATTTATATGTGTACTTGTGTGTTTTAAGTAAATGTGTTCATATTTCTATTTTATTTTATTTGTTAAAATTACTATACGAAACAAACTTTGCCCTGAAGTTTAACAAGTCATTTTTATACATTTTTGTCTGCAAAATACGAATCTGAACATAAAATGTCTCTATCATGTCGTCAAGATTTTGGAAAACTGGAAGTTGTTAAAAATGGCAATTTTGGTATTTAATAACTCTAGAATGTGCTATAAATTTTTGTAAGGTTTGAAATAAAAAATTAAATGCTAAAAAAAATAGATTAAACATTTACAGTTTTAAGATTTTACCTAATTTCATTTAAGTCGACTTTACTTATGAATTTGTTCAGGAACACATTTAATTTTAAAAGACAAATTTTTACAACACATTATCCCTTTTATACTTTTTGGGTTTGCTGAATACGAATCCAAATCTCGAATTATAAAAATTCAAAATAACGAATTTAAATATACGCAGATAGGATTCCCAATAAGGAACAAAAAATATTTGAAAAACCAATTTGTTTATATTAGAAGAAATGTGTCATATTTAAAAAATTTTTTAAATTTGAGTTTGAATTCGTGTTCTGCGATCCCAAAAATAATTGAATCATATTTTATGAAGATTTATCATTTAGGACCAAATGTGTTCCTGAACAGCTATATAAATTAGTTAGGTAAGATCAGTTTAAGTGAGATTAGGTACGGCCTTTATTATAAACTTTGTTTGATCTGTTTTTAATCCTATAAAAGTAGTTTAGTTCTTATAGTTTAGATCTTTTGTTGTATAAAATAACACGTCCGAGGTCAGAGTATTCTGTACACGCTTTTTGTTCTTAACGATAGTTGTAAGTATCATTGCGCAGCTTCTTTGCCGTGTAAAATATCTGCGCAACGATACCGACAACTATCGTTAAGAAAAAGAGTATACAAAATACATACCCAGAGTTATTATGTTATTAATTATCAAAAAATATCAAAATTGCGATTTCATAGCAGGTTTCTCAAAATTTTGACGCGATTGAAACACTTAATGTCTAGATTTGTTTAACTGAAAATTTACAGTACTGAAATCTTCTACTAAAATATTTTTTAAAATTTTAGGACAAAAAAAATCGATTTTTTGTTGTTGTTCAGGGTTATTAATTTATTAAGTAACAAGGCAGTAGTAAGAAAATTGTATTTTTAAAATTATATATGTGTTATTTATATATGTTTCTAAGTTATTAAAACATTTTCTTATTAAAATTGTTACCTAGTTATAATGTATCCACATATAAATAGAGTAAAATCAAAATTTCATTTTTTTTTTGTTTTTTTTTGGATTTGATAAACTTGAAATCTTTTCAAAATTTCCTAAAAAAATATGCTTATTCACAATTGAAAAAAACAGTCAATAATTGATTTGTTTTATCGGTTTAGTGAATGTTGGTACTTCTGATGTAAATTTAGGTCTCCAGTATCTGTTTTATTTTTCTGACAATGCTTAACGTCCATTATTTTTTTTTATCAGTCGATATAACGAATAATGAAAGCTCTGTAATCAAGCCGCAATTTAGGTGTCAATCGCGTCGGCTATCGCCGAATAATCCTGCATGCACTAGAGACGATCGATGAATGGCTGTAGCTTCAATCGACAAGCGTTGACAAAGGAGCCACGGCGGGCCAGTCTCACAATGCCAAGGGCGATCATCGCGATCGCCCATAGTTGCTCCGGCTTAAGGTCATAACAATCTAACGTGATGACATTACCAAGTGAATTTCCAACTTTAGCGCTGCAATCCCGTTACCGCAACGCACGACACAAAGTTCCGGCCCGTCCGCGGGGAAACGGGGACGGGGAAGTGGGGACGCCTGGGAATTGCACGAAAGTTATTATTACCATAATTTTCGGCTAAATGCACTGCACAACTCACCGCCGCTGGTAAATCCAGCGTCGATGTTTGCCCACGTATGCGAACGCGGGATTACTCCGCCGTCGAGTTAGAAACGATTGCATTGCATTCGTACGGGAGCCACTTCATTATTTCTAATGGATCCTGAGCGGATTTTAACCAGATCGAAGCGTCGCTTTGCTAATTGTGTCAGGACGCCCAACAACTTCGCCCGTGTCGCGCTTTTTATCTTTCCGGACGTGTACTCGTTATATACGCAGCGGTTCGTGAATTCACTCTCGATTGAATCACAATCATTTGTTCCCATCACCACATGTGATTAACGCGATGTAAATAACACGCAAAGCTTGTAAAACACTTATGAAATTAGCGATAGCTTTAATGAAGTTTACAAAACAACACGCTGTCTTCGATAACGATAAAAAAGTACGATATGATATTCCTTGTATCGATCGTTAAGTTTTACGTACGTTATTTTACTCCAAATGCAGGACAGTCAGTCATGTTTCCGTTTTTTTTCGTCTAGGTGTAAGATTTACAATTGCACGCTTCAGTTGTAAATTGATGTGACAATGACAATGTAGTCGATCACTTTCGATATACAGCGTGCAATTCAACTCAATAAATCTCCATCAGGGGACGTATCGCGAGGATACATGGTACAATTCTATGTGATAGACGCCGAGACAGCTTGAGCGGTATAAAAAATGGCGGTATTGGGAACAGCGATAACGAGGTTCGGTGTCGTATCACGTTCCTGGATTTTCTTTTCCTTAATCGCACCGAAACACATGTGTGAAAGCGGACTTCTGCACCCAACTGGACACCTTCCTGTGCAATTTAACAAACCTCACGTACAAAATGCTGGGCTTAACCGTGATATATGTACCTCTGGAGAGTAGGGAGTTCACCACGGAGGAGGGTAGCGCCGATAAGGAGTTGGTGAAGAGGCTGGAGGGTGTGGTGGCCCACTGGACCCCCCAAATCAAAATAGCCCTCTCTGACCAGGAGCAAGCAAGTCCGCATGAGTTACTGTGCCTCAACGACGAATATGACTTTTGGACTTATCGATGTAAGTGCTTACTCCTAAGGAAAGGCGTAGTGGCTGCAGAGAGAGAGAGAGAGAGAGAGAGAGAGAGAGAGAGAGACAGAATTGTTTTTCAATAATATATGTTCGGAAATTTCTTAAAGAAAAATCAAAAGTTTTCTTCAACTCAACGTTTCAACGGAATCCCTCTTTGTACCTTATAGAATTAGAAAGAAATTTAACGTCATCTGAAGCTTTTGATCGCACAATATTCGTAGCATACATAAATATAAGATTTTCACGCGTTTATGTTTTATTCGTTTTACTTATTCAAACATTTCAGCGTTGTGAAAGACTGCTCAATTGTAATCATCATCTATTATTTTGATAGGACAAAATTTATCAAATTATGGCGAAATCATAAAAATTATAATTTGTAATTATATTTACAAGAATATTTGTAAAAGTGTTGATTTTTTATAAAACATTGCTAACTGTTTGCGCATATAATTTTGAAATAGTATTTCGGCAAAATTATGACGATACCTTGCCTATATTTAGATGTTTCCACTCATCTCTACTATCCTCCCTAATCTTGAAAAAAAAGAAAAACTGTAAAGAAATTATTGCTTTAATTTGTTAAAATACTTTTTTTTTAATTATTACACAATTTCTTTCTAAACTTTATTTTGGAAATATGCCATTAAGATAAATCAACATATCGTCTTAGTTTTGCCGAAATATTATTTTAAAATTATATGCGCAAATAATTATATAAAACATTTTATATTACTGTTATTTTATAAAAGATATTTTATATAAAAGTTTAATACTTCTACAAATATTCTTACTAAATAAATATACCTAAATGATTACAAATTATAATTTTTATGAATTTGTCATAATTTGATAAATATTATCCAATCGGGGTAATAGAAGAAAATTACAGAAAAAATTCTTTTACAATTTTTTTTACTTTTACAAAGAGTATTTTCTTGATATTAGCAATCTTCAAATACTTCTTATACTTACTTAAAACAAGTAATTTTTATTTAAAATTTTTCTATAAATTCAGAAAGTATTACTTGATTTAAGTAAATATTACTTATTTCGTAAATATTTTATACGTTTATATATCGGCAGATCTAAATTTATTGTAAGCACAAAATTTGTTCAAAACATATTTAAAATTTTTCTAATTTAGATACTTCAATTAAGAATATTAAAATCAAAATTTGCCTTGTTTATTATTCTGACTTTTCCTGAATAAAATTTATAATATTTTTCGGAAGAGTATAAATTCTTTTTTTGATAAGATATTTACATGATAAGACTTTTTCTAAAATTCATGATGAGTATATTCCAAAACTATTATTAAAAAATAAGTGCTGTTTATTAAAAAAAGTTTAGATTAAACAATTGTTTTTCTTATATCTAAAATTGATAGTTTTCTGTGCATGGACACATAAATTGTATAATCAAATTGTAAAATTAAAAAATTTTTGCAGAGCAAAATGTGAGCCTCTTTTTTCTTACATCAGATGACAATCTCTGCAGTTTGAATTACCAGCTGAATCAAAGTACGGTGGAGTTTATTATCAACATATTATTGGCTGCGCAGTCCACTTACATACGTCAGTTTGTGATGTTGAAAGACGAGATCGAGATCGGTACAATCGAAGCGAAATCAAATATCGAGTACCTGAGCATCCTGAAGGACACTTGCGACGAGTTGAAATCTTGTACAACTCCCGCGTGTGTGGCTCAATATCTGCCAAAAATGATGCATCTCTTCAGAACGATTTGGTTGAATTCCCCTTACTACAATACCCGCGAGAGGTTAAGCAATCTCTTTAGTGCGCTCAGCAACCAGATCGTCGTCATATGCAAAGGTTTTATCAATCTGTCAGATGTATTTGCGGGGAAGATCAGGAAGAATATGAAGATCTTTGAAGAGTGTATCAAACTGTGCGAGAATTACCAGGATCTCTATCACAAGGTGAGTCTTCCTGTTGAAAACTTCTTGTAATAATAAATTTTATTGTACATATAAAAATATAATACGTTTACGTATCAAAATATCAGAAAAGCATAACATAAGCTTTGAAAAACGTTTTCGCAAAATCATAAAGCATTCTGTGAGGTATTCTGCAAACGGCTCACCGTAATATAAAATTGTAATATGTTCTTAATTATTTACATATAAAGTTACCTTTTTAACATTTAATTATTACATACTGTGTCAAAGTTTAATTTAAATTAAATTTATTTTTAATTTCCAAAAGAAAATCTTTTAAACAGCATCGTTTTGCTACAACTTTTATGAATTTAATAAATCAATTCTGTGGGTCTATATATAATAATGACGAGAAAATGTTTTCGTAGGCTCTGCACATATATTTATTTTAGTAATTAATAAGTTCATCTCTGTGAAGTGCTTGTAAGCTCAAAAGCCAGTTTATGACCGTGCGTATAAAACATGGCACTTCATGCTGTCTGCAAATTCACCTTCCAGCCGCTGAGTTAAACTCCCATTAAATTATGTGTGCACAGCTACTTTAGCTACTTAGACTCCTTGTTGAACAACACGAGGATGAATTTCTCCGTTAATTCAGAAGTTACAAAGTGATTTCGGTTTTCAGTGGTAATTATGATTAGGCATGATAATTCAAAGTGAAGCAAGGCAGCCGGCCATTTTCCGTGAATTTGAAATCGGGCAAATAATCGCTCGCGGTAGCGCAGCTTGATGGATTTAGCTTGGCGAGAGAGACACGGGATATCTATGCATGACGTCTCTGCCACGAAGGACGCTCCTTACAAGTACAAAGCGGCAGGGCGAAAAAGAGCTTTCGCTTTAAGTGGAGATCGCAATATAACACCGACTTACGCTTTTCCCATGGGCAGATAAGCCAGAATAGAGGTGGGAATTGGGAAACGATGTGACGCGACGGCTCTCTCTCTCCCTTTCGACTACTTGTTCTCGAGTTGCGCTAGGGGTTAACACGCCATGTGCCCGAAGGGATAGGTGACACGACTTCTTAGACTTTTGTGAAGAAATCCGTACAATCGCGTTACACAGCGGATTTTACGGCTCGCTAACGCGCGTCTTCAGTCCTTCGCATTTTTACTCTTCCTGCCGTACCTCGTGTAAAAACGAATGGAAATAATAAAATGTTTTTGCAAACGTTCTTCCGACTTTCGCCGAAATTCGTACAAAAGAATCTTTGTTTCTACTTCGTTTTTATTACAGGAAAATCTGAAAATTAGAAAAAAAATAAGTATCAGAAGAAATATCATTTTTGGAACATGGTGCTTAATAATATTTCTATATCAAATTTATAAATATATTTTTCAATTGTATACATTGCGGGTTAATATAGATTATCAGACTTGAAAAGAAAACCCAGAAAAAAAATTTTTTAATATAATTATGTATGTAATTATATATAAAGGAAAGTGGGGTAAACCGGATCGTGTTCTAAATAAAATCTTTTTAATTTAAATGAATATGGAATAAGCAGAATTGCGTGCCATTTATAGTGTAAAGTTTTTATAAGACATCGAATATGTGACAGCAATTTGGCAATTAATTATCTGTTGTTCATAGAACATTCATAAAATAGAGACAAATGTGTATTTTCAGCCATCGTGCAAAAATTTTTTAAAAATAGAAAATTCTTGTAAATTATTATTTATATGGTGTTAAAAATTTTAAATGTAATTGATTTAAAATAATTAAAAAATGTAAAAATTAAAAATATTAAATTTGTTTTTACTCAATATTAAAAAAAATACATTAAAATCTCTTAAAGTTCTATCTAAAAATTTACAAAAATAGCGGTATCCGATTTGCAACAGAGGGTGGTTTGATTTGGAACGAGTGTTTCCAAACCAGAACGGAGAAAACGTTTTTACATTTTTTTATTATAAGTCAACACAGGCGAGAAATATGTCAAAATAATCTGAAGCAAAAATGAAAAAAATTAAATTATCTTTCCAACGACACTTTCAGTTTTATAATCAAACTTTATTTGCACTTTATAAAAAACACTGCAAACAGATCCAATTTACCTCACCGTCCCTTATATAATCTTTGTATTCATCAATGTTAAATATTCAATTTTTTAACATAACAAAATATGTTAATAACTCCAGAAGAAATAAAACATTAATATTTGTAACATTAACCTTTATTGATCTTCCTTGTTTTCTGGAGCTTGACAGTTTGTACTATCAAGAGAAGAACTTGTACCCTCAGAAGATTCATCTATGACTTTCAGTACATAATTCTGTTCCTCAACAGTAAAAGATTGAGATATTATATGTTCCATTATATTTTGATGTTCATTTGAATGAGATTTTAAACCATCATTTCTACGTAAAAGAAAAAACTAATAAATTAAAAAAAATAAAACGTTAATATTTTGTCATTAGTTTATAATACCCTGGTAGATATTCTTTAATTGCTGAAGCTTGCGAATTTGTGTTTTCTTGATAAAAACTTGCACCCTCATTTTCTACATTTTGTTGCTTCATTCCATCCATGTAACTATCAGTCCTTTGTTTAAATCTGAAATATCCATTTATGTTATGAGAGATTTTCATCCAAGTGAGATCTTAGGCCATTAATTGTACGAAACAGAAAATATTAATGACTTAGGAAAAGTAAAGAATTAATGTTATGACATTTACACATATTAACCCTGTTGATTGTTTTCATTTTTAAAAGCTTACCGATTTGTGTTATAATGAGAACTTGAGTCTTCTTCAGCTACGGATTGTGTTATTGTATCTAGATTATTATACATACTTTCTACTTGAGATCTTGATACATGGATATTATGTTGTAGAGTCAAATGAGATGTAAAACTCTCTATTCCGTTATATATTTTATTAGTATACTGGCAATAGCTGCATTCGATATTATTATTTTCCTTGTTAATTCTGACATGTTTTGATATCGGAGATGTAGCAATTTTTTTCACTATCACATCAGTTACTTGTGAAATGTTATGGCGCGTCAAATGTTCCCATACATTATTAAGATTATATGCACTTTTCAAGACAGCGCCGCAATTGTTAATTTTGCATTTTGCAGCAAATAACTCTTCTTTCGAAAAAAATATCCATAGAAAGTTGGCGTCGTTCTTCCATTTTTTGCGATCTTTCTCATGAAATATGCTATGTTTACGGTATAAATGTAGTTTTTGTAAAATTACCGAGTCTGTAGTGTAATCACAATATTTGCACTTTGGCATATGACAAATTTTTGTTATAAAATGATACTGCAGCCAACTACACTCGTCTCTTCGCGTTGACATTATATCTACACAGTATAATGGAGAATGTGTTACTAAATACATATCGACTATGCTAGAAACGAAGTTCAGAGAAATTCCTTGGGGAAGGTCAAACAAAATATGTGGCAGTTTATCTAAATGTAAATATTATGTATTGTTCAAGACTTACTAATAATTAAGTCGTAGAATTTTGTTCTACCTCAATTTCAGAAGTTAATCGTTTAAATTATAGTACATGCCCACCTTAATAAGTTAAAATATGATGCTTTGCAATAAATATAATTATAAGTTTGTATAAGTTGATATCTTTTATTTTTTGTTTATAGATGAATTATATTATAACATAAATTATTAAATTATTGTAATAAAAGTCGTCATTGAAAATTTAAATTTGTATTAAAGATATAGAATTGATAACACAAACAATTTATGTTAATGTACGTATGCAAGAGAGAGGCCGTAAATTCCCAATTATTTAATATCTCTTGCCTATTTGAACGAATATTTCACAAAAGAAAGACGAAAGAGCAACGGAAAAATCTAAATTGCTTCATCAAAATGACAAAATTTCGTTATCATAAATCCTTTTCTTTGAGTTCACGGAATGTAAAATTCGTGAATATTAACCGACCGCCGATTTACTGACAATAAATAACAATTCGAATTGAATCAGTATCGACAAAAGGCGAGAGATAGGCGAAATATACGTTAGTGTAAATCAAAATAAAATAAAACAAAAGTGTAAAATATTGTCTTTTGAAAAAGTAGCTTTTTCTGAGTAAAGAGTAACTTCTTTTAAAATCTATGAATCTATATTGCAGAATATATATTCAAAGAATGTATAGTTCAGTAGACAACAAGTTTTATAATTTATTTATCAGTAATAACTTTTGTCGCGTAGAAATGATCACCTGTCATGGCTTTTATTATATCAACAATGAGAAAATGGAGCTCAGTCACAATATTTTTGTTTAATGATTTACAAGTTTATTTTTTAATTTTTTTTTAAAATACTGATAATGAATAAACGTATATTAATAAGAGAAAACTATAAATTTATGTGTAATTAAGTTTAATTAATTTTTAGATTACGTATAAAAAAGAATTTTTTATTAATATTTGTAATATTTGAATTTAAATTGATCAAAATTATATAATGCAAATAAAAGTACAGGTGTAAATGTAACAAGAGATAAATATACACAAATGTTTACAAATATTATTTGATTAAAAACAACTAATTTTTTGACATTTAATATAAATAATCAAGATAATATGTGATGTGCTGAATAAAACAGATCGTAAATAATTATTTTTAAACATCTATTTACATATAAACATAGTTATGCATCCAACCCACAAAATTATAATTTTTGAATTATTGTATCAGTGGGTAGTACATTTTTCTATAATAAATAAAAAAGATTTACGCCTAATAGTATATGCCTAAAATAAAAAAAAACAGTTTTTACGTACATTTTTAAATTACATTAAATATCATTTGCATTTTTCTCGGAATAGATTTCATATTGATTGGACGTTTTCTGCATGGCCATATATTTGAAACAATAAAAATAAAAATTATTAATTATGAATTTTATTGTATTATAATTTTACGTTGCAATATGTAATAATATTCAAGAATTTATAATTTCTTTTTATATCATATTTCAGTGATTATGTGTAAATGGAATTATAACTACAACACTTTTTTATACGCACTATGAAATAAATTGCCATATAAAAAATAAAAATGTATATCTGTATAGAATTACAGCTATTGAGTAAGATGGTATTGCTTTGCCATTTTATACGGTCTTTTTTAAATGAAATACTTTTTGTTTGCTTTTTGTTATGAATATACAACACTTTTATTAATTGAAATTGAATTTCTAGATGAATAAGTATCTTTCCAAAAATTGCACTTTAAATTGGAATTATTTATGTAGCGAAATATTCTCAAACCAATTTATTATTACTTTTCTACAGTGCCATTGTGTCTTACTAAATATGTAGTACAACTATGGTAAAGAAATGTTTAGAAAAACTCTTTGTAGAAGGTTTCGACAATTTGTATCGGTGGGCAGTTTATAGAACTAAAAAGATGTACTTAAAAAGGAATTAATAAAGGAATATTATTGAGCATCAAGGTCCTCTTAAACTGATAATGTCATTTCTTTTCTTACTTATATTATTCGCATATCTATTTAATTTTACTTAATAAAGAAATATCTCTCGTTTCAGTACTGACGCGTAAAAATAAAATTTTCATTTAAATTACTTGACAGAGATTTAGCATACTCATTAATATTTAACAAAATAAATTGTTTTTTTTTCGATATTCTGTTCTAGATCGCGAACGCTCACATCAATCTCACGTATAACCCTTGGGACTTAGACACGAAGAGCATATTTCGTTACATCAACGTTTTCATCGGCAGGTGTCAGGATATGATCGAGATTTGTCAAGCAATGATTGATTTTGCAAGGTTCAAATACTGTACACGGCGTATAAGCATCGATGAAAATGCATACACTATCTCAATATTTTACTTTTATTTTTATTTCCTATTTATAAACAACATTTTTTAATTTTGGCTGCTGCGCATATAAAATAGTTCATTTTATCCTTTTTTTTCAAGGTTGAGTAAACATGAAGTAATAATCTCACTTTTTTTTTACAGATCTGCCATTCTATAAAATACCGCCGTTAAATAAATATTATGTTATTACATAGTTATAATTGGTTATAAATCTTTCTATACAAAACTTTGTAACTGGATTATCCCAGAATTGAAATTTGTTCACACAAATATTTCTGTAATAATAGTTGAGTGATCCAATATGATTTATTGCAGATTGGATGAAACCACTGAGATTTTAAGTCCCAAATTCAGTGGTACAAATGGCGAAGAGCATGAAAGAGTATGTCAAAAGATCGAGAGACTCTTTTATGACTCTTTGGATAAAATCGAAGCGAATTCGCACAAGATTTTAGCCGTTCACGACTCCACCTGGCACGATGATATGATCGTATTTCGTACCGAAATAAGGGACCTAGAGATAATGATCGAAAATTTGATAGCCATCGTCTTCATGAACGTTAATAATATTCAAGAAGGGATTGAAAATTTACGGAGCTTCTACAATTACCTAAATCGCAAGAACTTGAAGTTTCTATTTGACATAAAAAATAGCAGCGTAAGCAGAAATCGATAATTAATTAATAGAAAATTCTTCTAATAAATAATTAAATGTGCGTTTATGATTTTGATCCCACTTCTTAAGTAAATTAATTAAAAGATATTAAGGAGATATTTCAGCCTAACCTTTTGAAAGAAACAGTGATAAAGTAAATTATCTTGTTTTATTAATTTATGTATAATATTAATTTATGTATAATTATGTTAATCATTACGTATACATATGAGTAATTTTGTTAATCATAAAAAAAACATGAAGAAGAATTACAAAAGCTTTTATGTCGCATCTACTATCTTGTAATCAGCGTTAGGAAGAAACGTTATTTGTAATGTCGTTACCTTTAACGTCACTTTAATTTGGTAATTATCGTTATTTTTTTCTGTTTACAACGATAACGTCATTATATTTTTACGATAACAATAACAAATTTTACGGTTACTCGTTATTTTAGTTTTCTATTGTTTTTATACATATTCAATAAATTCGCGCAATTTTTTATTGTGCAAAATAATCGGCGTGCTAGATCAAAAGTTACGTTACATTAAATGTAATTATAGGTACACATTTTTTTTATTTTTTAAATATATTTTAAAAAATATTGAAAAATATTTTATAATTTATATTCCAAGTTTTGATAGTTGTTACTAATACTGAAAGTTTATAATACATATATGTAGAATAAACTATAAGTTTTCTGTACTGGCAATACATATTGGAATACATTTTTAAATTCAATGTTTAAAAAAATATAAATTATAATAAATAAAGATGAGCATACTAAAAAATAATAATATTAATATAAAGAATTATAAAATTTATTATGTAAATTTAAGATAATGAAAAACTTGCTGGAGACTAAAGTTACAATATTTTAATATTGATTATTACATGTAATATTGATTAAATAATGTAATTTTTAAATCTAATATACTATATCTTAACGTTACAAAAACTGTAACAAAAAAAAGTAACAAATCGTTATTTTCTAAATAATAGTAACGATAACACGTTCTTTTTATGATGTAACGTTTTCAACCTTCCCTGAAATAGGTTTTTATAGTTTTTTTAGAAGACCAAAATCTAAAATCAGCAAAATAATAATACACAAGTTAAACTTGTTTTTTCATCAACTCGTATCGTCATTTTGTCAAAATGTTAAATAACTCCTTCGGAATTTTTAAATAAAGCTTTTTAAATTACGAAGATTCCAAAGCAATCGTCGAAGCAATCACTAACATTCGAAACTAATAATTTTCAAGGTGTGGCAAATCCTAGCCGACGATATCCAGCGGACGAAGCAGGAGGTCCTGAACGAGAGGGAAGAATATTCGTCGATCACACCGTATTACGCTGGCAGAGCGTTGAATCTTCGTCTGAAAGGCGACCGCCTGCTATTGATGCGAAAGATGTTGGAGGAGGCCGAGTGGATGCCCTATTGCGGCATGAGCAAGGAGATCTATCATCAGGAGGACATCGTGATCAGATCCATCGAGGACTCCATGAGGGACCTGTACGTAAAATGGCTGCACGACGTCGGTGATAACCCGCGCGCGCGACTCGATCGCTACCTGATGCGACGAAGCGACAGCAAACCGGGTCTGCTCGAGTGCAACATCGATCCTAATATCGTGAATCTCTGCCGCGAGTGTTTCTATTGGATCAGCTTGAGATTCAACATACCCGTGCACATAAAGGTGATACACGACAAATGGGAGACGCTATACTTTATCTACGAGAGTGTCCTCGCCGTCGCGCTAGCGTACAACAAGATTGTCGAAGGTTCGCTGTATCAAATAATTACTCATCGAATAATTGTGCGGTGTAAATTGTAAAAGAAAACAACTAATGAGATCTGTTTTTTGTCAGTGATAATGTATCAACGAAATCTTTTAATCACTTCAAATGTGATAAACAGTTTTATGACAAAATTTAAAGCTGCAAAGAACAGAAAAAATAGTATTTCTCAATTTTTTTTAAAACAGCTTCCTCAATCAAATTTAATACATTTAATTGTGAGCAAAATGTTTGGGGTGCGATTTAAAAAATTACTTTTTTCATCTCCGATCGAATTCTTTTTTAACTGCGTCTAACCAAGATTTATTAAGAAACAGCATTTCGTATTAATTTATGCAAACTATTTAACATAACATTTTACAATTTAAACCTGAATATACATACGTGAACAATGAGTGTACAACGGATAAATTTGTTTCTCCTAAGTTATGATAGAAAAGTCTCTCGGCTAAAATGTGAGTGCTTATGCAAATATCATGATGACACGATTCAAACAGCGTATATGCCCGTAATGCGCGCGATGAAAGCGACATTCTCCGTATTTGCAGTCACACGCGATGGTAGCGAAATATTCTTGCAACGTAGCGAAACTTCTATTTTTCAGCATTGTCGCTGACAGAACGTGCGCTGTTTCGCGAATTAATTCGGCAGCTCGACCGGAAGATCAATCCCGGCTTAACCAAGCTGACGTGGAACACGGATTACGTGGACTCGTACATCGAGAATTGTTTCAACGAAACGGCCAATGTACGCTTAGAGTCTCTTACCTCGCCCATGTGCGAAGTCCATATAAATTCATGCGATACGTACGGTAACCTCGCGGTAAAATTTAATTTTGAAACTGTCGAAGAGAAGTTCCACTTGCTATCTATTTACTTGCATTCGAACAATTAATTATGGTTTTCTGCATAATGCGAAAACGAAATAATCTCGCACACGCGTGTATAGAGAGACAAAATTTCAAGACGTTGACTTAATGATATTAAGTTGAGAGTTGTAGTATCTTCTCTCTTCCATTTCTTTTTTTCTCTGCTTACTTTTTCTTCACCAAGCCATTTGCATTTTACAATCACGAAATACAAACGCGATTGAATCTGTTATTGATATAATTTTGCAGTATATAAATTGAATGGCAAACAAATTAAATTATTTGTTCCTTAATTTAGTTACAGGATTTCATTGATACTTACAAGAACTTGAATTCCGAAATCGTAAGAATCTGCGAGAACATCTGCGACGCTCCGATGATCAAGATAAAGGTTAATTACACATATACGTTGTCTGCATTAGAGAAGGAACTTTTGTACGTGAGGTAGGATTTCCATTTCGCATTGTGCTGTCGCAAATTGAGGCGCGTGACTGAAACTTAACGCTTGGCGAGCCCGGCATCGGCCGAACTTTCTCACTTTCCAGAGACGAGGCGTTCCAAGTTATGACTCAAAGACTCGATATGGTATTTCTGTACGTCATGGAGATTTACGAGGGCTTCAAGAATGTGATACAAGAGGTATAGCTCTCTTGGCACAGCTTCGAAATACGATCAAATAAGTCATCCTTTTACTTTCTCTAGAAAAATGTAATTTTTATTTTAGTACAGCATATCGACGATCACTGCTTGTTTCATCATTCTTAATTGTAGTTACCTATGCAACTTTCGCTATTTACCCTCCATTTTTTTTGTGAATTCATATCCGAAGGGAAGGTCTTGAACGAATTTCTTACTAAATGTTCTCTGAGAATTTACGAGAGACTGTAATTTTTTAATATTTCCTACAAACTCCCGTGCAAGTGCCGCGAGACATATGCTTGTTGGTTTGCGGCAAATTTCTGACGAGTTACGTCAAAATTTTCCCTGTAAAGTCTATGCAAACGTAAAAATGACCAAATAACTTCGACGAAAGAATATCCGCGATGGAAACAGTGTACGTTGCGCACCCTCGGGCTACACAAAGCAATTCCTGTGTAACTAAAGTTGGAGAAGTAAGGAGCGTACTTATGGCAGATTCGTGTTATGATATGTCGCTCCGTAACGTGACTGCCACTATGTGCACGTAGCTTCTCGGTTAATTCAAAAAGTCTCGACGAGTTACAGCCTGGCTAAACGGGTTTCTTTGAAATAACATGTTTGACCTACTATCTTGGCAAATTTATCAATAAACTGATTACCAGACCTGAAACAAAAATATGTCGATAAAAAAAGTAATCGATACATATTGGACATTGTACTTTTTCAATAAGCACTGGTAATATATGTATTGAAAATCGTTAACTTGGTTTGAAAGATTATAATAAAGGTTTAAATTTTAACGTTTGAAAAGCAATCCTTCACGGATCAAATACCCCCTTTTTTTATCAATTTTGACGTGTTTAAGTCGAGCGTGTAATAATTCTTTTCTCAATACGTGCTCACGTGCTCTATTATTTTAATTTATTTTATAGGAAAATTAAATTTTTTGTATATATAAAAGTATTAATTTTTCTATACATCCACTCGACGGATTGGCATATTTAACTTCGTTATTGTTTCTTTCTTTCCAGAGCCGCGCGGAATGGAAAGATTATTTAATGAAAATCGATACGGTAATTGAGGAAGCCATCAGATTGTGTTTAAAGAATTCTTTGACCATCATGCTTGAAGCCCTTCATGGCGCTGACACGACAGGTCCTTCACCTCTCCTATTAATGCAAGCGGATATTATCGATAACAAAGTATGTTCATAACTATGCACAACATGTATAACATGCCAGGCAACAGTATTAAATTGTTTAATCATAAAATTCTCGCACATGTAGAGTGATAAAAATTAAATGTTTTTATCTCTGACAATATGAAAAGATATTTTAGCTAATTAATTTATAAAGATTTATTATTAAGAAAATGTGATCGATACAATCAGCAAAATGAACATACTGTTGAGAACTTAACAATTGTTGAAATGTTTTTGATAATTGTTAATAAGTTTTCGTACTGTTTACGTCATCGTCGAAAAAGCTGTCGGGCATAGCTGTACAATTAGAAGAAAGCTCAAGCATAAGTCAGGGATTCCATAAGTGTGGGTCATGACTAATTCATTAGTGAATCGCGAGCTAATTTTTAACGAGTCGCGAAAAATTGTTCAGCGATGGTAGGAATCAAAATCAAATTTCAAAATAAACAATTTTCAAATTTCTTGAGTATAAAAATGATTTGCATTGATGTCGATATTAAAGCTGTTATTAACAGAAATAAAAAATAAGCACATTCTTCACATCTTTGCCTTACCATGTATCAGAAAAATAGATTTAAAAAATTATTTTCCATATAAAATAAAAAAGTAGGAGGAGTAAAGTAAACAAAGTAATACAAATAAACTTACTCTCTCTCTTCTGATTCGTGTTTTTTATATCTGCTAGATGAGTCATGGATGTTTGTCGTTTAAAAAAATAAGTCGCGGTCCACACAATTTTGGGAGATCTTGCTCTAAGTAGTTTCTCGGTTTACAATTTTCTAGATAACCTTCATGCCGAATCTCTTGGAAATAGCTACAATGATGGGAAACATTTTGGATATTTTGGTGCAGCCTTTGAAAGATGTTACACGATTAGTTAAAAAGTTTAAAATGCTTTTGTATAAGAATTTTTCTTTTTCGAAGTTGTACAAGGCAGACAAAGAATTGATTGAGCTTCAACAGAAAATCAATAATGGTTGTATTATATGTATTATAATTCTTTATATATATATATATATATATATATATATATATATATATATATCTTTTTGTATAGTTTTATTTTTAATTGCATTTGTAAAATGTTTAACACAGTATAATTAATCTTTTAATTAACTTTAGAGTGTGTTCAATCAGAAATTCATCTCTTATTTTAGATAAAATTTCCACTTCAATTTAATTTTAAAATTTAATGGAAATTTCTTGTTACTCTATAAATATACAATCCCAATTTGATATATTAACTAATCAATGATTTAATATTACCTTTAAATTTATACTATATTGACAGCATAAAAATATCATTAATTTGTCAATTTGCAGAAATAACTTATTGCTTCGTTCAAGTCCAAAATTATATTAAGATTTGGGAACCTTACAAAGACGTATGGGAAGTAAATAAAGACTTATACATTCAAAGGTAAAAAAAATTAATATAAATGTTTTATATATATATCATACATAATAAATCTAATAGAATAATATATTGTACAAAACGTATAATATAATTTAATAAAAAAGTATCATATTTAAAATGGCCTTTTGCTTATAATTGCTACTTTGAAAAATTTAATCTGAAATTGTTAATCTTATTGCATAACTGTATTATAGTTTATTTAAAATATTGTTCGTTTTTACTAAACGATATAAGAGGGTATTAATCATTTATCTTTGGAATATGGTATTAATTCGTAAAGTATACCCGCAATTTAAGTTTTCACATAAATCTGTTATTGCTTGTTATTTATTTTGTAAACTAGATACGAGAAGTTGAAACCAACGGCTGCATCTTTTGACGCGGACATAAGTAAATACATCGATGTGATGAATAGTGTCCAACTACAGGAAACTATGGCGACAGTGCATTTCCTAGATATAAATTTTGATGGATTGAAAGCCACTATCATTGAACATTGTTCAATCTGGCAACAGAAGCTCACCGCACTTTTATTACGCATGACCGATGCAATGGTCGACCACGTTTATCATTACATCGCTGAAAATTCTACAAAGTTAGTCGCCCGCATGGGTTGTTATTCAAAGCGAAAAGATTGCGTTCAGAATTGGAAAAAAAAGAGATGCGATGTGGAAAGAGGATTGTGGGAAAAAAATATTTTATATCTCAAGAGATTTTCATTCGTGTACCTTTAAACAACAATATTTTTGCGTTATGATAAAAGGATTTAAAACACGTTAAATCACATAAAGTCAGTTTTTACAGACAATTATTTCAGAGAGAACACGCATCACTAATAAAATTCATATTTAAATACTCATCGCATAAAACTAAATTTCAAGAGATAAATATGAGCATAAATTTATTTCTCACTCTTTAAATACGTAAAAATTAACTGCAGTTCGCGCGCACTTTATTTCTACGCTCACTATTATGTTAAAAATTTCTTCGTCGAGTGTCCGCGTGATCATCTATTCCGCACTATTGCATAATTGAATCTTTCAGTTATATTCGTTTTCAATTTTCGATCGATACTATTAATGTAAATTTTCTCAAGCCGAGTGGAACATTGGAGAGGCGTTGCTTGCGAGGCGTTACTCCCATAAATCCTGTCGCGGGGCCTTTTTGAATTTCGAACTGAATCGTACGTGAATTCATTCGTTTGCAGAATAACGAAGGAACCGACGGATCTCATCAGCATGCAATCCGCGCTGCAATTGTTCGAGAGGCTCACCGCCGAGATTCCGAAAGAGGAGGAAGAGTTCCCCAAGATCCAGGAGCAGTACCAAACTTTAGGTAAACCTCTAAATGTTTCTCCCTGCTAAATAAGGAGTTTGATGCGCCATAAAATTATAGTTTAAGATCCATGTATAATATTATTGCTCAAGAATCTGCAACGCGATCTGCAAGTTTTGTGAAAACGTATTAGCCGCTTTTGCGCTAGAGACATGGATTTCAACTTTGGAATTCAAGTTTAATCGCAGGTGGACTCCGAAGAAACATTAATTGTTTCGATTTATTTACGTTCGCGTAATTGTGCGTAGTCTTTATATAATGGAAAGAAAACACTTAATTTATTATTTTCAGAAAAGTACGAAGTGCCGCTGACTTATCAGTTCAAGAGAAAATTAAAAGACATCGACCGCTCCTGGACAGCTTACTTGGAGTTACTTGCCACGTGCGAAGTTACTTTGCTTGAAAAAAAGGTATTCCCGCGGTACAAAAGAAAACTTCGGGAAACTTTGTAATAAAAAAATTGAGTCGCGACGACGGCGGCGTCAACGCTAACTAAAAAGGAAAATGAGATGTCAATTAATACTTTCTCAATTTTTCGACGTTACCTCAACGCGTACTAGAAATTTTTATGTAATTTGAAAAATTAGTTATTTTGCAAAAACATTTGAATGTTTATAAAGTCGGTGTTAGTGAATCAAATAAAATAGAAAAGAAAATGCGAGAAAAATTTTTGTTATTTTATTTACAATAAAGAGTTAAATTTATAGTTCATATTATATTTGATAGAGTTCATATCGTATTTTTATATTACAATATTTAATATATTTTTATATTAAAATATATTTAATTTATTGTAATAGAGATTTTTTCATATATAAAGAAAAGTCAGATAAATTATATATAAAAATAGTTAAAAAGTTATAAAATCTTCAAATTTTCTAAATAAATATTTAAGTAATAATACTCAAACTGCGTATCTTCTTAATTAGCAAAATTTTGTTTCAACAAAATTTCAGGAAGAATTTAAGCAAATATTGCAGAATGACGCGACAATGTTCGAAGAAGATGCATCCTCCTTGCTGCGCAAATTTAACGATACCGGGCCTTTCACATCCGACTGGAATTCAAAAGGTAAATTGGTTCACATGTTCTCATCCGATGTAAATCCGCGTTCGTTGTGAGATACAGTCGAGTCGTCGCATAAATCAACTATATCTTTGGAACGTTCCCCTCGAGACAATGTATATCTTGCGTTAAGCAATATCTTGCAATTTGCAATAAATTTGTGCGGCGTGAAATTCACTATTTTTAATTTTGACGTCAGATAAAAACATTCGTCGTATAAATTGTAAAAAAATAAAAGAAAAACGTAATATTAAAAAAAACTTTCAAAATATAAAAGAAAATACAGTATTCAATTTATAAATTGTAAAAAGATAAAATAAAAGAGAAAAGACTTAAAAACATAAAATGCACAGGACACCAGACAAAAATGTTTTAATAAAAACATTCTTCAATTTATTTATTATAATGTGTTTAACGCTTAAGAAAGTACTCATTAATAGTGATAAATTCGAGTGATAGTGTAATATTATCTATGTAAAATTTTCAAAAAATTAAAACAAAAGTCTCAACGGTTGCCTCTGCAGTACTGCAAATTGCAAGCGTGCTATTTATTCATAGCACGTTTTTTGCACCGCGTTCAGCTGCTTGAAATGCGTTTGTCGATTCCGGATCGGTTTTTTTCACATGAACTTTGCCACTATAAACACACGAGCAACTATTACGGTAATCCCGCGTATACTCGCGGACGCGAGCGTTAAGTGAACTAATACGGCAACTTGATCGCGAAAACATAAATTCGTTTTACTCAGGCGTATTGTTCATCCGGAATGTTATTTTATTGGATTTTGTAATGCAGTTATCTTACTCTCTATTGATGTTGCAGACGCTTTTAATTGGCTAGCCATCTTCAAGAAGGAAATACAATCCATGAGAGACAGGGAGAGTCTGCTGAAGTCACAGCTGACAATTTTTGGCATAAATTACCCGGATTCCCCGGAACTAGCGCAACTCGATAAAGTAAATGTCGCACGTATATACCATCTTCGTGCACTTGCACGTGCTTATTCGACTTCTCGACGCTTTTCTACTTGCGAAGGATGTAGCAGTGATCGAATTGGTGTGGCAATTGACGGACGAATGGAACGACGCTTGGGAACGCTACAAAACCGGAAATTTCTGGACGATAGAATTGGAAGAGATGGACACAACCGCTAATCTCCTCCTCCGGAAACTCACGAAACTCTGCAGGGAGCTCAAAGAAAAGAATTGGGAGATCGTCGAGAATACCAGGTGCGACCCAGTTGTAATCCAATTTCGAACGCGCGGTAAATATGTGCCGATCCGTGCATTTTTCACGAGGCGCAAAGTAGTGTTTGCGAGCCATCCTTTAGCAGGATGTCAATTTATCGGTTCGCGAAAACTAGAAACTAGTCGGACTGCGTATAAACTGCACTCGCACGATGGATAGCCATTTTTCAAAATGACAGCAAGATGAGAGAAATCGTGCGCAGGAACGTAATCGACAGTAATTGTTGATAATTGGTTGCAACATCGAATATTGAACGTTGCAGCGAATGGACCATTTTGCTAGTTTTTTTTTGCGGCATAGAGGGAGGAATCTAAAAAAAGTTCGTCGATTTGGAAGGCATGTATTGTCAATTAAACAACGCCAATGATTAACAATTACGCGTTTTTGTCATTCTCTTTTTATTCGTTCATAAGTAGCGACGCATATTCAGACCAATGCAGTACCTAGCAAGAAATAACACAGAGGACAAAATATGCTTAATCCCACGTGTTACACAGCGGCGCTTATTAACCTTTGCACCGCTAAAGCGCACGGCTTACGAGAACTGCCGAGCGTACTTGTACCACTCCTTTCGACGATACTTTCTGAAACTAACGAAGTGCACGTTTTGTAATGGCTGCGTAATTTCTAGCGCAGCTAAAATTTAACTTATTTTACTAAACAAAGAAAAATGAAAAGAAAACAAAAAATCCACTTCTCAAATGTAAAGGAACGTAGAAGGAAAAGTATTCTTCTTCATATGTATAAAGAATTCACTAGACTATCTCCATATGGTTCAAGTAGAAGAAAGTCTACTTATTTTTAATTCACTTTCAAATAACATTTTACAATTAACATGAGTAAAATTATTTTAACTAATAATGTTGTTATGTTGCAATTATTAAATTTGCATTGCATTTTTAAGTTGCAATAAGTTCTTTATATTTTATTCTTTTTTGCTCTTTTAAAATAATATGAGTGTCTAAATAGAAAAATGGTCTAATTGTTTTATTATACTAAAGAGAATGTATGAAGTAACTTCGGTATTTATGTAGCGCAAGGATTTATACCACAGAAATAAAAAAAAATAGGAATGAGGATAATTTATACGCACTTTGTTATATTAGTATTGTATTATGATTTCAGTTTTTTTCTGTTTATATTATCGAAATAATAATGATAAAAATCACGAAATTATAGTAATAAATTTTTAGTTGGGTTCAGTATATATTGGAGTTACCCTATTTATGTGTGTGTGTGTGTGTGTGTGTGTGTGTGTGTGTATGTGTGTGTGTGCGTGCGTGCGTGTGTGTAACAGAAAATATTATTATTCTGCAAAATGACGTTTTTAAATTGTAATGAGTTTATTACATTTTTTATTTTTTAAATTTATTAAAATAATACATACATAAATAAAAAAAATGATAGGCATATAATTATTCTGTTCGTGTAACTTATATTGAAGAAGTGTAAATTCAGGTCAAAGGTCGATAAATTTCGAAAAACATTACCGCTAATAACGGTATTAAAGAATCCGGCGATAAAACCGAGGCATTGGAAGCGAGTCAAAAATACGATCGCTCAAGACTTCGACGAGACATCGGAGGATTTTACCCTTGACGCGATTATTAGAATGCAGATGCATAATTTCGAGGAACAGATTAGCGAAATTTCTTACGCGGCCACGATGGAACTCACCATAGAAGTCGTAAGTCGTCGCTAATGATAAGAGTCGTTATACATGTTAGTAAAATGATGTTTTGCGGAATGATCTTACGGATTTAATATGACGATCATTTCAGGGACTCCAACATATTAAAGATACTTGGGAGAAGATGCCGCTTACAATGGTTCCGTACAAAGATAGAGGGATATATAGACTGAGAGGTACCGACAATGTATTTCAGACTTTGGAGGATCATCAACTGCAGCTTTCATCCATGAAATCAACTAGGTACATTACATTTGCTAATCCAATTTTCACGTTTACATCTCTAATGATACTAAATTAAGTAGGTCCTATTGGATTTTCCTAGGTTTGTAGAGCCATTTGCCCCGGAAGTCGAGTACTGGGAGCGGGTACTGTCGACGATCGGCGAAGTTTTGGAAATGGTGTTGGTAGTACAGAGAGGATACATGTCTGTCGACAATATATTCACCACTGAGGACATCAGGAAACAACTCCCAAAGGAGACGGACGATTTTGACAAAGTGACAAGCGAGTTGGCTGAGCATACGTCAAGGATGGCTTCTCTCGGTTTAGCGTTGCCAGCTACTCATATTCCACGTATGTATCATCCAAGACATGTTTCAAGCAAGAAACTATTAATTATTATACAAAGTTTACCAAACTACACATGAGCAAAAATTTAATGAGTATATTATAATTATTTATTTGTCATATATAATTATTTATTATCACCTTACACTTCGATGCTTTTCTACGTTAATTGTTGTCTCTCGATACCGTCAACTACTCGCGAATTCTATTCACACGATATGTAATCTAACAATTAGCTTCTAATCACACAATGTGTAATTTAATAATTAACTTCACATGTCGATAAGAGGCAAGTGAGCCCGAAACGCCCATGATTATAGTGTAAACATTAACTAACAATTATATATTTAATTATTAACGTCTATATTGATTGCTCTTTATTGACCTGTTAGTAACGTGATATTGCATATGCACACATAGAACTATATCTTGTTTTATACGGATGGTCTGATAATACGTAACATAAATACGCTTTTCAAATTCCATAAGTTTAACATTTATTTTATATAAGGTAGAATTTCGGCACACAGATAGCTTGAACTTTTTTGTATCGCCTCACACTTTGATGTTTTTCTGCGTTGACTGTTATCTCTCGATACCGTTAATTACTCGCGAATTTTATTCACACAGTATGTAATCTAACAATTAACTTCTAATCATACATTATATAATTTAATAATTAATTTTACATGTCAATAAGGAGCAAGTGAGCCCAAAACGTTCATGATTATAGTGCAAACATTGACTTACAATTATATATTTAATTATTAATAACTATATTGATTGCTCTTTATTGACCTGTTAATAATGTAATATTGCATATGTACACATATAGATCTAGAACTACATTCTGTCATAATTATTTCATTCTTCAAAAAGAAATTTTTACAAAAATATTTGTTTAATTTAGCTATATATTTAGAATAAATACTCATTGTTAGTAAGCAAAAAACATTGAATAAGTATTTAGAAGTCTGGATTTTATATGTATTTTTTAACGTTTTAAAATAATATTGTTTCGAAAAAGAATTATGTATCTAATAATTTTTTTTAAATGTTTATTTTAAAAACATAAGAAAAAGAAACATTTTAAAAAATTATTTAATATATGAGTTTTTTGAAACATTTTTTAAATGTTTTACAAATATAATCTCCATGATCTAAATTTGTTTATACTGATATTGTACATAATGTTAAATATTAAATATTTGATAATATTACATGTTACTGAATATCATTGTAATAACATGGTAATAATGATTTTATGTTTTTTGGGAATTTTAATATTTTTTTACTTTTAAACATTATATATATATATATATATATATATATAAATTTTAAATAGTTTTTAGTTTGTCATGTTAAAATTTTGACATCTATGAAAAAATTTAATACTCTATTGCTCAATTTTTTTACCTCTATACTTATAATTAAATAACTTTATCCATAAGAGATAATGTTTCCCAGAGAATGTGATAATTTTTATTAAAACTGTAGTACATTTTGTGTTGAAAGTTAGTAGTATGAAAAATAACTATCCGTTATATATGTAACCAAAGTTTTAGTGATAAAAACAAGTTTTTAGTTAATTGACGAATATCTTTATCTGGAAAATAACTACCGACAAGTACGAAGAAATCAGACATAAATCATTAAAGTCGCTGTATCATACTTGAATTATTGTCATAATTCTCATTATCTTCTATTGTAATTATTTCTATTTCACTTTATATATCTTTAACTTAAAGAATCAAACAAATTACGCACGGTTAATTTAGTAAGCGTGTTTGGGAAATTAATAAAATTTTACATTAGGCAAAAGATAAAAATTTCTTGCACATTATAAACGTTCTCGAACCATTTAAAGTTTAACGTAACATTTTTACAAAAGAAAAAACGTTTGTAAGTACATTTGTAAAGTATAATTAAATAGTGAAGAAAGCGTATTATTAAATCAGACATTTAATATTTACCGTGTACGATCATCCTGAGCGTTGAATTAGAGTTAAAATTAAGCTAGAACCGAGCCTGGATATTAATGTAAATGGATACGTACAAACCGTCTGTCCGTTTCCGGTGCTAAAACAAAAAAAGCGAAAGAGAGAGAGAGAGATAGAGAGAGAGAGAGAGAGAGAGAGAGAGAAAGAGAAGCGGTAAAAGAGGATAGAAGATCGAGCGACGAGCCGACGCGTACGCGTACTGTAAAATAATGTAAATCTATTCTATTGAAAGCATTTGCATTTTTTCCTCGCTCCCCATCACGGCGATCCTGTTAGCCGGCTTGCTGGAAGTCCTGAACAAACTCAACGACAAGTTGGAGGCGCTGCAACTGGCGCTCGAGCAGTACCTGGAGACGAAGAGACGCGTATTTCCAAGACTCTACTTCGTCTCGAACGACGATACGTTGGATATTCTGGCCCACTCTAAACGACCGGACCTCATGCAGCCGCACATCAGGAAGCTTTTCGCGAATATCAAGTCCTTCAAGCTCGTCAAGGTATTCACCATCGCCACCCTCTTGTTTTTTTCTGCATAAACGCGTAGTTCCGAGACCCACGACGTCGTAACTCTTTCATCTTCAGTCCCTGACCGGGAAGAATGTGGCTAACGGCATGTATTCGAACGATGGAGAGTACATCGAGTTTATCGAGGAGGTTCTCTTGGAGGGTCAGGTCGAGCATTGGTTGCGTGGTCTTGGTGAGTTCGTTTTTTAAACATCTTCCTCGAGAGGAATCAATAGTGTAACTCGATACGTCATCAGATCTGAACAAAATACGGTGTGTCTAAACTAACTCGTAATCGTCTCGACGTAATCTTAAAATCCGATTATCTTCTATGACGCATAGTTATTACTACTCTACGAGTTTAGGTATTATCCTCGTAAATCCCACTTCCCGTTATCTCGTCCAAGTCTACACGCGTGGACGCGCGTGCACACGCCGAGGAAATGTGTATACGCGAGAATTTATAAGATATCATAAATTGCTGTTCACAAAAATCGAAAATGGCCTTTTCCACCGTTTGAAATATGAAAGCGACAAACTTCTTTTATATGCACGTCGTGGGAAACTAGAAGAAAGATCAGCGACGTGTGAACGCGGACTCATCAAATATTTACAATATCCTATGCGGTATGCTCGGCGCAGGCATCGCGAGTGGCGTTTACAACGGTGTACGCGTTCGGGCTCTGCGTAAATAAAAGCCAACGTGGAAATTGGCCATAATTTATGCTCAATCCCGACGCGGCCGTCGCTCGCCGTAAATTACCCGGGGCGCGGCTTGCAACTTCGATTTCTGTTTGCGAGAGATAAAAATGCGCGAACGAAATAGCGAAATAGCACGCGGGAGGGCGGGGAGTAGGTGTGAGAGAGAGAGAGAGAGAGAGAGAGAGAGAGAGGGTGGGAATTCGCAAGCAAGGGAGGTGTGCGTGAATAAAACGCTGATGGCAATTGCAGAGGCCGCGATGAGGGCGACCCTGCGCGAAGTGTTGAGGCAGTGTCGGACAGCGCTGCGAAAAATGCTCGCGAAACGCGACAGGTGGGTGAAAGAATGGCCGGGCCAGCCAGGCATTACGTCCACTCAAATCCAATGGACGAGCGACTGCACGCGCGCCCTGCTGCACTGCAAGTGAGTACCCGAGTTGCCTATGAGAAATTTAGCTACGTTAGTTATGGAACGTGAGGCGGACAGGGCCGTTGGAGCTGACTCGAGCTTGAAGCTGGAACCGGAGTCGGCCGAAGGCGCGGCGCGGCGCGGTGCGGCCCGGCTCCTCGAAAGGGTGGAAACGGGATAAACGTGAGGGCGGACGCTCTGACGGACACCGAAAACGGGTTAGAGAGGGAGCGGAACGGCGAGACGGTGACGTATAGGGGCGAGAAAGGGCCTTCCCACGGGGTGGAAGGATGGCCGAGGGAGACAGGAGACACGGCAACTCTAATAAGAGAAATTTTGCATATTCTACGTCTCGTCGTGCGATCCGGCGACGGCACCTCGGGCAGCGCTCTTCCTCCCTCATCTGCATATACTAGCCGTACCGCGAATAATTTAACCCATACCTACGACCGTATCCCTACCTACCGAATAAAATCCCTCCCTCCCGTCTCCTGGTCTCTTCTATAACACTCGTGTTACGCGAGGCCCAGCGTGTATACCTTTCCTTTGCACGGGCGTCTCGGAAAAAAAGGACGCCGAAGACGGCGCACATGGTTGGAAAAATAGGGATGGGCTGGGTGCGTCGGACGGCGCAAAACAATATTGCTAAAAGTGCAGCGCAATGCTACGTCGCCGTCCTACTCTTATTTCAGTTGACGCGTGAATTTTACGAGAGAACGTGAGAAACCTTATATTAATAATTTTGCAAAGAGCAGGCGACAATACTCGTATTACTTTAATAATATCTTTGAAGATATTACATGGATAAAGATTATCTTCCTCAAGGTTTTCTAGAGACTCTTGTGCCCAACTTCTACAGCTCTAGATAACTCTAAGCCAATTTCTCCTGGAGAATATGGTAATTTCTATTCAAATTCTTGTACATTTTGTATCGGATTAGTAATATGAAGAATAGCTATCCGTTAGGCACGCAATCAAAGTTTTAGTGATGAGAACGAATTTTGACTAAGAAGTTAATAGACTAATATCTTCATCTGGAAAATAACTATTGCGAGATTTGAAGAATTCGGGCATTATACAAACAGGTTTAAGATAAATTATAGAAAATCTTTAGTTAAAACCGTAACAATGCTTAAGGGTAGATACCTGAGATTATTTTGAAATAAAAATCTAAAATGTTTAGGTTACAAATGTTCGGGTATTTTTTAAATGAGAAGAGTTTGAAGTTACCAAATCAAATTGTACGAAATTCATATTCTTAGGTGTTGCATACGCACAGTACTGAAAATGTTCTCAAAATAATAAATTTGTAATGCTCGTTTTTTTTATACAAAGCACAAATATAAAACAAAAACCAAATTACTAGCATCGAAAGTGATTTGAAAACAATGGAAATTTATTCTCTTTACAAAATTAAATTAGGACGTTTCTAATGTATTATATTTAGTCTTCACTAATTCCGCAATTACTATGATAGCCATTCTCAGGATGTCGTGTGAAATATATAAAGACCAAGCATATGTAAAATTTTTAATTGATTGGTGCAGCGGGATTTGAAATATCGTGGTCACCATGTTTGAAAACATAGTTCTGTGAAAAATGCATTTAAAATTTTCAGTGTAATTTATATTAATTTAAAAATTCATTTTTTAGCTTACATAGAATCATCTATTCCAGGGTCATATACATAATAAATTTCTATTGTAGTTGTTGCTTCTAAAATCAATTTTTTTAATGTTAAACTGTTTCAAAGCTTCTAATAGCCTCTAAGGGCATACTCCCTTAATCGAATTTTTACCGCTGACTGATGAATTATTATCAATATTTTTATTTTTGGACCAACGTCAGATTAATTACATATGACAAAGTGATCTCTTGCTACAAGATGAAGTTCTGGTCTCATGTTTGATGTGGATTCATGCTAAAAAGTTCCACATATGTTGTTGTTCGTAATTTTAATTGTAATTTAATGCGCGGTTTTTTTTAAATTAGAAACATTTAAAAAATTAGAAATTAGTTTCATAATGGCGGAATTGATGAAAACTAAATGACTGAAACGTTTGTAATTTTGTCAGGAGAATAAACTCCTATTGTTTTTAGATTATACCATTATTTGATGCTCGTAATTTGATCGTATTTTTCTTATAGAAAGTATTTCCAAATATTATTCTTACTTTACATGTTAATTTTGTGCACATTTTCATTGTGCAAATGTGTTAGATTTAAAAACATGAATTTCGAAGAAATTGATTTGCCGAACTCTTCTCTTTCTAAAAACTGTTGTAACCTCGACAATTTTGTATTAGGATTTTGGACTCAAAATGATCTCAGAAACATACCATCAAGTGTTGTTACGATCATTACGGAACACCTTGTATAAGAAAGCGCGTCTACGAAATTATCAGTTATTTCACAGTCCAATTAATTTTATTTGATTTACTCATGCACTTAAGGATGGTGAACTCAAGGAAGCCGTTGCGACGGCTGAGGAAGAAGCAGAATCAGGCGTTGGACAGATACTCAGAAGTTATACGAAACAATCTGAGCAAGCTGGATCGACTGAAGCTCAAGGCCATCGTCGTTATTGAAATACACGCGAGAGACGTCATCGAAAAGATGTACAAAACGAGTGAGTCCAATTCGTATGCTCTATCTCCGCGATCGTTTTATCTTTATTCGATATTCGTTCGCCGCGCTTTTGTTTTGTCAACACGTACTCAATGTATGTACTCGCGGATGCAACCAACAAATTACGAATTTTATAGGACCATGCAACGCAACCGCATCACGTCCTGGCATTATATCGTTGGGGATATGATGCGTCATAGTGAGGAAAACGCCGGCGCGTTCCCTCTCGTAAATTTGTATATCGATAGTATCTCAAAAAAGGACACTGCGAAAAACATATCTATGTGGCAGCGAAGATTTATTTTTTTCCAAAAATATAAATGCTGAGTTAGCTTTGGCGCCCACAACGCTTATAAGCATCATTTGTCCTTGTTTAATATTTGGCAAATGTCAAGGGTTGAGAGTCCCCGTGAGGCATTTTATCCTTGTTGTTCATCCAACGTTAAACAAAGATGAAAGACTACATGAAGTAACTCGAATGATGTTTTCGAACACGATTAAGGATGATACGATGCTTAAAGTATGCTGTAAGTATCAAAGCGGATGAAAGCAAAATCAGCAAAAGGATGAGAAGTTCTTGTTCATTTTTTTGACTATAATAGAGCGCGCTATTGATGTGTATATTACAATTTTATATTATATTTCAAGAAAAAGTATACCATTTTCAAAATATTTGAAACATTCAAAGTTAACACACTGAAAAATTTTTACTGTGTGGATTTGTCATCGGCAACCTTAAAAAGCTATACCAATTTATATGTAAATACAACAAAGTTTAGACGCTCACAAAAAATAGACTTCAACGAAAATAACATGTCAATTAAAAATTGCATTGTAATTTAGGAATTTTTACATTTAACAACTTAAAAAGTTCTTGAAAAATTAACCTAATTCAAATCCTACTAAATTTAATATTTAATTCCGCTATGTTAAATAGATCATTTTTAACGTTGGATTTTTTTTAATTTTTAAGAAAGTATAATATTTTTATCCACCAAATTAAAATCACTTATTTTTAATATTAGAAGTTTTAATGCAAATTCATCGTTAACAAATTCAGAAACCTAAAAAAAAAGAGTACATTGTTAATAAATTTTATTCATATTCACTTAAATATAGCATTTTGGTCCGCCGTATTGGATCCGTTTATAATATTGGAATTTAAATATTAATATTAATTAAATAACCATTACACTTTATTATATTAATTGTACTAATTAAATAATAATACAATAATAATATAATAATTATATTTAAATTAATTAAATAATTAGATTTTTATTTTTGCGGAAAATAAATTTCAACGCGCTTTTAAAATAGGATTATAATTTGTAAATTTTGTAAGTGTTAATTATTTTTTGTTTTTAAGATTTGATTTACAAAATTAACGTTCAAATTTTTTTTCATAAGACATAGTAATATCTTATTCCACGAGTGTGCTAGCGATCAAGTCTCGCACATATATGATCTATGTATACATGTGATCTATGTATATTAAATAGTTTAAATTTATATAACCTTTATATAAATTTTTTTTTTAATAATTTGTAACATTTACCTTTATTGACTTGCCTTGTTTTCTGGAGTTTGATAATTTATGCTATCAAGATAAGAACTTGTATCCTCAGAAAATTCATCTATGATTTTCAGTACATAATTCCGTTCCTCAACAGTAAATGTTTGAGATATTATATATTCAATTATATTTTGATGTTCATCTGGATAAAATTTTAAACCATCATTTCTACGTAAAAGAAAAAACTAATAAATTTAAAAAAATAAAACTCTAATATTTTGTCATTAGTTTATAATACCCTGGTAGATATTTTTCAATTGCTGAAGTTTGCAAATTTGTACTATCCTGATAAAAACTTGCACCCTCATTTTTTATATTTTGTTGCCTCATTCCATCCATGTAATTATCAGTCTTTTGTTTAAATCTGAAATATCCATTTATGTTATGACAGATTTTCAGCTAGGTAAGATCTTAGGTGGGAAAGTTTTATATTTTGCGAGTGCCAACTATTGACACTAATTTGAATTCAATTAGTGCGGGTGCAGACCTTTTTACATGCATATTCCACTATGTGCTTTAATTTTTTAATCTCATCTTAATAGGATAATAAAATGTAAATAAATTTTTTACTAAACATGAAAATTTGTGTTTATCATGAAATTTATTTCTCTTTTTATTATAGTAATATATGTGTAAAGAATTTCATCTATTTAGACGGTTTGGTATGACAATCGTATCTCCGTACAATTCGAAATTACGTATACACTGATAGATACACTGTAGGTTTTGTTGCTCATATTGTGCGTGTTTACACTATCTCGTGATTTGAAGGCTAATTCTAGTATAAAAAGAGAGTCTAAAGGAACGATAAAGTGCTTTACGAATTTCTATTAAGAAAATTATATATTCAAACCTTTTGAATTTTTTACATGTAAAAAATATGTTAACGATATAAAAGACATAAACAATATAAATCATGTATATTTCACGAATATTTCTGAATTTTTGCATCTACATTTGGCTCTCTGGTATTTAACCATTGATGGTTTACGGCAATACGGTCGGTTTGTGATCTCTTATTTTTGTTCTATGAGTATGAAGTGTAAAAAATTGAAGTTTTATACGTTGAACGTTGTTCAAAAACAACGTTTCAAAATACCGAACCATTCAAAATTCTTTCAAATGAATATAACAAAAGGATAGCCTGTTGTAAAAATGCCTAGACATCTATTTGAATCAAAATGACGAAAATTATGATACTTTAATTACTGTACCTCCAATCTTTTTAATAATTCACTGGACATAAACTTTATCCGCACAAAATTATTTTTTTAAAACAGTAAAAAATCAACACTAAATATATATCAAATTCTCATATATTGATTTGATCTTAAAATCACTTTATACAATTTACAATTTGTAACGAAATCCGCTACAAAATAACGCAATTGTATAGTACGTATTGTATACAGTATTGAAATAAAAGAAAACTAAGTAAGTGTTTGTCAGTTAAAAATTTATAAAGAATATAATAATATAGCAAATATTATTATTATTCAACAATTAATAATTCAACTTAAATCGTTTTGTATATAATTCAATTAATGACGAGATAGGCCTATGTACAATCATAGCAGGATCTTGGCGCTGAAATAATATTCTTCATTATTTTAGATACAATTTCTAATATTTTTTGAACTATGTGTCTTTACTTTTGATTTCAAACTGCTCTTAGATTGAATCATAATAAATAATATCACAGAATTAATTTGACAAGTCAATTTTATATTACTGATGCTTACATAGCATCTTTTAAGATCTCCCCAACCCGAAAGCTTATCTTTGAGTGTATTATAATTATTATTATAGTATTTTATACATCAAATCTTTTTATAGTATGTAATAATTATAGGTACAATAATTATATTTATGTGATTTACTGATAATTGCAAATTAACGTTGCTTTTTCTACATTAAATGCTTTGTATGAAGGACGTGTGTGCTTGATGCCGCTTTTTAAATGTAAGATAATTTTGTACGGATTTAGAAATTCTGAGTGGCATTCTTTATTCTGTCTTAAATAAATTGTCAAGAAGAAGTGAAATTTTTACACTTTATTATAATATTTTAAATTTGTAATGTTTCGAGTTACATTTCCTATATACTTTCGCTCTTTCTTTAATCCAAATGGAAAATGAACAAAAATTCAGTAAAAAAGCCGAGGCAATTTTTTACGTTTCAATTTTCTTTCAATTTTTCAGATTGTAGGGATGTGTCTGATTTTGAGTGGCTGTCACAACTAAGATTTTATTGGGATACGGATATCGAAGATTGCATTGCCCGGCAAACAAACACTCATTTCTTGTATGGATACGAATATCTGGGTAACACTGGAAGACTTGTAATAACTCCCTTGACAGATCGGTATGTTTTATTAAATATTTTGCTTAATTGTTAAACAACATTTTTATTTTACAATCATTATTTTAAAATTTTAACCATCTACACTTCCTAGTTTATCAAATTGTTTTTAGAAAATAACGTTTATTTTTTAAAATCTCCTTCTTTTACGCGATTTAGAATAATCTTTTTATGTTCATATAAATTATTTTAATATTTAATTTCAAATAAAAATAAAATCTTGTAGAATTTTAAAAGCGAAAGCAAAAATTGTAAATTTTTTCTAAGCTTATTATTAATCCTCTCTGGCACAAGGCGACATCAACTTAACTCCGTAACGTGATTTTTACATATTTTTACATTTGTTAATAAAAGTGACCTCATCCTGTGCCGACGCGGGTCATAAAAGATAAATGACAGTGATTTTATTGAGTTTCATTACATCGTCAATTCATTGAGACTTTTTTATATCTCAGATACTCGACGAAATGTACGTTCCATGTAAAGTTGTATGGTGAATACAAATAACGGCAAAATAGAAATATATGCACTCGATTGCGGAACCATTTGCAAAATTACTTTGTGACGTTACGTTGCGACGTATTTAGTCTGTCGCTGTACTCCACCCCGTTTAGCAATGTTGAAACAGAAGTTTCTCAGTGGTTATCGCTGGTGCACTATAGTTAGTCACGTAGTTGGCACCAGATCGTGGCCAGCCGTAATTTCGTCTGTCACGCGCGTGGGTAACACACGACGGCGTGGCTAATGCTTACTGTTCGACACATTGGCGATGTAATACAACCCTGGTTAGGTCAGCGAGGCTGACGATTACAGCGATTGCTTGACGCCGCTCTGCACATGTCCGATTAAGTAAAGTTTTAAGTGCGCCGTTGTATTTAATGAGGGAACTTGCCACGATACTGATCACACCAAATAGCTCGCGTTACATGATTAAGGCAAGGTCGCAAACTCGTGATATACTTATCGCGCATCATACTTTAGGTAACTAGTTATACCTTAGCGCAGGAATAACGTCGTGTGTCTTGGTAGAAGTAGTACGATGACCGTTTAATTTAAGCATGTTGCAAAATGTCCCGTTCCAGATACTTGGAGGAACTTTCTTAATTATACCTAATTTGACGCGATTCATTTATAACGGCATATAATTTAATCATACAAAATGTAAGAGAGGAACAAATATATGGCGTTATTTTAAAATAATTAATAAATTAAATTATTAATTGAAATTTATTTAATTGCACACAGAGAGAATTTTCTCATAAAATTTATCCTGAAGATTATAAGAGACTTTTGTTTTAAATTGTAAAAGTTTTGCCGTTTAGGACAATTTTAAAATGCTGAATGATGATTTTTATGAAATACAGAATGTTTAAAAAAAAGAGTGTAGGATTTGAATTGTGCGACTTTTATTATTTATTGTATTTTTTGTTGTTATTTTGTAACTATTATCTATGGACCAGATTTCAGTACGGAGCGCTACGTAATCTCAGAATGCATGCAACGATCTTCGAATTTCCTTACAAATAATTTTTGCAAAAAAAAATCATATAGAATAAAACTCCAAAAACAAAAGTCAATGAAATAAAAGAGCCAAGAAGAGCAGGATCTTCATGACTAAATAACACAATTTTATTTCTTAATAGCAAAGCTTTAAACGTTTCAACCCAAAATTTGGTTCATTCTCAGTGAACACTACAGAGATAAAGCAAAAACTTGGATTCATTGGATCAAGCCTGTCCTAATTATTCGCATAAAAAAATTGTCAACCGAAAAGTCATTAAATGATTAAGTCAAATTAATGGTCGATTATGATAAGAAAATCATCTAACTGTGAGACACATTTTCACTTAAAGGACTACGTTAATAGCCAAAATCTCTGCATCTGGAGCGCCTACGTGTAGTTTAGGAAAAGCCGAATGCATTCGGAACGTGGGTGGGACAGTTTGGTACGGATTTTGGTCAAGTGTCATTGAACTGTACTTCTTTGAAAACGATGCTACAAAGGCTGTTACGGTGAATGAAGTGCGCTATAGAGACACATTGACCGACATTTTATGGTCTCAGCCAGAGATTATGAACACAACGGATCTCTACTTCCAACGGGATAGGGCCACATGCCATACAAGTGGGGAAACAATCGCTTTACTGCGCTCCAGTTCCCTTGTTCGTTTAATTTCGCGAAATGGCGGTAGCAATTGATCACCAAAATCATGAGATTCAACATCGTCAGACCTTTTTCTTTGGGACTTAGGTTAAAGAGAAAATCTATGTCAATAATCCACGAATGATTTACGCACTAAAAGTCAATCGAAGCCACTATTACTGAAATACAGCCGCATCTCTGTGAAAAAGTGATCGAAAACTTTGAGAAAAGAGCGAGGGTTTGCAAAAAGAGTCCAGACGGCCATTTGGACGATGTTCTACTCCACATGTAATCTACAACCTCTATTCTACAAGAGAATAAAAAAATCTTGATTGTCGCAATTCCTTGTAATTTTATTAAAAAATCCTACACTTGTCGAGACACTATGTACTTTATAAAATGCCTAGTATATTTCAAAAATTACTCGTTACTCATATTTGTTCCTCGTTATCATATTTGATAGGTTACCAAGTTGTCTCAAACATTTCATCACACTTGATAAAATGTGTAGCGAATTTTACGGTAAAATATAACGACAAATTCTTTCCGTGTGTGGAAGTTAATCATAGAAGTTCATGACGGTAAAATTGAAAGTTGCAAAGTTAAATTGCGACACGCGCGCGCGACAGCAAAAATATCTTTGCGGTGTACTCAAAATTAATCGTATTATCTTGCGAAAGGATATGTGCATTTTGCAAATCGCCTATCTCGCGCCTGGCGTTCGCGTCCATGTAATATCGCTCGCGTGGCCATATAGCTTGACGCAGCCCCCGACATAATATGCGGTGTAATGACAATGCCATGCGATCTCAAGGGCGGCCTCGAAGGGAGGACACTTCGCGCGCCGCGACATCAAAGGGTAAGCGTGCACGTGGAACAAGCGACGCGACGTCGCTGCTTAACGTAGTATCGATTTAATCGCGATAAAAGGCTACCGCCCTCGTTGCTCTAATTTATAGACGGCAATTGCCATCCCGATACGTTTGTCCGCTCTCGCGGACTCGAGGATTTGTCTCTTGCGGAAAGAAGACAACGCGCTCCACTTTCCGTAGCGCTCCAAGCATGCAGGAGACTCTCAATCTTCCGTATCTACGGCACCTCCGCCGCTCCACCCTTCTTGGAAGGTGGATGAACCATTTTCCTGTGTTTCGAATAAAACGCATTAAATCGCAAACTGCGCCGGAGCATATGCACACACTCTCTCTGACGTATTCCTCGAATCGAGTGCCAGAATTGCAACTGTGTTCCCTAGAATACGGGTCTGATGGTGGAAATATTTCGCCAATACGCCGTAAATTGCGCGAAGATCCTCGTAGCGCCTGTACGGGCAAGAAACATAATCCGTGCGTTCAATAAAACGCGACGATATATACCTTATTGCTTGAACATTTTGAAACGCGCGTTAAAATACGTACAGAGTAATATAATATAATAATCTTGCTTTCCTCCCTACTTCGTAATCACGGAGCACTTCATACGCAATGATATAGAAGAAGGTCGGATAGTATTGGACACCTAAATTTTTTTACAAATAATTTTTTTTTTAACAACTAAGTTTGAACATACTATATGCCATACAAAATTTCATTCTTATACCGAAACACCTCATGAAACCAATTTTTCTAAATTAAAATAATAATCGTTTTTTTTCTATACTTCTTATAGGTATTACATTTTTATCATGCTTGTTTGTAGAGGGTTGTATCGGACATGATATAGTGTGTGAGAAAAGAGTCATTTTTGATGTGACAAACAAGTTATGCTATTACTATATCATTATTATATATGTATATTATTATTATTTTATATTATTATATAAGTAACACAAATAAATAAATGAAAATGAACATTTCTTAACGTAACAACAAGTCAATAAAATAAACAATGTTTGAAAATTTTATATTTTAACATTTTTAACATTTTTTTTTCTAATAGTCATTTTCTTAATTCTAACTTTTTCTATGGCTTCCTTCATACTCTTTTCGTCCCATTTATGACTTAATTTGCCCATATTGCCCTATAATACAAAAAATGTTGTGAGAATTTAAGTTTTATCAATCGTAAAGATTGTTCGATACAACCCGAACAGCACGCAACGAAAAATCGGCTGTCACTTGCGTATTAGTAAGTCTAAAGAGACTTATAGCCTACAACTTAAAGGTTAATAAACGTTGTTTCTAACTATAAACTAAAAACCTATTTATACTTACTTTCACACAAGCTACAGCCAGAAATTATCTTTGTTCATTAAAAACAGCTGTATACAATACGAAATTTATTGCAACTTGTCAACACTACTGCCGTTTGTTCTAATATGGCGTAATCAGCTTTTTTTCGTCAGTCAACACGCCGATTGTTTCACAGGTGTTGTCTTCAGAGGCAAATGCTTGAAACAACTTTCCGATACTATGTACCGGCTGTCCGGTACTACCCGACCTTTCCGTACACTTTATTGCTTAAACATTTTGATACGCGCATTAAAATACGTACAGACTAATATAATCTAATATAATCCGGGTATACTCTACGTACCCGTATACTCAAAATATTTTAGAAATCGCGGAACATTCAGAGCGCTCCTGTCTATTAATTTTTCATTCGCGACGATTTACACCTTACTGCTCAAACATTTTGAAACGCGCATTAAAATACGTACAGAGTAATATAATAATCGTGCTACTTCGTAATCGCGGAGCATTCAAAACGTTTCTATCTGTTAATTTTCCATTCCCACAAATGTCACGTATTATCGCGCATTAAATAATGAAACAACTCTTGGCATTTATATCCCGTGCAGATGTTATATCACGTTGACAACGGCTCTTCATTTATACCGCGGCGGTAGCCCAAAGGGACCTGCGGGCACTGGAAAAACTGAAACGGTAAAAGACCTGGGGAAAGCGCTGGGTTTCAACGTAATCGTGCAAAATTGTTCGGAGGGACTGGACTACAAAAGTATGGGCAGATTATTTTCTGGACTGTCGCAAACCGGCGCCTGGGGATGCTTCGACGAATTCAACCGGTGAATATTCTTCGAGTCCGAATGCTGTTTCCGCAAATAGAAAGACATAAAGATAAAATCTCTTCAAAACGCGTGGCTAATATTAAAATAATTAATAATGTGTATATCAGAAGAAATAACTTATATGTTTATTATTTAATTTTATTTACTCTCCAGAGTTGGAGAGTAAATAGTTAAAAAATTAAAAGTTGAAAAGTTAATAACCTTCAACGAAACTTAGTAAATTTTAAACGATTTAATTTGAATTTTAATTAGTTATTTTTAAAAGACATAAACTTTAACCTATCAACTTTTTCTTCAATTTAAAAAATTATGTAAAAAGAAAAATAATTATAAAAGGAAAAAGTACATTCTCACAATATATAAAAAATATAGTTTTGCTTTGTTATTTTATTTAATTCGCAAATCAAATATTAAATTTATTTCGTAATCCATATTATTTATTCTGAATAATTTAACTTTAAAAAATTGGGAGTTTTTAATTTAATACAAATTATTCTTTTTAAAAATAATTTTTAATTCAACGTAAGTTTATATACGTTACTTTAATAATAACATAAATATTAACAAAGTTAGATTTTGTTTACATAACTTTTAATGTAATTAAATTAATTTTAATTTAATTTAAAAGAAAGGAATATTAACTTATCCAACTGTTTAATTATAAAAAAGAAATCGCTAATACTGGCATAGCTCTCCTAAAGCAGCACCTATTTACTTCTCAAAAATTGAACATTGTATTCTATTACTGATAAAGCATGATCTATTTTTAAAATCTCTTGGTGCGTGCATTCATAATTATTTTCTATATTTGCTAAAAATAAATTTTCGAAAAGTAAAAACAAAATTTGCACAATTAACTTTTACAAATTGCACAGTTTAAACAACAGTGAGTGTATTATTGATAATGTTAAATTATTTTAAATGTTTTTAACTTTCCAAAATTATTTTGTTTATATTATTTTTTCTTTTATATTTTTTTCGTAATGCGGTTTTGAACATAAAATTGCTGTGCAGCTTATACTTCTCCGTGAGAACAAACAATTACTACGAAATCTTCAACAACAACGTTGACGATGTTTCACGAATTTTTTCACATTTTTTTAATACCCTAAGAAAGAAAAAAAAATAATGGACGTGAGAAATCCACGTATACATTAATAAAGTGCCAAAAATATAAATAAAAAAAGAGAATTTAGTTCTAGTAATAGTTTTAAATTTATAAACTTTTATTGTTGTAATACGTAAAAATATATTTTATTACTTAGTTTAACAATTTATTTTATAATTAATTCCTATCCTATGGGATCGTGTATAAATTATATTGTTATTGTCTACTGTGCCAGTTTTAAAGACCAATTTCTCAAACGCTCTTTTCAGATTACAAAAACATTAATTATTACAAAATACAAAACAGTATATAAACTGCTGTACCTAATAGAAGACATTTTCTAGTTTGTATTCAAGTGTATAAAGTTTTCTTTTTAACATTTATATAAATAATATTATCCAAAAAGATGCCAGCATTAATTAGTGATTTTTCTCTAAAATATATGAAAGTTACTTCTTTCATTTTTTTTTTCATTTGGGTAGAGCAAATGAAAAAAGTGCCGCAAGTAAAAAAGATAAAGAAGTATTTGGAAACATCTTTTTCTTAATCGTAGAATTAACGTCGAAGTGTTATCAGTAGTGGCGCAACAGATCCTATCGATACTGACCGCTCTCACCCAGAGACTTACGAGATTCATTCTCGACGGTACCGATACACCTCTGGTACACACCTGCGGCATCTTCATCACAATGAATCCTGGTTACGCCGGACGTACCGAGCTTCCAGACAATTTAAAGTCGATGTTTCGACCAATCTCGATGATGGTGCCAGATAGTAGCATGATTGCTGAAATCAACCTGTTCGGCGAAGGTTTTCGAGATACGCGCGTACTGGCCAGAAAGGTTATTCAAAATTCTAAACAACTTTTAACTAATTGTAATGTTAATAATTTTGTAAATTATAATGAGAAAAAATAATTGTAATCACTATAGTATATTACCACTATTTTTTATTGGTTCTCTTAACCATTAACTTAGTTGCAATAGCTATAATATAGTTTACTTAACTATATATTATAATTCTACACAGAGAAAACGATTTCTTTGAACTTAATAAATGTTATTATGTCCAAACAAATTTATTTGAAATAAGCCAAACAAATCAATGTTTGAATTAAAAGTACGATTAATAATAGAGCTACTTTCGTCAAATAATAAAGGATTTTTAATTAAAGAACAAAATTTTTATGCAAACAAATAATGTTGTTTCAATGAAACAATTTTTAGCAACTTTTAATCAAATAAATACTAAACCTAACGAATACTAAAACTGAAGAAACTCTTTTTCTCTGTGTAACAATATTTGTACGATCTCTTTATAGTTGCCACCACTAACAATTTTTTCTCTTATTGTATAAATAATAATATGTACTGTCGTTAAATTTCATTGTTATGGAATAATCTTTTTATATTTTTCTCTTTATTGTCACTAACTCCTATGTGTTTATTTTATTTATTTGAAGAAATTGTTCAATCTTACTTCAGTATCGGAGTTTGCTGAAAATTGTGCATAATACTTTTCTTCTTTGTAGATCTATACGTTATACTCTCTCGCCCAGCAGCAGCTTAGTAAGCAATACCATTACGACTTCGGTTTGCGAGGTATAGTAACGCTGACTCGATACGCCGGCAAAAAGAAAAGGCAGTATCCCAGTCTGCCCGACGAGGAGGTGACTATTCTCTTAAAATCTCTAACAAGAAATCTCTGACAAGAAATCTTGAAATTCAAAGTAACAAATTTCACTTAGAAGTTAAAGGGAACGTTAAACAATTTGTTAAATTTTGTGCCATTGCATTTACATGAAATGTTTACGAAACAACGGAAATGCAACAGTTTCTTATGCTCGGAGGTTTACCGTGAACTTGCATTAACCAAGTTAAATGTTATCCAGATAATTATTCTCGCCATGAAAGATATGAATGTCGCCAAGCTTACCTCGGACGACCTACCGCTATTCCTCGATATCACCACGGATCTTTTCCCCAACGTAGACGTACCCACCGTGGATTACGAGGAAATTATCAGTTATATAACCAGCGAGGCAATCAAGTTGAAGCTGCAGGTAATCTTCTTAGGAGGGATATAACTCCCCGCTTGCTGGAGAAAGGGGGCCAACATTCGCATTTTTTTATGTCGCGGCCCTATAAGGACATTTATCGAACATTTATCGAGAAATTATTCATGTTGATCCGGCGCTTACAAATATCAATTTGTGTGCACCAAGCTGATACCTTCTTCGGATCATCATTCTTCTTAGAATTTAATCTCTCTCTCTCTGGGCGTTAGCAAAAATATAATTATACCGTTCGGAATAATCGCCGGATAAATCAGCTTAGCCAGCTATCACGGGACTAATTAATCGCCTAAATTATCCGGATTACAGCCAATTCCCATGATAGTGACGAAAGTCATTGAGCTGTACGAAACGAAGAGCTCGCGTCACTCAACGATGATCGTCGGCGCGTCAAACACCGCAAAAACCGCAACGTGGAAGATTTTGCAGAATACGATGACGACAATGAAGAGCGATGGAAAGCCGGGCTTTAACACCGTTCACGTACATCCCATTAATCCTAAGGCACTGAGTCTCGGTGAACTCTACGGCGAGTACAATCTTTCCACCGGAGAATGGCTCGACGGAGTGATATCGTCCATCATGCGGAAAACTTGTTCCGGTAAGGCGCTTGATTGATTGCAATGTAATACGTGTGATGTAATAAGTACGTTAGACGCTAAAAAGCAATGAGTTTAAGAATTTAAACGAAATATTTAATATATATTTCTGTCATAAATCAAGCTCCGTTTGACAGCTGTGTGATTAAAAAATATGTGCTGTATGTAAGACTGTTGAAAATATGTTTCCAAAAAATTCCAAGTACGCAGATTTGCCAATTTTGATAGACACGGTTGTTACGAAGACGATATAAATATATAAGAACACAGAATAATATGTTTGTTATAGCGTTGTGTCACGAGACGTATCAGTTAGATAATATTAAAATGTTACCAGAGAAAATTGAATACTTGTGAATAATAAGTAAAAACGGAAGGAAGAAGAATATAAGCAAGATCATTAGGAAACCTGTTTCGCTAACGCGATTTATGCCTGGAAAACACGTTACTATAGCTATATACTCTTTTGACAGAGGATACCGCCGACGAAAAGTGGATCCTCTTTGACGGACCTGTGGACGTTGATTGGATTGAGAACATGAACAGTGTCATGGATGACAACAAGGTATTACGCCTCGTTCGCTTCTCCTCGCTTTTCCTCGTGATGAAAATTGCGTAAGGCTAACTGGCGCGTTTCCTGAAAATAAAAGCGCCGCACTTTAAGGTACTGACGCTGGTAAATAACGACCGTATCGTTATGCCCGACCAAGTTTCGTTGCTCTTCGAAGTGCAAGATTTAGCTACAGCATCTCCCGCGACGATCTCCAGAGCAGGCATGATTTACAATGACTACAAGCATCTCGGTTGGCGTCCGTATGTCAAGTCGTGGCTGCAAAAGTACAACGCCAAACCGGAGTTTGTCGAGGAGGTGAGAGACGTCTCTCCGCACAGAAAAAAAATTAGTACTAACTCAACAATTTATTGTTTTGTATATAAACAAGAATATAAAATCTTCTTAAAAGAATTTCTAATCTTAAACAGACATAATTTGCTTTTATGAGAAAAATTTTCCTCAAGCCAATTATATCTGTTTAAGATTATAAATTCTTTCAAGATTTTATATTCTCGCTCATATATGAAACAATAAATTATTGATTTGATCTAAATTTTTTAAGAATGAGATTATAAATTTTTTCAAGATTTTAAGATTACAAATTTTTTCACAAAAATTTTATGTTCTTGTATATAATGTATATGAAATAATGAATTATTGATTTGATACAAATTTTTTAAGATCAAGATTATAAATTTTTCCAAGATTTTAAAATTATAAATTCTTTCATAAAGATCTTATGTTCTTGTATATAATATATAATATAAATAAAACAATGAATTGTTGATTTGATACAAATTTTTTGAGATTGAGATTATAAACTTTTTCAAGATTTTAAGATTAATTATAAATTCTTTCACTAAGATTTTACGTTCTTGTATATATATATGAAACAATGAATAGTTGACTTTTGATAATCAATTTTTTTCTGTATAAATAATCTGCCCACGATTTGGGAAACGTAACAATCTCATTATTTTGCAATCAGATGAATAAACTGTTTGAGGATCGCATCAACGTCACACTGGAATATAAGCGGTATAATTGCGAGGAATTCATACCTGTCCACGAATTGAACGCCGTTCAGTCGCTTTGCAAGCTTCTCGAAGTACTCGCGACACCGCAAAACGGCGTGGAATTAGGCGAGGATCGCGACGCTTTCTCCAACATATGTAAAATGTGGTTTTTCTTCTGGTACGTCCAGCATCTTGATTATTTTTTTTTAAATACACGCGTTTCGATGACGAACTATTATAAATGGAACGCGGCAACCACGCCTCGATGAGGTAAAGTTGCAAATTCGCAACCGGCAGCCGCAAGCAGCACAGGTGCGAATATTAGCCGTTGCTCTTGGACAATTCCAAGTGACACTGATATTGTAGTTGTCCGCTGGTTTGCAAGTCATATTAAACTATAAGTTCCTTGTTAATGACATGGTAATAGTGTTTGAAAGCACCAAATAACTACATTCAGTTCTGCGTTGCAGCATTATATGGTCACTGTGCGCCTCGGTCAACGAGGACGGTCGCCAGAAAATAGATAAATTCATAAGGGAAATTGAAAGTTTCTTTCCGTTACGGGACACAGTCTACGAGTACTACGTGGACCCGCGTCTGCGTACTTTCATTTTATGGGAGGAAAAATTATCATCCGCGTGGAAATTTCAAGCCGGGTAAGCGGTAATATCATTCAATTAGTGTGTCACGAGCATTCTAATTTCTTCTGGAAAATTTTGAATCGTCGTCTCCTTAGCTTTTCTCAGAAGCTACCCCGTAAACTGCAATCTTCTGCAAAATTTTCGATCGACTGCAATTTATAATATATTAAACCGTTTAATTATGACAGCGCACAAGTTTAATTAAAATTCGGAATATTTTACATTTAACATAATAATTTTTATATAATTTATTTAGACACTTAAATAATTCAAGTGGTATCCTATTGTATTTAATATCTGTCAATTTTTCTTCGAAAATTGTCTAATAGCAAATTTGACGTAAAGATATTTGATGCTATTTTTATTCTTATATTAGAGCTAGTAGAGCGGCTTTAATGTGCACCAGTGCGCACTAGTGCAATCGAAATTGTTACAAGTGCTGATAATTTTCGGTCGATTGCAATTTATAATTAAATTGTTTAATTATGGCAGCGCACAAATTTAATTAACCTCAGAATTAGAATGTTTTGAATTTCGAAATTAGGATATTCTGAATTTGACGTAATTTTTATATCTATTTTATATAGACACTTAAGTAATTCAAGTTGTAATATTACATTTAATTACCTAATCAACAAACGAAAAAACGTTTTTGAAATGTTTTTTTAAATATTTAAAAATCGTTATAATGAAAAATAAATATTCAAAAGACATCGTCTGCTGATTGAACATATTCTTTAATTTGTTGAAAATTGACTGAGCGCCGATAATTCATTATACTATCTCCTAAGGGAATTTAATATATCCTCAACTCGATTTACAGCCTACCATTTTACAAGATAATAGTACCTACCGTAGACACAATACGATACGATTACATCGTAAGTTCCCTTCTATCGAATGGTTTTCCGGTGCTCGTAGTGGGTCCAGTGGGTACAGGAAAAACGTCCACTATCCACTCGGTACTTGAGCTCCTAGACGACACGAAATACGCTGTTCTGCTTGTAAATATGTCGGCCCAAACAACATCCGGTAACGTACAAGTAAGGCACTGAACATATATCGAATGGATAATAGTCTTAAATATTGAATGAACGTTTTACATTGACCCTCTTGGTTCAGGATGCAATAGAAAGCAGACTGGAGAAACGAAAGAAAGGAGTTTATGTTCCCACGGGCGGTAAGACCATGATCGCTTTCATGGACGATTTTAATATGCCCATGAAGGAAAAATACGGATCGCAACCGCCGTTGGAGTTGATTCGCCAATGGATTGATTATGAATTTTGGTATTACGTGCAAAATACAAGAAAATATAAAACAGACAAAAAAATCTTGAAAGAAAAAGCGTCGAAACAGATGTAGCAGAAATATCGCAAAAAAAAAAAAATATGTTCTGAAATGATCTGTCGCAACAAATATATAAAATATCATTGACAGGTACAATCGCAAGAAGCAAACGAGGAAATACATTGAGAAGGTACAATTAATAGCTGCCATGGGACCACCTGGTGGAGGCCGCAACGTCATTACGAATCGATTAGTCACGAAATTCAACGTCATTAACATGACCTTTCCACACGAAAAGCAGATTATAAGGATTTACGGCATGATGTTGAAGCAACACCTTTCCGAATTTCATGCTGAAGTGAAAGGAATATGTAAGCGCAAAGGGATATGCAACTGCTATTGAGCGTAATTGACAATTATATGAAATGACGTTTTCTTATCCGCATTTCAGCAAATGAGATAACGCTTGCCTCGATCGATCTATACAATCGTGTGGTCCAGAAGATGCTTCCCACTCCGACGAAAATGCATTATTTATTTAACTTGCGAGATATTTCGAAGGTAAAAGTATTATCAAGAAGTAAAAGTAGGCGAGCAACTGTGCGGCGGTAATTACGCGAAAGTAGACGCGACAGCGGATACAAAAATTACTATCGATCCCCGACAGGTCTTTCAGGGACTACTGCGCAGCCACAAGGACTATCAGTATTCGAGGCAGACCTATCTGCGATTGTGGATCCACGAGAGTTTCCGAGTTTTCTCCGATCGGCTTATTGACGAGAAGTAAGCGCTCAAGAGGCATTAACTTAATTTGGCCTGGGATGCGGGAGAAAAAAATGCTGAGCAATTTCTTTCAGGGACAGAGAGTGGTTCGTGACTCAGCTGAACGATCAGCTCGGGAAGTACTTCGAGTTGACCTTCCATAACGTCTGTCCGGAAAAGAGATGTCCTGTTTTTGGTAAGCGTACGCACATTAATGTTCACACTGTTCATTGTTTATTAACATTAATAATTAATATGTACATTTATAATTGTATTATCATTACTATTTATTAATATTAATAACCTACATATGTCTGCAATTATTATTACTATTTATTAATATTAATAACAAATATATATCTGTAATTATTAATTATCTCTTATTATTTTATTTTATTTTATTTTTTGTTATATTCTGGATATCGAGACGCTTTAAGCTCGATGAATATTTATAGGCAGTTTCATGAACGCCTGGGACATATACGAAGAGCTTCCCGATATCGGTGCTGTAAGGCGCTACGTGGAAGAACAGATGGATGAGTACAATGTTTCTCCTGGCGTGGTACGCCTCGATCTCGTCCTGTTTCGCGACGCGATCGAACATGTATGTCGCGTCGTTCGTGTAATATCGCAGGTTAGTAATTCATATAGTGTGCCTCATAACATTTTATCCGACAACGGTACGTTGTGTTAAAAAATGCAATGATGCTGTTACAGTTTACGCATCATATATAATTTATATATAATTATATAACAATTTTTTACTGGATTTTATTCAGGAAAGTACGGCCAACAATATTTTGAAAAGATTTTAATTTTATTAATCAGATTGCAGATACTAGATAAAAACACTAGGTATATTTGAATATAATTTTCATTGTAATTTTTTAATAATTGTAATCCACTGAATAAATAGTATAATTTTAAATATTATTTTTAAAGTACTCCAAATTTATTAAAAAAATTAGAAGTGACATAAATTTATTTTATTCACAGAATTATATCTGTTGTCAGCAATATGCTCCAAAAGATTTCAATAACTTTTTGATAATATTGTATTTCAAAACATTTATGAAATACATTTCTGAATTTCAATGTTGTAATTATTTTGACGTTTAACAAATTTATTTTCAAATTTGCATCTAGCGAATTTAATTTTTAGAGACTTTAGTAAAACCGTTCTTTTTGTGTATTTTTTAATTGATTAATGCAGGTTAGTAATTCGTATAGTGTACGTACCTTATTTTATTGAACGACGTTGTGTTAAAGATGCAATGGTGCTGTTACGGCTTTACACATGTTGTCCCAATATTCTTCACAAGATTTAATGTGCGATTTTTAATTTGTAATTAAGCCTTATAAGTTCGAGATTTATTTATTCTTCTGCAGCCCCGCGGTAATATACTTCTGGTTGGTATCGGTGGTAGCGGTAGACAATCGCTTTCGCGTATCGCCAGTTACATGTGCGAGCTCTCCACCTATCAAATTGCCGTTACGGCGCAATATAGGATGCCGGAATTTCGCGAGGATCTCAAGACTCTGTACTCAATAACCGGGGTGGAGAACAAACCGACCAGTTTCCTCTTCAACGATACCCAAGTAGTCGAGGAGCAGTTTCTGGAGATTGTCAACAATATGCTGAGTACTGGCGAAGTGGCTAATCTCTACAAGAGCGACGAAATGGAGGACGTAAGTTGGTTAATACGCTCCACTGTCATTACGTCTCCATCCGTATATAATCCGCGACGCTATATTACAGCGTTCTCTCTTAAAAAAAGTGAACAAGCAAAATTAAAAACAGGATAACAGAAGTACCATTTTCAATTCCATGTAAAAATTATATTTTATTTAATTAATATTCTCTGTCTCGTACTCTTCTCGCTATTATTACGTTATCTTGAAAAAGTTTGAAATATATTTTTGTATTGTTAGAAACACAAGAATGCTTTAAAGTACTATATTTAATATTATACAATAGTGCCTTTAACATATTGCCTATCGAAATTATCGTATGTGTTAGGAATTGAAATTTTTTAAATATCTTTAATCGAAATGGTCACTTCGTAAGGCAAAGCAGTCTTGAAAATTCATAAAAATGTTAAAGAATATTAAAGTTCGAAGATTACCCTTACTATAATGTTTTCACATTTGAAACTCTGTTTTCAAAGCAAATACGGAAAACGCATTTTCCCCATAATTTTTTAATGATAACAGAGATAAATTTTTTCTAATAATTTTAAATTGTGTAAATGAGAAGGGCAAATAAATTCACATGAATAATGCGAACGGTTAATTGCACATATCAAAAATAATTCAAAATGGTAAAAATGTTAAATGTGACAGTGATATGCGCACAGCGCATGCAGCTTAAATGTTCTGATATTGCTACAAATTGCGTTTGTCTAACAACTCAGCTCGGCGAAAATAGGGTCGAATACAGGTCGCGAACCGTTTCAACGGGGGTACTAACATATATTACATTCTCTAGATTAAAAATAGACTAGCAAAGGAAGTAACGAAGATTGGAAAGGCACCAACGACTGAGATGGTATATTCCTTCCTGATCGAGAGGGCGCGTGCCAATATGCATTTGATTCTGTGCATGAGCCCGATCGGCGACGCCTTCAGGAACAGATTACGGCAGTACCCTTCCCTGATCAATTGCACGACCATCGATTGGTTCTTGGAATGGCCGAGAGAAGCTCTCCTCGAAGTTGGCAACAAGTTCCTCATGAATCTCAATCTGACGCTCACTATCACCGGCGAAAATAAAGTGGTGGGTACGCCCTTCCCCTTTCCGCGCGATCGATTCCATTCGATTCGATTCTTACGATCAACGCGCGTTTCCTACCACCAATCTTCCACCCCCATCCCCCTCCCTTGTCCTTCCCACTCCCGTTCTTCTTGCCGACCATTTCAGGGAATCCGATTATTTTCCCATCTACGGTTTGCCTCTGATGATACGGACGTCTGCCGCATCTCTTTCCGTCGGTCGTGGCCGAGATTGGTTGCTTGGATTCCTCGAAAAATGCTTTTGATATTCATAATTCGCCGAGATTCGCTCGGAAACGCTTTGTACTTGTTTCATTCCAGGACCCCTCGAATAAAATTCTACCGCGAAGTACATGCGCGATGCGCGAAAGACGCGCGGAAACATTGTCGCAATTGAATAAATGTTTACTCCACCCATCGTCGATAAATTCATAAAAATTTTACTTCTTAATACGTGTAACTATCGTGATGCGTTTCCTTCGTTTCTAAGAATTTCGTCTTAAAGCGTTCCATTTCTCGATTATTTATTATTCATACAGCTTTTAGTCTTAATGCATTTATGACTTCTGGTGCTATTACGTCCTTTCACTCCCCCCCCTTTTTTAATATCACAAAACGAAAATACTTTCCCGTCATAATATTCGCCGAGTAAAAATGTCGAGCGGGATAATCGCGCGTCTGAAATAATCATGTATTAAATGCAGTTGGCTTTAATTTAGAGAATATTAGACGATGAAGCGCATCAAAGGGGAGAATCGCTGTTAATCCTGACATTATATGAATGCATTTTGTAACGGAACCATTTTACGTCGAGCTCGGGCGGGGACGGAGATACGAGGGGGATAGGGTAAAAAATTTACACCGCGACCGTGTAACGAACGCGAACATTACGAGGATGCACTTTTCCTGCAGGAGCCGCGACAATCCGCGACGGCCCTTCCACTGCCGCCGTTGCAGGACCGAATGCGCGATGGAATTGCAGCATCATTCTCTTTGATCCACGACACGGTGTCCCAGTTCTCTCGCAGAATGGCCGCCGAAATGAAGCGTTACAATTACGTGACTCCCGTGAATTTTATCGAGCTGGTGGCCGGTTATATAGAGTGAGCATTGAACAAACGCGTTACGCAGACGTTTCCAATATTTTAGGGTCGTGCAACTTAATTACGTACGACATAAGTAGTACGGTGTTCTTGATATCCTTCGATAAAAATAAGAATAAATAGAAGCGGTATCCGAACCATGCAGGATGCTGACGAAAAAGAGACAAGATTTAGCAGATCAGGCGAACAAACTTCGCGGCGGCCTCTCGAAGATCGACGATACCCGGGTGAAAGTTAAAGAAATGGCGGCGGAGCTCGAAGTCACTCAGCAGCAAGTTCATAAATCTACGAGGGAGTGCGAAGAATTCCTCGTAACGATAGGTACACGGCGCACGCGACAGTGATATATTATCAGCGGCGTTTATCAGATTAATCTATAAAAACTTATTGCTTTTAACGCTCCCGCTGGTTTCTAACTTTTCTCGCGCACTTAATTAATCATACGGTATCCGCCTGCATCGTTCGCCGCTTTCAACTGATGCTATACGCTTGCTACGCGCGTAGTAAACCAAAGCCGCGACGCTGATGAGACGCAAAAACAGATCACCGCCAAATCGCTTCGTATCGCCGAGGAGCAAAAAGAATGCAAGAAGCTCGAGGAGCTTGCGAGGGCTGACCTGGAGACCGTCGAACCTGCCTTGAATGAGGCCATCAAGGTCGTTATCGAATTACCCCCTTCTAAGAGCGTCATCCAATTTTAAACAGTGTTAGAATTCCTAATCGTTCTCTCCTTCTCCTTTAATCTTCCCGCTTCATATATCTCTATAAATTTTACTGTTAATTAGCCTGATGTTTAATTAAGCCAATCAGCCCTTTCGCTATTATGTTTATTATAAACACGCAATATTGTGAAAACAATAATTTTGGATCACGCTCGATCAGGAATGAAAGGATTTTGCTTGGCAATTAAATCTTTCTACCTAAAAAAAATACATCTCTCCAATCAGAAGTATGAAGAGAATGAGAAAAAAAAGAGATATCTGTTTATTTTTTCCAAGAAAAATATTTTATCAAAAAATTTTACCGAAGAGTCGAATGTATCTGACGACTTTATGTTAATGGAACGTTATGACAAAGAGAAATGGCGAATTATTTTAGGCGCTGGAAACTTTGAGCAAGAAAGATTTATCTGAAATAAAATCCTTCACGCGACCGCCGCCGAAAGTCGAAATGGTAATGGAAGCCGTGATGATATTGAAGAACTCCGAACCTACGTGGGCGGAAGCGAAGCGCCAACTTAGCGACGTGAACTTCATTAATACAGTGAGCGACAATGTTGCGACTGACAAGTCCATTCATTTCCACGAGCTAACTCGCTCTGATCTGATTTCTAGCTTCGTGACTTCGACAAAGATCATATATCGGACAGAGTTCTACGAACAATAGCCAAGTACACGTCCAATCCCGAGTTCGATCCCATAAAGGTCGGCGTAGTGTCTGCTGCAGCCAAGTCACTTTGCATGTGGGTGATAGCTATGGAAAACTATGGAAAGCTATACAGGTAGTTCATTCAAAACAAGGGGTAAATTTCAGACCTCAGCTTTTCCTTTCTTCTTCTTATAAATATGTATGAGTTAAATGTTTATTTATTATATTTAATTTATAAAACAAATCTTTAAACGTTTTGTAAGTACTCAGAGAAAAATGTTTTTTTAGATTTAACAAATTTTCTTAAAATCTGAAGAAATGTATTAGAATTGTTAAGTCAACCTAATATTTAAAATAAAAAATTCAATTGTGTTTGCATACTAATGGATTAGATGATATAGTAATACGTCAAGTAATAAATGTCATTTGTCGTAATGCTGTAATATGACGGTTTTTTTTTATTATTAAACAGTTATTTAGATATAAATTTCACATTTTTATTTTATCTAGTAAGATACAAAAACGATACGCAAATAAATATTACTGTCTTTATATTATGCATTCTTTTTTTATACATATTATACACATTTCAAAGATTATACTTAAATTTATTTACAGAAAAAGTTTTTAATATATAAATATATATAATTATATATATGTATAAAATATATTTATATATATTAAAATATATATAATCATATATAATTTATTTATAATTACATATAAAAATTTTTCCTGGATTATATTCAGGAAACTGTGGCCAACAATATTTCGAAAATATTTAAACTTTATTAATCAGATTGCAAATACTAAATAAAAACACTAGATATATTTATATATAATTTTTATTGTAATTTTTTAATAATTGCAGTCCACTGAATAAGTAGTATAAATTTAAATATCATTTCTAAAGTATTTCAAATTTATTAAAAAAGATAGGAATGACATAAATTTATTTTATATACAAAATTATATCTATTGTTAGCAATATTTTCCAAAAATTTTAATAACTTTTTGATAATATTGTATTTTTAAAAAATTTCAAATTTTTTCAATAATTTTTCAGCAATTTTTCTACAAGTTTTCGAATGCAAAAATTTCGAACATTTTACTGTTCCAGAGCTGGTTCAAAAATGGTGCAGACATATTCTACAAGTTTTATGAATTATTTTACTTTTTCTATTAAAATATTTATGAAATATATTTTTGAATTTTGATGTTGTATTGTAATTACTTTGACGTTCAACGAATTTATTTTCAGATTTGTATCTAGCGAAATTTTTAGATGCTTTAGTAAAACCGTCTTTTTTTTCGTGTATTTTTTAATTGATTAATCAAATATATCGCTTCACTTATGTTAATCATTGTGGAAAATTTGATTATACTTTCACGATGCATCGTAGAATCGTGGCACCAAAACGGGAAAAACTATACATCGCGTTGGAGTCGCTGAAACAGAAGGAAACGGCCTTAAAGGAGGCAATGCAGCAGCTGCAGAACTCACGCGAGCAGCTCGAGAGATTACAGCGGATGTACGACGCGAAGATGAAAGAAAAGGAGGATTTGATTAGGCTGGTGAGTACACTCGTGTTTTCTTACGCTTTAGAACGCCGGAAATGACCTCGCATAAAGCCGAGAGAGTACGGGGTGGTGAAGGAAGTCGGCTTGGTCCAATCCGACTCCGTCCACCCGTAACACTTATAGTTGTACAAAGTTGTACCTTAGTAACTGCAGATGCCGGCATTTGCTCGCATTTCCATTGGCAAGATGTATTCCTTTGAGCGAATCCAGCGTTCATATTGATGTATGGAGAAAACTAGGTCTACTCCACAATGTTACGCGCGGATTAATTAAAAGTTATTTCTATTATACAATGAAACTCTGATTTTTCACATTCGCAATAATAGCGTTTTAATACATTGTTTGTAGACGAGCTGCTACAATAGCCGTAATATTAATTAATAAGAGAAATATGTACGTATTTAACCTTCTGCGGACCAACATGAGTTACATTAACCAAATTAATGTTTTCCATTTTGTCGATTCTGCCTCGAATTCGAACACGTGTAAGAAAAGTAAAAAAAATGTTTCGGTTCATATAATTGTAGAATCGTATTCCTAAATGTTGAAAAGATCATACCAGAAATATACCAGAATGTTTTTCAAATTCTTTAGAATCCGAAAATTTTTTTAGAAAAATCGTTTTCCAATGACCCAGTTGGTCTGACAGAGCAATGAAAAACAAGATCTGCGAAGGGTCAATAAATATTTTAACACTTCCTTCATTTTTTAATTAGAAGTTTGCATTTGCTAAAATACATTTCATATAAATGCTATTTCGTATAATTACGCTCCCTTTCTCTCAGGCTCAACTATTAAAGTTAAAATTAGAGCGTGCCGGAATGTTGGTGGACGGTCTTTCCGATGAACAAATTCTGTGGGAGAACACAGTGGCGTCATTAACCGAATATTTCGACTGGCTGCTGGGTGATTGCTTGATATCCACCGGATTTGTGTCTTACCTCGGTCCGTTTGTATCCACTTATAGACAAGAATTAATAAGCATTTGGTCCAAGGAGGTAAGTTCAAAATTCGCTCTTTCTTTTTGTTTATAATTCTTTATCCAATCGTATAAAAAATTTCTCTACAAAAAATTTTTAACAATAAAAATGCACAGGCTCGTCAATATAAAAACAAAATAAATTGATAAAAACCACAAGCAATTTAACGAGGATGGCAGCATTTAATTCAACATTAATTTGAACGTTACATTTTAATCCAATAAATTCATAAAAATAATGATACATGTTTCAACCTTACTTGGTCTTTTATAATCGTAGATACATAAGGTTTGGACTAAAATATAATTACATTAACGTTGAATTAAGCGCTTTTATTCATCTTCGCTGAATTGCTAGTTGTAGAATTTGTAAACTAATAACATATTACATGCAACTCCAATCATATTTTTGCAACAAGGACTATTAATTGTAGTAAAATAAAAAATTAATTTTCATTATTAATTTATAAGTTTGAGTAATAATAATTTTTATATTTTACGTTTCGTAACTTTATTTTATTATAGATGCAATTAGTTTCTTTTAGAGTACGAATTAATGTCCGTACTGTAATTTATTGATCGGTTAAGGTATACAATAGAGAAATACCGACCTCGCCAAATCTAGATGTGAAAGAGTTCCTGGTTGATCCATCGACAATCAGGGAGTGGAACATTCAGGGATTACCGTCCGATGGATTCAGCACGGAGAACGGCATCATAGTGACACGGGGAACACGTTGGCCCCTCGTAATCGATCCGCAATGTCAGGCGGTGAAGTGGATCAAAAATATGGAGGCGAAAAACGTAAATGTCTGGTGTCCGCGGTATCGATATATCTCTCAAAGAAACTAATGCCCCTGCAGTAACATACATATATGCCGTTGATACCGAATTTGATGTAAAATTAAATAACTAATTTGAGATGAAACGATTTTAAATCGGTAAAATCAGAGAATTTACTTTGTCATTTTAATGAAACAATTACAATCACAGTCACTGAAAGTAATCGACTTTGGTCAAGCGGACTTTATGAGGGTTCTGGAAAAAGCAATTCAGTTCGGGAACCCGGTACTGCTCGAAAATATCGCAGAGACCCTCGATCCGAGTTTGAACCCGATTCTCCAAAAGGCTTTCATTAAATCTGGTAGAATTTAATGTCGCTATTATATAATTGCGTTCGTTTAATTGCGTTACGTTTGTGCGGAAATTATAAAAAAGTTTATTCCATTGTTAAAAGTAAAAGATGTACCGATACATTAACAATGATATAAGTTTTAAATTTTCATCTTCAAAAATAAAAAAGAAGACCAATTAAAAAAAAATATTTTATTTCCTAGAATTTTTAACTTGAACACAATTAATTTATTGTATAATAACAATAAGATGGTGTATAAAATACGAACACTAACTTTTACTTTGCCTCTAACTTTCATTATTCTCTCTGATGCAGGTGATCAAATAATGATTCGATTTAACGACAAAATGATCACTTACAATGAGCAATTCCGGCTGTTTATGACTACGAAACTCTCGAATCCCCACTATGCTCCAGAGATTTCAACTAAAACGACATTATGCAACTTCACCATTAAGGAGCAGGGTAACTAATAGCCTTACCATATACTTTAGAGAAGGATGGAACAAGATTAAGGAATATAACTCTGTTCCGCGTGTAGGGCTCGAAGCGCAGCTTCTAGCAATTGTGGTCAGAAAAGAGAAGCCGCAGCTCGAAGAACAGAAAGACAATCTGGTTCTCACAATCGCATCCGATAAACGGACTCTCAAAGAGCTGGAGGATAAAATACTTCAGTGAGATCGATGACATTAAAACCATAATTCCTTTAATTCCAAACATTTCCGCTTTTATAAATGCAGACTCGCGATGTACTTTATTATGCATACAATTATTAAATGTACCAGTTATTTTAACTCTTAGCGGTGCTTGCGAGCAATTAGCTAAGATAATTAGCTAATAAAATATGTCGTATCTTTTTATTAGTTTGCTGAGCGTGGCCGGGGAAACTCTCCTAGATGATTTAGATTTGCTGAATACCCTGCAGACATCAAAGGCGACATCTATCTCTATTCAAGAATCTTTGACTGTTGCTGAACAGACAGAAAAAGAGATCGATTTAGCGAGAGAGGGATATCAACCATGCGCGAAGCGTGCCTCGATTCTATTCTTCGTCCTCAACGACATGAGCGTTATCGATCCCATGTATCAATTCTCCCTCAATGCATACAACGAACTGTTTATGATTTCCATTGATAAGAGCCCCCAGGAAACGAATTTATCCGAGAGGATTGATAGCTTAAACGAGTATCACACACACGCGGTTTACAGGTATAATTGTAATTTATTTCTCTAAGCTCTTAATTACAAAATTTCAAGCATCCGATTTTCATCGATAAACAAGAATTGTAATTAGAATTTCGGAATACTTCGACTTCTTTGCTCTGTAACGTTTAAACGTCATCACTAATTTGCATTAAAAGAAAAAACATAAGTAAAATACATAAACAAAATTTTCTTTTTTGTAAAACTGCACGTACAATATCGTTCGGAACGATATTCTTTTAAAAGGATTTTTCAACGTTAATTTAAATGAGAATGTATAATAACGTAATATATAATCTCTCGGTGAGAAAACTTTTTTAATGAAAAATGTATTTTGTTTTACCAGTCTCTTATCTCTTACACAGTATCATAAATCAATGTTTCGTTGGAAAATGTTGAGCTTGAAACGCGCGCTTGAGCTCACTCTGAACGTAATGTGACGCCGTTACAGTCCTTTTACTTCGCGAACATTTTGATATACGCAAAAGAGAAATGGGCAGTCTTCGGGAAAAACAAGAGGATTTTATTTTTGCAAATAGAAACACGTGCCGAGGTCTGTTCGAGCAGCATAAGCTACTCTTCGCGTTTCACATGTGTGTGAAGATATTGGATGCGCAGGGTAAGATCATCCCAGGAGAATACGCGTTTCTGCTCCGCGGGGGGATCGTACTGGACCGAGAAAATCAGCCGAACAAACCCGTGCAGTGGCTACCGGATGAAACTTGGGACAACATCACGGAACTCGACAAGCTGCCCGGATTTCACGGACTCGTTTCTTCTTTTGAGCAGCTCCCGCGAGATTGGCACAATTGGTGCGTAGAACGTCCTACAATATCACATCGTTATTTCGTCACGTTATTTCGGCGCTTTGCCCTCTTTCTATTGATTATCTTTACAATACTCTGCTTTCAGCTGTGCCTTTATATTTCAGTTTCATGTAATTGTACTAATAAAGCCACAGAAAGAAATCAATATATTTGTCAAGTAGCGATTTAAGAGAGTTTCGTATTTTATTAAAGAACAACTAATTCGGATTCTAGATATATATATATATATATATATATATATATATATATAAATTCTTTTTTTTGTAATAGTAAGAATTTCAGAAAAAGACACGCGCGCGCGCGCGTGTGTGTGTGTGTCTAGTGAGTGTATGTGTAAAATTGTTGATCAATAAAACGAAGAATATTGATTTGCTCTTAAAAGTTTTTATTTAAATATTTTGTTCTTTTTTATAAGTAAGTAAGGAAGGAAAAATACCGCCAAGGTTAAATAGGAAAAGATACAAAATAATATTCTTCATCAGATATAAAGAAGTTCCAAGTAATATTCAATATTCCTTTAGCACATTTGGTAGATATGACCCAGGGATTCTAGGGATTCATTGGTCTTGTATCGGGAATGCCAGGTAGTTCTATACCGTTGATTTTCACGCACGAGCCTTCTCTACATCTTAAAGCACGGCAGCAATCTTGAAAAGTTTGGCACTAAAATATTTAAAATAGAACATTTTGAGACATGTTATTTAATATTAAAAATTAATATTACGTAATATTGCATTTACATAAACGCAGATTCAAAATAATCTTTGGATATAATAAAATTAATAAGTTTATAATATGTATAATATATAGAAAACAAAATATAAATTCAAAATTTTTTAATTTTAATCTAATTTTTCGTTTTTTTCTCTACTTTGTAATACAAAAATGACTATTTTTTTGTAATAATATATATAAATGCAATCGAAATACTTACAGGTTTATTCAGAGCACTGCATGCTCCTTTTGTTTCGGGAGCAGCCATAGCCATAGCAATCATAACGAAAATAGCGAAAATTACGAATTTCATTTTGCCAAAACTCTCTGCAATTGTTATTTTTTATATATATTTACAATTCGATACGTGCATACGGTAGAAATATTGGGTTGTTACGTTAGTTTGTCTGATTTTTCCACCTTTTTTTCAATGAAACATACATAAGAAATTTTTAATGTAAGATAAGTCGAAGGAAAATGCCAGTTGAGGGAAAAAACCATTTCGATTATAGTTTTTCCATAAATTAGAGATTAGCTAATCTGATCGTGCATAGGTAAGTGTGCACTAAACTGTTAGGAAGCTATAACCATAAAGGGAAGTTCCGATAAAAGAAAATACTAATAAAAATCAGTAAAAATTTGTAAGAATACAGAAAAATAAGTTGTGAAATATGCTTTTTATAATATTTAATAACACAATAGCTAAACTTTGTGATTCGATATTTACTTTAAAATTGTTACACAGTTTTGAGCACTGTTTCTTGACAGCGTCACATAATTAATATAAATAATATTTTGTGAAATTTTTATATGTATATGAGCTGCAGTCACAGCTTCTCCTAACATTTGAGGAAAAACGAGAAGATACCAGTTTATAAATTATGTATACAAAACATAAATATTCGAACTTGACATTTTCATTAAAATAGTTTAAAAAATTGAAATTTTGGATACTTTATGTAATTCTTAACATTTTAAATTTTTGAAATCTTATTTAAGCCCATAAAAATATGAAAGTGTAAAAACATTGCTCTCCAAATTGACCATTTACATTTTATCATTTATTTTTGTGTTTTTATAATTGAAACTTGGTTGTCTACTATAGGTAAGCAAACCATGTAAGTTTCTATTACATCATACTATTCAAATAATTGTAACATCTTCCTTAATGAGATGTCAGTTTTGCAAGACTTAACTAATATTTTTCTCAAAGATCTGGAACGTCAAAATTTAATTATTCTGTTTGTATAAATATGTAAAAGTTTCAAAAATATTGTATAAATTTTTCATTGCCTAATTCCATGACATGATAAACTTATTTTAGAAGAAAAGTTTAAGTGTGGCACCTTCTTTCAACATATGTTACATTGAAAGAAAGGTAGAAACTAATTAATATAAGAAGTATGTAGTTTAAAACTTTTATAATACAAATAGTTTTATAAAAATAGTTTATTATTAATTTGGAAGTTCAATACTTACTTTATAAAATTAGATAAATGTAAGAACTTACCGTTTTTCTTGGATAGTGGACTATGATTATGTAGTTCGTAGTCTTATATGATCGCAACTAATCGATTCTTTATCTTTGCAGGCTATTTATACGTTGTTATATGCTATTTATACATTATATACCATGCATTTGGACAAATATCGTAAATGTGTTATTGCTTACATTGTCTGCTATATGAAAAAGAATGTTTGGTTGGCAGACTGTTACAAGGTTATATTCTTATCTCTTTAATTAGAGTTATTAATATTAACCTTGTTCATATATGTATCATTGCATTTCTGTTTTTTACATTTTATAGTATAGGTAGATTCTGCAAAATTAAATTATAATATATAATATAATAATAAAATTTTAAAACGCAATTGTATGAACTATTTTGTCATATTATTATATAATAATTTTATTTTATTATTAAATAACTACATATAAATTGTATTAACTACAAATTTTTTAATAAATTATGAACAAGACTGTAATTACAGACTTTAACCAATACAATGTCAAAAGCTTTTTTGTTAAAAAAATAAATAAAATTTTTTTTTAAGTACAATAATTTTTAATAAATTTTTATTAATACCGTTTTGTTATAGTATTATGCTCCCGAACGAGAGCCGCGTTGTACACGCTCTGGCGTGTGTCTTTTAAATCGATACTTGAAAAATACAATTAATTTCTTTTATTATGAATAATTATAAGTATGTGTGTGTATGTGTACACACGCATACATTTTTATATACGTACATGAATATACACACACACGCACGCACATATATATGTATATATGTGTGTGTGTGTGTATATATACACATATATAAATATACTTACAATTACTTGTACATATTTATTTTATATATGTACATTATATACATATATATGTATAATTCATATTCAAAAAAATAATTATAACTATACAAAGTCTATTTATGTAACCTGTTCCCATCCCCTATATTTCGGAAATAATTTAAAATTATGAAGAGTCACGAAACACGAGTTCGATTATTTCAAGGAGCTACTCTGTCTCTCAAAATGATCGTGTTTTACGGTTGGGTATATATACAGATTATATACGTACTGAGGAAAAAATTTATTCAAATGCTTGCAATGAAATATTTACTCACGGTACATAAATGTTTATTCAATAAAAAATGCTAGTTAAATTGCATTAGTGATTTTTGCTCTAAACAAATATTTATTTACATTTAATAAATTATTTCCGCTGCAAGTATTCAAATAAATATTTAGCAAAATTTAGTAATTCTTTTTCTCAGTATATACATATTACATAGAATTATTTATTTGAATATGATGATCATGTTACTCGTCAAAAATATTTTTAGCAAATATATTTCAATGTAACATCTTATAAATCCGTTTAACATCCACAGGTACATCAGCACGGAGCCGGAAGCTGCATCGCTGGTCGGCGAATGGGAGGAAGGGTGCACCGAGTTTCAGAAAATGTTATTCATCCGCAGCTGCCGACCTGACAGAATATCTTTCTGTATCATGACCTATATCGTGCGCAATCTCAGTCAGAGTTTCGTGGAGCCTCCTGTACTCGATTTAAAAGCAGTGTTAAGCGATTCTGTGGCGCGGACACCATTGATATTCGTTCTTTCGCCCGGCGTAGATCCTACCGGGCTTCTCTCGCAGCTAGTGGACAATCAGGGCATGGCTGCTAATTTCTTGACGTTATCACTAGGCCAAGGACAAGCTTCTATTGCTACAAGGTTAATTTAAGATACTTTGAGATAAGAGACTTAAAGCTGCCGTACTTTATTCTTTAGCTCGTCTAACATTTAATAAAATTTTAAATATCGCAGCTTAATAATATTAATGTCCAAAGTTTGGATCAATATTTAGTACAAAATTTCCCAGTGATTTTCATATTATTTTATTCTCTAACGCAGCATGATAGAGATCGGTGCCAAAGAAGGATCTTGGGTATTTCTTGCGAATTGCCACCTCTCGCTCAGTTGGATGCCCAAGCTCGATAAAATCGTAGAAACACTCGGTTCCAGCCAAACCTTACATCCAAGATTTAGGTATGCCAAATTTATGAAATATTGTCTTACATTTTTCACGTAATACTATTTTCACACAATATAGTATACCAAAAGTATATGGTCTCGAAAGTATTAAAAATTTTAAATTTGACGTTAATAATGAAATAATTAAAATAAGAATTTAATAAATTTTTCCTCTTAAAAACTTTTCAGATTATTATTAATTAAAGTAAATGCTTTTAATAAAATTTATGAAGAATATTTATGAAAATCCAAGTATATTTATAAACGCAATTAAATGTAACGGTGTGAATATTTCAAAAGTTGAGCGTTTAATTCTTTTACAGATTATGGCTTAGTTCAAGTCCGACACCTCAGTTTCCCATATCGATCCTTCAAGCCGGGATAAAAATGACTACCGAGCCGCCAAAAGGATTAAAAGCGAACATGAAGCGCCTTTACGGTTTAATCACCGAAACGCAATTCGACTTGTGCCAAGAAAAGTCTAAATATAAAAAGCTGCTGTTCACGCTGATCTTCTTCCACTCTATTCTTCTAGAACGGAAGAAATTCCAACAACTCGGTTGGAACGTGGTCTACAGCTTTAACGATTCCGATTTCGAGGTATTTTCGAGCAAAAGTTGCGAGAGTAGCCCGAACGTAGAAAGCTTTTTATTTATCTGCAATTTATTTCGGAAGTTCGTACCTCAGGAATCTCAAGCGATAACGTTTCTTATAACGTTTAAATTTGTCTCGTCAAAGCGACGCCCGATGATGGAGCGGCACAATTGTCATAACATCGGGATATCTGTTCCAGATTTCCGAAAACCTGCTGCAAATTTACCTGGATGAATATCCAGTCACTCCGTGGGAATCTTTGAAATATCTCATAGCAGGTGTTTGTTATGGTGGCCACGTGACCGACGACTGGGATCGCCGGTTGTTGATGACATACATCCAGCAATATTTCACGGAAGACGTCCTGATTACTCCCCATTATCGTTTGTCATCACTGCCCACCTATTACGTACCTCGCGATGGCTCCTTGGAGTCCTACCGCGACTTTATCGCGATTCTGCCGAATATCGACAAGCCAGAAGCATTTGGTCAACATCCAAACGCGGATATCACTTGCCTAATAATGGAGGCTAGAAACATGTTTCAGACACTCATGAGTCTTCAGTTGCAGGTAGCGAGCGTCGAAATGGAGGAAGACAAGGAAAAAAAGGTATAAGTAAATGAAGCTATCGAACTTGAAGTTTACCTTTCCTGTTTGATAGAGAAAGATAAGTAATAACGGAAAGTTAACGGAAAGTAAGTAGAAATATAATAGGCTTTACATTATTGAATTTAACTCATGATATTGATGTTTCCCCGCTATTATTGACGTTCCGTCATCATATAACTTAATTTTATTTCGAGTAATCTCGTGTCGAGTCTATAATCTATAATCGATGGGGTTATATCAATCTCGTTACGTCCTGCAGGTAATGCAACTCGCGAGCGATATTCTCTCGAAAATACCGGAAACGATCGATTACGAGACAACGGAGAAACTGATAGGACCACATAAAACGCCGTTGGACGTGGTGCTTCTTCAAGAGATTGGACGGTACAACGCGCTGTTGGCAAAAACTCGCGACAGTCTCGAGGAACTTCAGCGTGGAATTAAGGGAACGGTGCTGATGTCGCAGGAGCTAGAAGAAATCTTCGCGTGCATATACGACGGCAGAGTACCGTCTCTATGGCTGACCGCGTATCCGTCTTTGAAACTGCTCGGCGCTTGGACGAGGGATCTAATCAATCGAGTCGAGCACTTCGCCAATTGGGCTCAAACCACTCATCCGCCATTGCTCTTCTGGCTAGCTGCGTATACATTTCCAACCGGATTCCTTACTGCGGTACTACAAACTTCGGCGAGACTGTGGAACGTATCTATCGATTCGTTGTCGTGGGAGTTTACTGTCTTCTCAACGGACGAGTCTGCTATAATCGAGCCGCCTGTGGTAACTACAAGCGATTAGACTAATTGCTCATCGGAACAGTTTTGGTCCAGGACGAATAATATCAAGCACCGTTTTACTATAAGAAGCTTACATTCCTTGTTGGAATAATAGTGCTTATTGGCTAATACGAATATCTCTCATATAAATTAGCCACTATAAGTGACTGTTTTGCTGTCACAAAGAAAGTTGGAGATGAAAAGTCTATCGTTCTTACGTACAATTAACTTTTAACGTGCAATAAAAATATATTAAAATATTATTAATTGAGTTAATTGTAAAATTAAGAGCGAGAAATTTTCTATAAATTTTTACTATAAATTATACTCGCTGTATTATTCTTTCCATCAATTTTTCCAATGCAGTAAACTAATATAAATTGTTTACAAAGAATATATTATTTTATTATACAGAAAAAATAATTTTATTGAAATATACAAATCTGAAAATAATTATATTAGACCATGAAAATAATTATATTGGACGCTCAAGTTTGTTACTAGACTGTCAAAACTTATTGTAGCAATATTAAGATGCTTTAGCTTCCATAATTATTTTTTACCAACATAAAATTATTTAAAAATTAAAACTAATAAAATTATTTTCTGATCCGTATCTTAATAACTAAATTTTTTTCATGCAATAAAATTGTACTTTCCGTGTAATTACATATATTATATTATATTACAATAATTGCAAACGTTTATTAGCAGTTGTATATTTCACTCTTTACTAATTGTACAATTTTAGGATGGCGTATACATACGATCCATTTTCCTGGAAGGCGCCGGTTGGGATAAAGAGAATGGCATTCTTATCGAGCCCGCATCCATGCAACTTGTGTGCAACATGCCGGTGATTCATTTTCGACCCGTCGAGCAAGTTAAAAAGAAAGTCAAAGGTAAAATAACCATGCAAATATCAGAATTATTTTAACGCGTTCTGAATTTTCTTCGCGCGCAAATACGCCCGCGGTTGCTAGAAGAAACAGACTTTCAATTACAACCAACAATCGCTTAACTTTCACAGAGTTCTACAGCTGTCCTTGTTATTATTATCCCCAGAGGAGCGGCGACCAAATGAGATCTGTGTTCGTAGTTGCTGTAGATCTCAGAGCTGGAACACAAGGTTCGGACTTCTGGGTGAAACGCGGCACTGCTCTTTTATTGAGCCTGGCCGTATAAAGTTTCCAACTATGTACATTAATTTACGATTTATAAGCCCCAGTTTAATTTTAGCGATAACATAAACATATAATATTGAGCAATCTCCATTTAAAATAATTAAGTTATTTTGATTACGTTTCTTTATCCTTTTGTTTCTTCTTTCTTTTATTTATGCTATTTAATTTATATGGATTGAATATATGTATGCTTGTGGAAGATGAAATAAATGTTTAAAGTAACATTTATCGGAAAAGTTATATTTACATATTAATTAAGACCTATTACAAATATCAAATGTCTAATTACAAAAATAAAGATAAACAAATTTCTTTGTTTGTTATGTTCAGATGCAAGAATTTGTCTCGACAATAAATAATATAAAGTAACAATAACAATATCAGATATAAAGCACCATCTTTCGTGATCCGATTGCACGATGGACAGATGTATGTTAATTATATAACAAATAAAAATACATTTCAGTAGTACTCGGATTATATATAATTCTATTTCATAAATATACATTATTTATAATGAAATAAGTAATATTTGTAATAATCATTGTTCATAAATTGTTATCAAGACTTTACTCAGTCGGTAAGAAAATACCAAGTACTGATACTTTTCAGTATTTGATATATCAATATTGGAATACTTTTTCTTTACCAACAGAGCATAAATTGCTACTATAATACTTTTGAGTACTGACAGCAGATAAGAATACTGACATCCAGTAAATACTTTACAAAAGCTATAGATATAAATACAGCAAGACCGGTAAATTATTTTTAACGCATTACTTACTGTTGTTAATATCTATATCTATACGTATCCATATTGGTATTTAACGATAAAAAAGTTTATGTTATTTTCAACAATAATTATGAATTACTAGTAAGAGAGAAATCTATCGAATGTACCGTAAAAAAATATGTATGTGTGTAAAATACTTGTGCAAGTATCAAATTTATAATAAAATAATTTAAAAAAATAAATAATTTTATAAAAAATATAATAATTTTATATTTATTAAAATTTCATTAAGAAATTTGATAATAAATGTAATGCAACTATAATCCTTTTAATAATTAATTCTACAAATGAATAATAATTTGTTATTAAATATTAAACAATCATTACAATAATTATGTAATAATATACCTGAACTTAATAGTGGTGAACTTCTGTGATGAGAGAAAGCATGTTTGACAAGTGAACTTTCTGTAACTTCGTGATTCAGCAAAAGGATTTATATAAAACTATGTATTAAAAGTTAACAGATCTTACAGGTACCATTATCGCCCTTTCAATTTATCGTGGTATACAAGAAAGCAATTGATTCGGCTCAGTCGATTGGCTTGCGATAAAATCGGTTTGGAGCTTCCGTATTTACGGTCAGTACACAAGGATATAAGATAGATGAGTCGCGAACTGAAGGAGAGAAATAGGGGCGGACGAGATGAGATTAAAGGTCGCTGGTATTGTGGCGGATCACAAGCAGCAGGTCGCTCTCACGACTTTGACCCTCTGTACCATGCAATTATTTCTTATTCTCGAGGTAATGGCGCTCAACGAAGCATCCTGGAGCAGCTCAGGTCTCTCTCACTCTTCTGCTACCCCGGGTTAATAGTATGAACATTACTTCTTCTTTCTCGCCTTAGGTGCTGCTACATCTCCGCAATGTATCCCATTTGTCTGCTCTTCTTTCCCAACATTGCTAACGTGGAACTACTTAAACTTATTCAAAGTTAGATTATTTTCTTATCGCGACTCATATCTTCGTACAAATTTTTTGCTCCTCTCTCTGACACAGTTTTTTCTGCATTTATTTTTGTATTTCAAAAAACGCATTACGTAAGAAATCAACGTTAATTGTGTTTTTTTATTTTTAAATAAGAGAGAAATATGAATGCAGTATATAAACGGAAATTTAATATAAATATATTTATATAAAATCTTTGTTTTTATATTACATTTATATTGTAACTTTAATAATTTATTTATTGTTGACTTTAGGGACTATGTTTAGTGAAGTTGAGAAATTAATTCATGGAAAAGTTCTACCTTTGTTTTGCTTTCGAAATTAGTTTGAAAAAACTTACTAACTTCCTATAACTAAATTATATATGTAAGCACGAGAAAGAGTCAAGCGACAGATAAAAAATTCTGATTTTGAAGATAATTTGAAAGATCTAATTATAAAGAAGGCATCTATTTATAAAAAAATCCATATATTTGATTTCAAAGCAGATAGAAATGAATATCTCTGCTAAATGAATTTATATTGCATCGTGCATTTTGCGTGCGATGCTGTCTGGCACAGAAGAATAATAGACGAAGGCGAATGAATAATAGTCCGGATAACTAGACAGCCGGGAAAATATTTTTCGGTGGAAAATCTCCCCAAGTAATTCTACAATAATGAAAGCTTCCCATTTACGAGCTCGCCATAAGAAATATTCCCACATTACGAATTCAAGTATTTATCGCTCAATAGTTATAGACGGCTTTTGTCACGAAACACCGATACTGCTTTTATTCCGGCAGTAGACGCATGAATTTATTAAACCAGTGCGCGTCCAAGTTAGTTTTGACTGAAATATATGTGTGTACGTATATGTGCTATAACTAAGTAATAATCAATAAGAAAACTTCCAATAATTCCAATAACTTGAACAGATATAAAAAGAGAGAGAGAGAGAGAGAGAGACGATTAATAAAAATAACTTTATTATGTCGCTGTTTCCTTTTTTCTTCACTTTCCTATATTTCCTTTATGTTCTTTCTTTTAAACTTATTATTTTATAAAATAGAATTTGATAGAACGGTTTAAAACTGAAAAATGTATTTAATAATTGGTACAAAAACATTAAGATCTGCTTCGACCAAGAAAAGTCACTTTTTCTTGTATTTTATTTTATTAATTTTATTATACATGTGTATTTATATGTATATGTGTATGAATTTAACCTTTGAATAGGTAGATAGTTAAAAGTAATATATGGGTAAGACGATAACAACATCCCAAAAGATGTCATTATTATTGTTATATTTTTTATTATTATATTATGTTATATTTAAATTTACGTTAATCAAATAGAGGAATGTAAAAAAATCTAAAGGCTTGTGGACAATACTTTTTATATTTTGTTTCCAAAACACGGTTAATTTTGCATTTCTTTGTTTTATTTTTTAAAGTCGGTTATTATCAAAATATAAAACTCAGATAAAACAAAGTGTTTAAACATGAAAAATTCAATACTATACATTAAAATAAAATTCACTTAAAATTTTTATCATAACATTACAAAATATTAATTGTGAAATAAAAGAAGTGATAAAAAAATACGGATAATTATTTCAAATTATAATTTTTTTTAATAGAAAATGACTTTTGAAATTACAGAAGAAAAATATTGAAACAAAATAAATAATATACCAAAAAAACTATATAATAAAAAAGCAAAGAAAGAATAAGAGTATTTATTAAATCTTTACACAAGTTTATCTTCAATATCAAATTATGCAATTTTAGTGAATTTATTTAAATGAATCATTGTCACCTCAATTGGTTAAGTGATCAATAATAGAAAAGTAAAAAAATCGACGACTTTTGTTGTCAAACTAAAGATGAAATATTTAAAAAAAATATTGTGCTATGGCTTACCTCACTTATTTAAAGGTTGATATAACGTTTCTAATATGATATCGTACAAATTTATTTATTTGATGTCATGTGCTTAGGAGAGTTAATATACTTTTACAAAAAAATTAAAATTTTTAAAATTTATATATATATATGTATAAAGTTCATGCATTTAAATTATTGGAACGTTTTTTATTACTGCTTAGATATAGCATGTATAAATAAAATAATTTAAAATATTTTCTCTCTCTCTCTTTCTCTCTCAAATTTGCTAAATTTAAATTCTTTCCAAAATTTTCTAAGAAACGTATGCTCATGTATATTTTTCTGGTATGTCATATTGAGAAATAACGGCATTTAGCTAAATAACTAAATAAGTTCAATAAGAATAGTTGGAAACCCGGGGAAGATAAAAGAGTACCGAAAGTTATAAATATATCAAGCACGTGTCTGCTTTATTTCTCGCTAAACACGAAACGTTAAAGAAAATATACGTACCAGAAGAAACGCGATAATACCAATAAATTAGGAGATCGAATAATAAAGATCGAAAAGAGCGGCAAGATGACCGGGATTAATAAGCGGCCTCATTTTTACGACTCATAAAAGAATTAGTGTCCGCCCGAGTGTCGGAAGCAAGACATCGACGCCGAAGCAATGCTCGTTAACAGCATCGAAATCGAAGTATCCGAATTAATACTTCGGATACCGCGGGGCGTCCTCGGTCCTCGGGCGTCCCTAGGCGTCGCGCGGAATCCTGTCGGAGGAGAATCGAGAATCCCTGCCGGCTCGGAAGTCGATGGTGGGGGGAACGGTGTCGGTCCGTCGGGCCAATGACGTGTGCGCAATGCGCGGCGCGGATGCGCACGGGACCGCGGCCGCGGAGCACCCTCAGAGCGAGCGTGGACGTCCGCCGAGGTACACCTGGCCCGGTGCTCCCCGTACACACGGATTCTCGGCGTTGCCCTTCGTGCCTGACGTCGCGCGAACGTGAGACACCTCGCGCGTGGATTTCGCGGGACGATCGCGCCACGCTCGCACGCGAGTTCTTCACCGATCCTCCCCCCTCCCCCCTTGCCACCCACTCGGAGCGGCGTCCTTCGTCGCGCGCGCGAGAAGCGGAATCTCCGCGAGATCCGCGCGCGCGCTGGTTCCTCTCCGCTCCGGAGTTCCCGACAATCGACGTGGAGCAGAGCGGCCACGACTCGGAGCGCTACGCACGCGTTGTCCCGAGCGAAAAGAAAGAGAAAAGAAAGTGACACTGAGAAACCGGAAACGGAAGGAGGTAAACGCCGCCGCCGTCACCGCCGCCGCGCGATATCGCAATATCGTTCGCCGCAGGACACTTCGATCACGAATTTATCATTCTCGCTCCCCGGGCGAAGACGCGCGGACGCCGAGGACGGTGGCATGCCCGGTAGTGCAGTGAGAGAAAACAGTGCGCTGTTCCGCGTCTGCGAAACAAGGGGCCGCGTATCACGGCGTGCGTAACGGCGTGATCGCGCACACGTGAATCGTGGCTCGCGTACAACGTCGTCCCCCTCGGCACCGATAGCGGGTCGTACGATAGCGGAATGTAAATACGCGCGCGACCGCGACCCGACCCGCCGCGCCGCGCCGCGCTGTTGTTGTTGTTGCTCGCCGGATTATTGCCGATGTATTCGGAATCGGAATCGGAATCGGAATCGGAATCGCTCGCTCGGTGGTGATTTCAGAGTGCTCGCGCGCGCACCGTTCGAGAGCCTGACTTTGCGGACGCCTTTGGGATTCCTTCGCTCGAGAGGTACGTCACATTGCAATTTAGAGATGGCACATAGGGTGCCAGTAGACATTTAATTTTTTTACAATCGCAGTTTGATGAATCCGGAGTCGAGTTTTAAATGGGAGATGTTTGCTTTCAATTGCAAGTATCTTGGATTGAATTTAAAATTCCTTTAAATTCCTGGAATAAATTGTGTCTATACGCGAAGGCAAAAATATTATTCTCCTGCTCAGAGAAGCGATTTCTTAAAATTTTAGATTTCTTCTTGCAAGTGACGGTTATCTTTGCAAAGAACATTTTCTTAAGGGTAATCTTAAAATCGGAGTTAGATAGAAGCCTGTTGAAAAGTTCACAGTTTAATAATAAAGTTAAAAAGTTCATAACTTTTAACTAAGTTAATTTGTAATAATTTAATTTTTAACTTTAATTAGTTATTTTTGAAATACATAAACTTTAATTTATCAACTATTTTCCCCAAGTTAAAAATTTATTTGCGTGAGAAAGAAAAAAGTTTATGAAAGAAAAAAATACATTTTCTCATGAAAAACGATATTGTATTTATTTCATATAAACTTAATTTGCAAATAAAATATTAAATTTGTTTGATGACACATATTATAATTGTTTTTTGCGTAATCTGACTGTAGAAACTTGCAAATTTCTAATTAAATATAAATACTGCTTTTGAAAATTAATTTTTTACTTAATTTAATTAATGTAACTTTTAACGTAATTAAATTAATTTTATAAGCCTTTACTTTAACTTAATTTAGTTAATAAAATATATTGACTTACCCAAACCTGTTTAAAATACCCTTAATATTTACTTGAGTAATATTTACTTAAAATAAACTTCTACATAATACACACACAGAAAAATATGTATTTAAATTAAGTAAATATTATGTATTTTAAATATTTCACATGTTTATATTTCGGCAAATCTATAAGTTGATCATAAGCATCACATTCATTCGAAATATTATTTTAAATCTTAGTAATTTATTACTTGAATCAAGAATATTAAGTTAAAACAAAAATTCAATTTGCTTTTTATTCTGACTTTTCTTAAAAACGGTTTTATAATATTCTTTGAAAAAATATAAATCTTTTTTTTTTAGTATACAAATAATAAATTTTTTTACAACTTGTGATTATATTTTGAGATAATTATCCAGAAAATATTATTTGGCGAAGACAATCGTTATTTACAAGAAGAAAAAAAGTAAATTGTATAAACGCTTTCCTTAGCAATAGAATTGATATTTTTCTGTTTGTTAAGACATTAAAAATTTTATTGCGTTAGAATAGTTTAATTTACAAACTGTGTTTTCCTTTCTTTATGAAAAATCTTGTAAAATATTAACGATTCGATAATGTTACGGTTGAAAAAATGACTCTCGATTAATCAAAGCTTCCACACTGAGAAAAAGCATTTTATTCAAGTCAAAATATTTAATATTATTTTCTTTAAATAAATATTAGTTAGTACAAAATAATTTTCGAACTTAGCAAATCGAGGAAATGATGTTAAAATAAATATATTTACTTGAATATAAAAAAAATACTTTTTCCAGTGTATCAAGAAAAGAAAAGATAAAACTTTGAATGCTATAAATATTAATATTTTGTATCAAGTATTCATCAAGGAAAAATTAATCTCGAGGGGTACAAAGTTTAAATGCATAAAATTTGTGGTTGAAATATTATCTTGTTTCTCGGAGTCGTTCTATATGTATATACAGTGTTACATACCGCAGGTAAACCGCTGAAGAATTTTACTCTACAAGGTCTCAGGACAATAGTAGAAATTGATAGGTATTACTAAAACGACAAATGACTGAACAAGTTCGTACAGTTTGCGGTTTACCGCTCGATTTTCCAGAAGAAATATTTCTTAAGCGAACTATCATTCATGAGTCATTCGCTATGTAATAACATGTATACATTACCGTCGGAAAGTTTTAAACCAAGAATTTATATGTTACTATTTTCAAAGTGGGTTAATGTCAGGGTTGTGCCGTATATTTCGAGATTACGTCTACATGGATTTGCGGATTGTTTATGCTACACTGAGAGAAATATTTGGTGAGATGAACCAAATGTTTAATTAAATAGTGATCAAATAAATTTTATAATCTTAATTACTAAATATGTAGTTGTTTTGATCAAACAGTCTGTAGCCTTAACTAAATAAATGTTTTTATATAATTTATAATCAAATTGTTCGTTAAATGTAACGTTTTCGGTATCAGTAACAACAAAATTCATTTGATCACTATTTAACTATTGTAATTAATTGATGTTTGATTAAGATTTCTCTCAATGTATGTTCACATGAACCTTTCTCATGTAGATTGTAGATAATACAGGCAATGTAAATTAAAATTTGTAAATTCTATCACATAGAAAAAAGTATATATATAGTATACAAAAGTTAAAATTGTCAATGTATCTTTAGTATCGATACAATAAAAATATATGTTATTAAAAATAAACAAACGCACTATCATTGTCACAATTTCTGATGAAATCTGAATTTTTTATAATCCATAGTATACTGTTTACGTAGATGTACACAGAAAAAAAATTAATATCAAATCAACAATCTTTGTTTCATATATAAGCAAGAATACAAATCTTCTTCGAAAAATTTATAATTTTAAACAGACACGATTTGCTTACATGAAGAGAAAAATGTTCTTGATGTAAGCAAATTATGTCTGTTTAAGATTATAAATTCTTTTAAGAAGATTTTATATCTTTGCTTATGTATGAAATAAAGATTGATTTAATAATAAATTTTTTTCTGTGTACGTAAAAGAGTTTACATAAAGTTTACGTTGCATACGCGTTATATAGATTATTTATATTTTATGCGTAAATGTCCAACCCTAGTTAATACTGCCCAAATGATCAACTTGTTGAGAGTTTGAGCGAATTATTGACAATAATAATTATTAATAACATCAAATTTTAATAAGCAGAATCTGATTGTTTTAAAAAATATTAATTAAAAAATAGTAACATTCCACATAAACAAAAAAATTTTTTTTAATTTTAGAAGATCTTGTGCAATACTTTGAGATGTCATTTCAGATATCTGTGAAGAAAATTGAAGATATCTTTCAAAAATCTAATGAACATCTTGTTCGACAAATATCTCGAAAAATATCTTTTAAGATGTCTTTTAAAAGTCTTTTAGAAATTTTTAAATATGACAGTATTACGTAACGGCACATGAAAAAGATTTCTGTATAATATTTAAATATTATGTTTTATTGGCTATAAAGTATTACGACATTTTTTTTATGTCAGCGGTTTACCTCTCCGATTATATATATTTAATTTTACAAATTTAATTCATAAAAGATTTTGAATAAATTTTTCACCGGAGTTTCGATGTTTGAAAATTTTTGCCGAGATACGCGAGATTTTCTGCGTAACGTTAGATAAATTCGTGCATCAGTAGCAGGCGGATCGAACAACTGTATGTGGGATCTACGGGGTCTCATGGGACAATACAAAAATATTGACGAAATGTAGAGTGCAGTGAACCCATCTGGCGTCGAGCGGTCTACACGCGCCTGTTTACATTTTTGAATTTATTTGGCGCAAGAAATGTTTGCTTAGCGCTCACGTACGTGATAAACCATGCAAATGTTTTTTCAAAGTATTACGTCTGCGACGATATCAATTTTTTATTTTATTTTGAAGCCAAGTTTAATTTCGTGAAGAGAATATTGCGCGAAATGCCGTAACTGCAGATATATTCGACGAACGCTCGGAGCATATCCGATTACGAAATGTTCATCATATGACTGAGTTCGCGGTTGATCTGAGTCATTTAATTCGCTCACAAAGGGTCGGGCGTGCAATAAATTCCAGATATAAGATAAACACAACGTACATGAAACGTATCTCACACGTGTCCAAAATCGGGACTTAAAATGTTTTAAACACATCTTTAAAATGTTTTATGATATGGTGTCTAAAAAAATTTCTAGGTCAAGGTTTGAAAAAAGCGGGATTTTTTTTAAAGATCAGCTCAGTGAATTTTTCCGAATTTTATGCGTTTTAACTTTTTATAGTCCACTAATGATTAACAAAATTTGCTATTTAATTGATATTGCCATTATGAATTAATTTCAATTTAATTAATTAATTAATATCTATTATTGATTAACAATAGACATACATATATCTGTAGAGGATAAATCGACTTTGTTTTTTATTCAATTCATATTATTGCAAAAAAATAATTCTATCACGTATGATGTTTTACAATGTTTGTTATATTACAGATTTTTTTGTAAATTGCTAAAAATAATAAAAAATGGAGTTTTTGTTTTACTACAATTAGTATTTGAAGAAAGATGAAAATTGAAACAAAACTAAATTAAGTTAACATTTCTTTTATTCTTTAAAAAATCGAAGAAATAAGTTCATTGAATCGGTGTTTGTAGGTAAATTTTTTAAGAACGTTTTTTTTTAGTGAGCCTAACCTAATAAAACTTTGTGGCTTTTATTGGGTTAAGCCTACCTCGTCAAACTCTCTTTAAGACGTCTCGTGTCCCGACTTTGGACATAGTGATATTATTAGAAAGTTAAAATCTTAATTATTTTAGCACAATTTATTTTAAAGTCCCAATTGAAGTGGATTTCTGTTTCGACACAGAGAAAAATAATTTGCTAGCATAGCAAATTTTACGCTGCTGTAGCAAAAGCCGTCAGTTATTACATAGATAGCAAAGAGATTAGTTAAGAGTATCGGTTGATATTGGTTGCGCTCAGCGGAAAAAGCGGCTTTGTAACTGTTATAAAATTCTTTGATGTGCTTGGTTTATACATTCACATCCGGCAAAAACCAAGGACAATAACCAATCGTATTAAAGAATCTTACAGTTTTAAAGCTGCTTTTTTGTTGAATCAGCCACTTGCTAGCTGCAAGAGTTTGCTGAAACTACAAATTATTCTGCCGTGAGAAAAAATTCATTGAATCACGGATTCAAGTCTGTATAAGCTCATTTTTACGAACATTAATATTTTTGCTGTAACAGCAAAAGTATTTGCTAAAAATATATTATATTATTTTGCTTTAACAACAAATTAATGCGCTCTACTAATGAATAATTTCTAAAATTATACTTGTCATCTAAATTTTGTCTTACAAATATGCAATGGCAAGAACAATTTTGCTACTATAGCAAAATTATTTTTCCGCGTGGAGATGCGACCGTAACATGCGATATCTGCTTATTATAAAACACTTTAACGATCTTCGAAGAATTAACGAGTAATAAAATCATCCTTGAAATCAGTTGAAGTATATATAGTAACGTATTACATTTATTTTGCTTCACGTTATTCATTTAATTTTGCAAAATAGAGAGAATATTCCACATGCGATATATTTTTCACATGAAACGTCAAATGGTAATAAAAATACTATCTTTTCATATCACGATTTATTCAACCGTTAAGCAAAATTAAAAAAATATATTTTTTTTGTGTAATAAAAAAAATACATTTCTATATGAATTGACACGAGAAATAACGATGTCATCAATAACAAGCTCAGTAAGCTTTTCTTACCATTGTGTCCCTCGATTTTAACGTTTCTGACAGTGGAAGGTTTAATTAAAAGAGCCACATTAACGAGACTCGTACAACGCAATATTGATTCTCGGTGAGACGTGAGCGCCCGTTAAATTTCCAACTGTCTCATTACTTTTTGCGTTGCGCTTTTTGCGCGCCTACGACGAGGCGTCGTCTCGCGCATTCGGCGCGGACCGCGACGTCGATCGACCGTAATTAAGATCGATAGGATTTTTGTCGAGCGTGAGACTACGGGCGACAGGGTTATCCCGTGTACATACACACGTGTCGCACGTGCCTCGCCGCAGGAAGGATTATTACGCTCTCGAAGTGGCGTGTGAGAGAGGGTCGGCGCGGAGAGACCGAGCGCGTGTTTCCAAATCGCGTACAACGGCACCGTTGTCCTCTCATCCCGATTTAGACCCCACTCGCGCCGCCGTGACGCATACGTTTCGTCACTGTAAACAGTCTCCGGATCTCGTCGTTGCGTGTTCCTTTCTTGCAACCAAGAGAGAGAGAGAGAGAGAGAGAGAGAGAGAGAGAGAAAGAAAGAGAAACCGAGAAGGCGTGAGCTTAGCTTGCGCCGTCGCGCAATATAGGGGCAAAGTACATTGAGCGAATGTGCCGAGTGCACATTCATGGAAACCTCTCGCTGATTGATCACTTTAGATGCGCCGTCGGGAACAAGGGTCGGCACTACAATGCGCTCGCGTGTCTCGGAGTAGCGTAAAACGGGCGGAGTGGAGCAGCCAACTCTTTTCAAATATATCGATTCGCTGAGGCGTGTAATTCCGGGACTGAATCGAGCTATTTATGAATAGACGCTTATCGAAAACGTCTATTTTTTGTCGCGTAACTTATACGCGAGCGAGCGCTTACCTTTGAAAGATATGCGAGGCTATTATCATTTATATCTTGATTTATATCGCCTTATAAATCAGATTGATGTATATATACGATTTATATTGCGTACGATTTGTGTATGATTTATGATAATTCCTAGATAATATTGTCGCTTGGAGAATTTTATTACGCAAGATCTTTTGCAAATTTGATACTTCTGCACGTTGCACGGGGCGAGCTGCGAGGAACGACTTCTTCATGCATTGTAGATTTTGTCGATGGAAACGAAAACAGTACGGTTAAAATGTAGCGTACAGGGGCAATTGTTTCGGTCGTTATTCTTCCGGTGCGAGGACGGCTCGTTTCAATCACGTGGAAAACACGAGAGTAAACTGCGTGCTCTGCGAAAATACGTTACCGCCGTCATACGCTCCAGGGGTGGTCGACCTGGCGAAAGTGAGTAATCCCTAGCACGCATGCTCCGATCCCCCCCTAATATCGTAAGATACCGCCAGACTTGAATGAGAGGGGTAGACGACGGTGAGAATGTCGGTGTGCTCTTCTTCACCCCTGGTAGATAATATTTACCATCCTTTTCCTATCTCGACGTACACAGGCGCGCACGGTTAACGAACACCCGCGGCGGGTTGTTGATAGGTGGACTTTACCGCTACTTATGAGGGGCTGAGAGCCTGGTGGTGGTTCGTTTTACAGCGCCGCGACTTTCTCTGAAAGGCGGCTTCCGGAATATGAGAGCTACATAGCTTTATCCTGGAGAACGCCCAACATTCCGCGGAGCATCTGGCCTTCCGAAATGAAAAATTGTTAAGCTAGACTTTCTTTAGATCGTTACTTGGGAAGGTTATGAGAACGAACGAACACGTATATTTTAAACAATTTTAAATCGTGACGTAGGAAAATTTGTGTCTTGATCGTACGGTCATATTATTTGTAACAATGTTGGGCATTAATCATTTTATTTGTTTATTAATTAAAATAATTGATTAATAATCTATAATATATGTAATTATAACGAATGTAGTCAATTAATAAAATTAATTGTTGACAATTTTGTATAATTTATCGATTTTCTCTTAACAAACATAACCGATTAAAAATTAATGATAATCACTCTTTTGATTGATTTATTAAGTTATTGAAAGAATAAATTAAATACCGTTGATTAAGAAAAATAATTGATCGTTAATCACACATTAATTTGTAATCACATTTAAAAAATTATATTTATAATTATATATAATAATAATGTTTATAATTTATAGGGAATTATTAATCAATAAATTGGTTAATAATTTAATCCAACTAAATTTGATCCAACTCTCGTAATCACGTGTTTCGTGATTCTCATTTGTATTTATATTTGGAATTTTAAGAATGTTTTGGCCATACAATACGAGCTAAAATTTATTTTGAAATCTGAAGGCTTCTTATAGGTTTATTCTTTTTTTCTAATCAACAAAACATTTTGATCGCAAATGTTCGAATTTTGGTTTTCAATCAACTGCAAAGAAGAAAATGAAAAATTTGGTGTATAATAATTTTTGCAGTGAAAATATTCTGATCATATTCCGCTGCAGTTTTAAATAAATAACTTTTAAACAAGTAAGTTAATTTTAAATGAATTTTTGCATAAAAGTTTATCAAAGTTATATAAGTATATGTAAGAACTTTTATTTAATTCGTAATGTTACTTTCTCATCAAATTTACAAATGAGTAGGACGAAACGCGATTTTACATAAGAATCACAAGAGTATACGAAACATTAAATAACTTTTAAACCAATGAGAGAATTATGCTAAAATTTTACATAAATACTTAAACATATTAACAATAGTTTGGAGATACGTGTGTTGGGTTTTATTAAAAGGTTTTATTAAAGTATCTGAAAGTTTAGATGGATACAGATCTGAAAATAATTTTGTTAAACTATCAATGTAATTAGATTGAACGCTCAAATTAGAACATCAAAACTTTTTGCAGCATGCTGGAACATCCTTCATAATTATTTTGATAGTTGAACCAAATTATTTTCAGATCTGTAACTAACAAAATTTTTAGACACTTCAGTGAAATAGTTCTTTTGCAGAAGGTTTACTTTACATAACGCGCCGTAAATGGTCGCAATATGCAATTTTATAAAGGGAAGCAATATTTTAACTGGCGCGCACGCGGGAAAAAGAGCGAATTTACTCTCGCTCGGCGTTGCGTGAGGCGAAATTGTACGCATTGAGTTAAAGCCGGTCGATGTAACATCGCGTTATATCGCATTAAAGTTATGTAAGCTCCATAATTCATGGCCGAGGTGGTGAACTAATCGACATCGCCTTACAGAATATATTTACCGACTTCGCTCGTGACATGAAAACAGATTGACGTTACGGACATACCGTCTGAATAAAATCCGCTGGATCTTCCACCTTTTACCTTACACGTATGCCACAACGGATGTAGGTTATGACTTCATATCCTGTTTGTTGAAGCCGTTCCTTTCGCGAGAAGATTTTCGACTGCATGAACGCTTCCTGATCGATTTTACGTCGTTCGAAAACGTCTGCAAGATCATGCCTTCCACTATGTCGACGCAGCAAATTATCGTACAGCAACCTAGCGATATGTCGGACTTATTTCGACAAAGCCTTTGAGAAATTCGAGAAAATTTCATATAATTCAATAAATATGTCAATGCCAGATCAAGCTAATTACCTCTGACGTATTTTTGCGATGTTTAACATTTCAGATTTAAATCGTTCTATTCCTCTAGTCACATTTACGCGTACCTTTGTTTTCATTCTAATGTTAGAACTTATATGTCACATTTGCTACTAAATATGGACGATACTTTTATTTCCATCACCACGCTCGGAATATCGACAATGTTTCACTTTAACTGCAACACTTTCGACTTACAGTATTATGTGAATCTATAAACACGCAACGACCTCAACAACGACTGAACTTGTATATACATTCGTCTCAAATCTACTTATGTATGTTATTAATAGCGCGACACTGACGATGACCCAATGCGGAGATAAAAACGTTTGTTAAACATTGTAGAAATACATTATAGAGATAATTAGCACGATGATCTGGCGTTTGACTATCTTAGCTTCTTGATATATTAATTGAACTTTACCCCTCTTAGCCTTGTTATAATTTTTTTGTTTCTTTTTTATTTCGTATAATTGTTTACAATATTACTACGCATAATTCCGCCCGAGAATAACCGGGAAGAAGAGTTTATACAACTCGATTGATAAAAAAAGAAAACTGGCTGATCTCGTTATTCAACGAGACATATTCCTGTTGTTCAACGCTGAAACGTCGCCGAGCAAGATGTTGAAGTGAATTCGCGTTTTTGCCGACTTGAGGAAAACTTTAAGGAAATTTAATCTTCACGCGGAAGAGGAACAGTAAATTGCTCGCTAAAGTCTAAAGTACACAATTATTCTCGAGCTTGATATCTGTAGGACGGCAAAACCCGAAAGGATATGAGGGTTGCCGGGATGTTTTAGATAATTTACTGTATATTTACCGGTGAGCACACACTTCTCTTGAACGAGCCTCATTTCTGCGACAACGGAGATAGTGAAGACCGCGGTTTTACCACAGTAAACGAATTTGTTATCGTGCAGTTTATGACAGTCTCTAGACAGCGACACGCAACATCGTCAACATTTTCCAGACAAAAACGCGCCTGTATCTTGCTAACGTGATGAAAAGTTGGTAACCATAAATCCGTTAGTTTTTAAGATATCAAAAAACTAACATGATATCTGCAAGACGAAAAGTTTATTACGAAAATTATGCAATACTTTTTATCCATTTTTTTTACACTGTAAATCAGTATTCACCTTCTTCGTGTGCTTTCCAAACGATCATTACTGCACAAGTTTATATTGTTTAATCTAAAGAAGAAAAACAGTATTTGCGTATCAATAATTTCAAAAATTGATTGTCGCGAAGGAATAAAACTTTTATAAAGTTTATAATCGAGATTTATTCATCGTAAACAAAATTCGGAAAAAATGATTTTTCCTGTACGAATGTATCTCCATTTTGCTGATACGATACATATTAAGTTGATTTTGATCAAGATTGAGAGCTTGATTTTATACTTATCGAAATACAAATCAAGTTTGATCCTACATCCGTTAATGGATATATTAGCTATCGATGCGCTCGATAAAGTTCGATTAAGGGCGAATTATTGTGCTCTATAGGTACGTCAATCTATTCTACTACATTATATGGTGAATAGTTAATAATAAGCGGTATTATGTTCTTTGTTGTATAACGCGAGAAGCAATGGGCGTGGCGCGAATCGCAGCATTGGTTTTCGTGATATCAGTTGACCTCAATGAAATGATACTTATATGACAAATTGACTCTTATTTCTTCGGATCAGTATCGAGACTTAATCAATTGTTTGATTAATAATTACCACTAAAAATTTAATTTTTAATTATAATAGGCGTTAAAAATTTGTTATAATAATTGCCTTGAAATAAATCTTAGGCATTTATTAAATTTTTAGTCAATAAAATAAACCGATTAAAACAAATTGTTGTATTGTGATTGTGATTAATTTCATTGATTGATTGAAAATAATTAACTACTGCTGATTACAAAATTAGCTGTTAATTATTAATTCGTTCGTTTATCACTAATTTGTAGCGTTGATTGATAGCTGAATAGCATTGATTAATGCAGTAAATAAAATAACTGATCAAGTCACATATAATTTAAATATCTTTTCGATATGACAAACACATTCTTTAAGTGCATATATAAATATAGTTCTTGAAATGTGATTATAAAAATAAGTGATTAACGATTTATTGTTTTTTCAATCAACGTTATTTGACTTATTTCAATAATCGATTGAATCAATCGTGATTACGTTTATTATTAATTTTTAATCGATTACTTTAGTTAGGTGAAAACTTAATCGATTATGTATATGAAGTTGTTCGATAATTTTGATTATTTTAATGCTCAACGCTCTGTTTCGCGGACGCGGAACGATCTTGATTATTTACTCGCTAATGACACGGACCATTTTGAAGATCTCTGCTTTATATGTCACACTGCCGTTGGACACAAGCCGAAAGAGAGCTTCTATTGATTCGATCGCCAAGCCCACGTTGACAGTGGCGAGTTAATTCAAAACGGTAGAAAAATAATAATTATATCGTGTCACTTTTCAAATATACAATAAATGTGTGTATACTTTGTGTCAATATATGAAGAATGATTCTTTCTTTCATCGTTTTGAATTAAGTCACCATTGCCAACACGGACTTGACACTCGAGCCAGCGCGGGGGCCCTAACAATAAACGGCGTTATATTCTTCTTCGTTGTATAAGTTGGTGTATGGTGTATAAGCAATGGGCGTGGCGCAAACCGCAGCACTCCGGCTTTTGTGTTATGGTACACGTACGCGCCCGCCTTTTGTTGTACGCTGCCGTAAGTCGTTCTAGATATCCCGGAGCCGATCGTATCCAAGACGGACGAGAAAGAGGTGGAGGTGGAGGAGGAAGAGAAGGAAGAGGAGGAGGAGGAGGAAGAGGAGAGGCTGTGTGTGAAAGAGCGCCCGGGACATATCGCGAGTAATGAAGGTACGAGAGAAGAAAGAACTTGCACGGATGCCGACACGGTGCGGTATCGCGTATCGATCGCCACGTGTTATTTTCTCGATTACTCGCGACGCGAGTCACGATCGACAGTTGTTGCATCGCAATTGTCGCCTGGCGGTAACGGCCGGTCCATATCGTTGTCTTGCGTTAACGTCCTGTTTCCCGCCTTCTTTCTCTTCTTCTCGTAAACCGTTTCCATTTGTGGCACGGTTAACGCGAGACCATACGCGCGCGTACGGAAATACGGCTCGGCTCAATGGACGACTCAATACTCGCGTGTACTTGTTACTATTTCTGTTTCAGTCCGTAGTAAAACGAACGCAAAGTCCGAGAGACATGTCTCGATTCAATAAAGGCAAAAGCGGTTTAGCTCGTAGTTACGAATACTTCCAAGTGTTCGTTTTTTATTTAAGTAAAATGAAATCTTATATGGAAATCTCTCTCCATACACAAGATAATACAATAAATTTGTGATAGTGTTTGATGTATTAGAATTTATATTGATACTAATATTTATGTTTTTAATTTTTTTACTAAATATCAATGAAAAATTAAACTTGCATTTTTGATGCAGGTTAAATTTTCAATTTTCCGTAATACTAGAAGTTACTATTTCAAATTAGAGCTCGAGCTCTAGCGCGAGCTAAAAGATTCAATCACCTATTGCTTAAATTTTAAATAGTTTAAGTAAATAAATGAGCATCTTTCCGTTTCGAATATTTTCACTGACAATGAGAAAAAAGATTGGTAAAAACCTACTAAATGCATAGTGAAATAGTATCAATTAAATATTTGGTTAATGTAACCAAAAATAGTTTTACTTTTCTAAATATTTAATAATTTATATCAGATTTGATAATACATACTAAACATTTAGAAAAATAAAATTATTGTTGGTTATGCTGACAAAATATTTAATCGGTACTGTTTCACTATACATTTGGTAATTATAACCAGACTTTTTCTTCAGTGTTGGACAGTTCGGACAGTTTCAGTTAAACAGTGACCGTTTTGTAATGTCTATAAGGTAAATGTACGGAATTGTGCCATTGACCCTAATGACGCCACCGCAATTGATTTTGGGCTCGTAATAAAACACAGTTGATTAAAAGTGTCTAAACATTACCGGAAAGCAGTCGTCAAAGTCTATCAAATGACTCTGTCAAAATAAATAAACGGATATAATGTGATTTTTCGTGCAATGTGCATGGTTCCCAAAAATCCATGTCGAGAATCTATCACTTTTAATTGTCAATGGCTAAATTTATTCCTAAATTGTTACTAAGACAATGTAATTTGTAGAATAATAAAATTAAATAATTTTGAATTATAATACAAATGTTTTATTTTTGTACAATTAATATGTGTAAAAAATAATAAAATAGTAAATTATCATTTAATTACATGTTTTTTGTAAAATATAAAATATATTAATAGGGGTGTCCAACACACAGAAGGATGGCGTCATTTGGTTACACACTAGTGGCGCATTTACGAAACAATATAGAATTTTGATGGTGTAATTCAGAATATTTACATTCATACTTAATTCTTTTGCACATAAAAAAATTTTTGTTTATTTTCAACTTTTATATACGTTTTCGCTAAATTACAATAGTAACTTTAGAAAAAATCATAGTCTTATCTAACATCACTTAATTTTTTTTCAAAGAACCTGTCGAAAATTAATCTTTACTCTTAAAGTGGAATAATTCTGTACATTTACCTTAAGTCGTGTCTAAAATTCAGACAATTCGGGTGGTAAGAAGATTGGCAACGTATTAGATAAAAAGTAGTTTTTCATAAGTTTTTTTTTCCACAGTACGTCGAAAGATTTAGGTTCGAACCATAATAATTTTAAATTTTCATATTTAAAGTAAGTTGAAATAGTTTTACAAGCTCAAACTATTTGACGTTCGATCTTGAGATTCGAACTATTTGATCACCTGGTGTTTCCGAGCACTAGTCTAAATTGGAAACGTGATATTAACTTTGTTTCGTTGCTAACGCGACTCAGTCTGTCCAGGGAACGGACGAAACACGTTTATAACAATCGATAATCGGTTCTACTCAAATTTTACGGCGATTTATCGCAATAAACAGTCGCGGAGCGTAGTGCATTGGCCGGAACAATTGGCGCGGGACTGCAGAGAGCGTAATTAAAACGCAGTAAATTTTAGCGTGCGCAAGCGAAATACTCGGATGTTTCGTACGGCCTCGCGTATCGATCCCACCTCGCTCATTGTCGACGATTAATTGCACAGCAGAATCTCCGGGTGTCTGTACAATCGCAAACATGTAATTTAATCAACGAATTCGTCACATGTCGTGCCGTAGTTATAACGATGGTTATGTTTCCGGAATTCACAATGGTCACCGTGTTTTAATTCTAATTATCGGCTGACTATCGATTTCATTGATATTTTGTTATCAGAGAATTCCAATTTTTGACATCCGATGTAACTATAAGCAGTTACACGACGAATGTATTAACTTCGCTTTCCGCGATTCTATTTTGTATAATAGTTGCTCTATTTTATAAAGTCCTTCTCGTTCTTTGTCCTTTCGATTTCCTACGTTTGTTGGATCATCCACAATTTTATTTTTCTACAACACTTAATTTGTATTCTTTCATCTCATTAACCTGAAGAAAGCTAGAAGATTTATAAATTGTTGAGAGTGAGCCTCAGCGATGCGAATAAAAGTCAATGGATGAACTTGACGCGATTTTCCACGATCGCGAGACGATCGTGAGGATTCCGCAGTTGCAACTATCGACGCGTTTAATGCAAAGGTGGGGAAAATCGGATTTTCACACAAGAAAATCTTTTGAAGCGAATGAAGCGTACATTCAATATCTGTCGTACTCTGAAAATCTGTGCGCGAGTGTCGTATTCGTAAGCAAATACAGTTGATCGGAGGAGCACCGTGCAGATGTATGCGCGAGGCGAAGGAGAACGAAAAGCCGGTCCTTGGTGGAACACCTGCTCCACAGGTATGCGATCCTCTCCACTGTTCTTCGCGCCTGTCCGCCGCATATATGCCTCCCAACATTCTTCCATCTCGCTCAGCGCGATCGGTTCAGGACTGACAGTGATCGAGAAACTAAATCCACATTGTTGAGTGAAAGTCGCAGGATAACTTCGTCGAGCGTGTCGCATTAAATTAACTTTGGTTGCATCGGTTACTCAAGTATTCATAAATCCTTTAATTTTTCCGGGCTGACTACCCGAAGGAGGCAGAATGCAAATTAAATGATGGTAAAATGTAAATTTGTAGAGGAACCAATAGCGGTGTCGCATTGCTACATCTTTTATTAAAATGATTTATGTGAAAAATGTAGCGATGTTGTTATAAAGTTTTATTACATATATCAAGATGAGATAAATTTTACTCTAGATGCTGTATGCAGAATAACATCTATCGCATGTTGATGTGGTAATGTAAAAACTTTACTACAACATTGTTGCGCATTTTTTATTTTTATTTTTTTTTTTTTTATTGCACGTTGCGACATTAATGTAATTCGTGTCAAGAAAATTAATACGGAGTTTACAGAACCACGCAAATTAGATTTCAAAATTTAAGCCGTCTCGGGAAGTTTGATGGCTTTTGTAAAAGAAACGGTCCGCGATATCCACAATCTTCACGATTATCGAACGGACACGAAAGGCACATACTGATTTAAATTACCGCACAATAGCGTCGCCTGCAGGAAACCTGTTTGCCGGGTGTTCGGCCTGTTCTTGCGTAGCCGTACAATATTTGAAGGACTTGAGGCACTGCCAGACCACAGACTTGCTAAACCACATGAAGCAATTTTGACAGGAATCGAGAAAGGCCATTAAATTATTAATGACTTTTAACATGATGTATAAACCCTTATAAATTTCTCCTCAATTACTCTTTAGCGGACCCTATCCGAGAGAAGTAAAATTTTTGTTCACTCGAATTTATTATAACGTAATTTATAAATGAATGTATTTTAAAAATTCCACGCGATTTGCTTTGATGCGATTTGTTAGTCCCTCAATCGTTGTAAAACTGTTTGTGGAAAAAATGTATGAAAGATATTTTTCAAATCGCTTATTCGTTATTAAACGCTCTGTAACAATTGCTGCATATTGTATTCGAAAATTACATAAGTACGCATGCATTGGGAAATCATACAAATTGCACAAAATTGAACGTTTTGATATTGAATGTTTGGTTGTTTTTACATTAAACAAAACATATTCTGTTACAATGATTTGTCTACAGTCTGAATTACCAGCCAGCTTTTTATCTGCGTTGAAAATTTCATTTTTCAACGGTTACACCGTTACCATGCTCCAATTTTTCTTCAAGTTTTCTCTTTGCGTTCTGCGTGATACGCTTTTCTGCCATTCGTTTAATGAAGTCTCTTATTAGCTTTCGTTGCCCCGTTATTCCAATGTAATTCTTATTTGCATTGCGCGCTTCTCTGTAGTTGGCACTGTCGGTCATTATTCATGAATGCGCATCTATATTTCTTCGATTCTTGCATTTTTGAGTCGATAATCGAAATAATAACTAGTCAATATTCAGACGCGATCAATTATTTTATTATAATTGGATGACGTGAAATACGAATAGTTTGCAAAGTACACGTTATAACGAAATATTTAAACAAAAGGAATTTTAGCAGTCTGTACGCTATTTGCACTGTTACGCCATTGAATTGATGATGATGATGATGATGATGATGATAACAATAATTTTATTCCAGATATGAGATATTATATACATAAAGGAAAATGTGTATGTATGCGAAAATTCCAAGAAGTGAGGCATTAGTGATGTTCACAAGCTTGGACTTTTAATACAATTAATATAGATTTAAAAAATAATAATGCGCTAAAATGTGTGTAGATATAAATGGTGTAAAAGGAAAATAGTACACAGAGAAACAGATTTCTTCAGTTTTAATACTCGCTAGCTTTAGTATTTATTTGATTGAAAGTTGCTAAAAGCTGTTTTGTTGAAACAACATATGCTTATACAAAACATTATTCATTTGAATAAAAATTTTATTGTATAATTCAAAGAACCTCTATTATTTGACAAAAGTAACTCTATTATTGGTTGTACTCATTGATTCAAACATTGATTTGTTTGGCCTATTTCAACTAAATTTGTTTGCATACAATATAATTTATTAAGTTCAAAGAACTCGTTTTCTCCGTGTACACGCACGTATACTTACACACACACATATATGGAGGAGAATATGAACTGTGTAGGTACATATTATGGGTACCCGTATTATTCCCGTTATTAGATAATGAATTACTTATTGAATCATTTATTTAGTAATTTGCCGTTATGTAGTGGTACTAATATGCCAACATATAATAGCTGACATTTGTTACAAGACACTTTTATTTTCGAACATTTGGAAACTTTTGTAAGATACATTTTAATATTCAATTACGCATACTTTCTCATTATTTTTAAATTTGAGCATATTATTACATTAATGTATGTATATTCGAGTGTTTGTTTTTGTTATTTAATTTTTTATTTGGCCTTCAAGTTATGCAAAGTTATACAATAACATAGACCTAGTTGTTAATGTGGGCATAGAAGCATTAATGCTGGCAATACGGGTACTATCGAGATTTTCATATCGAAATATTTCTTCGATAAATCGGTTGTCACTCTAGAGAACTGCATTCAGAGACATAGAGATATTATTTTGGTAGTTTATGAAAGTATATATTTTGGCAGTTTATTTATAATCTATCTTTTAATTGTAAGTCAGCATTTATCTCTTCTATCAATCTTTTTTAAAACTTCGTGGTTATATTGTAACTTTTTCTAACATTTTATTTAAAAAAAAAAATATAATTTTATAACAAGATACTTTTTTTATGCAAAACTTATTTTTAAAATTTATTTCTGCGATGGCCTATATTATCATTACCTGTTTCTTTTCGATCCATTATGCAGTTACATTTTTATAAATTATATCTTAAGTAATATTCCATGATTTTGAGTCTAGAATCTATTAAGTAACACTTTGATGAATATAATCGTTAAATTTTAATACAAAACATTGATTACTAATAGAGTTATTGAATAAAATGTAAATGGATACTTATAACACCACCTTCTCTATTCTACTAATACTTTCCTCTTTTGCGGAGTAAAGGAACGTCTACAATACAGTCGTTACAATGTTACAACGCCGCGATGGACCTATCAGAAAAGAAGAAAAAAACCATGTTTTCTCTTCTTTAATTGGTCCGTGGCAGCGTCTCGTAACATCGGGACTGCATTGTAGACGCTACTTTAAGGCTCTCCGATCGTCTATAATCTGCCTCGTCCCCCAACCTTGTGCTGCTTGCAGCGAATCTTGCAGCTGCATCAATCGTCTTTTTGTACCTTAACACATTGCAAACGAGAGCTACCAAAATTCCCTATCATACAGCACGGGGTATTCTCGAAGCCCGCCGGCAATATGTTTACGTTTGTTAAGAAAACGGACTGTTAATTACTCGACGGATAAGTAACATCCTTCCACTACATTGCTGCATTGTCTCGACATGGGAATAAGGCTAACGGGCTCCTTCCTCGTCGCAAACTCCGCCGCGTTCTCACACGAAATACAAATTTGCGTAAAATTATAACGTAATATCGTTATCCGATAGCGGTACTCGCTTCCACCGTGCACTTCTGCCCCGGAAAGCTCCATCGTCGTTTCTTCCGCAGTCGGTGCGGTTACGCAAGAGGTGGCAAGACTGCGCCAGTAAAGTGCGCGACACGAATTTCCAATCGCGTTCCCCCGTAATTTTTATTTTGCCTTAAACCTCATGGCTCGCGATTATTTCGGACCGAGTAACTTTCACAGAGTTGCTTAATGACGTGGCAGAGCCGGGCAATCACTACGGAACACCTGCCCCGGACGTATTTATGTTAGCGGACTCTCTCTCTCTCTCTCTCTCTCTCTCTCTCTCTCTCTCTTTCTCGCTCGATTCTGACACTGCGTGCTCCGTAAGGTATACGACGAGACGCCTGCCGTCGCCCGTCGTATGCAACTGGCCAGCCAACCTTCGACGCTCCCTTTGAGCGGAATATATCCTTTATGTCGCCGTAAACGAACAGTAATGCGATAACGGTGGTGATAAACGAGTCCAGGCGTCACGGGATACCCTCGCGTCATAAAAATACTGGAGGCGTTCGTATAATACGTCTCTCGTAAAACTTGTTAAATGCGCGATGTCGTATAACGGAATTTTCTAATATCGCGTGTATGCACCTGGGTCGTTGCTCGTTAGAATAAAATTCCAGACTGATCGATTTTTCGTTGATTGCCGTACGCGCGGTCGTGCGACGGTTTTATACGTCGCCCGGCATGCCCGGCTGGACAAACAGATTTACAGTGATGCGGTCTCGGCGATGCACATGGCGCGTGAATTAACGATATCGATGGAACGATAGTAAAGCCCGGAGTGTATATATTGTACGCGGAAAAACAACTGTAATTGTAACACGCGGCAAAAGGCTTGTCCGATTCAGAATCTTTTATGCATAAATTTTAGGATTTATTTTTATCGAAAGAACAATTTATGTAACACAAGTGAACTGAAAGAGTTGTGAGATTTGCCCGACAAGCGCAGGCGAGGGAATATTGTGCGAAATCGCGTGAGAGATTTTATAGATAAGCAATTCATTAAAGAAATGTTAATATGGATATATTATTTTTCATCCTTGAGAGATACTTTTATTACACCGTGACCCCGCGAATCCGCGAATATCGATAATAATTATCCGCGCTGCTCCTTCAAGTGGAAGATCTCGTGGATCGTATATGCAAATCGCGGAAGTTAATATTATCGCGGAAGTTAATGCACATACACATGCGCTCAAAGTGGCCTCCTACGTTCATGTTTTACGAGATTAAGTACGGGTTTAAATTTACAACGTCCGTGGTGTTATCGATTATAGAAGGTATATATCTGGACTAAGACATCATAGACGAGTGCCAAACAAGACGATCGCGTGTTACGAATGTGGAAGAGGTAATTTGAATTCATTGGCACACATACATGATGTAATATATTTTTATTACGTCATAACTACAAAGTGCAGAAACTCATAGAATACATTATACGCTTTATGTAGCGCATAAAAGTATGGTTTTAACAATTGTTTATGTTAACTTGTTGATAATTAATAGAATCTATCGTGGACAATGGTTTATTTTCTTCTTTCATTTAAATTATAATGTTATGCGACGTACAATATACTTTTAATGGATATACATTTTGATCGTGAGATTGCGCACGTTGAATCTCGAAAAATTACGATATTGATTAACGTCGAGTTGTTTGAGTTTGTTCCCACGAGTATTGGGTACTCTAAAACAGGATAATTAATGTCACGGACTATACATTTCTTACATGTGCAGCGCATTACTGGCGAGCGTGCCTGCATCTCCCGACACGTGCTGCGACATTGCTCACACGTGTGCGGTGAGTATGCGTTTCTGTTTTGCATCGAAATGTGACTGTGACTCGTAAGTCTGAAAGTCTGAGAAAAGTCAATACTGCTGCAACCGGATTATCACTGTTTTGCATTAAATATTTATCGACGATACGTTGTTATTAACAAAACAATTCATTTCGCGATTTCTTGATTAAAAATAATTTTAAGTTTATACGGATATATTTTCAATTACTCAAATTTTCCATACACGTGTTACAGGAAATTTGAGTAATTGGGAATTATACAGAACGGCCAGGCAATATGCATAATTTGCAATTTATTTGGTCAAAATGATTAATGGAAAGAATTAATCAAATTTCCCAGTCATTATGCAGATTTCCCAATACTAAATGGTCATTTTGGCAAATTATCTTGTTTGTGTTGATTTTTCCGGCTGTCTTTAGTTTGAATTACACTGAATAATATATTTCACTCTTTCTCTTTCTCAAGTCCGCCCTTCATGACTGAACGTTGTGATCTCTATGTATACTCATGCATACTGCAGAGTGACTGTCTTGGCGAAAGTACCTCCCTCGGTGATTTTCCTTCCGAGAGATGGTGATCGTTTAAAAATTTGATATGGATGGATTAAATCTTGGGATCTTTGTCACAGAGAGCAGACGTGCAACTCTTACACTGCGATCATCACATGAAATTATATTTAATTTAATATATAATGTGAAATGTTATAAAAAATTGTGTGAGTTTGTAATTTTGTAAAGTACAAGTGTGTGAAGAACGTAGAGAGGGGGAGAGGGGATGTATCCTAAATGTATATAACTGAACCCAAACTCATCTTTAGTTTCATAGCAGAAATTGCGACGTGGTCAATCGGGACATATGGTCAATATCAATGCGATCAACTGAAATTGAGTTTGGGTTAAATTATATCCCTCGGATGCAGCCTCCTCTTATTTATAGCGGGGACGGAATCCTCCGTTGCTTACGCGTGTACTTTGCAAAATTACTTCATATGGTTTTGTACAAAGATATTTTCAGTTTTTTAATCACATTTCCTACTTGTCCGAAGGCATTAGGCGTAATGACTCATCATTTTGATTAATTTGAACATTTTTGCTTTAATTATTCAAATGTCCTAAAACAAGTGGGTATTATATGCATATCGGCCGGCCATTATATATAATTACCAAACTAAACAAATTTCCCGTAACATTATATATAAATATATCTACATAAACTTAACACTCGACTTAACATCATTTTGTTAAACGAAACGAAAAATGAATACGTAGCAATGCAAGTGTTATCACTTTATTTTCTGCAAGGTTTGCTTCGAATATATGCGTTCACTGTTCTGGAGTAGTAATATCAGTGAACGATGCTGCGTGAAGTTATGGGGAATCGTTGAATGAAAAACGACCAGGAACCGATCGTCGGAGCGCGAGCACACGCGAGTAGCGTTTATCCTGGATGACAATGGAACGTTTACACCTATTGCACCGTATTTCCAAGAACCGCTGATAGCCAGCATAAAGAGATGGCTTCGGATCGTAATACTCCTTGTATTCAACCGGTTCCACACCGACCGGCGGTGGACGAATGCGAAATGTACAGCGGCGCTATCGCGTGCCTTCCACCTATCTCGTTATATAGGCGACCAGAAGAGAGCAGGAGCGATCTCTATTCACGGGCGAGCCTCTAACTTTCCAGACGACAAAAGTTTATGAAATTCCTGAAAAGCTTGGCCTACGACGTGGACGTCGGCGTGACGGTACGAACGGAACTTTTCGAGCTTTCATCAGGACGTGAGAGAACCTCTTGGTGAGGCCATTTCGCGGCCTGCGCTTTCGCGCGATGACGTTTACTGCGCCGCCTATTGTTTTCATTCATCATAGGCAGCTCGCGATTATTCCATCCTGCCGAGCCAATTCTCGCACCAGCGTTATCATCCAAACGATAGATATCGCTGTCTAAACTCGCATAATGTCTCATCATCCTCGGCGTACGTAGCTCAGCATGAAAAGGCAGTCTGCAATCTAAAATTATTATAGAGCGATTGACCTACATTTCAGAAACTCCAAGGCTAATCTCATCAGGAACTATGAAGTGTCGTTCGCACATGACACAGCGAAACATCTCGTACTTCGCTAAACTGTCGTTAAATCGCTTTGCACTCGATATAACTTGGGCTGCAACGGTTTATAATAACGTTGTTGACTAGATAATAGCACCGTTGTCACCGAACAAGATGGTTGAAGGTTGTTTGCCTGTCAAACGCCTCACCGGACTCTCCCTTCCTATTACCCTCGCACCGTAGCTTCGTGCGCGTTTGGTCTATATTAGACTGCTCTATTCCAAGCTTCAAGTTCGTCGAGTATATCGATGCGAGAAATTGGCGCAACATAGAAACCGTATCCGCTGTGCGGCTACCCATAAACGTTGTCGGCGTTTCCAAGATTAATTATCGCGTCGGTCATCGTTGCAATCATCGCGAGTGCACTCGATTACGCGCGTCTCTTCGGGGTTTTTGATGTATCATACCGTGATGCTTTCTTTTTTTTCGTCTCGTTTTTCCCTTCCCTTCCCCCCACCCGCACCTCTTTTACCACCGAGCGAACGTGCGCAACGTGTGCCGTGCCGGCTTCGCGCTATATCGATCTCAACAGCGACACGATGTAATGCAAAGAACGCATTTGCGCGGGACGAAATTTCCCACGGGCTCGGCAGGCACTTTTCAGGCAGTCCTTTATCTCCGGGCCCACCCTCAAGCTACACGATTCCCGGTAACTTGGCACTGCCGGTAACCCGATAACCCACGCTTAGCTGTGTCTTTGCAAGACCATAGTTTCGTTAGTCCATTGTCCCGCGCAAGTTTGTGTCGTAACCCAACACTTATTGTGCATCTCCCGTCATGTCCGAGTGCCTCTCTGTTGGCAACTGGGATACTTATCAGGCAACGCGTCAAGAAGCACGTTACCCCTCTTTCTAATCTGATTCCGTGTAATTTTCTGCCGACCATCAAAAAATTTCGCCAAGCATTTTCGACGGTGAAAGAAGACCCATTCGATTTACGCGCTGATGACCGAGCATTCAACAAGTAAACGATCTTTATAACTCTTTTAACACTTTATAAAGTCTCATATGCATAATGATATGCTGCGAGGCAACTTGGAATTGTTTGAAAATAATAGCTCAATAGTGATCAATAATGCAGAAATTTAAGGCCGCGTTTGACGATGTATACGAAGCGGTAAAGTAAAACTTTAGAAATATCGATTTCTATGTGACATAGAAAGAGATCGAAACGCGCAAGAGTGTTGCACAATCTATCAAAGATATTTAACTTGGTATCTTTAAGATTTCTTTTTCAATTTTTTTTTTAATTAAAAATGTTTTCGTCCCGTATCAGCGAAGTGTTTCAGTGAAACAACGTAATACACGGCGTTTATGCCAGTTACGATACTATACACCATAAGCAAACCTGCCACGCGAAGGGTCGATGGTAGTTAATGTAAAAACTTGCGTGCTGACCTGCAAGGCTATTTCTAACGGGTCGATATATTCTGCTCCGCGTTGTATATCAGGTAAAGAATACCCGACAGTGGTAGCTAGGGGCCACTGACATGAATTATTACTCCCGACAGGATTCGACAAGCGCGCGCGGGACAAGCACAAATTACTTCCTCGCTTCTTCCATTTCGTACAAATGACGGTGCGTCTTTCACTATCGCGAACGCATTGCCTTAATTTTTATTCGGCACGACAGAAAGGTAGAATCTTATTTCTTAAAGTGAAGTAACGTATCCGTGTAAGAATCACGATCCTGTTAAGCACTGCAGAGTGCTACGCCGGTGAATTGTTGTCTGCCAATTATAGTTTGAGAAGCACAATGATTGATTTATTGGAATACGATGATTGCGAGTTTTTATTTTCGTATTTATTTAACGATTTACGAAATGTTTTGCCGCTATTTCATAAAGTGTTCAGGTTTTTTTTTTTTTATAAAACGTGTCACTTTTGCGTACAAATTTTCGTGTAAAAATATCGGTCTGTCGTCGCGTTTTTATTGCGAGATTGTTGATGACGATAACGACTAATGGAGAGACATTGAAGGGCGATGTTGTACATCAAATATATACGGTGTTTTTCGTACGATCTGTATACATGCAAAAATTGTTCGTACATTTAAATACAAAAGTTGCAGCCTGCACACGGGAAATTTTACATAAACGCGACAGAAGGAGAAATAAAACTGAAGTTTTATTTCGAGTTTTATCGACAGATTTAATCCTCGTGCGCAGACAATGAGGCGGATTATATTTTTTTTTTTTTTTTCTTTCCCTCACGATCACAATTCGAATTTAATTGAATTTTTCCCGCGGGTGTTGGAGATTAATCGGTGGATCATTTGCCGGTTCGCTCCTCGGGTTCATTCCGCCGGATATCCGCTTGACATTGATATATAGCGTCGCGATAAAAATTTTCGTACACGTTACATTCGAATCGATCGTGTTCAGATTTATGTACGATCGTTAGTTGTTTTTGCAAAATATTTTTGTAATAAACGCGGATAAACGCTTGTATGTGATACTGTCGGATGCAAATAAAAGCTTATCTTATTTCGTATCTTAACTACATTAACAATGATTACATGATATCTGCCGACCGTAATGTAGAAGATTAAAGAATAAAACAAATTTAATTACTTTATATCGAAAATACGAAATTTCGTTCGACAAGACAGTAATATAATTTTTACACATATCTTTTCGGGAAATGTTAATTCAAATTGTTTTCTTATATTTTTGCATTCGATATCTTGTATATAAATTTATATACATGTTATTACATTTATTTATTACAGGGGAGAGTTGCCAAATGCGTACCATTTAAATATTTACTATATTTCGCATTTGGTGCTGTTTTGGATGCAAATTTAATCACAAATCAAAATTGTAACTTGATGTTTCCAACATCTATTATCACATTAAGTTTTTCAGCAATAACAAATCAATTTTGAAGCATTGAGAAGAAATGAGCTATTGAGTCTGGCTGTTTATCTTTTGCTGCTATTATTTATAATGTCAATATTACATATTTAATAAACGTATCTATCTAAATTATGACTAGATTACTTTTAGTACCTTTTCCTCGCGTATTTATTCTGTCAATCCTTGCTTATTCTGACAATAGTTTAGATAGGATTAATTATTGTAAAATTAATTATTGTAAAAGAACAGACACTGAAGATGATCCGAACGAAGGAAAACGTACATCTGTTAAATATGTCATATTGACGTTATAAATAATAACGGCAAAAGATAACCAGCCAGACTTTATAGTCATTTCATCTCATTGTTTTAAAATTTGACGAAATTAATATATTTTAACAAATTAAATTGTTATAAGTTGTTCTGCATTGTGCTGCGAAAGATGTGATGTGATTTAAAAAACCAGTCACCTAAATCGTAATTTTTTAAATTGCATTGTCTCTGAAAATATTGAATTTATAAATTAAAATAATTAAAAATGGAATCTTTAACTAATACTAATTTTTTTATTGAGAAAGCGTTATTCAATAATTATTATAAATAACAATAATGAAAATGTAAGGAAATCGAAACCAAACTGCCCTGAATTAATTGTTGTAATAAACACATTTTTATTTATAGTAATTATTATTATTATCACTATTATTAATCTTGCATTTGTATTTGTAGTAAAATTTGTGGTATTACGAATCAGGAATTTTGATAGAATAGAATTTATAAAAGATATTGATTTAATTTTTACAATAATTTGTAAATATGTATATAATGAATGTAAAATACTCTACAAAGTCTACAACAAAATTTGTTTTATCAAAATATAAAAAATTTTAAATAAAATTTTATATTTACACGTTATTATTAGTGTTACATAAGTTGATGAAACGTTTACATTAGATGTATCTGATTTTCTAAAATGTTGCATACAAAATAAGATGGAAATTGTTAAATATTTTTATTTATATTACTTATTTCTTATTTACTTTAGTTTTTATTATTAAATGTTGCTTATATGAAGTAAAAATAGAAAATATTAAAGAGGTACGAATTCGCAGACCGATATGCATTCAGTAACTCTCCTCTATTTTTATGCTTGAAATTTCTTCCTAAGTTCAGATTTTCTTAATAATGAAATCTAATTTACTTTAATGTACTTTGATCACTGATATTCTCGCCTCTACATTGATCCACTGGAACTTCCTTCATCTTCTTGCGCATTGATCCGTAACTGTTCAAAATGTATCAGGTTTTATATTTCGCAGCGACAGGATTGTAACGCATAACTCGCTTCCTGTTTGTATCGTAAATTTGCAGATATTCATCGATAGGAAATGAGCCTGCCTCTCTTGCCTATCTAGCTGTAGTGAGCTTCTTATTCTTGCAAATTACTTTTTAAACAACGTAATATATCTGTCAGTTATACTTGCAAGAAGAAAATAAAAATTGTGAACTACATGGCTATTAAATGCTGCAAATCTTGTATACATTTTTAAAGCTATATAACTGCATCTTATCACGATGAAATAGTTATACACGTAATTAATTTTAATTATTAAAATAATAAGATAAATCTAATAGAATATAATTATTAATGAGAAAACCCTAGAACGATGTACTGTCTGTTTTGTCACAAGAACGACGCATTGCGTTATAACAATTTAACTTTGCGCATAATTTTCATAAAAATGAACTTCAAAACGTATAACAACTTTCTTTTTAATCGAATTTTTAGACAATGAGGAATACGAGCAAATATACATATACAATATACATTAAGGTGGGGCGTGAGATGATGAAGTTTTGTTAATCGAAATTTAATAATGCGCAACAGTTAATATTTTATACTAAGAAGAAATGTGCAAAATCGATTTTGAAATTGATTTCAAACAAAACAATATATATATATATATATATTCTATAAATACATAAGTAGCATTCTTTTAATAAAAACTTTCTTTCCTTTGCACAATTTCCTTAATTTAACGATTTTAACAATTTTTTTCTGTAACGAATCGTAGAGAGGGAAGAAAGTTTTTCTTAAAACAAAAATCTGTTATGTATTAAGCACAACTTCACTTTTTTTGCGTTGTTTTAATATACGTACATATTCATATCACAGTTTCTATTTTTCGAAACACGAAGCCCTCTATCGTGATTGTTCTAACAAATACAAATCAAAAATAGAAACTTTGAATTTAAAGGAAAAAAGTCACCTTTTAAAAACAAATAACACACTTGAGTATGCTCAAAATGAGCTGTTGATTATCAATCTAAAGATTATTTGCTGATTAATGCCGTTACATCAGAAAAAGGGTGTATCCTAACTTGAAATCTATCAAATGGATCAGCGAAAAAAAAAATTATGGCATTCACACGGAGATGCACAGTTTGGGACATCTACTGTGTTCTAGAGTTAATTTTATTATGTACAAGAAATTCGTGCTGAATATTGCATATATTCGGTTGTATGTTAATAGATATTTACGTCATTTTAAACACAGCACTTATGAAATTCGGAAAATCTAATTTATCACGTATTGCATCTCACGTTTCCTATCGCACGTAGCAAAGAGATGACTATGAATATTATATGTTCTCAAATCACACACTTTATATATCTTGCACGAGCGCTTAAATGGAAGTTTTCGGTGTCGCGGAAATTTTTTGGATAGATATGTGTTTTTGCGTCCGAGAACGGACCAAACTTATTCCGTTTGCGGACGAGAGGTACACTTAGGATTCCGCTTACGATGTGCATCGTGGAATTTCCTTCATCTCCTGGCATCGATCTTCCATCTACTGGGGAGTATCCGAGAACACCGGATGCACGCAGTGTTCAATATATATTGGTGTGGATTTATAGTCATGCTGCCCTACGTGTAGTATATTAACCCCATCCTTTTCTAGTTGTAGATCACGTTAGATGGGAAAATCGATATTCTTTTTATATTTATTTCAGGACAGGAGATTTTTGTCGTACTAAAAAAAAAAAACATTAGTTATTGAATTCAATATGCTAGCTGTGATTTCCAAACGCAAAATTTGATTATATCCCTTACGTTTATAAGTTTCTTTTCTTTTTTTAATTATATTTATTCAATTATATTTTTTAATCTCATTTATTTAATTATCGACAAATTTAATAGAAAAATGATACGCTTTATACATATTCTGAGTTATGTAGACTGTTAGTCCATATTCTGTGTTTTCTAATCGGAGGAAGTTCCCTCATACGTCTGGGGGCCAATTTCAGAAATTGTATTCCAACCTCTGAGCTCTTCAATATGTCTGGGAAGGTCAATATCTTGGGACGAATTCCATTGATTTAGCCATCCAGGCCATGAAACCCTTCAGGAATTTCGATTAGTTCTGCGTTAATCACACGTGCAGAGAACCGGGAAGTAATTAACTTCGATTATTAAATTAGTGGCTCCAACGTGCTGGAATATAAATTATTAATTAGAAGATTAGTTCCAATATGTAATGCTGTTTTGAAATGTCAGAATTGTGATTAAATTAATTCTCTTCAATTAAATCTTTTAGATAATAAAAGAGTTTAGAAATTTATCTTAATATTACTTGCATAATGTATGTATGTAATATTAAAATATTTTAAGTAAATATAATAAAAAACTAGAGAAATTGGGCATTTTCTGAACTATTTTTTTAATTTCTTAAAAAGATTTAAATAATATACACACATACATATAATTGATATCCTATTACTAATTGCGAACTGTATCAACAAATGGCATTGTTGATCGAAAGCTCAATAATCATTTTTTCGTTGAATTTATGTATGTACATTTACAAGTTCTCCCAAACTGCGCGTTTGCCGGACTTGCAAGTTTGTCGGATTTAAAACGCAGCTGTTAAATGGAACTAAAAATATAATATTACGAAAATTAAATTACTAATCAATTTAATAATTTTGGTTTTAACAAGTTTTTACGATTCCCGAAACTGCAAAAATTTATTTTTTTTATATTTCCAGATATTAATTTTAAATAAATATGTAAAATTACAAGAAATAATTCAAGCACAGAAATGCTCGTACATTTGAATATACCTCTTGTATTTTTTAATATTTTAGTTTATTTATACGTTTTATCTTTGTCATGATATATTTTGTAATATTTTAATCTATGGAATACAGTATACCGTAGCACGGATGAAATGTGAATCGTGTCAAGGAGAATCGTAAACAGAGGAGACAAATTTTAGTAGACGGTAACATTACAGTACTGCAATTACGGCATGCACAGTGTTAACGCTCCCCGAAAACGGAACGTCATGCGCGTTTCGAAATTTGAGAAAACCGCAACAGGTGTAATCTCATTAAAATGTCTTTCGAAAAACAACCGGTGTCCCTGAATTGGCAGCTGGCACGACTGAGAAGCGAAACCGCAGAACCGACAGCATCTCGCACGATAGTGGGAGTACCTTCCTCGATTTCCAGTCTTCCGCGCTTCGCTCCGCTTTCGTTTCTATGTATTTACTTGCGTGTTCACACCTGACTTGTTCTTAACTCGATACGCCCGTATTTAATTACGTACAAGTGACACGCCTCGCGTCAACGTGCGCGCAAAGTGACTCATTATTATATTGTGCGCTTCTCAAAGCGCAACGGCTTTAAACCGCCGCGGCGCAAGTTTGAAGCTGCATTTAAGACCGGTTTTGCCATTGTGCAAACTTGCCGCCGCTTTGCGAAATTCTGCGAAACTCCACCTAACCACCAATACGAGCGCACTGTACGTTCGGATCTTTTTGAAGGGATTATTCGATAGTCGGCTACGGTGTAACAAAGCAATCGTCGATTGAATAGTGCTCGTGATTATATAAATTATGCACCAAGTTTCGACATTCATCTCTTTTTCGGTCTCAGAACAATCTAAACATAAGATAAAACTTTAACATTTTTTACACGGAAAGAACGGTTTTCCTGACATACAGATCTGAAAGTAATTATGTTGAACAATTAAAAAACTTATATTGGACGTTTAAGCTAGTTTCTAAAATGTTAAAACTTTTTGCAGCGGAATCATCATGCTTGAACGTCCTATGTAATTATTTTGAATTTGCTAGTTTGGCATAAAATTATTTTCTGATCTGTATCTAGATAAATTTCTAGATATTATACAGTAAAATTATTCTTTCCGCGTAGAGAAAGATGTGTTGTGTATTTTAATTCATATGTTACTCTGAAAAGAAAAATGTACCATTGTATAATAAAATTTACAAAACGCGTCCACCGTCGTCGCAAGCACATAGTTCACTAAAAATAAAAACAGTTTTAGTGTCAAACTATATATTGCGTACGATTGTGTACGCATTTGTTTGATTTTAAAGTAAATTTATTTATTATTGTATTATGATTTTGACCTTGCCATACGTACTTACTATGACTAATAGCAGACAATGGTTTGATTACTAGCTTATAAGTCGACTGACTGATTCCACATACACATTTATAGATACGTGAGCATATTGCGTATTATTCATTTAATTTGAATGCTCGCCGTATTTAATGAGAATGATTAATATTCAATTATGCAGAGAGCTTTTCTGATGTATTGGCTTTAATTTTTATGAATCGGAATTGCTACCGCCACATTTGCTGCATTTCATGGATTATGTTATATAGTTTTAATTTATCATTATAATTTATTATTTATGTATTGAATATTTATTTTTAATTGTTAATTTGTTTAATTATATAATAAATGAGGTAATTTTAATTGCAGGTACCGGAAGAATTTTGCATCTCCAATTGTAAGAGGAGCATCATATCTAGTGAGTAATTATTATTATTATTATTTTTTTTCTTTGACCTTATTGCCGACATATTACTATTTCCTTTTAAAACATCGTTTTAAATGCAAAACATGTTTTAAATATAGACCACGCATTTATGTAGCGATATGAAGAATTTAAAAGTGAGATTCTGTTCGGCCTTTAGACATTAAATACATTAAATGAAAACGCTATTCTCAACATTGTCGAATGTCGTTATCGTAGTTGATATATTACTTGAATACAAATTTTTGATATACACGCATAAAGTATTAATCAATACTGTCAAAGTAAAGCTACTTCCTACGGCAATGTAACGTTATTGAAATGTCAACAAACGACAGTACTATAAAAATGCAAAGCAGTTTACAAGAATAGCGTTCGCAGTTTACCTTCGTGTCACACTTTCCTTGTAAATCGCACGGCAAGAGCTAGACTTAAAAAAGTTAGATGTAAGAACCGGAAAAAGCTTCTTGAACTTCGTGATCTCGTGAAAGTTTATGCGGTGAAGGCGCCTGTGGCGTTAATAACCTCATGCATCATCTGCGGGCGAAAAATTCTCCATTGGCCGCTGACGCAGCAACAAAAAATTTAGTGTAGCGGTTTACCACCGTTAGAAAGAAGAGAAAGAGATAAGGAGGAGGAGGGAGAGAGAGACGGAAAAAAATCATTACATTTAATAACAATGATACGTCACATCAATGCCGGTAGTTAAAAATATTGTTAAAAATTAAAAGATGATTAATCAGATGAATGAGAGTCAAGAGCAATTAAAGAATCTATACTGAATAAATAAAATATCTTTGCGTCTTACAATTTCGATCGCTGCTAGTCTTAAACACTTTTATTGTTTTATATTAATTCATTTAATGAGATTAAACGCGTTATTTATTTCAACAAACAATAGAGAACATTGGAGAACATATGTATGTACATCATAATGTCAGTCCATGTTTGCTGGCAATATCTCGGTATTATTGTATTCTACGTCACGTTCAACCAGATCTCGTCTACATTCAGTCTACTGGATTATGAAATTATGAGAAACTGTGTTTCCGTGCGACTGGTGAGCGTCAAAGGCAAGTTGATGACGCATTCTGATATTTTGCCAAAACAAAGGCAAAATGCGAAGCAAAAGCGAGGAAAGAAATAAATTTGAAAAGGGAAATAAAGAAAGTAAACTCGATAAAGGAAACAAATACGATACGTGATAGCACGAATACACGCGATATAAATGATAGTAGCGCGGTCGACACCTGCGGCTTTTTAAATATGAACATCGGATTATTATTTTTTTTCTTTTTTTTACGGTAAACCTAGAGGTATTAAAAGCAGAGATTGGTTCCTCAGTCATTAATTGACGTCCTCTTTTGCCGTTCCACATTTATTCGTCAAAATGCATGAATGCAATAAAATGTTTTGATGCTCGGTGTTTGCGATTATTAATATCTGAATCGTTCTGATGAAAAGCGTTGTAAATTAAATTGCCGTAATTTAATTAAAAAGCGTCGTATTATACTTATTAGTAATTAATCGGCTATTTTTAATTAATCTAATATTAATTTTAATGGAACAGATTTGAAAGAGATTATTGTATTGCTGTACTTTGCGACGTTTGATAAAAAATTAACATGGAAAATAAAATATATTAAAATTTTGTGTTCAAAAATTTCAGAGGATCGTAAATGATTGATTTTTGAGAATTTTCGCAAATGTTTTGAAATCATAAAATGTTGAAGAAAAGAGAGAATATTTATTATTGTAACATTTTTATGATTTTTTTTATTACAAACATTTTATTAAAGGGAAGGATCGTAGTGTATATTTTAATCTAAATCGTTAAAGTTTAATTGTTAAAGTCACCACAGGCTTGCATTATTGTTTTCTCTTACGTTCGTTTGTCACGCGATAACACACACTTTTTGTGTATCGCACTCTGAAAGATATTTGATAACAGTCGCAAGCATTGCTTCACGAGGAAATATCGTATTTTTGCTCGTGGCACAGGAAAAATAAAAAAAAGGACACTGAAAAGAGATTTTAGTGCTCTACCGTGCATGCAGAATGTCGGTACGGCGGGTCGGTTTGACGATATGAGATCGCATAGCCTACAGCTAATGTCATCGGAGAGCAATCCGCCAGCCTTTATCCGGTCCATCCGTAATTAAATTCCAGCGATCGAACTAACCGAGAGTCACGCGTGATTGTACGCACTTTGCCGTGTGACACTAAGGAATTTTGTCGCCCTTTTGTGGAACTATTGAAGACATTTCGAACTTATAATCTTTTAACTTTTCATTATTAAAATCTCTGAAAATATCGAAAGGTTATGAAGTTGGATTGAAATTAAATGTAAAAGTGATAAAATGAGTCATGCAGTTATTAAATGAAAATTAATTCTTTTAGCATCGAGTATTTATTTATTTATTTATTATTTCGTGAAAATATGAATATTTTCCAGAAATCATTTTCTATTATAACTTATTGCTTTTATCCTGATTATATTGTGCTTTTCGTCATCGCATTTTGTGTATATTTATAAACATTGTTGTTGCCACGAGTGCAGTCAGCAAAAGTTGCTCCTTTTATCAATAATTTAATGGTCGGGGCTGGTATTTCCACCGACGTCTCCGAACTTACTATTTTCTGAAGCCATAATTTTCCACCAGGACAGCACGTGCGACAAACGAGCAGCGCATATTCCGTTGGTCGTAGGTTTCGTAATTTACGGGCAACGTCAGCCATAGGTCATTAAATTTTGTCTGGCGCATACTGCGTCAAAATAAGAACCGAGAGGACTTCAAAGATTTTTCTCTAATTAAAAGTTTACAGCTATCAAAAGTTTATTTCAGCTTATTGCTTCTAATACTTTTTTTTTTTAACAAAAGGAGCGATACACAATGAAGTATGTTGTATTAAACGTTGCAACAATTTTGTCAACAACCACTAATGTTACTAAATGAATTAAAAGCATTCTGTTTTATCTGAAATGTTCACGCGTCTCTCTTGCAGACGTTATTTGTATTTTTTGTGTTTTTTTTTGTATGTGCCGCGCAGTTTCTTTTTTTTTGCACTTTTACTTTCTATTGGCGCGTTTACGTCACTCCGTACTCGAACTATAATCGGGAAGGGAGCATTAAGTGCCAGCCGCAGACTAATTGAATCCTTCTCATTATCTCACACAAAAGATGCTCCTATGTACCTTCACCGATCGCTATCGGTGCACGGGGATATACGTGTACGAGTATATACGTGAGCAATGATTCAAGTGCGCGGCCTCGGTTGCCTTGTCCTCCCTCGCTTTGAATACGCTATTACCCACATTACGTTGTTTCTCTTCGTTTTTCTGCCTTTCTTCCGGCTCGATCTCGCCGCCGCGCGCCGCTCCGCGCCACGCTGGTCTCTTAACACAAATTCGTTTCGCTAACAACAAGTTTATTATGGTTCTACGAAAATCCCCCACGAAGGAAACTAATTACGAGCGATCGTGGTATAACGACGTTGACGGTAGATCCTTCAACGCTTTTCTACGTCGCTACTTTTCTCATTAACTTTTTATCCTGCAAATTTTTATCTCAATCTCACATCACGTATTCGGTTACTTAATGCAAATTGGGATGCCACGATCGCTCTATTAACGCATCTTTCGCCGTGTATGTACACGTTACAGCGGCGTTCTTCCATTAATTTTTGTTTGTTACTCCATTCCTTCATGTACGCCCTTTGTCGCAAACGTATCTCCTCCTTTTTTTCGCGATTTCCATCTTTTTCCTCCTCCGCGCGGATCCTCGTGTCGCGGTGTAAAAAGGGCCGGCCGCTCCTCATTTAACTTGCAAACAGAATTATACATAGCGACTCCGCGCTAATCATGCGTTGGTGAGCCGCGCGCGCCAGGGCGTGCATGCGATTGCAATTGCGAGGAGGTATAAGCTCTGGTGGATAAGATACGAGCTTGGTGTTATACGATAACCGCTCCTGCTACTCATCTAGTCATTTTCCCGTTTCTCCATCCTTTCGCTTTTAATGCCCTTATTTCGCTCTCTCCTTTCCTCCCTTTTCTTCTCTCTCTTTTTCTCTGTCTCTCACACATACTCTCTTTCTCTCTCAGTCTCTCTTGTACGCGCGCTCTCATTAATGCACCGTGTTAGGACGGCAAAGATATCACAAATCGTATTTCGCGCTGTAAATAAAATTGCGCAATTTAATTTACATTGCCACATGCAACATTTTTGTATGCGACCGACTCGATGCTCGCGAATATCTTTCCAAATATTGGACATTTTTATTAATTATAGCATTTTGTCAAGTAGATGACGTTTGTAGTTCAGAGTTCTTTAGATTTGGAACGATTTTAATAACTTTTTTTAATCGAGAGCAATCAATCATTGGCGATGTATCTATTATCGTATTCGGAGTCATGCATACATGAATTTCATCGTGTCATCGATTTAACAGTTGCATATTTAGTTATTTCCGCGAAAATAGCATCGTATTTCAAAGCATTAGCAAATGATACATCATGAATAGTTAATGACAATTTCGAGATATGAATGACATATCTATGCATATTGATAATTCTGAACTCTTTTGATAAAATATTCTAATTATATCGCAACACAAAGGTATTGTTTGCTACAGCGATATAGAGTTAATTTTGACTAGGAAAAATAATTTACAAAAAATTAAGACTTATTAAGACTACCGATATTACAGATTCAACTCAACTTTTGATTAAATCTTTTATGACTTTTAATTATACTAAAATAAGATAATCCTTAATTATTGAGAAATAAGCTTACAATGTCCATGTCGCCTTTCTCATTAACAAGAAAGCATACTATCCGGGAATAATCTCATTATTAAAATATACTTTATAATCGGTGAGAGATAGCATCCGTTCCGGTTATGCAAGTCCACGCGTGTCATCAAGATCATAAGTTCGACAAGAAGGGACAGGTTAAAGCAAAGATAGCAGAAAATTAAAGAGGAGGATACAGGATTTAATGCGGCGATTCCTCCCCTCTGCTCTTCCCTCTCCATCCGTCCAGGCTACTCGCGGTGCGAGTTTATGTGCACGGCACAACGTGCAATTTTATTTAAGAACACCACGCGCTTTTGTTGCGTCTGCTCGATTATCGTTATCTCGTCGACGAGCGGTCACTTCCGGTCGCGCGCATGAACACGCCCGGAGCAACCAATCGCACCGGAGAGATCGGCGCCGTCGATCGCTCACGCTGAGCGCGCATATGTGCGCTTTTGCATGCATATATGCAACGATTTTTTGAGAATCGGTGCGTTACGCTGCCGGCCGTACCGGCGCGGAGCGGCGCATCTTGCGGAACGAAGCCCGCCTCGAAATTAGGGGCGACGATTAGATGACAATCTCTTGTTAAACCATATGCACGCGAGCATAGGCGGGCGCGCGAGGAAATCGTGTGACGTGACCGGACACGAGGACATCCTTAAAAATCATTAGCGATGATTGATTTTTATATACAGGATGTTTCAGAATTTAAATCGCTAATGTGCCGACTGATGTGAAACGTGAGATTCTACCCAATTTGAGTTAAAGATTTTAAAAGTGTAATTTTATATAGTTTTTTTTACAGAATCCAGTGTAATTACTCAATCAAAGTATGAATTAATGCCGCGAGAGCCAACACAAGATGTTCGTGTGTGAATTAATGTACTTATCAGGCAATTATTATTACAGTACAGACCGACAGAACAGTTCGATCTTCAGTTTTGGATCATTTTCGGTGTAAAATTATTACTCCATTCTACATGCGATGGCTGATAACGTAGATTGGAGTAATAATTTTACACTGAAGCTGCATAATTTTAAACCGAGGATCGAAACGTCTGTAGTGTAATAATAATAATCGCTTGATAATTACATTATTTCACACATGAACATCTTGTGTTGGCTCTCACGGCATAAATTCATATTTTGATTTACTTTTTCAGAGCAGTTTTTCCTACACAGAAAAAAATTTAGTATCAAATCAATAATTTATTGTTTCATATATAATCAAGAATATAAAATCTTCTTGGAAGATTTTATAATCTTAAACGGACATAATTTATGCTTACATGAAGAGAAAAATTTTTTTCGTATAAGCAAATTATGTCTGATTAAAATTATAAATTCTTCCAAGAAGATTTTATATTCTCGCTTATATATGAAACAATAAATTGTTGATTTAATATTAATTTTTTTCTGTGTAGTCGTTTAATTGTAATTGCTGAATAGTTTCTTTACAATTTGTAGTTTTTAAAGAAACTTTAATTTTATTATAATTGACATTAGCAATTCTGGAGGAAAAAGTCGGTTCTTACATCGATTGGGAAGTTGATTCGTAATACCTTCTTTTATACGGAAAACGTGAAAATTCACCCAATTAGCTAACTTTCGAATATTCCGATATTAATTTTATAATTTTGAAGAAGAACTTTCTTAATTTTATACAAGCTTCCAATAATTCCGGAACTTTGATCTTTTATTTGATATGGGGTCTCCAAATGAAAATATGTTAATTCCTTTTCTTTCTCTCTCGAGTGACAAAAGATCTTTTCATTAGGTTGAGGAAAGCTGTGTCTCGGTCCTCAGCGCGGTCGGAGGAGGCGCAAGCCGATTACGTAAATCTGTGAAAGTGGTCGAAAAACGGCGTCGTCAACTCCGTCCATTGTTATCGTTCCTCCTCTCGCTTTGCATCCGATCATAATTCCTTCGGTGCACCTCATTTAATCCATTATCTCGTCGGTTGGGAGTCTCGAAGTGCCCGCGCACGGTCGACTTACAATTATATCTCCTACTACTGATACGTCGTACGTTTCACGGAACGCGAGTTCCACGGTTTAGCCAGGTCTCATGCAATATTTAATTCTGGATGCACAATTTTAATTTCAACCGTATCAAATTAATTCGCTCGAAACAAGATTCGCGCGTTGCTCCAAGAAAATCATTCGCGCGTTCAACTTGTCATGTTTTATTTATTTAAGACAATTAGTCCTTCGTTAAACTCTCCGAACCATCAAATTTTAATTAGGACAATACGGAAACATCTGTCTCGCATCTGCCCGCGTGTACATACGAGATAACAATTAATCCACCGCGTTCCGCGTTATTAACTTTATTAGCCGCAACTTTCGTAGATACCCGGCGAGATATCGCAAAGGTATCACGGTAACAAGCACTTTGTCACATTCCCGCAATACTTTCGTCCAACAAATTTTTCAATATCCGAATTTTTAGTTAGCAGTATCGAAATTCGTTTTACGCTTCCGATATTTCGCGTTTCATTGTTATTCGTTCTTTTTTCGCGCATATAAATAATGGTATAAACAGATTGACGCTGACCAGGACAGTATCGGAATGGCCGTATTTATTCTAGAGCGTCATTGTGTACACGGAGCAAAATGTTGCGCTATTCCTCTTCCCTTTTTTTTTTGTCGGCACAGGGATGTCCGTACGTGTAAACGAGCGTCCACACACCACCTCTCGCGTAAATTTCCGCGTTCAGCGTACGTGAGCGCGGGTGAATGAGCACGCGCGCATGTGCGCGAGGCTATTGTGCCGCCGGGCTCATGTAAGGACGCGCGCTTATGTGAAATGTGCCAACGTGTCTAACGTTTACTCTATGCCGCATTGAAATCTCAGGAGCCTTTTAAACCGCGTCGGTCAGTTGTGGGGTGGTCGGCACGTCCCGCTCCCATTTTCAGTAATTTACGGTTGAATGGACATCGTTGACGGCGCCGCGCACCGCTTACTTAACGCGATACGCGAGCCGGGCATTTAAGCCAGACCGAGAGGATAGTGTCAACTGGATTTAAATGTCGTTCGGATTTTATGCATACGTCGGATTAATCGGGGAAACAGAGCAGCGGCGGCGCGCGTCGCGTGTCCTATATCGACGGCGCGGCGCGGCGCGCGGCGTCGCGCATTCTCGCTTGGCGGAATGCGGGCACGCACGCCAATTGTTTGACGCGTAGCACATTTTGTGGATAACGTTTATTCCGCACACACACACACACACACACACTGCCGCGCGCGCCATCGTTCGCTGTATTGTTCGATTTAGCCGGCGCGTGCAGAATCCGTTTCCGCGCAATAGAAATATTTTCCCTGGCCACCGCGCAGAGAGATCGTTTTATTCCTCTCGCGCGTTAGACGGTCAACAATTCGTCGCGCGGAGACAGAGAGAGATACCCGTGCGCTTTACGTGTGAAAAGCGGGTTCAGACGGAATCGCCAAAAGAGTGCCAAAGGGTGGTGTGGCGCGCGCGTCTCGTAAGATATTACCAGCCCGCTCCCCTTTTATCCCTCATCGAATATTCGAACATTTTTTCCTCCCCTTCTCTCCTTTTCGCCGCGCCGCGAATCTATTCGCGGTAGTCTGCATGCCGCCCGCTATTCCGTTTGATTTGCTCTTCGATGCGGATTACCAGACGTTCGTCCGGACCTCGCCGAGAGTTTTCCAGCGGCGCGAATACTTGGAGACTTTGCAATTCAGTCGCCTACATACGTATCCGCGCGGGAAGAGAACCGACCGTCTCTATCCTTTGGCCGTGCCGCGGAAAAAGCGAGGCAATCACTTTGGGATTTTATCCGGGATTACCAACGCGACGCCGAGCAGGGAGTAGAGGGCTACGAATAAGCGTAGCGAATAAGCGGGTGAAAAGGAAGACGACGCGACGGATAGAGTGGAGGACTCTTCGATTGCAACGGATTAAACGGGGACTCCGCTTTTTCCATCGACTCGCGTTTCTCCACCGCGTTTCTCCGTCGATATACCGTCGTCTTTCCGTGCGCTGTCCTCCTCCTAGAAAGACTCCGGGAGAGGAACGGAGTACATTTACACCATGGATTTTCCACGTGGAGGAGCACACGGCTGAGATCGAATCCGCACGTTATCCGTATTGATTTGGATTAATGGCAACGGTCGTAACATCGATTGTCTCTTTGGCTATGATTCGCACGGGACACGATGACCAAAGGGTTTCATCATGGTGACAGGTTTGCTTGAAGGGATGTCCAGTCGGGCGAAATCTTGCCGCACGTTCCATTGATATAGTCCATCATTCATGACCACGTTTCTTGAATATCTGGCTGCGTTTACCGCAGACGCTGGCAGCAGTTACGTTCTTGTTAGATCATGTTACTATCTAATTTCAATGCATGCGATATTAAATATGCAAATTGCGGAAGAAGCTGTCTCATTTATCAATATAGAAATTATAAAATATAGAAATTATAAAATTATAAAATCTATATATAGAAATTATAAAATAACAAAATCACACCAATAATTTGGTATAATCTTTTTAAAACGGAATTTTCTTATTTCTTGGAAACTAAACGTTGCACTATATCAACCCTTGGTTACTCGCACCTAAAAAAGTTACACAAGAATTTAATACGCGCTGGGGCGTGTGACTCCTTGCGCGAGCAATCAAAGGTTAATATTGATTTGCTTAGATAAAGAAATAAAAAACCAGTTCATTTATTACTTCTTTTTTCTATGAAATTTATTAAAATACGTCATTTTTCATTCATACTAAAATTATTATAATTATTGGATACTATTAATATTTACTATAGAATAATGAAGCACTTTTTCTTATTTATTTCTATCAAAATTCAAAGATTTTTTGGTCACATATTTAGTTTCAGTAAAACTGAAAAATCATTTATTTTTACTTCTCAAAAAGAAAGTATCATTTTTAGCTAATAAAACTTTTTTTATTTATTTTTATAAAAATATGAAACTTTGTAAAAAAAAATTCGTTTTTTGAAATGATTAGAATAAGAGATATAAATTGCCGAAAAAATATTATACATTAACTTTTAGTGTACCAGTTTTAGAGCCCAATTTTTCAAAGTTCTTTTTAGATTACATTGCAAAAACATGCTTTTAAAATTTTGTTTTTAGTTTTTGTTTGAGAAACATTTTCCAATTGAGCAAAACTTAACTTTGCCAATATTGGTGACTTTCTTTTAATAAAATGGAAATTTATTTCATCAATTTCGGTTGATACATATAAATAATCCTCGACTAATGTAATCACATTTAATGTGTAATCTTGTCGAGTTAACGCTGCAGCTTCGAAGCGAATATTTTCTCTTCTTCATGTCGCTGGATAAATGTGTTGCAATTACTTAACTAGGATTTCTCGAGCTCGGATTATGAAGTCAATTCGTGTGTCATCAGACCGTCTTGCTCACGTGTTCCTAACCGGATGTTGTCAAGTTAAATGTAAAGAGCGGTACGAGCCGCCCTGACTTAGAAGGGGAGCTCGTACAAACAATTCTACTCGCCTCGTATTCGATCGCATCGCTTTGGAAAATAGTGTTTCTAATTGCGGACGTTCTAAATTTGGAATGTAACTCTAGACGCGTAGGCATGTCAAGTAATGCACTGTATTCTTCATGGCTAAATTACCTCCTGCAATATTTATTATATCTACACAGTAGCTCTGTGTCTTCGTCAAATTATATTAACTGTCATAATTGACATAAAGTTTTAATATCTCTAAGAATGTAACTAACATTACAGGGAATGTACAGTTAATTATCTTTATAATTACACAATCAATAAAAATATAATGGAGGATTTGCCGATCCATGGTTAATTCATAGTTCGTATATTATATGCAACCAAATTTGTTTGCCACTGTGGTTTTACAGAAAAACTTATGAAGAATATTTAGTAATAGCATTTGATACTTATAAAAATATTTGCATCTCTTCTCTTTTTCGTTTCGTCTAAAAGCCGTGCTGTAAGGCCGTGCTGTAAGGCCGTGCTGTAAGCCGTCCTTACTTTCTACTGTAAAGGGAATAATTTTATTATGAAGCTAAAAGTTATAATGAAACTGAAAGTTAAGTTTTAAGTCGCGATGTGACAAAACTGACGCTAATCTATTTTCACTTGGAAAATATTGTACGCGTCAATTTATCGCAAAGTTATCCGATTTTGGAATGTTGCGCTGTGCTGAAGGTTATCCCTTACCTCTTCCGAACATCAAAAGTCGAGACGATAGGTGACAGCGACTAGACGCGTTACCGGATACATCGCCGGGAATATCGTGAACATCCATTTCGATCCGTGCAATTCTCCTTTAGAACAGAAAATAACTTGACAGATCTCAACCGATTCCATTTTCTATCAGTTTTGTCGGCCACAATTGTGACGTTTTTCACATACAGTATAATTTTCGCCAAATGAATTTCGCTGATGCGTAAAATTAAAGTAGAATTGTGCTGTCGCACAGCAGCTTCATTTCTCGGAACAAGACTAAGGAGGGTTCCTTAGTAATAAGGTTTAACGATGTGATTTCGTGTGTGAATTAACAATTTGTCTGAACATAAAGTCTCAAGCGCAAAATGAAATCTTGGACCTCTAAAACGCAAATGTGGTAATGTAGACAGACACGTGACGACGGTTCTAATACATATATATATATTCCTAATTAGATTCTCTGTTCTAGGATTATGTCTGAGAAAAGAGATAGTCGTCGAATAGCACAGTCCCAAGTTTAATCAAGTTTCATTTCGAGCGGAATAAGATCTTGTAAAATGTCATTCTAATTCTTGTTGTCTGAGATTATTTACGTTTATAAATTAATTAAATGTCAGCGAATGGTAATCTACATTGACGAATCAACGATATTTGTTTTTTCTATACACACAGCTATCCTTTATGTGGAACAAACAAAAATTCGTTATTCCGTCTGTGATACAATAAATCATGGATTGCGCCGGATGTATGTAAATGTGCGTGTGTGTGTGTGTGTGTGTGTGTGTGTGTGTGTGTGTGTGTGTGTGTGTGTGTGTGTGTGTGTGTGTGTGTGAGCGTTCGCGCGTTTAAATGCAGGTTTTACTACGAGTACTGTAATTTGTTTTGTATGACGCCATGCACCTGCACGGGAATTCTATTTTACACTACACATAGCAAAGCGCACGGATCTGAAAAGGCACCAGAAAACGTACTTAACATGTAAATTTGCTCTGTGTGATACAAGTTCAACCCTTATCCGTGCTATCAATTAGAGTCCTGATACTTTCTGCAAATTAAAGAAAATTTCTAAATTTATTTTACTGATTTGCACATTAATATTTTTGTTTGTTGACTAACATTAAAAAAAAATATTTTCTTTATTTATAAACGTCTGAATAATTCTTCTAATAATAAGAGAAATTTTTTTTCAATTATACGAAAAGAAGAACAATTTTTTAATAACGCAGAATATAAATTTCTATCTACTTATTTGATAATAAAATAATGTTGAAATGATCATATAAGAAATAAAATTGCTTGGAAAGTCAATTTAGATTGAGAAGAGTTGATTAAATACATTGAATGTGAATTAACGAACTTGTCAAGAATTATATCAAGTCAATCCTTATACGTAATTCAACCAGTCGCAATGGCGAGGCATTATCTTGGATTTCACTGTAATTGATATTGACATTGAGTTACACCGACTGACATTGAGTCGCTGTAACTAACATTGACACTGTCACTCGCAATTTGCAATTGAATCTGAAAATTCAGTTTCTCGCCTTCATTTAAATTTCACGTACGCCCGATAATTTTAATCGCGCTGAATATACTTGCTGTATTTTTAGTTGTACTCTTTAGCCCGATCAAATCGAGGAAGTAAATCAGGAGTCTTATCAAAGTTAAAATATTCGATATCGGTTCTTTGAAATTTTAATTGTCTACCGCGTATACACGTGTATACAGCCATTGGTAAATATTATTGTTAGAACTTTATCGTTTACTTTTGGCAAATTGATTTTTGGCCATTTGATTTTTATTTGAACTCACAATTTATTTTTATTCTTTTCAATGAGACTTTTTTTTTCAAGGAAAATATATCCGAAGGAGACGCTGAAAACATATACATACGTTCATATAGTTTCTTTCTACACGGAATCCGCGGGGAGCCCTTTGAAAAAGAAGGAACGCGGAAGCGCCGTGATATTTTCCTGGATGGCTGCATGTGTGCCAGCCTGTGCACGTTTTCGGACACTTTTACGCGACGCCGAAGCCACGGGCCCGTGAAATCGGACCCGCGCACGACCGCTCACACGTGAGAGCGCGCTCCCGATAATAACGCGCTTTAATTTTGGAAAACTCTCCTACGGTCGCTTTGCAGGCCTAATGATGTGTACGGGGCGTGGGAGAGCGGTCGTTTAAGGTGTAAACTCTCGTGAACCCCGCTTCGCGTGTTATCTCCCACCGGAGTGGAATTTAACCGAACCCGCTTTGTTTGAGATCTAATGTATCGAATGCACGCTCTTTAACAGCGCTGCACTGCTGCTGCGATGCCGTTAGCCATCGCTTCCAATGTTCGCTTTAACAGTATATTTATCGTGGGAACCATTTGTTTTTTTTTTCAGTAACTAATGAATTGCCTCTGTACAGTTAAATCAGTGGTTTCGCACGAAAAGCCATAATAGATGAAACAAAACGATACGACGAAACAGAATGTGTATTTCGCTGGAATTTTGTTTTCTAATTTCGCAATGCACACACGTTAAAGAAACTTGCTTTCGTTATATTATTTTTCTAATTCTTAGAGCTAGAAAAAGGTAGAAGACGAGTTAAATTAAGTTTAAAGAAATTATAAACGGATAAAGAAGCTTAAAATCAATCATTTTTTTGAGAGCTGTTTCGATCGATGTCTATTTAAGTCTTGTTAAATTTTAGCAACAATAATTAGTAAATTTTACAACAATCATCCGTAATTCTAAATCTTGCATTTAATACGCATTTTTTCTAAATTGTGAAAGTATAAAATATATTTAGCCTTTTTGTTTCGGTTTTTTTAAATTGTTCCCGCAAGTAATGACGGCTGTTCATATTCAAACACGCCTAGCTGTCGGTCACTACCAAAAATTGCGTATCAAGAGCGATGAGAGAACGAGAGAGAGAGGGGGGGAGGGAGAGAGAGGACGAAAGAGATGAAAAGGAGATAACGCCTAACGGAAAAAAGCTTTTTTTTCAACTTTCATGCAAATCCGTGGCCTGCAATTGCCGGCGGGCGAACGGAATCTGTGTGCTCGTTCTCTCTTTCGTTCGAAACAGAGTGGCTGCGACAGCCGGATCTGCCGGCCGTGTTTGCCTCGTTTGTCTTCCGATTTGGCTGGCTGTGATCAATGACGAAGGAAAATCTGTCGTTTTCACATGGCGACGAAATCTGCCGAGCTGTGAAAATATCCGTGAATCTTCGAACGTGACGGGGGCTATTATCAGCGCCCATCAACAATACGTATTGTTCCTTTAGGAATGGAACGTAATTTGCGGACGCTGCAGAATCCAAGACGAGATTTAATCTTTCGATACGCGCGCCTTATTCGGTCTTTACGTCGAGATTATAGCGATCAAATTTTTATTATATTTCTTATAACGTAACTTCACATAAAAAAAAATGAAATAACACCTATGCTCAATATCCCGATGTTTCCTTCCCCTCTGTTTTCCTATTTTTTCCTTTCTGTCGCACGCGCACAAATATTTCCAAATAAGATGGGATTTGTTCTCCTCCGAAGCTTTGAGGCTTTCAACATATCCAGCATTCCGAGAGCTTCGACGAGAATTTCCCGACTGAATCGTATTCGTCTTCTTCAAACGATAAATGCTGGGTACATCGGAGACGAGGAAAGAGGGCGGGCATCCTCAATGCCTTGTACGTGTGCGAGGGGGGTTTGGCGCGGGGCCGGGTTCAACTTTCGAACACTCGTGAGCTGGGACGAATGTTTCCCTCATGGAAGATTAACGATTGGTGGGGAGTCCGCCACTTCTCTTTCCTTACGGTTCTAAAAGTTCCCTCCTTTTGTGTTTCAGAATTTACGCTCGATCCTCCCGGTGCTCGACACATCGGTAAGTCGTGCAATTTTAACAACCTGTTTCCTTAGGCGACGTTACTCTGTCAACGGTACACCCGGCAGCCCGTAGCATCACGGAATTGGATGAGCCAAGCGTGATGCACGGAATAGTTAAAGACATAAAAGATGTATGAGCCATTACTTCAAGAGCCTACTCACACCGTAATGGATTATATCGGAAAGTTACAAATGCGAGTAATATTTCTGCTCTTACGTAAGATAAATATTGAACGATGTGTTTGTTGTGAAGAAAGAAAATTCAAGTTCCATTTAACATACTGCTAGATATTTTCTGTATACTTTTTTTTTGTTCGTGTTTTTCTTCCTTCTCTCTCCCCCCCCCCTCTCTTTAAACGGGAACATATATACCGATTGAAAATGTATTGCACGAAAAACCGTATGATCGAGTAACTCGCGGGGAAACTCCAATTTCACCGTACACGTGATTGCGTATTGTTCGCGGTATTGGCAGCCGGAAGGCTTACCTTGGGTTCGATGACTGATCGATGCGTATCGATTAGCGTCGACGCTCTCAGATCGCTTTTTAGCGTCGATTTGAAATTTAAATCAACCGAGGGCAACATATGACGCACATTGACACACACACACACCGAGCGTACAAACACGTCTGGCTGGCGGCGCGCTTGCGTCGTCGCGTCAGCCCGAATTCCGGTAGGATCGATCGAAAGTGCATACATCGATGCAGATATTATCACGACCGCCGCAACGTCGGCTCGCTTATATTTGAACGCGGCGATAAATTTCAGTCGCGAGCTGAGAGGCTGCGAATTCTCGCCCCAGCATTCGTCGCGATTCCTCTCGGTTACGAACGATCACCGGTTTCGGTATCGACGCCTTATCGTCGTGAAATATTCCCGTAGAATGATAACACGAGTTTCGCTTCGTTCGACAATCCGAGTGAGCGATATTGATCTTATTAAACTGCATTAATATTCAATAGGATTTTTTTGCAACAGAGGAAGAGAGATACGTTATACTAACAAATTATCTTATTAAAATTAAAATTTAAGAGGTTTTATTACTTTTTCAATTACGAAAAAATTTTAGAAAGTTAAATGCAATAAAAAAAAATCTAATGTTTTTAATAGTGTTGAGAAAAAAAACATTTATAATAGAAAACAAATGTAATAAGATCTTTTTGCAATTTATAAAAAAATTGTTTACTAAGTATTCATTTTTGAGTTACTTTGTTAAAAATTATATTATCTATTTTGTTAAATGTTACATTTAATTCTCATTAGTATAAGACTCCATATTTTTATTAAGATAATACAATCTCTATAATTTCTAATTAAAGGATCGCCCCTTGTAAGTGCATAGGTGCATATTTTTAAAACTATCCCATGTGTTTCTGTTTGAGAAACATGACTAACACATTTTTTTACCATGACACATGAGTTAACAGAAAATCTTTAATTAACGTATGAAAAAAGAATTTAACTTTCACGTGATCTCTCTGTCTCTCTTGTCATTCGTAAATGTGCATTCCCATGCGCGTCGACGGCAATGTACGCGGTGCTGGTCTGACTTCCGATGCGCTTTTCCGACTACGTGACGTCCGGACATCCGACATCTGCGACGTACTGCCAACAGTGCCAACACGTTGCTACACCAGGACGGACGCGACAGCAAACCGCGGAATTATTATTGCGAGCGAGTGTAAACGTCTAGCAAGCTGCGAAACCCGAGTGGTGAACGCTCATAGGCATTATTAACCGATCTCTCCGCGTAGTCCCGGCACTCGTGGCAGCTTCGCCGCGGTTCGATACCGAACAAGATTACTTCACGCGATAGGAAAACACACTTCGTCGAAGATGAACGGTTCACGCAGCTACACCCGCAAGCATGCGGGCATTAATATATATTACTTCGTATAATATCTTGTCCGTACAACATATATGCTATGCGCTTGTGGCTGTTATCGCAAATATGCTACAGTATAAGACGATTATTAGGAAACATTTAATTTGTAGCCGGAGGGAGTAGAAATTATTGAATGTAAAGACAAGAAGTATTGAGACGCGCGCTGTTGATTTTTGAACCGGCAGATTATTTGCGAATTAAACGTCGGAGAAAGGATAATAAAATGGAGAGCATAAAATTGCGCTTTTCGATTAATTTTATATAAATTTGAATCAATTTAATGTGAAATAATCTCGCAAAAGCTTTTACCTGTACACAGTACGATTTAATATGATATAATGAGGCAGGAAGGAAGAGGTAAAAATATATCAATTGCAGAAGATCAATCGGTACATTGAGCTCGACAGTCGATTTGATTTCTGGCGTTACGCGGTATAATTTCGCGGCTTGCATCGAGCCAGATGAACGAAGTTATCGGATAGGTTGGTTATACGGGAGTTGAGGTGGGAATGTCCCGATATTTGTGGAAAGCTGGCAAAGTTTCCCTCGCAGTGGTAATATAGCCTATGCGAAAATCGATATTCGATAATCACGAAATTCCAGGGAGGCTTGCGGCGTCGCCCTTTCTTGCGAGTCTTGCCGCAAGATATTAAAAGGTCCAAAAAAAGAACGGAGCCGTTCGCAAATTGAAGAGCTTTGCGCGATTTAATGTGAAACGCACGATTTGATGTGGGTTAACTTTTATTAAATATAATCGCGTTTTTCTTATACCTTTTCTCCTGGTTATTTGTTATTTTCTTTTTTTATCGTCAAATAGATCGATCTTGTTTGATGTCGAAAATTATAAGTTGAGAGGAAAGAGAGAGAAAGAGCTTTTCCTCCTAACTGTAAACTTATATTAATCAGAGTCTGATTTTATACTTAAGATACTGACTCAAGTATGATCTCGAAAAATTACACGTTTTATTATGTTGAATGGATGAAATCTCTTAAGACTATCTGAGATCAGACTTGAAACGATCTTAAATATAACAAATTATGATCAAATTACTGTTCTGTGATGGTTAAGAAAGAAGGAAAGTATATCTTTCACAAAGTTCTATAATATCATCTTGTGTACATTTTCTATGAAGGAGCTATTATTATTTTTATCTTCTAAAAATATTTTTAGAATAAGGATGTTGGTTTATACGAAAAGCATTGAGAGTATCTCTGCAGTCTTTTATCAATTTTTTTCTTACCACATAAAATTCAACAAAATTCTATTAATTTATAGTATAAAACTTTTGTATACACTTCATATATTTTGGAAAAAAGTGTCGACATCAGCTGTAACAAGAATGTATTGGCAATTATTAATTTTCATCAAATTACTATTTATTTATTATGCCGTTTAATTGTTCATTTACTAAATCTCACTGGTATCCTTTAATTGGAAGTTGCGGCATTTACTTAACAAATACTCGCGTTTAGTTACATGTATATACGGAAGTGGTTTGCTAAAATAATATTTCTCTGTGACAGTAGTACCTGAGCACAATGTTTATATAATGGTACTTTACTCGGTAGAATGGTTTACGTAGGTACTCATTCCTAAAATGGGCGAATGTTTTTTTAACAACGGATTCCTTAGAATAGATACGGGCTTTATTTTTTCCAACGATAGTATCCAAGTGAGTGAAATGTAAAGACTGGAACATCGTTATAAATAACTTCTCTTCTTCCTCTCTTTCTCTCTCTCTCTATTTTCTAATAAAATGTTTTGTTAAAAAATAATTCCAGAATAAAGAATCAATGATTAAAGGATTTACAACGAGAAGGATGTTATTCGTAATTGTATCAAAATGTATGTTATTAGGATTGTATTTAAAAAATTTTGTTGTGACATAAATTTATATATACTCGTGAGATGCTTAAATTTTATTACGATGTGATTTGCTATGGTGTGTTGTCAATATTTAAAAGATTTATAATATCGTTATCAACTTTCAACGATGCTTTCCTAAACGTTTTTTCTTTGTTTTTGTTATTTGCAAACATGCTTTTCTTCTTTCAGCGTATTGACGGGTAAATAGTAGATTCATGTATTCCGCTATTCTCTCGTGTACTTACTTGTACTAAAAATTTTATAGAAGCACGGCTTGCGGTTTCCATTCTCGCGCAAATGCAAACGTAAACTCTGCGCTGCGTCAGTATATATACATCGAAGTAATAAGGTCGTTGCTACGCACGTTTTATCGTTCCTGTGCGCGTTATTTCTGTTTCGTCGGAAGCACGCTTGGTTAAGACGACTCGCTGTTTTTCTGTATTTGAACGAGACGGCAGAAGCCGAGCGTGTACCATATTGGTTTCTCAAGGGAGGAAAGATTTGATTAAAGAGACGCTATTCGAGATACATTTGTTTTAGAATTATTCCATCAATTAAAATAAGAAGCTTCAATCTTTAATCGATTAGCGCGTAAAAAATTACATTAATTTAATATACCTGTGCAACAAAAATCTCTCGTTTATTTTACTACAAAGATTCCTTAGAAGAGATATGGAAGGTATCTCTAACACAAAATGCTGGCATAAAAAAAGGGAATAATTTTTTTAGCACATCCGATATTCGAATAATAAAACGAACACGTTTGCTTCGCGTAACGCAGAGAGATTTAGACAATAGTTCGCATACACATACAAATTTATTTCAATGTACACGCGGTTTATCAAACGCAGACCGTCCAGATGTCGTACGACATCTATTTCTTGCCGTGGCGACTTAGTGCCTGTGTAACTACCAGTGCGCATCCAGCTGTGATCTTACTGCGGAGATCCTGCAAGTTTGTCGCTTCACCGGTGTTGTAGATGGCATCTCGCCATCCTCGGGGGTGTTACAACGGCGTACTCGAGCCTTTACACAAGGACACGCGGCCATTGAGCGAGCTCACGGGATTATGCTTTTGACAGTGCTCATCGGCAGCCTTAATCTTCAACCAACAATCTCTAGCTCTGTCTCCACCTCGTAATCTATGCCTGTCGGTATTGAAATAGCTCTTACGGTAACAGACAAGATTAAATTCGGTTCCCCTTCTTTGCGCCGCCACAAAACTAATTGCATTCATAAAGGTATTAATATCCCCGACTGAATTGTACGCAGGAGGGGAAGGAAGCTCGGGTTTCCGAACGGATTATTGGGGTAGCTGGATTTCTGATGCAGTTAATTCGGAGGCTGAGGCGTCTCTTTGGCTTGATTTCCGTGCCTTGGGTTTTCATGTACCTCGAAAACGAATTAGCGAAAAGGAAAACGCTATTAAGAAATGTTCGCTGTATAGACTTTAATACGGTTAATATTAAAATTAAGGAATTCGAATTCCTTTGGAAAATCAAAAGACACAAAATTTAGCATTGTAACCACGCAGGCTTGTGTGTACGTATCGTTTCTTACATTATCTACAAATGGAATTTGAACTTAATCGCATTAGCCAAATATCTGCGATCCCCCTCGTGCGTGTTTGCTGATGTTATCGGCTTTTATACGCAGCGGCATTTGCAATGATGGTTTAACTATATCTGCGTTCATATTGCCAGATATATACGCAGTAAACACGAAGAGGTGAAGAAAGTGTGGAAATGTGGCAGGATAGGCGACGAGTGGTCAACACCGCGTTGCGTGCGTTGGAATTTCGTCGATGCGTGCGGAAATTACATTGTCGCACGCCAAGTGACCCATTCTATCGATTTTCTCGCTGGTTGGCGTGTGTGTCAGAAACTTTGACCGCAAGTTTATACTTGACCCGGGGAGCGACGACGAACTCGTATAATGAAGTGAATATTTGACGAGCAAGAAAACGAAGTGGAATATTATGAGTTTTTCCTCTGGAATACATAAATAACGAATGTGCTAAGTTGGAAAAAAAGTAAGTTTAATGCCGGTTGTGAGTGTTACTGTTTAATTAGTGTTACCATTATTTGCTTATACACGCCGCTATAACGAATATATATAACATTTTTTTTTAATTTATCAAAATAATTCTTTACGTTAAATTAAATCTGATACCACTAATACATAGAATTACAACACGTACATTTGTATGAAGCATTAGATTTTGCGATAACAGTGTCAACAAACTGTTAGCATTTTGTAAATTGTTCAGAGAACCAATAAGTATCTATAAAAATATGGAAGGATTGATGTAAAAAGAAATATTCGATATTAAAAGCTTATCGTACAAAAAAATATCTGGAAAAAGATTACGCTATCAAAGAGATTTAATACTTTATATTGGGTTTTAATTTATATCCATTGATACATAATTTTTAAAATTGAAATAGGTAATAACGATTATTTATTTTAGATTATACCCTGCCCGCATAATGTTATAAATAAATATTACGGAGAGGAAACTTTCAAAGCATTATCTCACGCTCGGATTGTCGATTCCCCTAGCTGTTCCATTTAATTATTATTCGGAAAGAAATTTCTTGCATTATTGAGGCCCCCTTAAAATATCATTTCTACGCATGAATCGTTTTTTTCGCGTCGAGGCGAGCGTTCGCGATTTTCCTCGGATAGAAAACGAATTCGCAGGTATCGAAAATCAATGCTTACATTCACCCTGCATTTCTGCGCCACTTCCCTCTGGACCGCACATGCGACTCAGCACACGCACGTGCAACGTGACGTGGCGAGAGAATAAGTCGGTAGATATCGTAGCAAGAGGTTAAAGCGACTACAAAGCGATCGCGCATGTAATTTGCATAATGCGAGCGTTACGATGAAGCGATCGGAATTGGGGAGTGATAACGCAACTAGACTTTGCACGATAAGTGTTTTTTTATCGCTTCTCAAGTGCGGAAACGCTTCCTCGTAATTGAGCCGACGAACGAGCCAATGTCCCATCGGGACTTCCATCGGGTGTCATCACCATTTCTGTTAGCAGCGTCGTTCCGCGATGAAATCTGGTCGTTCGCTCGAAGACATTTCAAGACTGAAACCATCACGTAAAGCTAACACGTAAAGCTAACACGAATCTATTCTGAGATCGTTAGTAAGAATTATCGTTAGTGATAGTTCTGAATGATTGTCTAGCAATTGCTTTTAACGAATAAACAGCCAACATATTACTTTTTAAAAGATATGATTATATCAAAAGATGCCATGTCTTTTTATTGAGAATGCTGCTTATTGAGAATTACTAATTTTCATATGCAAATATTTTTTTATGAAATTGTGGTAGAGAAGATTTCACACTTAAACTAAGAAACTCTTTAGAGTCATTTTCTTCTCTGCATTTATTATAGAAAGTTCAGTAATTTTTCAAGTAAAATATCTTCTACTCAATTTGTTCGTGTAATCAACTTTTGACAATTAAATTATACTATTATAGTATGTTCATGAATTGCTAGATATTTTTTTAACCACTCTAAATGATGAAAATGATCGGACCCAAAATGATCTTATCAAGAAACTATCTTTTTTCACATTTTAAATAACTCAAGAGTTATTTTAAAATCATTTAAAATTAAAATATCAAATTTTATTTAAATTTTAAATGATTTTAAAATATACATATATTATATGAAATGATTATTTATATGACAGTATCTTTCGCGTATAAATTCTCAATTTAAATTTGGTGCGCAAATATCCGCAAGTCAAGTTATCAAATCATCATAACGACGTTGAAGCATTTCAGTGACATAACATATTAAGGAGGAGGAAATATCCCCGGAAACGTAATTTCAAGAAACTTGCCTACAAATATCCGACAGCGCCTCAGTTAACAAGTATACGCGTAGCCGATGTCAGATTCCCCGTCAGTTTCATCCAGTAAAGTGACTGGCGGGAGGATGCGATAATTATCTATTGGGAATTTGGATGTGTCAGAAGGGGAGAGTGATGTCAAGAGACTAATAGAAGGATAAGACACGTATCAAGCAGTAGGTACTCAGACTTGTCTAGTTCCGTGTAATATATGTATAATATATTGCGTGCGTATTTCAAGAGTTACCTTACAAAATAAGTTTTCGCAGCACTAAAAATTTGGATGACACATGGCATTCTTGCGTTTTATAATCTTATCGCGAGTTTGCAGCGTAAAAAAAATCGAATTTTACAAAAAAAAACTTTTCTATATGTTGATATAAAAACAGCATCTCTTCCAAGAGATTCAATGTTGTCTTGCTCGCACATAACTTTTAAAGTAAATTCTGTTCCAAATTTATTATTTTTTAAAAGTAAGCACTTACGAAATAATAATTTTTGAATAAAATTAGACATTCTGAGATTAATTTAAAGTGAAAATAGAAAATTCAGAATAAAAATAGAATATTTACAAAATATTTTTACAAAATTTTCACTATTTACAAAAACGACACGTTGAGTCGAACATGAGTTACTAGTCCGATTCGAATATTTAGAATGACGTTTCACATTTATAATGACTTACCTTTCTAACGGTATTCATTTCATTGTATGGTTGGTTAGCTATACTTATCCGAAACATTAAAACGGCAAAGATTTAAAGATTGCTATTGAGTACACACGAGGAGCATATAAGTGTTAATAATTCAAAATAAAGAGAGGCATAATATCGCTACGCGATAAAAGATTCTCGAAAATTTCTACCGTCTTTGTAACATATATTCTCGAGGATACAGATTTAGAATAATCGAGGTATAGGATCGTCGGTTGCGCGAAATCAAAGGGGCGATGCGCCATCGGTTGCGCTATCCGAAGCCGTTCACCTATCGAATATCGTTTGATCTTAGGGTAAGTGCCCGCGGCGGCATGCGGGGCGATATTTGCGCGTATAGTCGTGGGTGCGACGTAAACTCTACGAAACGAGGGCTTTGTATATTAGGCTCGCGCCGGTAATTACACCCCTGCAGAATCTACGCTGACAATGTGGCGGTGGCGCGCCGTTGAACGTCTAGCACGGGGGATGAGCGGGTGTATCGGGCCATCTAATGGAATGCCGTCTAGTCTTTGGCCGGCTGGCTAGAGCATTGACGCGCGTCCCTCCGAGCAGGCTCCACGCGGAATATCAAAATCAATTACTGGATTATTCTGCAAACCCATTAACAAACCTTGTCCCGGCGAGCGATGATTAAATCGTCAATGTTCGCCCGGCCATTGAATCCGCATTCGAGCCAAACGCGTTGATTTTGAAGCCCACGCACCGTATCGAAAAAATTAAAAACGTATCGATTTTCTCCGCGAGTTGTTTTTAATTAACAATTGACGTTTGCTGCAATTTCGCCGATCTTCGAGAGAGAGAGAGAGAGAGAGAGAGAGAGAGAGAGAGAGAGAGAGAGAGAGGGAAAAGCGAGCCGACGTAATTAAGGTATCTAATTGTGAGTTGACGGCACGTGGATGGGAGAATCGATGATTAGCGCAGAACGGACGATATGCGACAATACCTGTATAAATCTGATTAATCCCGCGTCTCATTGTCAGTCGTTCGCCTCGGTTTTTTTCTTACGTAATTACGAGATTCCTATCCGGCCATTGGGCGTGACGGTGATGTCAGTTGGAAGCATCGCGGCGAATTCGACGAGAAGGTGTAGTATTCTCGTGCATCGTATCTTGATTTCGATCTAATCTCGTCCAAGGATTATGAGGATTATACTGGAGGGCTCTGTAGAAGCGATGATTCGCCACGCACGAGATAAGTGACCGAGCGGTTTTATCGGCATCACCTTAATCGTAGCGCGCAGGAGCCAAGTCATGTTCTTTGTTAGGTCCTACGATCTCGGTGATCTCGAATCTTTTTTCGACGCACGCGCGCGCGCCTGTTTTTGCCAAAAATGAGAAACGACGGTCACGGTCGCGTCACTCGAGATAATTATTCGCTGGAGATTTAGTTGAGTAACGGAAGGACCGATTAAATATGTATAACGCGGTGTAATATCGCGATAACACGGAATTTTATATTTTTGTATAAAAATTTATTTTACGAGCGACGTATTTTTTGTTAAAATTTTCTCGTTGCAATTCTTTTCGAGCGCTTACGAAGCGATATGATTATGACTCAAATGTAATGTTGGCTGAACGACATTAACAATTCGACACGCCTCCCCACACGTCGACTTTCATGGAAATTCGAGGAAAAATTCGAGGGCCGTTCGACGACCGTCGGCTGTGTGCGAATCCATACCATTTGCGATTACAGATTGCACATAGGTAGCTCAGTTGCTGGGGAACCGTTATCGGCTTATAAGAGGATAAATGTCGAATCCTGGATGGAGATGGCCGTATCCTACAGACTGGTGTAGATCCGCGTCGTTTACTGGTGTACGCCATTGGGTATTGATTGAACGGGAGGTAAGGCCGGGGAGTTTGGAAACTGTCGGTAGGGCTGTGGCGAAAGGGGGTGCGAAGGAAGGGGTGAAAATGACTACTACCACTTTGGTCGGGATGCCCGGCATTATCATTTACCATCGAAGGGCACGGAATATACTTAAACTTGATATATATCCCCTCGAAGATAATATACAGCCTTCGTCCTTGTGAATCATGCAGAATTTGTTGTTACACTTGAATGAAAAAGGCATATCACGGCAACTGGAAATTCGAGTACAAATAGCTCATCAATTATACATTGTAAAATTGTAATAAAAACAATAAAATGGAGAGCTTAGAAAAAAACAATAAATAGATTATATATGAACTAAGAAAATACAATAACTATTCGTTGGATAACTACAGAAAAATAAATACAAACGTGGGCTACGATAAAAATGAGATTTTTAAGAATAATTATAAGAACAATGGCACAGTCATAGTTTAGCATTCTAAGTGCTGGGAATTAGAACTCGGGATTCTCCGTTCTTATTCTTAGTACTTATAGTTAGTATGTTATACTATGATTGCGCTCTATTGTTCCTATAATTATTCTGACTATATATGAATACTTAATCAGTCTTACGGCCGCATATATATGTACATCAAATAATCTCAATGAAAAAAGTATTATTGATGCAAAAAGTGTATTATACACTGAGAAAAAATGTCGTTAATTTGACTAAATTGTTCAACTTGATTTTAGTTCAGGTGTTTATGCATTTAACTTACATAAATATTTGAATTGAAGAAATTGAATCAAGATGAAAAATTTAGTCTAGTTAACAACTTTTCTCAGTAAATGATTAACAACTATTAGTATTATAGATATGCAATACACACGCGCGCGCATATCTCATTAAACAAAACTAAAAAAGTTTAATTGTCATATCTTATTTGTACGTTTATTTAACTGCGTAATGTAGTTAAGTCGTTATTTCACCATCAGTTAATAGCGTACATAAATTATTGCAGTAACTACACTTTCTTAGTATTTAGTACTGCTTTAGTGTTTATTACTTCGTAAAACTAATAACATACACTTACATTTCATAGTTGTTAAATTACAGTTGCCACATATAGTGATAAATACTTTCGCGAGCTTACACAGAAAAAATTTAGTATCAAATCAACAATTTATTGTTTCGTATATAAGAATATAAAATCTTCTTGAAAGAATTTATAATCTTAAACAGATATAATTTGCTTACGTGAAGAAAAAAAATTTCTTTATGTAAGCAAATTATGCCTGTTTAAGCAAGAAGATTTTATATTCTTGCTTATATATGAATCAATGAATTGTTGATTTAATATTAAATCTTTTTCTGTGTAGTGAGATAATATGTACGGTTACTGTACGTTAATGTCGCATTTAACGATATTGTTAATAGTTCAAACAATTTTCTGTCATGAAGATAAATACTGCTTAACAATTCAAGTCGTCGTTTTAAAAATGAGTAGTGAAGTGAATGTTCGTGAAATATTGAAGAAAAGAGTTAAAGAAAATATGCTAAACCAGCGGTTCTAAGAGTTTGATATCGCAGACGCCATAACCCAATCTTCGTCACCTGTAATTTGCATTGAAACACCTGCTTGCCTGATTATGGCCCTTTAGGCCGATATATGCTGATTGACCTACACGTCTGCAGCGTCGACGGATTATATTGGCCAGGGATTTTTCGAGATAAGCAATTTTTTTTCCTTTTTTTCAAAATTGCTTCGCACATGCTCTCGTCACACGCGAGTGCATGCGCACGCATATATATATATATATATATATATATATATATATATCTTTTAAAATTTTACGCGAGCGGGAGGAGAATATCTAAAGGGTATCTGCGATATATTTCAAGAGCAGCTTCGAATGCATTGCCCGTTTCTCTTCCCATGACGTTCGAGCGACAACAAATCACTCTCCGCGCAAATCACTCTCCTCGTTCGCGCGTAAAAATAGAATGAGTAAACGCTACGCAACGTGTCGCCGTCCAGCCGGAGGCTGGTTAGTACAGTTCACGGGGCGCGCGGGTGCGCGAAAGAAGAAATCGTTTAAAGCTCGAGGCCGTGGTGCAACACGCGCGTCAGAGCGAAATCCGCTTATTCATATCGCGCTGTTGCGCTTAAACCGCGCGGCTCGCTCGGAAAAGCACGCGTCGAATGCATTTAAGCTGCGCGCCGCTCCGGGTACGTCGCCGTGAAAAACCACCGTGGCCGCGGCGCGGCGGTTAGTCCCATGTGCGTAAAACACAAGCGCGATAACGGCGAGAGCTCTAAATTAACGAGCGGCTCCGCGTTGCGTTGCGACGTAAAATTTCGGTGCGCTCATGAAAATATGCTCGCGCACGCATATATAGCGTCACATAAAGCCCTCAAGATCGCGATGGCTCCAGTGTACACCGTACGTGTAAATGAAAATTGCACGTGATAATACGGGAATATATTTCTATTTTTATATTTTTTTTATCTCTCGTGTGTATCTTCGGGTTTTTTTTTGCGGAATTCCATGACTGCAACTCTTTCCGCAATTGGTCTATAAAGGCTGATCGAATCGAAATATATTTGATTGCCGTTATGTGTTCTCTTGTGTCGGCCATCTTCTCTTTCGCTTCGCTCAAATCATTTTTGTGGAATTCACGGGCAAACGGTTGGTGATTTATCGGAGCTTGATTGCGAGGCGGATTTCGGTCAGTCAATGAAAACCAGACTGTCTGGTCGTCCTTAATTCCGGAACTCGCTCGCCGGAAAGGTATATACGCGTCTGCGTTTATATTCATTAAAGCGGTACCCATTTCAAACCGTCTGGAAGACCGCAAAGTTACCCGGAAACGGTTGGGTGCTGCTTAATTCCAGAAAATGGCCTCTCATTCTCGACTTGAAATCTCCAATCTAATACGACTGGACCATAAATACGTGACTGCTAAATTCACGAGCTAAGGCGAATACGCCCCGAGGAGCAGCCTCACCCGCGTTACATTATGCCCCCAGTCACGTTCGAAATATTTACGTGGAAAAATTCGAACGCGGTAGATTTTCCAGAACGCGGTATTGTCTCCCACTTCTTTTTTCAATCTCGAATATTTCGCATGAAAATTTAAGACGAGGTATTGCGTTTGTAAATTTTACTTTTGAAAAAAAATTATTTATCGTATTTATAGTCATAGTTGCAATCGTCGTTCAATTTGTGTGGTAGGGAAAAGAATTTTTCTTTTCAAATTTTTATCATTCTTCGCGAATTTCAATTGGAAAATTTGCGCTTGCTGTATCGGAATAATGGTGGAAACATGCGCCGTAGTATCTGGATGAAAACTCATCGTCGCATTTCGACATGGTATCTGCGGTTCCGTAACCGGAATCCCACATATGGAGGAACGAACCCTCTAATACGATCTCGCATTCCCGGTGATTAAGCAGAAACACTGAGCTTACCGTATTTCCGTAGTGCTTGTCGTTGGTTTCCAATGTTTCCATGTGCGGTGACTGTAGCCACCTGGAGCCAACGTTGACTGCGATTGCTCAAACACGGGGAGAGTGATTGGGCAGTACACCTATTATGCTAAAGTTATAATTGGTTGTTAGTTATCGTAGCCGTTACGTGGGTAGTTAGTTCTTGGTTCTCAGCTTCCGAGTACGGGCAACGGAATTAATTGCCGTTAACTTAATAGGAGGTTATGCAAACAATTTCGTAGGCACTAAACGAGATATAGGAGGAAATATTCTGTTTCTTTGTAGATTATTTTTCCATCGTTTGCACACTGTTGGAAAATTTATGTACTCTTGTGAAAAAATCTGCAGGTTAAAGTTTTTGTATTAAGTAATGGACATATTTGTGTGTAAATTTAACACATGTCTGCTCTGTTAACTGAACTTAACAGATATAAAATGTAGAATTGTGAAAGTGATTTAAAAAATATGTTAAAGTGACACGATTTGCACGTATTTATTAAATATTGTGTCGCTTTAATATATTTTTTTAATCATTTTAATAATTTTATTTTTTGTATCCGTTAAAATTTACAGAAAAAGAGTGTTGACGTTACGCTATAACAGGAGTGGGGATAACTGTGCCATACTTTTTTTGCTATTCTTCTGTTAATTTCATCATAAAAATTATGTTAATCAAGTAACTTTGAATTACGATGAAGATTACATTCCTTTTTTTATTGAGTTATTAACGCAGTATTAATGTTATCTTTTAACACGTTCAGGTTATGCTAAATTAACACAAAAGTTTGAGTGGACTGTTTGGAACATATGATTTATGTTAAATTAAACACAACTTTTGCAACTGTGTATTATTTTAATTTGAAATTTGCTTATCGGCGATATCGCTGCACGCATTTGAGGAAAAGAGCACATCGCGTGATAATAAAATTAATCAAATATTACTTCTCTGAAATTCATAGAATTTAATGAAATTGCATCCGATGAAATCCGCGTTATCGTTCAACACTTCTTGATTATCTAACGAAAAAACGAAAGAAAAATAAAAACGGCACGGTGTTTCCTAAAATAACAGTAGCACGCTCTTCTCCGCGGTGACCAGTTTTAATTTCTGCAACTTGACGCAGACAACGCGACGGTTTTAAATCAGGAGAGGACATAATCCGCGTTATGTGCGCTTTTATTGCCGACTGCACCATGGGAGCCGAAACTTTTAGTGTAGCATCGTAATTAAACATTAACGATGCGCGTTGTTGAAAAAAAAAACCAAAAGTTTTTCTTTTCTTTCTTTCTTTTTTAATTTCGGTGCTCCCGAATATTACACCAGCCAGCGCGGCGCCGGCGCGGGCGTATCGCGAAGTTATGCAACTAGCCTCCCTCATACGACGTCAGCCGCATATAGTTCAACGGAGCGTGTGAAAACGCGTTGTGCGATCAATCCGTCTTTCGTATAATCATCAAATATCCTCGATAACACATCTTTCCACTCTGCACGTCGCGAAATAACATCGCGACCCGCGATTATATATCGAGACCCGAAGCACTTGGGGCTTGTAGCGGCCGGGAAGATACGGGAGCGCATATCGAATCTATCCCTAGAAACGGCCGCAGGACGAAATTGGGGGGGAAGTTTAAGGGATGACTCACCGCTCACCCTCCACAGCTGACACAGAACTTTGCCGTTCTCTCTTCTTTATACGCGTACACATAAATTTCTTTTTCTCGGCGATACACACGGAATGACAAACGAGAATCGCTTTCATATATGTATAAGGAGACGTACAAGGGACACTAGAGATTTAAAGAGCGGCAGTCATATGAGTGACTGGACGCTGACGAACAATTCCGAGATTCCAAGATTCCGAGAATTGCGAGCGATTAAAGATTAAATTCGCGTTCCGTTGGACCCCGATAAATGATACATGGGAGAATTCAATGTCTCTCGGAATAGCACGCGCGTTTAAAAATGGAGCGCATTTCCATATTTAGCCGATGCGGAAGATACTCATCCTACTCTTTTTTTTTTTTTTTCGCTAAGCGTATCCACGGTCTCTCCTACGCTTCACGGCATTCTCTCGCATCGATCGGCATTGTAGGGCGGAGCAGGAAACAAGCATTCCAACGGCTCCGTTTCACGTTGTAATGCCGCGGAAACACGTGCGCGAAATGATTTTGGGTTGGCCAACGTTATTCCGCTATCTCTCGCTGTAACATCGCTTTGCGATAACCTTTAGTTCGCTTTCTATTAGAAGATGAAAATTCTTGTCTTATTGCGTAGAAGAAAGAACATTGTTGCTTGCCTTCTAAGTTATGTGCATTAAAGGTCACTTTATGGCAAAGGGCGTTTTACTGTTATTTTGCGAAACGCACCGTGCCGTTTTATCGTAACATAATCAAGAAATAGCGGAAATGTGAATTTTATCTGATGCAATTTTATGAAAATTTCATGAATTTCAAAGAAGTAATATTATTATATTATTATTATTTTATTTGAATGTCTATACAAAGGATCATGAATTTAATTTCAAAGATAAATTCTCGAACAGATTTGAAGTTGATTTTTCCTTGGCGAAAGTTTACGTAGAAAAATTCCAGTTTTCAACAATAAATATATCTCTTAATTAATAAGGCGAGGATTACAAATAGAAACGCGGTTTGTTGCAAAAAAATAGTCCTTCACACTCTTCTGTTGAGAATCTTAGTTTTATTCTTTAGTTTCTTTTTTTTAATTACAATAAATTTAATAATATTGAAAGAATCGAGCAGATTAATTAGTCACTTGATAGAACAGATCTCAGAGAAAGGAGAAAAAATGTTAAGTATTGTCATTTCAAAATCTATCAAATTTTTTATTGAAGCGTTAAATACGACTCGGATTAATGCATCTTTGTCACTTCGTGCAGTGGACAGTATTAACTACACTCAATCGAAATTGTGTATAAATGCAATAAAAGTATGTTGTACTGGAAACATTCATTAAAATTGATACACGATAAATTTTATTATTATAATGATGTAGGTTTTATAAGAGGATAATTTATTAAACTATTGTTATAGAATTAATTGTAAAAATGAATATGTATATTATACATACTTTTAATTATACCTTTATTTGCTGTAATTTTGATAAATTTTGCTTAAAACATTTTTTTAATAATTCGATTATTCAGCTAATGTATAGACTCCATTAATCAATGAAATAATGCGTAAATACGTTGAGTGTATTTAATTACTTTTATAAAATTTGATAACACGCATCAGATGAATGAGTTTATTGATTCTATGGGCATGTTTATTGGAATAATAAATTTTTTCATTAATTTATTTGTTACATTAAATTGTGATACGGTCAAGTGAAGTATATTAATAAATAGTAATTTGTTATATTAATGAATCCAAATATTGGCTAATGAAGTATATTTTATGTATGTAATATTTACAATAATTAAAAATTTATTGCATCAATGAACTTTAAGTCAATTGAACACCATTCATTGATTTTAACAATATTTTTTTCAGTGTAGCACTCGAGCGACTCGGATTCGCATTTTAATCCAAATTGTACTTATATAACAAAAAGTCAATTGTCCCTAGAATATTGTAACTTTGCTCCTTTTTTTAAAATTTATTATCCTACCAAGTAGGATTTATAGAGCCGATAACTGCAAAATTTTTATATTTATAATTTTTGAAGAAACTAAGAGATCTCTGAAGTAGGACATGTTGAAGACTAACTTTTGTAACAAATGGCATTTCGAAAAAGCATTTCCATTTTTGTCCTCCCCCTGTACAAGTCTGAAATAAACATTTCATTAATAAGAGTTTGCTTGAAATAAACTCTATACGCGCTTTTGCAGTCTGTTTGCTATTAGCTCTCAATTATTAGGATTTCCGGCCTGTTTGCACTTCGTGCATTGCGTATCCGAGAATTTTCTTGCAACCCGTTAAGATTCGTTAGCGTTCGTACGCGTATCGACAGTGACATTTCCCCGTATTGACGAACGCGCGACCGTTCTGAATGAGGTCTTTAACCCGTCTGATTCAGCGATCATTGCTTTCCTCGGAATTATTAACCACACGAAGCGTGCGTGCTTTCTGGAAAAACAGACTAAACAGAGACCAGCTCACGGGGTGTTGACGTGACGAAACCGACGTGCTGGTCGCGCTAAGGCGCCAATTCCGTTGAACCTGCCTCTCTAAATATAATTCTGATCGTAAGAACTGGTCGCCGCGCCGCGTCGAACGAGTCCTCCTCCATTTGCTTATTACACGCGCGAGTAATTACGATGTAGTAAAAGCATCGCAGGTGCAAAGCTGCATGAGACCGCGGCGGCGCCAGCGTCACGAAATACAAGCATCGCGAAGTTTCTAACAGCGACGACTATCGCTATGCGAACGCGTAGAATTCCAACTGCCACCTCCTCAGTTTCTCACTTAATAAATTTTTCTTTCTACTTCTCCAGGCGCGTTTTATTTACTTCTCGCGGCATTTTCACATTTCCAATGGAATTCACGTAGTACTCGTCTAGGAATTTATTAAGGATCGCTCACAGTAACACGAGGCCACGACCATTTTTATTAGGGACGCCGTAAGAAAGATTTCCTTATTTTTATCTAATTTTTATTGTTTAATGAGAAAGTTTTAACTGTATAAATATTTGTTAGAGTTAACTTATACGAAATGGTAAAGGATTTATGAATGACCACTTGTAAGAAAAACAAAAATTCAATAAAGCCTACTTTGTAAAACATTATAAAAACTTTTTATTTAAATCTTATTTTATAATCAGGTCTACTTATTGAGCTTAGAATTAATTCTTCTACGATATATGTGATTGAAGTGGTTTTATCGTGAAATGAGATTTTCTTAAGATTTGTTGAAACTTTTACTATCTAAAGATAATAATATTCTCTGTACATACAATTTTTAGGGGGGAGGGGTTTCCTCATTTTTTTATGATGATAATTAAATGCACAGAAAAAAATTAATATTAAATCAACAATTTATTGTTTCATATATAAGCAAGAATATAAAGAGAAAAATTTTCTTCATATAAGCAAACTATGTCTGTTTAAAATTATAAATTCTTTCAAGAAGATTTTATATTCTTGCTTATATACAAAACAACGAATTGTTCATTTAGTATTAATTTTTTGTGTGTAATCATACCCTTATCAGAATTTACCAATATCTCTACAGGGGTTATTGCTGATAAGCAAATCACCTCTGATCACGGACACCTCGTACACGTATCGACGGAAATAACAGTTCCCGACGTGTCTGCCAATAAGTCATCGGCCTCGCGATGCGAAATCTGTTTTGTAACGGCACGTACGAAAATGCACATTTGCAACGCTGTCAATCATAAAATTCCGCGCTCCATTCCCATTACACGACGCGCCGCGCCGTGCGGTGAAAACTTTTTCCTTCGACGCGAGTACGCGAGTCAAGATGACATTGCGAAAGTCTGACACCCATGATTCTACTGGTATTACGATGCTGAAAGTGTGCTCGCGACGGTTTGTAGCGCGCGAGCGTCGCGCCGCAGACAATTCGTTTAAATTTGTCTGCGTACGGTCGACCGCGTGAATCGTCGCGAAGCGCGTTCGCCGTGTTTATATTTCTCGCGTATTACTTGTCGTGAAAAGCAGGATTATGCTGCGTCGTTACGGGCAAAAATTTTTCCCTCGGCCGTAGACTCGTCACACGGAGTTTCGCGTGACGAGTCTACATACCGCATAGCTTCGCTCACTTTCCCGAGGCAGTTCGATGGAAAATCGATGTTCCTAAAACAGGTTGCAACGCGTAGATACTGCCATTCGTGGGTTTCATTGTTTAGCCGCTCAACGGCGGCGATCGATACGAAAAGTAGAACAAGTTCTGCGAAGCCTCGCGCCGGTACCAGGAAGAGCTCGCCGTAATGTTCCTACTTTGCATTTCCAGAAAATCAATTCTACACTTCCCCTTACAAGGTAGCAAAATGTCGCTTAGCCCGCGAATAAAATCCGTCTCGGTCATGCCAGATGTTTGAACAATTGTTTGCATCAGAATTGTAAATATAGGAGCGTTCGTTAGACATGGTTTAGATAGAAAGGCCAACGGCCGATGATGCGCTGATCAATATTTGTTGACTGGCTCGTTACTCCGTGTTTTACACCCGATATGGATGTTTTATTCTTAGAACGATTGAGCGACATGAAATTAAAAAGTTCCTATTCTTGACTCTTTAAGTTGATAATATAAATAAATATAGGTGTAAACTGACGGAATTCTTATGTACAATTTTTACGATATACGTTTGAAACGCGTAAATTTGTTTGAGTCGTGATTGATTGTTGTTTAATAACAGACGCCTTTTGTTTATATTCATGTACAATATGCAACATTGTGCCAAATATCGAGTGCTCCACGATACGTGACATCGATTATCGATAACACGTAACATATCTTGCACGTTTCAAAATGTACGTATGAATAACAGAATAATGGATGCTGTGATACGTTATAAAACCAATAAAACGAATCACTTTCGGCGATGTGGAAAAATGGGCGAATGCAAGATCGACATGTTTCATGCTAAAAGGACAATCTTGCGCGTTTTCTAACCATATATACAGAATATATATATATATATATTATATATATATATATATATATATTACATATATATATATATATATATATTCGAAATGTATTGATTGTGTCTATATATATGTGTGTATGTGTGTGCGCGTGTTTAAAAAAGATCTCTACAGATGCGTACGTAACTTTTTCCCAAAGAGCCTTTTTGAAATTCGTTCAATACACTTAGTGGTACAAGCATGTAATAGCATCAAGAGATATGCGATTCAATATACGATTCAATATCGTTCGCGATTGTAACTCGATTGATTGTATGAAAATACATCGAGCACATATAAGAAGATACAATCTCTTCGTGTATTCCTAGAATATCGAGAGAGTCTACATTTGATAAACTTCTGAAATATTATAAGAAATTGAATGTCACGCGTAAAAACATGCGTGAATTTGCATCTAGTGAAAGATTTATTAGGTACATCAGTAATATATTAGTAACAACAGAAATACAAATAAGACATTGAAGCTCTATTTTTCATGTATCTGACATTGCTTTTTTAAAATTGCGAAAATCGTTATTAACTTTGGTGTTCTGTTCAAATTGATTACCCGTGATTTTATTTATTACACGAATAAAAATATGTAGATGTAAAGAAAAGATAGAAAAAGAAATAAAAAGAAGATGCTATTGTCATGGGAAAATGTGATTTATTGTGTTAATTTTAGAAAATATTAATTAATACAAAATACGAAACAGTATTGTAAAAACTGCTACACCGTAATAGAAAACACTTTCTGGTTGGTATTGATGTTTATGAAGTTTTATTTTTACCGTTTATTTAAGATGAATTTGCTGAAAACGAAGTGATATGGTAATATTGGTATTTTCCTCTAATAATATTGAATGTCACGCCAACCGAGTAAAAATTTATATATTATACATCATAAAATTTAATTTTTTAATTATCATTTTTAATAAAATAATAAAATATAAATGAATTTTGTATTAAATTTTGCATAAAAATTTATCTCTCTTATTATAATAATATATTAAAAGTTCCTTTTACTTATAATTAGTCGATATAACAAAAACGACTAAACGGATAAAATTTTTTATACATTATTTTTAATCATGCCTTTGCTCAATTCGACATTTCGGCTATACGGTAAAGATATACGGTCTTGTGCGTGCTTATACTTGACGCGAGATACTATTGTGTTTATTGAACTGAAAGCAAAAACTGATTTAAGGGGAGAGTTTTCTCTAGAGACGAGAAAGGTAAATTATTTTTATAAATCTTTCTTATAAGAAAATGATTCAAACATTTAAACTTTTTACACATAAAAGATATATGTTTCATGAATATCTTTGAATTTTTGCATTTATATTGGATTCTCAATTGTTTAATGATGGTCTACGGCAACATGGTCGGTTTGTGATATCTTTTATTTCCGTTTTTTCTATATGAGTCTGAATTTAAAAAATCAAAGTTTATTTTATTTGTTAAGCGTTGTTTCAAAATATTGAATCGTTAAAAGTATGAAAATAACAAAAGACAATCCTGTCAAATGATGCAAATTTTTTGTAAAAATCAATGCTTTTTATTTCGACATCGAGTTTGGATCACATAGACTCGAATAGAATAGCAGGGTTAAAACTTGTTGGAATACAATAAATCAGGTTACTCAATAGTGCACAACGATATGAAACATATCATACATAACTTACATAAATGAAATTGCGTTATTCGTAATATCAATAATGGTATCTAGTCAACTCATTTTCAGCATGAACGCGACGTGATTAACATAATGTAATTTTGCAATATTAATTATAATGAAATTAATCTTTAGTTGGCAGAGTTAAATCTCAGCTAGTACCTCTCGTTAAAGTTGAATTTATATTTAATTGAACAGGAAATTGAATATTAGATAAGATATTGTAAAAGAAATTAATTATAATAAATTAATATTAAAAAAATAGGTCGAAGAGAGCGAGTATACGGATGTTAAAAAATGCAATGAACATACAAATCTGTTTATTTTAATGCTCGTATGCAGCGAGATTATTTTAACTGTATTCAGCTTTTATCAATTGCAAATACATAAAAATGATAGCTAGATGTATTCAGCTTTTATCAATCGCAAATACATTAAAATGATAGATAGATGTATTCAGCTTTTATCAATCGCAAATGCATTAAAATGATGCTATGGACTATGTAGCCAATTTACTAATAGCTAAAAATATAATAAATAAATACGTAGAATTAGTAACAAAATAAAATTAATCTATTTAACAATCAAAACAATTATCCAATACAAAATATCCAATTGATCATGATATAAATCGAAGCAAATCTTGTCCTTAAGGTAGAAATATTCTTAAAGTATTGGACATGCAGCATAAGTAGTTGACCAATGTAACGAGACGTGAATCTTAGAACATTATTATATGTTCCAAGATTCTCTATTGTTAAAGCACATTGAAAGGCAAAAACGACTAAATGATTTCATAAGACTATTGATCAGAAATTCAGCTATTGAACCGCAGACATTGGTTTATTCTCAAGGAATAAATTATTCTGATAGAAGAGAAGAATCCTCTTGGACTTCTTCAGGTTGAGGAAATATGAATAAAAAAATACAGAATTAATTAAATTGAAAAAGGATTTCTTATTAATTTGTAATAAATAAATGTTAATAACACAAAAGTTGTATAATATTATCTTTTATTGTATGAATAATTTGATTCTAAAGGCTATGCATGTATTATAATAGAAGTGAAGATTTTCCACCGCAATTTGTAAATCTTGTAGAGCAAAAGTCACTGGAAAAATTACACAGATTCAATTTTTACTGTACCGGATTTATAGAATATAAAATGTTATAAAGCTATATTGTTTACAAATATATGCACGTGATCTAAGAACATATCATTTCTAAGAACACACTGAAACTTTGTATATCTGAAGTTCCAGCAAGTTATTCGGAAGTTACTGGCTCTCCTACTACTGTTGAATTTCCATCTTGTCTACATAGATGTACTAGTGCATGCTCTATGTTGCTTTCGTCTTAACTCTAACAATTAATTATAGTCGCAGCGTTCCGTATAAACGTGCAAATTAAGAAACTCATCTTTCGGTTCTTGATAATTTGTACACCCAGTCGAAACTATAATTATCTAAAAAAAAAAAAAAAAAGTGCTCGCGAATGCGTAGGACCGGAGAAAGAATCGCGTGTTGACACTTGAAACGCGCACGCATCATAACGCAAGGCAGACGTCACAAAGGACATTGCGCTATTTTCATTCATATTTCGTCTGTCAAATGGAAACTGGCACACGTCGCGTCGTCGGCTCGTCGATATTGCCTTCCCTACCGCTTCAAGTACATTTTTCCCCCGGATGTGTCTCGCTTTCTGGAGAGTCGGTCTCGCTGTGCGCGTTTACTTGACAATTCCATTACCGGGAGCTCTCCCGGTTGGCAGAAAGCGTTGGAGGACGTACTCGCGCGCGTGCGTGCTCTGCCGTTCGATTAATCGAAAATAGATCGGCGCGCTGAATGCTCCGGCCGATCGAAAGCTATCGCCGACACACGGCTTCCAATTCGCGTTTCCCGCACGAAAGCTCGACGAGTCGTGGTCGAGTTTTCCTGTGGTAACTCGTTTCCAGTCGACGAGTGCGGGCGGACCGCTTCGATGAAGCCACGAGAGAGTTGACGTGCATTTCGATTGCACTTGGACAGTTTCTCTCGCTACATATGATTGCTTTATTATGTGGAAGCAACGTTTAACGACGAACGCAGACTACCTGTCTACAGGTAGCAGCTAATAATTATCTTGTTAAATGTCATGACGGTCTCAATAATCGATATTCCCTCAGAGCACTGCGTGTGCGGCTGCAAGCGGAGTAAATGCAAATTTACATGTGTATGCATTTGTAGGATTCTTTAAATTATAATAAGATAGAAAAAGACCGATAAGAGTTGTTAATGTGTTACAATTTTTTATTAATTTTTAACAATCCTAACAGCAGTAGATATCGCATGAGTATTCTAGAATATTCCAGATATCGTACGAACATTCGTACAATATCGTGATATCGTGCGTATATTTCTAAAATGTCACAATATTCGTTCGATATCATGTGCTGTTAGGGAAATATCAAACATTTGTTAAAATTCAATAAAGAATTGTAACACATTGATAACTACTATTGACTTTTACCGGCTTTTTTTATCTTGTTGACTTAGAGCCTTAAATTTGTCACAGCTTTAAATTTTGTCTTTTACGTCTTTGTGACAATCTTGTACTTTTTATCGCAAAAATTGATAATCCAAGGGAATATTGGCGAAAGCAATTTATGTTTCAGTCGTTTCGGTATCAGCTTGCTCCTTTGTTGTCTTTTGCAATTGACGAGGACGCAGTTGGCGTGGCCATGAAGTAAAGCGGCGAAAAAGAGCTGGTACGCGCTTGCCACCACGAAAGAACGTTGCTTTTACACGTATAGTTTGGCGTTTGGGAGGAAAAAGAGCGCTCGCGAAGCGTTTGCCCGCGCGTGTACGTGTGAACGCGAGAGAAGCGGATGACGGAGACACGAGCTTCTTTTTTCCCACGAAAGCCCCAGACTCCCGCAAACGTGACCGAGATGAAAAATCGTCTGGTCGCCTCTTGTCGTCCTCGCGAATTACCTACGTCGGCGGGAAAGCGGTTTATGTAACGTCTCCGACGTTTCTTCGCCGGATACGTGGCACACTTACCAATACAATACGTCGCGCGGTTGCGCCGCTGATTTTACCTGTATAAATATCAAAACAGCCACTTGAAGAACATGGAAACTTATCTCAACAGACCTTTGCGAGAAGAAGAAAAAGTCACCCGCGCAGAATTTCATTCGAGGCGAGAGAAACGTAATTTCCATAAGTTCAATCTAGCGCCCGAGGAGAGATACGGGGATATATTTTCCTTTCGTTTTAATTTTACAATCACAGAAATTCAATCCGATGTAATTCCGGTAAGGGTCCAATTGGCCAGATGTTACAGACATACAAGAAGAGAAGGACATTTATGAAGCGCATTGAAACTTAAACTCTCGTCGCTCGAGTTCGCATTCGCGCGATGCATTCGTGCGTCAAACACAGATCGGCCGAGCTAACTCGCGAACTTCATATTTGGGATTCGATACGGTGTCCTTCGACATCGGTAATCTCACGCGTCGCCGGCGCGGCGCGGCGCGGCGCCGGGCGTCGCGGTTTCGCGAATTCGCAAATTACGCGTCGGTATAATTCGGCGCGAATTTACGGTCGCCGCGTATCGGGCTATTCTGGGTGTAGTACGCGCGCAGCCGTCCAAACACGAGGCGAAAATGGAGGCACGAACGTACGGGAATTAACGATGTACGGCGTGTGTGCCCTCAGCGAAACGCAAATAGCAATGCGAGCGCAACGGCAGCCTGACGAGATTCGCTCGACCCGCGAACGTGTCAAACCCGTTCGAGCGATCCACGTGTGGCTGTCCGTCGACACACGTGCGCCGGTGTACAATCAACGAGATTGCAACTCGTGGGGATGCGCGGAATTTAATAGGATATTGATATTTTTATTTGTACAACGTCGAATGTGCCGCACAAGAGCGGCCGATATCCGCTCGATGCATGAAAAATGCTCGGTATTATCGGTATATACCTGACATTGGTATAGTCATTGCCAGTGACAATTGAGGGGATGTTACCGTGTTTTTGTAACAACAAATTAAATTCGCTGCGAATAATTGATATCTATCGTAAAAGCGTGGTGGGACAATTTTCTGACTATATTTCAGGTTGAATCGTGGATTTATTACGAATCTTTTCAACTTTAGACGCAAATCAAAAGAGTCACGTTTAACTTTAATTTTTTTACTAAACTTTATTAAATCAGTTGCAAATATATAAATAATTTTAAATCAATATTTCGATTAAAAATGGAATGAATCTAAATGTCGGAAATGGTAATAAGGTTTTAAATATATTATTGCATGAAAAGGATATCGCAAGAAGTTTTTCCCTCACTCAAACAGTTCTTTATATCGAGATAAGCATAATTGTACGTTTTATGAATTGCTACGATCTATCATTGTAATTATAGTCTGAATCGTTTTCGCGCTTGACAGAAAGTTCGCGTCATCCAATAAATATGCAACGAGTAATATAGCGAAACGGTAATTAATGGATAATCTCCGATGCTTCCTTCGGGATATCATCCATCATGATGTTCCCGCGAGAGTAATCTCAATGGTTGTAATATCGAAACATCGTGGAAATTGTGTATGCTACGTGTCGTGAGATTTGACGGCAATAAACATGAAAAAGGAGAAAATCTCTGATTTTTCCGTGCTCGAGACGTTTCCTTCAAACTATATTTATACACAGGTTGTATATAAAATTCACGAATCAAAATACTGTGACAAGAAAGTTCTCACAAAACTAAGTGAAATAGTTATTTATACATTTTTATTTTAAATGGATTTTTTTAGGTATATATGACCAATCCCAAACTTTATTTAGACAGTCGCATGTCGTGAGTCGCGTGAGAGTATTAGTGACCGTATGACAGGCAACCGTGTAAATCAAAATCTCTGATTGACCAGCGCTTTAAACTAAAAAATCTGCAAATAACCATTTTGTTCACGTAATTAAAGAAGAGCTTTATCTGTCATAACTGGATGTTAGTGCTGATATTTCTAGTGCGATTTTATGTACATACATTTTCAAGTTCACTGTGCACCAAGAAGTTTACAATAAATTCTTATACAATATATTTGGAGGGAGGGAAAGAGCTAGGCATTACAATGATTAATTTGATTGAATTCAATATTGTGATATTATTCTCGTTCAATTTGAAACTATGGTTCAAGACCGAAAAATTTATTGGTGAACTTGAAAAATACAAGATCAATTAAAAAAATACAAACACTAAAATCCACCGATAAGACTCTTTTCTAATTAACTGTATTTTTACATGTCGGTCTATGTTCTCTCATTTCACTTAATTTTTACTTTTACAAGAATTTTCTTGCTATAGTATTTTGATTCGCGAATTTTATTATACTCTGTATATTTAATAGATAAATTAGATTTGCGTGAATAAGATTATCACGTCGGAAATCTCGACCATTCTCGAGCATTAATGTAATACTCGTGCATGCGAATGCCTCCATAAAGAAGCATAAATGTCCTCTCCGATTCAGATAGTCAAGATTAATGATTTTTTTTTTTTTCAGAAAATGAACATTTCGCGATTATCCGAGTGATATAAGGGAAACTGTTGTCTCGGCGCGTCACAGAGAAATACAATGCAAAGCCGTATCTCGTCGTTCATAGAAATATAATGCACCACAATTAGATACGCGTTAACGCACGCTTCGAGAGGCACTCTAACCGAATGGAAGCTTGGTCGTCGTCTACTTTGTCATTACAGGATGAGAACTTTGGAAATGCGCCCGTGTGGATAATTCGACGACATGGCTGCATGCCTTATTTCCGCACGCTCTCATTCCTCTCTTTCTCTCTATTTCTCTTCGTATTCCAACAATGCGTGTGGCCATTGCTTCTAAATTTGATTCTCATAATTGCAAATTTTGGCTAATTATACAGCGAGAAGTAGATAAATTATGTAACCAAACCACATGCAATTTAGATGTAAATTGGTGGTAGGAAAATTCAAATGTATGAAAGTACAAAATTTAATATAAATACATAGGGTGTCCCACCATTAGCGCATTTTCTTTTAAAGATTAGATATTCGTACGTATTCCTGAGATAAAAATTTTGAGATAAAGATCCTAATACAAAAATATTTACGCTCTAATACTTTTCAAATTATATGTAAGCTATTAAAGTTTATAGCAATTTTTTACTGTTATATATACAGTGATACGGATAAAAAAGAATCCTGTTTTCTAATAATGAGGTTGAAATTATATACGTATACATATAGATAGTAATATAATTCTTCTATTATTAGCAACAAATGTTTATAGGTAATAACAATTTTGTAAAAATGTTACGGATTACTCTGGTAGAAATGTATGCTATTTTCTTATACACTCATTTATGATTGCTGTTTAGTATTACTGTTATTAGTTGTAATAATATAGCGTAGGAAATGAACAACTTGATAGTTTTATTCACGTGCCAGTTTTCCTGTGTGTGATAAAAATATGCATAGACACCTCTAGTATTAATAGACTTTCAGACTTATTTATTAATCAATTGAATAGTCCGTTTATTATCTTGTTTTTGTTTAGCAAATAAATTCAGATTTTTGTGCATAGTAATTATAGGCGAAGCGTACATTTTGAGTTGGATTTTAAGGGGGTATTCTAATTTGAAGAAGCATTTTAAACGCTATTTTTACGAATTTTTGGCTCTGAAAAAATCTACAATATTGGTGTTTTGCATACATTATTTCATTAACTTTAATAATTTTATAAAAATTTAACTTTTAATTGTTAATATAAAATAGTGATATTATTTATAAATACGGCGTAATTTTAAAAATCCTGTTGATACTCTTTATACGTTCTTTGTGCTGATCTTAAATTAACGATCCAAAGATCGTTTTATTGTGGTTTTATTTTTCAATTACTAGATAGAAACAACATATCCAATAATTGATAAAAAAATAGATAAAATTTCTACCAGGATAAATACAAGTATTATCACGCAATATTTATTATTTATGAGAAGCAAATCGTCATATATAATATTTGATACTTTTTTTATAAATTTATACTGTTTGTTTCACGTCTTAGAAATTCTCTGGTTAATAAAATTACATATCGATGAATTATTTGATAACTTTTTGTATGATATAAAATATTAAAATAATTTATTGTAAGGTATCAAGTTTTTGTATTATCAGATTATTTTACTAGATGTGGTCATACAGTATTTATTATTTTTGGGTAACGAGTTCCTACATGAGAATTTATAAAAGAAAGAAATGTCACATCTTATTTACTTCTCATAAAATATAAGTATTGCGTTATAATATCTATGTATTCTATCTCTTTGTAATATTATTATGAAATTGTTATTATCTACAAAACATTTATTCGAATAATAGAAATTTATTATTTTCACGTATTTTAATCATGTTATTACAATAGAAAACATTTTTTTCACTACAGTAGACTGTATTATGCTTGAACGTGTGAATTTCAGTTATTACAATTGGTAAACTTTACTCTTTCGTAATTAAAAAGGTATTATAGTCTCGACATTTTTATTATATTACGATTTTTGTCTCTAAATAATCTTGGGAGTACTTCAGGAGAGTTTTCAGAAGAAAATGCAATAATAATATCTTCAGAGAAACTTTCAAAATTATAAATTATACAAGAAAATATAAGATAATATTGTAATACATTATGTTTTTGCTAAAATATGTTCAATTATGTCGATATGTATTCTAGTACATTTTGTGTAATCAATATATAATTATCTCGCAATATCCGCATGTACAAGATCCACGAATCACGAGACTAGATGCATCGCTAATTGATTAACGCTGACAGTGTAGCCGGCCAGCCGCTAATAATCGTGATGCCGCCTGAACTTCAACCTCGATAAGAAGCGACTTCCTCGATCGATGTGCCCGCCGCGGCGGTTAATTAATGTTCTCGGGTATTTGCGTCGTGAGACAGGACCAGATCGATAAATTTAGGAGGGCGTGGAGACTAGTTTGCGTGTAACATTAGATAATTGTCTTTCTCTCTACCTTGGCCAATTATACAAAGATCTATTTTGAAATTATCAGCACTTCTATCCTAAGATAAAATTGTTGCGCAAATTTAACTGATCATTTAAATTTATCAAATTTGTATAAAATTAATATTTGCATTAAATTATTCGTGTAGTTTGTAACATAAAGACTACATTTAGCAATCTTCCTCACAATTTATCGTAATTTCGTGTAATAAATTTATATAATTGTAAAATAATGTTTTATTGTTTTTATTTGTATATGCGTAATAGTTTTTAATAATATTTAATATAACATCATACCACAGTAATCTTTAAAATCAACAATAAATCTCATATCTTAGAATCATATCATTGATATTTTTGTTCAATAAAATTTGAAGCTAATAATATTGCCACATTGATTAATAGAATTTAATTATAAGAAATTATTTAAATGAAATTTAAACTTTTTTCTCAAGTGATTTTCTTATATTTTTTTCTCTTGCTGTCATATAAACGTATAAAGATGGATTGGTAAGAGAATCTTTCATTTCGTATTTAAGTTATTACAAGATCAATAACTCCATCCGCAGCTCAGGCCGGAGTTGTCTTGCTCAATTTTCTTGCCTTCATTTCAGAAATGTTGCGCGTACGTATCAGCTTCATTCGTGAGTTTGCAACTTCTGCGGCCTGTGGAACGAGGTACTTTAAACTGATTGCGAGTGATGTGCTGGTGTATCATGCCTAACATGACGTAGCAATCAGGTTGCCGTGGTGCCTTGAGTTTTGATATAACCATAGCAGGGTGCTCCCCCGTGCATTTATGAATACGTTTGCATTCGGCCTAGCAAACGTTTCTTGCAATAACGCTGGCGCGTGATGTTTTTGTTGGAATCAGGAAAAGATCGTAATACGTCGTAATAAGTCGAGATGCGCAGTTAATTTTTGATGATAACGTAACTTTGCGCCGGAAGGCCATTTATGAAATTGCTCCCTTTGGAGAACCGAATATTTCCCGGCTATCCTTCAAGCCCGCGAAAAATAGTCGGGCTAGGCGTTCCCTACCAATCTAATAAAAACTTCATTCTCCGTTTCAGATCCGTTCGGTGTCCAATTCTCGCACGAAGATAATTCACTGCTACTCGGTAAGTCCATCAGCCAAACAATTAGACGGTTTCCTTTCCGTCTGCGTTCTGCATGTCGCGTCGCCGAGAGATACAGCCCGCGTCCGTATTCCTGCGTACATACAGCAGCATCTGCACGATAATCGTCCCGCTCCGCCGTTCCGTTTCGAAGGCAATGAAAATTGCAAGGGATAGATGCGTTGCGCAACTGTAATCCGAGCCGCGTACATACAAACACGCGGCCTCGGGCTCGAGTGCATGCGAGCCTCCACACGAGCCTGTGCACGAGGGTGGCTCGGGAAATACAGAGACGGACGAAACTGAGTTAACTCATAGACTGGTGCAGCTATTTACCGACGCAATCGTTCGTAACCCGAGCATCGTCGTTCCGTAGGAAAATACGAGCAAGTTCTCGAATCAGACCCGGCGGAACAGTTGAGTTGCAGAGACACGCTCGAATTGCCGCATACCTTTCTTACCCCATCCGCTCCGTCCCGATCCGTTGTCGAATCGATATCGCGATCGCGCGCGATCGTGCTGAATTGCCTCCCTTATCCAGGGAAATTCCTCGGCAAACTTTTAATCTACTCCGCGCGCGAGTCCGATCCTCTGAGCTTCAATCGCTTCGCTTTCCGCTCCTTTTTTCTACCCGCTTTCCTCTTCTAATATACTAATGCACGCTGCTACCCTCGATACTGCACCATCATCCGCGGACTACTTTTTATGCCGCGAAAACTCAATTAATCTCAAGACGTTCCGTTCTTTTCCTGCGGTGAAAAAACCATCCTCTTCTTTTATCGATCATCTATTTCTAAGCGTTTCTTTTCGCCTCATCATTTGCGCAACGTATTTTTCAATTTAAAAAATTTCACGTTTACTCTATTTAATGAAAATTATATAGCCGTAATTTATTGACTTTACATATTAAAAATAGTTAACAAAATTTAATTAAATAAACTTTCTTTTTTTTAATATTATTTATATCCACAGTTAAAATCTCTATGAATTTTTATACAGAATTGACTTCTAAAATTATAAACGTTATCAGCGCTTCAATAATTTAAAATTAAATCTAGACAAAGATCAGATAAATTCCATGTGAACGTATCGCTTAGACAAGATAGAGATGATTTAATATTAAATTTATCTTTTTAAATAAAAGATACAATTATTTCATTTTATCGAAATAATTTTGAGATATCGCTGTTGAGCGAAACAATTTAAGATATAAAAACAACATGTGCACATTTTTATTTATAAATTTTTATTTCTTCTAAAGACAAGTGTTCATTGAATAATTCAACCTGACAAATTAATAATCTTTTGATTTGGATCAGTTAATACTTACGCAAATAAAAATCAAAGTTGAAAAATATAGATGAAATGTGTAACTCACATTATAATATGACTAATAAAATTGACTGTAGTTTTGGGGCAATTTTTGCTGCATTCCGCTACTGTTTTTAGATTTGTTGCAATTTGTTATCATTTTTTCTGTTAAAATACACAGTAACTTAGAAACTGAAGCCAGGAGTAATATTTCATACTTATTATTTATATTAAATTATAGTAGATAATTTGAAAACGGTAACACTTTTTATATCTAAGATAAAGCTATTTTTTCTTGCTTATCTTAGATAATTTTATATAACAGCATACAGTAAATGTTACACATGCCTGCATCGTTTTTTTTTTAAATTGGATAACAATTGTATGCCGCTATACAATTTTCATTTTGCTGCAATTTTTAAACCGTATTTCAAGCTTGTACATAGATTCAGACCATAACTTTCAACAAATGGTTCAGTTTTTTCGATAGAAAAAAAAATTACTGCGGCGTTTCCAGCAACCGAGCAAGTTAGCGCACGTCCGTTGTTGTTGAAGTTATCTGAGTGATTTCCTTTTTCGAATCACGCACATAACCTGCCGACAGAGCCGAAACTGGCTCCGAGGTTCTAATTTCGCCCAAATCCGTTTTATTCTCCCTACTCGTCCATTTCTTTTCCCTCGTGGCAGTTGTATACGTCGATTCTTTCCCCTGCCGGAGTTAGATAATTGCTTTCCCTATCGAAACGTTGTTCTTACGAAGATGAACAGCTTCCTTCCCCGTTCCCACTCATTAATGTTTGCTTTATCAGAAATTTAAATGTAGTACACATTACTAAAGATTTATTTGAATAATACAACATCATAAATATTCCAGTTTCTTTTTAAGGATTTAGAAAATTATTTGCAAATTTATTCACGTAAACACAGCGCAATCCTCGAGATACTCTCTTTGTAAACTAATTTATCGATTTGCATGCATCTGCAATGCATGGAAATATATTTCCTAGCATTGTCGGCGCGTTTGGTCTTGATTGCGATTTTTCACCATTAAATTCTGCGAGAAATGTAGCAGAAAGGGACGGCCAAACTTTGTCTATTAAGCCTGCGACACAATGTAAGTACATGAGCACGTAAGCAGGAAACCTCTTAGTACTTCCAACTACTTCGAAAGACGCAATTACATATTTCTTAATGTGTACGGCGTACGTGCTTAGGTTACGTGCTACTTTCACCTTTTAAGATAACGACGAAGCTACAATAGGTAGATCGCGCTTGTAAAAAAATTATTTATGCAAAAACAATGTATTATAGTGGTGTATACATATCTAGCAACATGTCTTTTCATATTTTTAAATATTCAAATATTAGAAATAACTGAGATAACGTAAATTATTTTGACGACGGTGACAATTTTTAAAATTTGTTTTGCATTTCTTTTACAAAATCAAATTGCAGTACTAGACCGATCATATTATCTGTGATTAATGGTAACAGAATCTAATTTTTATTAAATACTTTATAAGATATATTTATTTATATTGGGAAATAATATAATCTTTTCGTTATATAATCGAAATCATTTACGATTCTTTCTATTGCGTTAAAGCGAAATGTCGGTCTCTTTCCTTCGTCAAATATTATTTTCTCTTTTGAGTTAAGAATCTGTAAAAATGGCGGAAGGGTCGCATGCCTTGCCACATTATCCAAGACTCCTGCTACTCCCTTGAGAATGTAAGACAAGCAGACCTAATGCTCACAGAGTAGCAATATGGCAGCAGCAGTCGCGAAACATTTGCTCCCTTAATCTAACGTAAGACGGTGCCTGAGGCGGGTTATTGAATTGTGAAGACTGCTCTCTTCAGTAACAATGCGCCTTATTCGCAAGCTAATATTTCTCTTAATCAAAAAAAAAAAAAAAAAAAAGAAAAGAGAAAAATGACAAAGGCATTTCCGATACGCTTACTGTTTCGCCAAATCGTTTGGATATGAAACGCAACAGATTATTGATGTTGAGATATGTTTTGCTACGCAAGACAATTGCTTCAACTTTAAAACACACGAGTTATCGAGCTATCGCAGAGACAAAAAGTATACGTACAGCGCGAATAATTACTGACAACTGAGTTCTAAATAATTTCTTCGCGTTTTTCTGCCGTACCTTTAATCGCGAATGAGGCGTATATATTTGCAGATTGCTGGATTTATCATCTCAGAAAGATATCAACTGTTCCTTCCCCGCAAACGGTTCCCTTAATGCGTTATGCAATCTGCTTTTATCAGATATTTATTCAAGACATTTCTAAATGGGAAGATGTAGATACGGCGACGTTGATATTACTTCCAATCTAAATATAATTCTCCCCCTGAGATTTACTTTCCACCGGTAATTTGCAGACCTGTTATTGCAATCCATTATTGCTGACTGTCTGCATCGTAACCAGGCATATTGCGAATATTTAGCATTTTCTGGAGACACAGAGAAGGCGGGAGAGGGCAGGGCCTGCTTCCCGTTCTAGCGCACGCCCGAACGTGAATCATTTCCGTAGTCATATGACGTCCAATATTATTGGACTTGCCGCGATGCGAAAAATATCGCTGGCGCAGATGCGCTATTACGTGGGCGAGAAATAAGATGCGAGACACGAGACCGGTTGATCTGCGGACCCTTCGACGATCGTATAGTTTCTCTGCGGAAACTGGCGGCTAGGTCTAGGAAGAGAGCATCTTATCCACCCCCTAGGAAAGGCCCCATCTTTCCGGTCGGTGATCCACGAAGTAGAGAACCCAACCCCTCTATTCACTCCACCTATTCTCCCTCATCTTTTCTCTCACCATCGAAGAAGAAATCGATTTCCTTCCGCCTAGGGGAACGGTACGGTCCTCACAAAATAGCCAGTCGCATTTATTCTAACGACTCCCAGCAGAGTCGGCGAATGCTATCGAGCGATGCGACGTAGTCTCTAGATTTTAGAGCTAACGTCATAGATATATATGCTGCGTAAACCATAGAAAACTATACTATATATACAGCATGAATCGTAAGAAAGCATACGATTTTGATCAACAGTTTCAGCATGTGCGGAATTTATGTTTTTTATTATTTATGTTGTTTACAAAAGTTTTCAAGAAACGTTTGCTATTTGTAGATTTAATTTTATTATATTCAATTATATAACAATAATCAGAGTTTACCACCAAGAAAAACACGGAAAACCTGATATTTTCAGGAAACTTATCTTTTATTCTTGAGAATCATAGAAATTTTCAAGGAATTTTATTGATACTCGGGGACAATTTTAGAATTTTACTTTCAAATTTAAACTTTCTATCTCTTTTTACCTGAGAAGGTTATTTCTTTGATCATTTTTTTCTTGGAAATGCAAAATTGATTACTAATAAATATTGTATATATATCTATATATTATACATTTTCTTGTGATTTACGAATTTTTATTCAAAAAATTAAGGACAATATAGAATACATTATTCTAAATTGGTTGTCTATTTAATCACTTTTCGTATATTTTCGATAAACTACAGAGATCCGCGTATTGCAGACAGATCATTATATTCCATATTTAGTTAATATTATATTGTGTTTTTTTAGCACTTTCTTAAATCCATGTTTTCTTCTTTATGATTATATGATTAAGAAACATTATACGATATAATAAAATGAACTTATTTCAATGCTTCATTAAATTTTTTAATCTTACTTGCAATTTTGAATAAAATTCTTGGTATTCTTTTACAAAATTTGAGTAGAGGAAAGTCATCAATACTGACATAACACTTTGTTTTCGAAGATTTCTTAAACAAAAGCTAAACAGCAAAGCTTTATAAACATGAATACAAATTATAAAGTATCTTCTATCAGATATAGCAGTTTTTGTAATACTGTAGTTGAAAATTTTCAAGTTATTGTTTGCTCTCACGGAAAGAGAGGTGTGTCATTTTATGCTGTATGTACAACAATTTTATATTCCCAATAGCAGTACGAATAAAATATGAAACAGAAATATATAAAACATAAGATTAGCAGTCCTATGTCACAGCGGTTCTTAGTGCTGAATAATAATTTTTAATTTTTACAATCTCCAGCTTATTTGAATTGCATGTCGCATGTTCATCGGACTTGAAACACTGTTATGAAGCCTGAATACGTAATATTAATGCTTTAGCTTTTATAAAATTTTTCCTCTCCTAAAATAATTGTATTGTGAAAAAAATAACACATCAGCCAGGATTCGAACCTGGATTTGTCTTTCCGTGCGAGTGTCCTATTGACTACCATTTTGACTACCAAGACATGTAGTGATACTTATTGCAATAATTAATATAGTAATCATTTTATGTGAAATGAATGTCGTCTTTAAACAATGTGCAGTAAACAATAATAAGTTAAATCCGAACATCCAAGGATGCGTTCAGATTTCCCACCCGGGTGCACCCAAATGTCGTTTTATCTTTGTTGTTTACCGAATGTTAAACAAGGATAGAATGATGCTTGGGTGCACTCGGATGAGGAATCTGAACGCAGCCCAAAATGTGAAACATAAAGATAGCAGGCCTATGTCAGTCACAGCGATTCTTAATGTTGAGTAATAATATAAATAAAAGAGAAATATAAACAGTGCTAGATAGCTACAAATATGTAAAATGATCTAATATTATCAATAATATACTTGCTGTTGTTCAAACTGCAATTTGCAAGAGAAAATTGTGCAATTTTATTTTCGCTTTTCAACAATTCGTTTTTAGCAGATAAAAAAAAGCTATGAATGTATAGATTTTTATTTCTTTAATTATCTCAGCAGCTCATGCTTATATCAGTACAGTGCAATATTAATTTCCGCGAAATAAGAGGGCCGCTTTAGGAGAGCTATGTCAGTATTGCCGACTTTCCTCTAACACTTTTATGTTTAATTTTATTACTGAAATTTACATAAAAAGATATATTTAAAAATAGCATATGAAAATAAAGTTCAATCTTTTATAATAGTGATGTACAAGTGTTATTGTTAATGTCAGCTTAAATAACGCAACATAACATATATTTCTTTTTCTTTTTTAATATGTTTCTTTCTTATATGTTTCTTTCTTAATATGTTTCTTTCTTTCTTAACATAATAATTTTGAACGTAAAGTGATGTAGAAAAACGTTTTTCAATTGATTGATTATGTAACAGCAACTTGCTTAAATTAAAAAGGCAAACGATAGCAACTCGTTCATGTATGAGAAGCTGAAAGCATCATTTGTTTGTTAAAATCGATTTTTTGAAGATTAGGGGAATGACTTGCCTCTTGTGCGAGATACCTAAGAACATTTATTTTTATGACGCCGAAGAAAAGTGAGTAAACGACGAAATAAACGTATAATAATGATTCGATATTGGGGGAAAGCTGCGACAAGAGCTCTTAAGCTATCTAGTTGGAGGATTTCAAGGAGCAAAAAAGAGATATACATTCATAATGTAAAACGTACTTTGGATATGAAACGTACTAGCGATAGAAAATTGTTTTCATGGCTAATAAAATTTTTTTATCTTGTAGATGTAAAAGAAATATATTAATAGATTTGGAAACCTAATATTTAAATACTTATCTTAATTAATTAAATACTTGATATTTTAAGCAAAATGCCATGTTTATATTTTTCTTTTGTTTATATTATTATTGTTACATGGTATTATCAGGATTTGCCATTATCTATGCAAAATTATGTAGATAATATAAAAAATAGATTTACTTTGTTTTTATCTAGATGAAAAAAGCGCTAACTTTTTAAATTATCTAAAATAATGTGAACAATAAATATTGTTCTTGTAGTCTCAATTTTCAAGTTATCATGTATTTTAACAAGAAACTTTTTTAAAGTGGTAAAAATGGGGTTGCTTTCCAAAATCGGTATTGAAAATTTATAGTATACCTTACGTGAACTATATAGATTTTTAGTACTGCCAGTATATATCGAAACGCAACTTAGATTGCACAGATCAATAGTACAGTATAAAAATTGTCCCAAAACTATAAATTCGAAAACTTTTACAAGAAATTTTATCAGTTATATAATGTGAGTTTTATATTTTTTCTTCTTTTTAACTATGATTTTTATTTGAATATTGATTTCAAAGAGGAATATATTTTATTAGATTAAATTACTTGAAGAACTTTTCTTTTTGAAAAATAAAATTATAAAAATATTTATATATTGTTTTCATATTCTAAATTGTTGTGCTTAATAATAATATTATCTAAAAATTTATCTGGATCAAATCATATTTAATTTTATCTTTTATTTATATAAATTAAAATTAAATTATCATTATTTTATCTAAGCGCAACACTGGGTATTATATTACATCCATTTTTTTTTTTTTTAATCTGAGTTGTATTAATAGTATAATAATTTCTTTATGTCTGTCTTAAAACACATTTTATATACTCAGTTTTTTGAAGACTTTTCAACAAATTTTCTCGCTGTCGCGTCATCACCCGAGACGCGATCATCCTTTTCCGTAGGAAGGATTTCTATCTTGTGCATGTCACTTGTCGAGGAGATTCACAATTCAGTCTACCAGATTGATTTTCTTGAGATTAGGGCTCTAGTAAGCCGGCGCCCCGGCTGCATTAACTTCTTTTTTCTATGAGCCAGGGTGCATCACCGGTTCTAATAACATATTCCACCGCATGACGTTCTTTTACTCATCAAAATGCACGCGTTCAAGAATGTAATATCGTTCGCGCTAAAAGCTGTTCTCTGAGGCCTTGTTATTACAAGGAGAGATTTTTACCCGTAAATCTTCGCCCTTTTATTCGCAGGAGAGGCAGATAGTTGCAATTTATGCGTTTCACGAACGATTCTTAAGAATAACGTAGCTACATAAATTGAGAATCTTTGCAATATTTTCTTTGTTGCGTGCTGCTTCAAGTCGCGGTATAATGAGAGAGAGACATTTTTTTTGTTCGCTGCGAATTGTTTGTTTCTGCTCACTCTTGCAAAAACTTCCTTTCTTTATTACTTTGATAAAATACGTTTATTAAGTATTCCGACGGAGAGAGAGAGAGAGAGAGAGGGGGGGGGAGAACTTTTCTGCAATTCGTAAAAGGATAATATCATTACCAAAACGATTGCAATGGTTAAATAATAACGTATCATTTGGCAGCCGTTAAGCTGCCCGGTCTACGCGAATGCAAACGGGACACGGGGTACGGGCTGCATTTCTGCGAGGGTGTCGTAATGGTCGATGACTTTATTGCGTTCCATTCGATCTCTCGGAGTCGTGCCGTACGATACGGGGAAACGGACACTTTCTCTATCAAGCGGGAATGTATTCTCGAACACGATACTACGCTCGATTTGTTATACGGCGGCAATAAGTTTTCGCGGGAACGAGATTGGCGCAGCGAGATCGGCGCGGCGGGCGTTACGATCGACCTCGATGTTATATTTATTAAGACGTTATTTAGAAACGGCATCGAAGTGCCATCGGAATAAAATGTTTCTTTATACACGTCGTAACGTCGTGTGTCACGGAAGTATATTTTAACTTATCACAATAAGCGAGAAATGCGATAATACGTTCCATACAATCACGTCGTATTTTAGCACTGTCATTTTACAACGTACTTTCGTTTCGCCGTTTCGCGAGCCTCACAAATGTACCTTTAGTCCATTGACGTGACAAATACAACAAATCGCTTTTCTTTCCGATGTAAATATCGATCACGCGTCTGCTGGCCGAACGCGAATGGGCGAAAGCGAAAGCAATTACGATGCGCATTGACAATTCTCGCGCTATCGGACGGAGAATTATATATACTTCGGACAATTCTCAGCGGACCACGACCAGCATACTGTTCCGCGTTAAAATTAAATACCCTCGCAATTAATCTCGCATTTATGAGATTGTCGCGGGGGTATCGAAGGGTCAGACGGCTCGGAAAGCATCGTCGGGACGTCGGAGAGACGGAGAAAGGGGAGGAAGGGAAAAGTGGAGAGAGCGGAGGGTGAAAATTGTGTACATGCACCTATATCCGTCGTTCCGGGGCGAGGGATGTTCTGTAGCCATGGTGACACGCTGACTCATAGGACGGACCACTGACGCCGGAAGAAGATGGTTCGCGGGAGGGCTGGGCGGAAAATCCTTCGAAGGATTCCTTGCAGCTTGATCTATTATTCCGCGCGACGGGCGTGGGCGACTGTGATCCGTGCAATGACCTTGGCAATGTCCTATAACCTCGAGAAAACTACATCGCGGCGCGAGGGTGAGCCGAGGGTGCTCTCCTCTTTGCCTTTTCCTTCTCGGTCCTCTCGCTTTTATAACCGGGCACATGAAGATATGTCTCCCGAGTGTACGAAGTTATGTGACGCTTTTTATATTCTTCCACGTGCTTATACGTTTATTAACTTTCCGCAAAATTATAGTTGGTATATATACTCTTCTCTGACGGACGCATTTTATTATTGAAAGCGTCAAAGTGAGCTTTAGGAGGAATAGAAAGCAGAAAACTTTGCATTTTATTTTAAACACGGGTAATATGCATTTTAAAAATGTAACGTAAATTCGTTTTTATAACCACTAAAAATAAATGTTCGTGTAGCGTATTTTAGATTCATAAACGGCACAAAATTAAAAAAATTGTGTTTTTAAAATTTATAAGCAAATAAGTCGTATTTCTCGTTAACTGAAAATTAATGCGGTTAAATCTCATTTTAGTTTAATTAAACATGAAAAATTTTTAATTATATATAAGAACACAAGTTTTTGAGGCGCATCAATGATTGTCAAAATTCAGAAACATATATCAAAATTAAGGCTGTTACCGCAAAAGTGGCTTAACCAAAATTTGATTTCCTATTTTAAAGTGTTAATGGTTTTATAAGTTAATAACTTACGATGCAAATTAATAACCCATAAATTATTAATTTATGAAACCATTAACGCTTTAAAATGGAAAACCGAATTTTGGCAATTAGGCCACTTTGCGGTAGGCGCTTTAATTTCGTTTTACATTACGAGATACACACGATAACATTCTATCTTAAAATTTAAAATCTCTGAAATAATTGTTTTAATTAAATTTGAAAAATACTTGTCTGAGCAAACGCCGTTGATTATGCGTGAGTTATTGAGTGTATTTTACACTCGATAATTAATACATACAAATATTTATTGAGTGTATTTTACACTAATTAATACATCAGTAATTCATGTACAATCAACGGAGTCAGCTCAGAAAAGTATTTTTCAAATTCAATTATTATTCTCAGAGATTTATCTCATATTATTAAAAAAATAAAGATTTTTTTGTTTTTTTAGTTTTAGTTTTTTTAGGTTTTTTAGAATTTAAGGATTCTAACAGTAATTGTAGAGCACATAATATCAAGAAATAAACGTATAAATATTAAGGCAATTATTTTTATATTGCCAATAAATATCTGCATTTTGCTTGCAGCAAAATAAGCTGATACATATCTAAATATATGCGCTACATATTACGTGAGACAGATACGAGGCGAAGAGGGGGGATGATAGAAGATGGCCTTAAAGTCGGAGATTCTTTCGGTAGCGACGTAACGAAGATAAAGTACTGTGGCTTGTGAAGGGTCTTGTCTGATCTCCACAGTCACGCGAGGTATGTACTAACGATTCGGAAAATACATCTTCGTTGCTTCTTATGAAGAGTGATAATCTGCGGGGACAGGGATCGGTTCCCTTTGTCAATTAGTTATTTATAAATTATTAGAATGTACAGGCAACACTTAGATTGCTACCCTCTCTTTCCCTGATACGTTTGGTTCCTTATCATTTCATAAGTTTCCTTGGTTCATAATACGTTCTACGTAGCCCGTCGATTTTCTGTTCAGGCCAAGAAATGTGTATTTCTTTAAAATTTTGTTATAGAGAAAAATATAATTATAAAATGATTTTTTACATTATGCGTAAATACATAATATATACTGTACAATATTAATTCCGTTGGTCGTCTACCTGGTGTTGCAATCAGTTTTTTTAATTCGAGATACCAATTCAAATCAAATACCATTAATTTTTAATGTCCTATTTTATGTAATCATTATTGATTAAAATTGGTCGATTGTTTGTAAAAAACAATTCTGTTGCTTCAAAATGATTTTCGAAACCATGCAAGTACATAAAAGTAATATTTCTTTTTTTTGTTTTAGTTTACAGAAATTAAAATTTTTATTTTATCACACGCGCAGTCGAACATCGTTACTTGCGTATGTCACTTTAATTAATGAAATATTTACTACTTACATAATTATTAATGAATGTTAGTATAATTTATAAAATAATTTTATTATAAATGTTAAGTGTTTATTAACTAAATATCCAATAAAAGTATTTTTATTTGTTCTGTTTTGTATTTTGTATATTAGATTTGATTTATAATATTCTTTGTAATTTTCTTTTCATTATATTTTATTTTATAAATTTAACCATACTACATCATCGATAACCCACGCGGGTTGGTAAATAAATTATGTAAAATAGGTTCGGCACGAAACACGTCAATAACAAATCATAATATTACATTTATGATAAAAGATTAAAGATAAAATCACGAAGATCAATAGAATTGCGATAATTACACCAACTAGATAAGAGAAATGCTTTATCGAATAATCTCGTAACTAAAGACGTTATCTTCATCTTTTCTGCGAAACCTCATTGTGGGCATGCATTCTCCTGATTTATCGGTATGATTGGTAAATCGTTAAGATCATTGAAGCCAGTAGAGGATCTATTATCTTCGAGATAGCCGAGACGCTTTCGCGGGAAATAGGGCGTAAGTTCGATGGAGCTGATTACCTCGGAAAAGAATGGGCACTCTAATGTACCCTTACTGAACGTCCTTTTGTAAAATATGGGACACCGCGCCGTTGTTGAGATTATCATCACAGTACGCTGAATATAGGCAATACGACCACGTTTAATAATAAAAAAAAAGACGGAGAGAAATGCGAGTCCGTACAAAAGGCTCGTATGTTTCTGTTCTCAATCAACAGTTCTTTCTCGTTTCGCTGTTTTGAGGTATCGAAGCCAGATATTCTGTTTTGAGGTTTCGAAGCTGGATATTCTGCTTTTATTTCTCTATCGAAATAACGCTGGTGGATGGATCATGAAAACAAAGAAGAACTTCTTGTATAATGATCACAGGGGCCATATTCATTCGCTTCAGAGATGAAAGAATAAAATAAAGAGCGAAGAGAAAGCTCGGTATGCTCGATGCTTCTAACATCGCAATTTACAAAATGTTTCGGTGTTGTTAACAGGTACATACAAATCTTATAGATGTTATTTATTGCGAAAGCTGATTAATGAGATTAAACAACGCAAATGTATTGATCAGAGAAATTGCTGTCGTATTTAACTTAATAATAAATTTCTAATTATTGCAATTAAACTTACATTTCGCAAATACGAGTCTTTCGAAAAGTTAGTACGAAGCAGTATAGTTCTATTTTACTCCTTTCATAGCAAATTTTAGCGCTGTTCCGAAAATATACCTGGTTATGTTTTCTCTTTTTGTTCTATTTCTATACTTCCGACAGTTCGAAACGTACGAAACTTATTATTTCGTTCGTTATTGATGAAGATTTATAAGCCTAGGAAACGTGTTGTCGAGATGTTTTTGATTACAAAAATAAAGATTTACCCAAAGGCGGTAATAAAGCAAACGAATTAAAGCATGGCATGGAGGCGCTTTTTTTTAAGGACGCTTAATGCCGTATATGTTGTACACAATTTGATTAAGGACGTTACTTTTTTCAGCGCATTCTTGAAATACATATTGTATTACCGTTTATAAGTTTTCGGGAACACTTGCCATTTTTTTATTGCATTTTCTGAAAAGTTAAATTAAAAAAAGTTTTTAAAAATTTTTGAAAGTATTTAATCGAATCAAGGACATTGTGACAACATTTCTCTCTTTCTTTTTTTGTAAACTTCTTAATTTTGAAATTAAAAAAACGTTTCGTAAAATTAAGTTTTTACTTAAAAAATTTGACATTATTGCAAAAAATTGATAAAGTATGTTTATAACGTTATTGATAATGTATGATACACGTGATTTTATTCACTTTAAATTCGAAGTAGAAAATAAAAAATTTGCATCTCTTTTAAAAGCAATTTTTATTTTATTTCAGCGTTATAGTTTGACAAATCATTGTCAGACAAAAATTAACGAAAAAGTTAAAAAAGAATATAAATGTGCATGCGTGCGTCTCTCTCTCTCTCTCTCTCTCTCTCTATATATATATATATATATATATATATATATATATATATATATATAAATCTTTGATTTATATATTGTATGGAAGCGCCGAATAATCTAGCGCCGCTCTGGCCTTACCCACGTTAAGAATATGTGCGTAATAAAGCCAAGGAAAAGGACTTCAAGATTACTTACGAAAGCTACGAGGGAACGAGAAACATTCTGGCAGTGGATTTATATCATTTTCTCAGGATTCTAGGCTTTGATACAAGAGAGGATTTTATTATTTCATGAAAGCTTTTGGCGACAAAAGAAAATCCACGTGTTGTTCAGAGAAGACAATACTGAGATACTTATTTCGACTTTCTTATCATTTGAGAAAATTTTACGTTTTCACGTAACACAAAACTATAATACAAGAGCACTTTGCCTTTTGTGTTTTAAACTTATCAATTTGAAGAATACAATGCACACATGCGGGAAAAAATGATTTTGTGTAAAGTATCCAAAATTTAGCTCGTTACAGATCTAAAAATAATTTTGTCAAATTATTACAAAAATTATGAAGAACGCTTAAGTTGAGCTTATGAGCAATACTGCAAAAGTTTTGGACATATTATCAAGTTTGAGCATCCTACGTAATTATTTTAATGGTCGAACAAAATTATTTTTAAATATGTATCTAGCTTAATTTTTAAATATTTAGCAGAATGGTTTTTTCTGTAAATAAAAGTCGTTTTGTGACACGCAAATTTTTATATTAAAAAATAAAAAAATAAGCTTTTTATAAGTGAGAATATGCAAGTATGATATAGTGTGTATAAAAAGTATTCGTATAGGGAATATTTTTTAAAACTTTATTTTAAAAAAGTAAATATTAATTAACAATTTATTACTAACAAACATAATAAATTGTAATATATATACATGGATGTTCATAAATTGTTAATTAATGTTTACTTTCTAAAAATAAAAAATATGTTCTTTATGAATACCTTTTACACTCGCTGTATGTTTACGCGATCATAGTAATTTGCTCGGATTTGCATACATAAACATTTTTTTTTAAACTCATGTTCGAATATTTCATCTCTAGATTAAAGATTTTGTATTTGAATGAAGGCGATTAACGTTAGACTTACGAACACCTACATTTCAATCCTAAAATCTCGAACTCCTCGTTGACGCGGAGAATCATTTGTATAGAGCGTGATGACTCCCAAGCATTCTCTAGAAGCAGAAAAGCAGTTCGAGCGTCGGCATTTAATCCGGGTGCGTTTGTCACGCGTGTCACGCACTTTACAGCCCCTCACGCTCCGGCAATTCCCTCTCGTAACGTTCAAGATCCTAGGAGGTCGCTCCCCTCCTTCTCGCTGCTCCTCCGTTACTCTACTTCCTCTCGTCATTCCATCCCTATACTACCTTAGCTTATTCACGCGGGTGACAGAGCGTGGTGAAGAGACGAGGCATGTCACAAAAGAGAGATAAACGTTTAACCCTTCTCGCGCGCGAAACTTCAACTCGAGACTTGAAATTTTGTGGAAAACGAGCCACGCATTTCGAAGGGACGATTTCCTATCCACTTCTCCACCGTTCTGACGAGGGTGACGCAGATTTGATGGTATTTAGAACCGATTCTTTCGAGAGAGACCGTCCTGATATGGCGAAAGTAATACGTTTCTTCGCGGTTTGCATTTCAATTGCCTGCAGGAACTTTCGTACTCGGGAAAATTAGAATCTGAAACTGCAATGTACCTAATAGAGTCTCGATCATTCGAACCTCGAGAAAAAGAGAATGGAAGAAAAGTTAATAGGACCTTTGCTCTACCCTGTTTAATCGAACGTGTGATATATCGTCAAAACGAAAAAAATCTAAAAGCAAATCTATCTCCTTTAATTTGATTGTTATTTCAGTGAACGAATTTATCAATTAATACAAAATATGCACTGAAGGGTTTGATAATAGTTACCAAACGTTGAGTGAATAATACCAAGTATATAGGGTGATTATTATTGAATGTTCCCATTTTTTATCATCGCAGCACGCATTTGTAATTTTTAATATAATAATATGTTAGAAATTCATATCCGTCGGTAAATCATGCTCCGATGGTGGGAACATTCATTAATAATCACTCTGTATATTACTAAATACGATAACATAATTATCCGTTTGGCAATTATTTACTAAGTACTTGGAAAAGTAAAATTGTTCTTGGTTACATTAACCGATCGTTTAATCGTGCGCACTTTTACTCAACATTTGTTAGCCATCTTCAAATACTTTTTTCAGTGGAAATGTGTTGCGTAAATGTTTTCTATGAAAAGACAAACAATTTGTATCAAAATAGCTCGACACACGAGAGCGCACAGTCAACTCTATTCTTTTTTTTTTGCATCCACCCAAAAACTGGCGACTATTTTGCCTGCGTTTTTTCTTGAATAGTTTATTTCGGCGCGGCGCAGCGAGGGCCGTCGAAAGTGAATGACGCAAATTCGCTTTCAGATAACCAGGAATTTCCTTCCGCGTGCAAACGCGCGCGCGATCGATCAATCATCATTCCGCGCTATCCCCCGTGCGCACCCCGACATGTCGAATGCTACAATTACCCCCGTGTATCGGTCCGCATTCGAAGCGGATCGCGAAGCGTGAACGCGCGCGCACATTTTCGCGGAGCGAATATCCGAGAAACGCGAGACGTCGCGGTAAAAGGCCCGGAATGTCTCGTCGTCGCGCGAGCTTTCGCCGTGGAAAATGGATCGACGTTTTACGTGCCCGCCTACGGGGGAAACGTAGAAGGAGCTCGCTCGATTCTTCCGGGTTATATAGACAGCGGAAATCGACTCGGTCGGAACAAAGGGCCGCCGAACCCGAACGGAAGGGCGGGCGGCCCCGGCCGATGAATCATCGATTTAATCCCCAACGGATAATCCACCGATGACGAGAGACCGCGCGTCGCAATTTTATAATCAATTAAGAAGGCGGCGCCTCGAGACGCGGTCGGGCGCGGGAGGAGCGGAGAATCGATAGGGTAGAAGTAAACGAAGAATCCCTTGCTAATGAGTCCATCAGCGGCGGCGTGAGGCGGGTTTAAAGCGCGCACCTGAACACCAGACGCGTTCGGGTTCTACGCCCCTCCATAGACCCGAGTATCTCTGCATACAGAAACTGCCACCTTATACCAACTTAACCGATGATTAATGAGAGGCGGAAGTAATTCGTTACTGTTCGTCCACTTGGGTTGCCCCAGCGACTTGTAACTTGGATACTTTACACGTAGATTATCTCTTTAATTAGGTGTAAACAACTAACTCTGATCTAAAGCCGGACGTATATACATCTCGAGCATGAACATTTATTTCAGGAAAGGAGACGTACTCGCGCGCGTCAATTCGAAAATGTTACGCGCGCGAATCGCGCGTTTCTACATTAAGAAATTTTAAATTTCACCACGTGCCTTCTCATCCCTTCCGTATTTTTGCCTTAACGCCGCGCGATATTTTGTACGCTGTACGGCAGACGCGCGTTTGTCCCGACGACCGTCATGGGGTTTATAAACTGGATGCTTCTTCGAGCACTCTCCACGTACTCAACTTTACATGCCGCTTTCATCATTTTTCTCCGCTCGCAGGCAATCATCCTCGCTATATTCCCTACGGTTTAATAACGCGGCTCTTGTATGTACATTACACTTGAACTTCCGACGTAAGACACTTGAACTTGCCGTGAGGTCTCGATAACGAGGCTTAGATTACATTTCCCGGCAAATCAGATACAAACTACTTCAGGAATACCAAATTAATTGCTGTTGCATTATCTGAACTGCACATCTATTCCAGAAATAGCCTTGTGCAATGCAGAACTTACATACCTCGCGCCTTTTAGATTTCTATCGCAATTCTTTTTTTTTGTCTGTTTCCGTCATGCAACAATTATTCCGGAGGCATATATAAAGCTTTATCAACGGTGATTTCATTGTGGAAGCCGCGTGTTGTGCAAATACGTCACGCCAACGTACATAGCTTATCAAATTCATGGAAATCACGGATCGATTTCGAAAACGAACGGTCTATAACAGCCTGCGGCTCATTGCGATCGCGATGCAAAGTATTCCGAAAGTCCGCAAATATAGCTCACAGCTACGCTCGCAATTCGCAATAGGTAGCGGCGTGATTGCACGGCTGTGTAAAAATTGTACTGTAACAGATGTTTGCGATTCGCGATCGATGGCGTGCAAATAGAACTTGCCCTAGTTTACGCAGGAGGACCGTACATGCACGTTTCTTCTTGATGATGTAGTTTATTATTGATTCGATATTATGTATACTAAACAACACATAAATAAACGAGTATATTCACTTACTCCGATGTCTAGTCGCAACTCAAGAATTTATATCGCTCAAATGCTATTTCAAGTCGTAAAATTGAATGCACAAATTTTAAAAGTACCGTATACTTTGGCGAACGTCAAGTGTAATCAAGGAACGTTTGTATGTGTAACGCTTTGACAGCGGTGATAAATTGCGGTTGCATGCGCAAGGATTTCTTAGAATATGCCGCGAGATCGATCCGAATACTCAATATAATTCCTATTTTCGTTTGTCGCGCCATTCTTAACCCAGGAGTAGCCGTGTCCTGGGTTCATTTTGCTGCACTTTTCATTCTTCATTTATATCTCTTAATTTATTGGCATTATATTTCTTCTTTTGCATACATTCTTTAACGTTTCTTCGTATGAGAAATAGATAACGCATTTTCTCTTATTCTTAAGTAGAATTTGATGTATTTACAACAATCTGTCTAAATGATCGTAAGGCGTTCACTTTCGGTAATCTTTTCTCTTCTTTTTTAACACCGCATATTTCTCAATATAACATTGCAGAAAAGTGTATTAATATGAAGGAGCGTACATTTTTTAGAAAATTTTGAAATAGTTTGAATTAATAAAATTCAAAACAGGATTGCAGAAAAATTTTATTTTATTAATATGTTATAACCGATTAATAATTAATAAAAAAAGCATTCCATTAATTTAAACCAATGATTTAAGGTATTTACTACTGGAAAAACTCGCAAAACCTAGAATTTTCAGGAAATTAATTTTTTTATTCTGAAAATTATGGAATTTTTGTAGAAAATTTTTAAAATTTTAGTTTTAAATTTAAATTTTATTTCTTTTTTCTACAAAATTGTTTTTTTGATCATATGTTTTGGATAATTCAATATAATTAATAAAAAATATTCCACACACACACGTATCTACAGTCTCATCTCATATATGATTTGCAAATTTAATTAAAATTACTACTCAAATAATAATTCATGTGATTTTGTATACATTTTCTAGTTTCTTTAAATTGTATTACTTTCGATCTTGAAGCGCGGCTCTTAAATTAAATCAGAATAATAATATTACAATATTAAATTGACAATCAATTTACTAATATTAATACTAATAATCATCTATAAGACTTCCGTTCCCCCAATCTTGAAATACTGTAAAGAGTTTGTTGCAAAAAATATTACCTCAGCCAAGATGGCATTAGTATTATTAAATTTATTTTCAATATAATATTATGATATTATTATCCTGCTATCAGTTTGATTTAATTCAATACAATATGTGCAAAAATATATTTCGATCAAAATGACCGGAATGCACCTAACTAACGTTAGTTAAACTCACGTGTTCATTAGGTTCATAAATGTTTTAAAATGGCTATTTTCATTTAAAATAATTAATTGAAAATAGAATAATGTTTCGCAATTTTACAATAACAAAGTTAATAACGATTTGTCGATTGAAGAAAATCGTGATTTACTCGCCAGAGAGTTGAGATACATAGTAGAAATATAATCACGATGTTATCGAACTATCTTGTAGACGGGAGTGGTACTTCGATAGCCAACGTCAGGGTCGTAAATCGTAGGGAACGCGTTACAGTTGTTTCGATAACGATATCGTAGAGCTAATATTGTCTGGACAGCTGGTCTCGATTCAATTTCTTGCAACGATATTCGCGCGATTTAAGTATCATATATTATTATGCGAATAACTGTCTATGAATGCAATATCCAATCCCACGTTACATGATATATATTTTTTCATATATTTTTATAAGTTATGACAGAATAGTTTAAATTTGATTTAGAAGTTGAAAAAATATATGCTCAAATAAATTTGAAAATACATGAGACTCGAGTGTTAAGATCAACATTAATAAAGCTTTAAATAGCAGAACGTTATTATAGATATGGCATGGTTTCTTAACACTCAGCCTCGGTATTATTTTAGTAAATTCATTTCGGTCTTTCTTTACATTGGGGGACATCGTTTCGATGACTTTGACCTCGACATATAGTTACAGAGGTGAGGGCCACTAATCAACTTTTTCTTATAAATTAATCGGCGGTCTTGTATAATTTTTCAAATATATTTTCATAAGGCTCATTTTTAAAATTTTATTATTTTCTATATATGACACCTCGTGTATGCAGATTTATGATTAGGGGTAGGGGGGTATTTCAATCAAAATTATTTCAAGATAGTATTTATATTTTGATTGTATCATTGATCTTGTTTATCAGCTATTAGTCATGCTTCTTTTGAATCATTATGTATCTTCACTAGTTTCTCAGTGTTATCGGTGATAAACTGTTAAATTATCGTATTGACTCACATGAGTTTTCAACTTTTCATTCTTTCTGAATATATCTCAAAAGTTATATGAGACTATCGATTAACCTTTCGTGGTGCAATATTTTTTTGGCTGCAGCTTTTCTAGTCCAATCAGGTCACTTGTATCACATAATATTTTTGAAAGAGTTTTCGGAATCTAAAAAATCGGGTACACTACTAACATTTCAGAATACGATTTTGCGAGTTTGAGCTGAAACGTTTTTCACTTTTTTGTACGTGTTCGAATTTGAGTTAAAATAAGTGAAAATTGAAAATTTGCCAGGGGTTTTCAAATCTCACTCCAACCACGGTGAATTAATTTACAAGGAAAAGTTAATCAGTTTCTATAACAAATGTTAAGGTCAAAGTCTGGAGCAGTGTCCCCTAATATAAAGATTTACCTCTAGTTGAACTTTCATTTAATAAATAAAGAAGTAATCAAGTATCCCTAAAATATCTCGGCGCTGACAACATTACTTGCAAGTACAGTTCGTCTCGCTGATACATCTCTAATTTGTACAGTGGTGCGAAGATTGATGTCGGGACGAGTGCGGAAGTGAACGAATCACCGCTTTACGAGTGATTCATGTCGGTGCATTGTGCCTGAAATCACGTGACTAAAAGGTATCGCTCTCAGCGAGAAACTTACAACTCAATAGTCGACCCTCCCAAAGCGAATATCGCGCAGCCCAAGAGCACCGGTAATCGTATTATCGTCGTAGTCCGCGAACCGGACCGACCGTCCGGTTGCCGAGGGTGTGCCGCAACTTGCGTGACCGACGCGTGTTTCAGTCGTGTGCATCGATCTTGATGCGCATCCGCCGCGCATCCTCTCCACATCGTCTCGTCGGCGGCGCGTCTCCCGTTTCTCGCAGTATCGAGCACGGCCACCGAAACAAACGGGGACGAACTTTATCGACGTCAGATCGCATCCACGTTTCCGTCCTCCCGCGGGAGAAGCTCTCGTTAGTCGACAGCCAAGTGCTTCAGGAGTAGCAGCAGCGGCGGCGGTGGCGACTCCTGACTCTCATCTTATCGCCTTAATGCGATTCGACCGGCATTACGCGGCTCTCGATTTGTCGCCTTCGTCATCGCGCAAATGCGATTTCGTTGTCGGCGCGCGCGAACGTACCGTAATCTATTGAATGTCAAGTGCAGGCTCTCCCCTTCGCGGGGGATTACTTCATCCTCCGGTCCTTCTCGTTGCCGATCCCCGTCACGAGAACACTTTCATTCGCTCGTACCGGTGCCGAGGATGATTCATGCTCGGCGGCGATTTCAACGTACGCACTTCTCCATACTTTCTCGCTCTTTGCTTTTAGTTTTCTTGCCTAGCACTTCGCATCTTGTCTCTCTTCGCAACTTTTATTTATAACACGATGAAGGTAATGTGCAAAGCGCAAAGTGGGAAGCTGAAGCGAAGTTAGGTATTCGCCAAGTAAGGCACTTATTCAGCATTCAGGGCTCGCGATGAGGAAGAAACTTCTCGTGAAATATGCTGCAACGACGGATCGATATGCGACAATTAAGAAAGCGCCGTTTAATTGCGTAACGTACATCGCACTCGAACGTTATCGCCATAAGTATTAAATCACACACACACACACACACACATACACGTACACTGGAACGTATTTAGAGATCTCATCTTATACGATGGAAATTAAAAATACTGCATTGCGACGCGGTGCTCTGAACACGGATAACACCCCGACTTTAGAGACTAACTTTTTTCTCTCGTGCTTTTTTACCTATACCTCATCGCAAACGAGCACTCAATTCGATTGTTGAGGTCGTTTGAATTTCTTCTCTCACCCTTAATTTAGAATGGACTTTTTTTCCGGCGACTATTTTATTTTGGACGTTCTTTTTAGAAAGAAAGGCAGAGAAAAAGCAAAAAGAGAGAGGGGGTGAGGGAGGGAAGAGGAGAGGGAGAAAAAGCTCCGGCGAAAAATGCTCGCCGTCCGAGAGTTCTCGGACGTTGGAGTGAACTTGACCTGGCTCATCCCATGGCAGATCTCCCTCTAAGCCACTCCCGTGCGCTAGGAAAAGAGGAAGAAATCGAGAAACCCGCGAAACCAGCAGCCTCCGAGCGCGACTGAAAACACTGCCGGCTGTGTGCGGCGCGGCAGGTTGCATGCGCCTCTTTTTTTTCCATCCCCGCCCTCCTCTCCCTAGTTGACGTTCATTTTGCTCCGGTTTTAATTTTCATTCACGGTGGGAAAAATCCTGCTACTCCATCTCCCTCTCTAATTTTCCCGAAATTATGGCTGCTCGTTAACATCGTCCGGTTTAGTTGAATAATTAGCGTTTACATTCGTCAGAGGCGGAAGTTAGCTGGTGCAGTAAATGTCGCTGCGAAACTTTTTAATAGACACGCTTTGTTTAGTGAAAAAAATTTTCCAACGTTTCCAGCGTGCGCCGAAAACGATAATGAGCACACTTTTTATTCTTACAACTTCTTGCTTTTTTTTCCCTTCGTAATCGCATTGTATTCATTTGATATTTGCGTTGAAGTGAAACGGCTGCTCTCACCGGCAAACTGGTCGGTGAATCTGATTCTGGCAATGGTTGAATTTAGACACGTTTCGTTTAACGCTAGCCCAGGGATTAGAACTGAACTCAAAAGACCAATACAGCAGGTCAGACCCTTTGCTAACCGCTAAGTATAAGCCCAAACATATCCTTGCAGATAAGATCTTGTTACACCGTTTTAACGCTCCAAACAACAAGTTACACGTACTTGTATCCGTCAATCTTCTTTATATAATGCCAACTAATCCACAAGCCGTTACATTTTATTTAAAATAGGAAACAAATATTTGCGAAACCAAATTTTTGGGGCTAATTTAGCTAAATGATAAAATGTGCGTTGAATGCACGTAGAGAAGATTTTTGTTAAAAGCTTTGTAACTGCACGATTCTTTAATCGAAAAAGAGGTATTGAAGAATTTAAATATTGAAGAAAAACATCAATTTGCGTAAACCTGTGATCTCTCAAACAAGAATCCGTGTCTTCTTGCTCTCTGAGAACATAGACGATAAATAGAACATAGAGGGTAAATGCAAATAGGGCGCTGACGACACAAATCGACGAGCCTCGATCTTCCGACCCTTCACGCATTGCTCTTTCACGAGGCAAATGGAGAGTCAGATGGCTACGGTGGTTACTGCTGGCCGTGCCAAAACCGCGAGGTCAAATATCTATTAACCTCTTTTGTACGGTACGAGTGAAATTCTCGGGCGTGCGGTTTTCTCGTCAAACGGATTGACGTATTTTGTTACTTGGCGTTTATTGTCCTGTCGAATAAAAAAAAAAAAAAAACATAGCAATCGATAGTTATGATTTATCGATAACCGTAAAGTAAGGAAGAACGATATGATGAGTATTTAAAAATTTAGCTGCATGGATTCTGATCTAAAAATAATTTTGTTAGACCGTCAAAAATATATTCAAAATGCCTAGGTTGATTGTTAGAATATCAAAACATTTTACAGCATTGTTCATGTACTTAAACATCCTTCAGTAGCGCGTTTACCTATAAACTTTCGGGGTTGAAACACTAAAGGCATTAAAACGCTTTATTTTAAAAAAATAGTTTTATTTTTTAAGTTTTTATCTTCATCGCTAAATATACTTTAATAGTTTAATGAATATTAAAAATGTTATTTAATTATTTGTTGTTTATTTATTAGAAAAGGGAAGGGAGGGAGGGGAAACTAAAATTGAGGCATTTGAAGATCATGAGCTCTTGGGAGTAAATTTTGTAAAAGTGACTCTGACGTCCTTAATTTTATAATTTAATAATAATTGAACAAAATTATTTTTGTATACTTTAGCAAAACCGTTCTTTCAGTGTATGTAAATGGAAAAATTTTCTACAATTTTATAATATTTTTATACATGAATTACTTTACGCTACATGTATACAGAAAATATTAGAGTGAAAGATGTGGTTGTAAAAATACATAAAATTTTTGGAAGAGATAATATTGAATAAAATTAAATAAATTGGACATTTTTTAATATTATGCCAGATGTTTCTAATTGTACACGTAATAAAATTGAAATATTTGTACCATTATCTTGCTGTTATCTAGAATTATATTGAATACATATAAGATATCTTATTTATCTTATATGTTTTCAATATAATGTAATTTTATCTCACATGTTAATAAAGTTAAAATTGGATTATTGGAGAATTTTATTTTTATCATAAATTTCTACACAATATTGTATTAAAAAAACAATACATAAACTTTTATAAGTAAATAGTGATAGATGTAACACAAATTAAATGGATATTTTTGTAAGTTTGTAAGATGCTTACAGCAACAATATTAAATAGATTATTTTACTAAATTGATTATTAATCTAACAATGTGATATTTTCGCTTTGACTTAAAACTGTGTTTCAAAATCGAATGGTAATTCAGTAGTTCAAAAAATATAAAAACGAAATATAATTCACAAAAATCATTGGCTAATATAATTTTGTCCACTTATTGAAAATATCAATATTTATTTATCGACAAACTTATAACACACTCGTAATATACAAATTAATATGTCTCAGTACAAAGTTAACATAAATTGTACGAACATCATTAAAACAGTTTCCTTCATTTACTGAAACTCATTATGCATACGGCACACGTTGGCTTGTTGAAGTCGAGAATATTCATAAATCTCAAGAATTAGTCAAAGCGCGTAAATTTCGCAAGATATCTGTCCTACTATTACCGTGTAACCTACGGAACTCTGGATTAGGGTAACAACTTAACGTAATTGATCGCTCGAACTTTCAAGTCCCACGACTTCAACCCCATCGTCTTGCTATCGTGTCACCCCTCGCATTTCCCCCCTTCTCCCTCTTTCACCTTTCCTTAATCCTTTTACGCCTAAAAACGGTCGAATTCGAGCCGTATCACGCTTCCTCAATTTCCGTCTTTCCCCGACTCAACTGGCAGGATTATTTCGTTCCAGGATTCTTCTTCAGTCGCTGCAGTTTGAACGTAATTTCGGCATGCACGTCTGCAGAGAACAACGCTAATGAGATCTGCAGGACTAATTTTCGTTTTGCTTTTCAAGTCTAACTTTCCGACGTACAATATCGCCAGCTCTCCTTTATAATCCATTTCTCTCTTTTTTCCTCTACCTCTCCCTTTCTCTCTTTTTGCTGCCAGTTTTCTCTTCATATTTTGCTGGCCTACCCTCCTGTATTGATCGTGTGCACGTGTGAACAACGTTATAGGGGTTAATGTATTTGGCCGTTTCGTGAAATACATCAATCAATCGTGCTCGATTTTCTAGAAACATAATAATAAGAGATGACGTATCCAGAATATACTTATACATATTTTTTTTAAATTTTATTTGAAACTTTGTAAACTTTTGTTCAAACTTTATATAGCTAATAATTATATCAGAGTACACAGGCAGATAATATAAAAAAAAAATCTTTGAAAACGAATGGCTGTACTGACGGAAATGAATTGAAGCTACGTCTGTAACAAATCCTATTTCAGCTAAAGTCGTATCATGCCATTATTTTGTAATGATGTTGGTATCACTCTCGCGAGATAAATTAACGACGGTACTGCTGTTCTTTAACGAGTAGGGTCGCGCGTTATTATCCTTACATCGGGGAAGTTATATCTCCTGAATTTTTAATTAAAGGAAAGAACGGACGCACATATTTTATGAGGCTTTATTACGTCTGGACCAAATTAGCGAAGTAATTAATGAGTCTGGTGTTAATAATTTCATAAAATATTTAATAGGTATTGATTAATAATTAATTGAAGAATTAATAATTGATCCTTTGATCAGAATTGATTTAACGCGTAAGTTAGGAAAATCAGTAAAAGCATTTTTTTGTTTTGTTTTAAATTGTTCTAAAAAATTTCATTTCTTAATTACATATATGTAATATATATTACAAATATTACATATATTTTGATCTTGTATCTGGATTATATTATTATGTTGCTTATTTTTACTATCTGTTTTATGTTTTTTTTTGTCAGAAATATCTTTTATCCTCGATATTTTTTCATTATTTTATGCGCATGTTTCCGTTTGCGTCAGCATCATCAAACATACAAGCGAAAGTGAAGCTATACTCCCGATCGGTTGCCCTCGTCGCTGTTGGGTTCCATCGAACCCAATTAACGCGAGTCCATCACGTGTCGAACCATGTGCATTGCCGTACGAGAAAGAGGCAACAGTTAACCTCGGCGAGGGGCACTCGAGGGCGGCGAGAGAAAGGCTCCAAACGATGGGTCGTGACGGCAAGGGCTCTAGAATTATCACAGCCCCCGCGCCTTCAGCCTGGAACCCTTTCGAGGGGTTTCTTTCTTCGGGTTCGTGTATGTGCGTGCGCACATGCATGATTATTTGCGCGAATGTGCTGTAAGGACGAAGACGCCCACAAATGGTTGCTATAAGTAACTATCTCTCCGGCCCAGACAATACACATTTCTCCATTAGCAGGCACCCTTCTTCCTATTCTCCGTTTCTCGTCGAGAATCTTTCGTTTCCTCCTTCAAAGACACTTTAGGTGCAAAGTGCATTTTCTGTCTCTTTGAGCGCAATACGTGCAGCAAATATTTACGAGATTGAAAATAGCAATTAACTGATTTTGTACGAATCACTTGGATGCTCGATATTATCTTCATCTAAAAGAGAGAGAAAATTTTTAATTCATTAACATTTAATTATCATTAACTGTCTTTAAAAAAAAGGAAAAATGTGCAGAAATAAGATATGTGTAAGGTTCGATTTATTGAGGTATTAACATGAAACAATTAAAAGGAATAAATCATGGGAGAAGTTTGTATCTTTATTGAAAAAATTGATTTTATTATATCAATAAAATACATGAGTGTATTTCGATAAAAACAAGCAGATTTACTGATTATTATAGTAGGATTTTCTTATCAAAACGTTTGATAGACTACTATAATCTGCTACCTTCCTACAAGATTTCTGATTCGTCTGTTTCTGAGCAGATGATGTTTTGATTAAATTTCTCAGATTTCTAAATAATACAATAAAACTTTTTCTTCAGTGTTATATTTTAAGAAAGCACATGAATATAGTACCTCATAGTTCTCAAGCTGAGCTTTTAAGATGTCAGCGGTGTTCATATAAGATAATTTAAACTAATGTACGAAAGTAACGCGTGAAATATAGTGCTGCATAAACGACATTGGTAACTGGGGCGTTGGACGGTCTTGCTTCCATTGAATTTAAGCAACGCGGTGCGGAGAGATGAAAAGCACCGAGTGAATTAAAAACGTTCGTTTCCTTGCCGGCGCTCGTAAAAGCCACATTTGCCTAACCGTACGAAAAGGGAACCGACGAGTTAAGCCCGATTTATATTCCGACTAGCACGGCAAACAATCTCGAAAACTTCTAACCGCATCGCCCCGCCGCGCCGCGTTCGTGTCCCCACCGAGAGAATTCCGAATCAGCATCTCCCGCTTGCGGAGCTTTAAGCTTCTCTCCAACTTTGGGAAATCTCTCGAAATCAGTCTCTCTTTCCCGAGCGCTTCTTTCCTTAAATTGTGGCGATGTTGAATTCGGCGCCGCCCGCATGGGGGAAGACAGGCATCACGAAAAAGAGAGAGTGATAGGGGGAAGGAGGCACGGGAAGAAAGAGGAGAACGACAACCGCGGAACCGCAAGCTCGGCGAAAGTTCGAAACTCATCTCGATTTCCGTTTTCGAATTTTCACGCTATCCGACGAGATAATGGACCTTCGAGTTATCATTTCCCTCGGGAAATATATCAGCTGAAACGTAAGCATTGCTCACGCGGACGTTACGCAATAATAATCGTATACTTAATTTCACGAGAAAATAATATTCTTTTACATTGTACGTGAATTGCTTCGAATATCACGATAAATAGCGTTATATTCTGTCATATACGTACATAAATCAGGATGTTACCGGAAAAACCTGAAATTTTCAGGGAATTAATTTTTTATCCTTGAAAATCATGAATTTTTATGAGATTTTATTAGTACTCAGAAAAATTTGTGAAATTTTACTTGAAAATTTTAATTCTGCGTCTCTTTCTGACAAAATTATTTGCTCATTTTTTCTTGTTAATAACGAATTAAGTGTAATAATTAGTAATAAATGTTTAGCAATTAATATAATATAATATACACATCTATGTACAGACATGGTTTTAGATTTAGATCCGTGCATATATTGTTCTTGGTACATTCTCAAATTTAATATTCAAAACTGAAGTAGATTTTAATGTGGTTGTGTGATTAAAGAACATTAATAAGGTATAATAAAAAAATTTATTTCAAAGCTGCATTAAAATTCTCTAAGCTTATCTGGAATCTTTGAATAAAATTCCTAGAAAAATACTGAAGAAATTTGTTTTTTTTTTATATAAAATTTGAAAAAGCAATTAATTAACTTGGAAATCTGTCGGTCTATTCTTTCGGTTTTTCTTTCTCCTTCAATCAGGAAGTTGCGCGTTATATCCCGGATAATAAGAGACTTATTTCTGACCAGACCAGATCAGACCCGACCTGACAGACGATAGCGTAAAAGAAACAAGAGCGATTTTCGGAAGAGGGAACAGGGAATAGGGAGACAGGAAGATGGTAACTCCCCCGGAAGAAAGCCGCAAACTCGGCAAAATGGCGAAGAAGTCCGAAATCCATCTCGACCTAACGTCTTCGAATCTTCAGTCTTTCTAGTGAGATAATAAGGTTTCCCGAGTATACCTTTCCGTACAATGTTTCATTCGAGATATATACGAGTGGCACTATTCTTCGAAATCGGCTCTGAAGTATTATTTATTAATTATTTTATTAATTATTACAACATACGCAATTGCGATTACTTATTATTTATACTTTATTATTATTAATTATGTTTTAACTTTTGTCTTGCGCGTTTTCACACGAACAATGTTGTCGAAAGTGTCAGTCAGTTGTATACAGAACAGCGTACGATGTACATACTTTTGGTGCAATCTTTTTTGCGCTAACTTGAAAACGTATCGCGCTTCGCGTGTCGTTAGTGCCGTGCACGATAAATCATTCCCGCGAGACTATTTTATCGGTATTCAAATTTTATTTATAGCAGATTGCACTATGCGTACGAGTTAAACTTCTGAGCTTCGTGTAGCGTTTTAGACTTACTTACGGTAAAGGAATTTATCTGCATTCTCTAAATGTAATATCTTATTACATTAGTTCGATATTACATTCAGAGAATGCAATTTTCCGAGTTTTCATGACAATCGTCCACTTTTGTAGCAATTGCAGCAAGTATATTGAAATTATTAATAATATCATTTATGAACGTGTAGAATTAAATATTTCATATCATGATTTCGTGACATTTGAGAGAACGAGTGTTTCTGAATGGTTGCATTAAAAGCGGCAGTTAATTGAAAACGATATTTATTGGATGAGAAACGTGGTTGATTGGCGTTATAAAAGATTGCCTCTTTATTTTATCAAATGATTGAACCTGCTGATCAATAATCAATATTATAAATAGTGACGAACGCAACTTGACTTATATTCTTAGTCGTATGACCGATGTTCATAGATATAGATTCACAATTGATATTCATAGTCAAACTTGTTTAATTACACTGATATTAAAGACCACAAAGGAATTAAGGAGTGGACAGTGAGAAAGAAATTAAGAATGTTTTTTTATAAAAAAATTTTCTATGGCAATTTTCATAACACAAAACTAATTTCAATGGAAATGTGTGTTTTCTTGTTAAAGAAGAACTTGTCCAAAATGATGTGATTTACATGCGGAAAAGATTAATAAGTAGTTTCTGGAGATCTGTTGCACTATAATTTCCTTCGTAAAACGTTCTTTTATTCATTTTGCTGATTTTTGTCGGATCCGTACACTTACGCATATCTGCAACGCGTGTCGTAACGGGAGCCGTGGATGATAAATCAGCGTTGTGCCGGCATTTTATTGTAGTAGGCATTCTTCTCGCCGTGGAAGGAAGTTTTTGCCACTCTGCGTGCTGCACCGTTCAGTTACACGGTGACGGATAATTAATGCCAAGCGGCGCGCGGCCCTGATTTATTGCGAGTGATGTAATTACCGGCGCGTTCGGACTTGTGCGATACGTAAGAATTTCACAGAGGTTGAAACTTGAAGAGTCACGGTAATTTCCTGCATGATTAATATATATTACAAATCGATTGTCGTTACTGTCGTTATTGAACGATACTTTTAGCCTCCCTTTATTTTTTTTACTTAGTGAACTGCTTTTGATTAAATTAAATAAGCTCTCTACTTTTGTATAATAGAAATTATATTATAAGTGAATTAATATTTAATTAATTGATAATTAATACATAGTTGCACTAGTATTTTATTAATGATTTTGTTTTAATTATTTAGTTAATTGTTATTAATTGTGTTAATATTATTAATAAGTAAGTTATATAAACAGAATCCGTCCGGATCTGCATCCGTAATTTAATTAAAACTATTATGCAAAATATAATTTTTGTTAAATATTAATACTTAATGTCACTTAATTTAATTTGTCATTTGATCTTATTTTATTTTTTTGTTTTTCTATTTTTTCTGAGAAATATATTGAAAGACACAGACATTAATTAATTGATTTTTCTCTCAATTCAAACTCCATTTTTTTTTTCTTAATAATGTCTGTCTCTTCTAATTCACTTTTCAGAAAAAGATAAATCAAATTAAAGCAATAGAATTATTATCTGATAAAACTCTGCTTTGTGAAACTTTAATTACAAAACAAAATGGGCTATAAGAACCAGGCTTATTGCTTATACCGTTAACTTATAAATGTTTACAATTTAATGATTAGTAGTTTATAGAAGTTATTCTTTAAACAATCAACCAGGCTTTTATAGCCCATTTTTCTAATTAAATCAAATTAATAAATTATGGTATTAATAGGGGGGACTTAATTTTTTTTTTAAATAAAATAAACAAAGAAAACAATAATGATAAATAAAACAAAGTAATACTGTTAGATCTTAATATACAAAAATAATTAATTTTGTTAGCATTAATAAAGGTGGGAAAGATTGATCAATGTATGAACAAGGTAGACGAAGAATTAGAGAGAAACATGGATTTACGACTATTATATTTATCTATTTCATATATTTATACAGAATAAAGAGAGCAATATTGTGATAATCAATATAATTTTATTGTATTATCATCAGTAAAATTATATGATTGCAGTGATAATTACAATAATTATGAAATAAATAGTTGGTTAATGAAACGGATTAAAAAGAGCTCTTTCATACTTTTATGAATTACACATAATACGGTTCCTTTTATTACATCGGTATAATAACGAACTTGTACTAAATGCCATTGTATCGTTTTGTGGAACTAATTTGGCGCAGGCTTGATTGATTTAATTAACGCAGTGAAACGTCTTCCTCTGATTTGAAACGTGGTTAAAAATTATTTTTACTGCATTCAAATGGAATTGTTATTGCATAACGTATCTTCAAAGCTTGCTCACTCCTGGACGTATTTATTCGTATTGTGCACTGTGTTAATGCGCGGGCATGCTTTGTGTAGCTCGAGGTTTGCCTTGAGGGGTAAAATTAATGAACTCGTGGTTTTACCTTCTTATACTGGCTATACGAGCTTACCTTTCTCGGTAGCCCAAGCTACCGGACCATACAATGGCCAAACGCCAGCCTAGAAAAGCTCAGGTGGTGTTCAGAGCGCGTAATACGAAACCGTAATCAGACTAATGGCACTATGTTATCTTTCTCTCTTTGCAAAATCAACCATATAACCATCGAAAAGAAAGAAAAGGAATAAAAAGAGAGAGAGAACGTTGTTCCAGTTTAGAATCATAATAATACTAAAGTACTCGTCGAGTGCCAGGTAATTTGAATGACCAAGTATTCCAATAATTGTACTTATAATGAAGAATATAATTTTAATGCTCTCGGTACGTATTCTTCGGTTTTTAAAACAGTTGAAATTAGTTTTAACACTTACTTCTAAATTTTAGAGGTAAATTTCGTTATAAAGGAAAGAATGCGACTTGCACATTTGTCCCTTGTGTCCCTTTAATAGAAAGGAGCGAGAAGCATTAATCCTCTGTGTTTGTATAACGTAATCTACGGTAATCTACGGAAGGATTAAGAAAGCTTTATACGGTCAATTACTCTTTGTACCAGACGGGGGTCAATACGTTAGAATCCAGCGCTATTTACGCTTTCCATGCGGCGAAGTTTAAGACGCATTTACGCGCGTCATGATATGTGCACAAAGCAACTCATTTGGAGCACAATAAAAGCGAATGCGTAGCACCGGTTATGTAAACCGTGCGTAGCCATAAATGCGGGCGTATGGAACGTAATTAACGCAGTCTGTCCGAGCGGGCGCAAGCTCATTATCCGGCGCTTATGTAAGCACCAAATTTTATTGATCAACAAAGGATTCGCGCGAATCACGTTGGTTCTCCACCAGCATTCTTGCTTCTGGATAAACAGAATCAGCCGGCAAACATTATCTAATCCCGTGCAAACAACATCGCGAAGACAATCTGATTAATGAAGCTTGTACTTGTCTATGTACTTACAATGTAAATATAGTACGCGAATTAATATGCTCATAAGTGTAAATATAGATGTTAACGTGAACATTGTGGAGGATAGATTGCACACAGTGATCTTGACGAATTGCTCTCTTAGGAGCCAATCTCTCATTAATCCTCAAATATTTTCGTATAATATTGTAATTTTAGTAGTTGGCATTTTTATATATAATTTTATTAGACAGTTTTTCTATATCGTTAGCTTCTTATAATTTATTAATGAAATTTTGCTAAATGTTCTTCTGTATTTTACTGTTTCAGGCGCTGTCACGGCCAAAGATGCTACATCTTCGAGTTGGTTATAGCGGAGAAGCGTACTCGAGACTTTAGAAGACTCGACAGAAATCTGGTAAGTTCTGATAACTTAAATATCGATTTCATGCTTGAAGAGAATCGAAATTACCTACACTACTGTTTGGTTAAATATTCTGATAAAAAAGTTTTTAAGTGAAGTTTTTACTGCGAACTTGAGTAGTAAATCGACACACTCTAATTGGATTTAGTAAGATTTCTCTATACCAAAAGTGTAAATATTTAAAAGACAAGATAAATTGAAGTAAAAAAATAAATAAAATGAAATGACGCGCGCGCGTGTGTTTGTGTGTGTGTATTTCTATAATGTTATAATAAATTTATTTGTTGTCAAATTGCTAAAATAAATTTTTTATATACGTAAATTGGATCTTTAACGGAAGTGATTTTTATACTAAAGCATTACAGAAAATTATAAAATAACAAGATCCAAAAATTGTGCTTTTTTTAAATCATACTTTCAAAATTCCAATTTTTCCACGATGCCTTATCCTTTCACTGAGGTAATTATAAGCTACTGCAAGCGATTTATTAACATTTAATAAAATGCGCGGTAACGACTTACTTATCAAATATATCAGAAATATAATAAATCTGCGAAGGAAATGTTAAAATGTCTTCTTTTCTGAAGAACTCACGTACGATATGCAATTAAATTGCAAGTACGGCTTAAATGTACTATAATTGCAGATTTTTTTTTGCCCATCCGCCTTGGGCTCCGTGCTTGAACGAAAGTTTCAGCCGAGTGCGCGAGGATTTTACGCTTCCACGACGATTCAGTGGACTTAACGAAAGATTTTCAAAATCTGCTAGCGACTTTCAAGCATAATCCTTCAAGCATAAAAGCTAATTTTAAGCGGCTTCTATCACTTCGATAATACCACAGAAGTTGAAGAGCCAATATTTTACTGAATATTTAAAATGGAAAAACGTTCGTAAAGTTTCCTAATTTATCTCCATTAATTCGATAATACATATTTCATGTGCAATCAAAATAAAATTTCTTGATAATTTGTTCCAATAATTATTCTTTGGCCTTTTCTACGAAATCATATATATAAAACATTTATCTGAAAATATAGGATCTATCGTCTGAGAAAGAGGAATTAAACAGGAAGAAAATAAAGAAGAAAAGGTTACTTTGTAAGATAAATTTATTTATCAAAGTCTCATTTAATGAACTGTAAATTATGAAATAATATGTGATTAAAGCTAATTGAAACTCCTTCTCAAAGTGAACTTCATTTAAGTTAATTGCACGATACTACTTTTTTAAGAAAATCTCACCGATTATTTTATTGAAATGTACTCTCGTGAATTCTCGTCTATAAAGGTCTCGTCTATAAAACTCGGCTCTTCAGACATTTCCTTTGATGTTAGCCTGTAATGTGGATTCGTCTGGATGCTAATTAATATTTCCACTTATCGCATAAGAGCGACTCAACGAGCAGGTGAAAAGCATGAAAATTCCCACGTTGCGTTACGGACCCCCATACAGATAGCAATGTTTACGCTTTAGAATTGCCACGCTGTAATTATTCGCAAAGTTTTTTTCCAAAAAAATATCGCTTTTATACGATATTCATATATAATTACATTATTGCATATTAATTAGACAGGTTTCTGTAATCATAACTCGCTTTAAAATAATTTCGTGTCGTTTGTATATCGGCCTAATCGCATCCTCTACTTTACATAATAACCATGATCGTTAGGAATCAGGCAGATATCGAATATGCTCGCGAAGGAAAGTGGAAGCAGAAGGAAAGGTCTGCCATTGTGGCACGAGGATTTCGTGGCTGGTTGTACGCGGGGGGACTATAAATTTTCAGATCGTGAAACAGGAAGGCGAGTACACGCCTCAGGTCTCTGATACGGTCACGCACGTGCTTCTTCGCACGCACCCGCCTCTCGTTGTTCCCTCCTTGAAATTTTATCGCGGAACGAATCCAACGAAAACGATCATAAAACTTTGCACTTTACAACCCCCCTCGACTCGGAGAAGTCAAGCGCGAGGGGCTGAAAACCCGGCTCGTAACCGAACAGGTATAGACGTGCCTCGATGCTCTCCTCCACCGAGCCCTAAACTGGAAACTGCACGCATTTATATTTTAATTATTCTGACCTCACGTCCGGACGGGAGACAAATGGCACCTCATTTCACAAATGTTGCGCGGTCCACTTAATTAAAACCGATAACTTAATAGTAAAAATAAAAGACGATGAGACGACGCGACTTCTTAATTGCTCCTAATTAGAATCATTGCAAATTATAACTTTTTAATTAAGTTTTCTTACGGGAGAAGGAATCGACAGAGTAGTTCACTTGCATTTATTAAATTCATTTTGTCTCAAGGCTGTTCCAAGTCGAGAGATATTAATATGTTTATAAAGTGCCTTGAAAATCTTAACATTTAACAAGTCATTTTGTAACTATACAGGGTGATTATTAATGAATGTCCCCACTTTTTACCATAGGAGCATGATTTACCGACGAATACGTATTTCTAACATATTATTATATTAGAAATTACAAATGCGTGCTCCGATGATAAAAAATGGGATTCATTAATAATCACCCTGTATATGCATATAAATAATATATAATAAATATAATCCTGTGATTTATGATAGCACAATTATATATCAATTATTTGCACCTGATAATTTATGTTTGTTTCAATTTGTGGGTGGGTAGAATACATTCTCTGTAAAATCCCCCCTTTAAAAAAATACAGCTTAAATATCAGCCATATCTCGAAAGAGGTTGCAATAGAACAAATAATAAAGAAATCCGAATCAAAAATTTTAATAAAATTATATAATCTTATATAATCTTGTTTTTATTTGTGTATTTAACTAAAAAAGTCACTAATCCATTTAAAAAATATAAAAATTAAAATCTCAGGAATATCCTCACTTTGAAGAAAATGTCTCCCTAGAAATGAATAGTTAAGGAGATAATCGCGTAAAAAGATTGTAATAGGTCACCTTGTATAAGTATATATTGTTGTGTCAACTTTTACACTCTAGATAGAGTTGGGCAATAATTTCTCGTATACAAAAGTATACGAATTTCTTATATAATTCGGATCTCTTTATTATTTGTTCGAATTCAAAAGATTTATTGCATTACAGTTGATATTTAGGCTGTACTTTTTGAAAGGTGGGATTTTCCAGAGAGTGTATTCTACCCACCCACAAATTGAAACAAACATAAATTATTAGGTGAAAATAACACATATATAATTGTGCTATTATAAATCACAAAATTGCTATTTTAAATTGATAATAAAATATTGCAATATCGGATAATAACAATTTCGACGATTATTATTTATGTTCAAAGAAAACTATTATAAAAAGTTATAGATTACTTTTAATCTATAAAATAATTTATGTGCATACAAATTATTTTAATTATTAATTATTTATTAACTATTTAAATTTTATGCACACACACGCACATACGTATAAGCAATACAGTGGAAAATGTATATGCTGAGTACATGTAAAATACGAAAAAAATTATTTTAAATTCAGTTTCATACATCAAGTCTCTTTTAATATTTAAAAATGAGAAACACAAAGCTTCGTACCATCCTAATATTTTAGCATAACCACATCCGTGAGTTTCCTCGCTTCCGCACAACGTGACTGTGAAATACTGAGGAAAGTGGAGGAAACGCGAATGAGGCGAATCGTGCGCTCTCTTTAGCGCAGGCAGTGAAGAAAGATACAACGGGAGAAAAGAACCTCCCAGGAGGCTCAATGGCGCACAAGAGATAAACCGTCGGAACGCATTGAAATTTCCGCGTAGTCGGGCAAAATGGAAACGGCTCGAGCCGGTCGTGAGATAAAGCGTCACCGTTCGGATAATTACTGAAAGAAGATTTAGGCACGATTGAAATAGTGCCAAGAATGTGATTAAATCGATAAATCCTGAAAATACTATCAAAACAGTTAATTGTAATTAGACCGAGTTAAATAGTAAAGATTTTTGCTCTGCAAAGAACAATATTTAAACTGCTTATGTTTAGAAAATTGTAATCCCAGTTTCTTAAAATGTTAAAAATTTGTACACATACATTGTATATTTAATTACATGTAGACTTTTCACAATCTTGTTAAGTTGCATAAACAAGTGATTAAGAGCACTTATTCTTTATTTAATGTGTAAGTTTTAAAAATATAATTTTGATATAAGATTTATTAAATTCATTTATTTAGAAATATTGGATGTCATGAATTTAGAATTGTAAAAAGATTTCATCAAGCTTCTATAAAAAAATTTTGAAAATGTTATTAAGTAATTATTTATAATTAGCTGAGTTAAGAGAGAGGATATTTTTATTTTATGAATAAAACAACATTAAAAAACCGCATTGTTTTGTTACACAGAGTTCGCATAATTTCAAATATTAAAAAGTTTTATTTTTTTTTATATTTGATTACATAATATGGGTTTTTCCAATTATTATATATTAATTCTTAAGGCACAAGCTTTAATAATTAAAAGAAAACTTATTCTTTATTTCATTTCCTATAAATTGTTTCAGCACTATTTTATTTTAAAGTTTCTTTGCCAAGGATGTTTGACATCACGAGTTGAAAGCTTGCGAAAGGACAGCATCAAGCTTTCGCTTGAAAGTTCAATAGTGATGAAAAAGTTCGTGAAATATTGTACAAGATTTACATTAAATTACATTAAGTGCACGGTTTTCAATTGCATGTTTCAGGACAAAATGTCGATGACTGGAAGCTTAATGGGATACGAAAACAATAACGATGTGAACCAGGCCAAGTGTAAAAAGCCGTTGAAGCCGCTGCCAGTTGTGTCGAGCATAAGCTCGGGTGGCGTTACCACGAGCACGGGCAAGTCGAAGAGGGCGCGAAGATCTACGAGGAAGGAATCGTGTATACGCGGTCATGTGAACAGCCTCTGGTCCGTCTGGTACGGCATCCTGGCTGTCGCTTTTCAGGCGTACATAGCAATGAGATACGCCAGACGATTCGCCGGTAAGATAGTGTGTGCTACCCCGTTTTATCCCGCTGAAATACGCCTCTCTACGGGATCGATTACGTTAACAACATCGGATTATCCGAAAACTCTTTTATTGGGCCAGTGATTTTGCCTCCAAATAAATTGCCTATTTACTGTCACGCACAACTGAATCGAATCCGATATAGATGGTAATCCCTTTTCAATGTGTACCGTAACATTTCTTTTAATGGAACTTTTCCAATGCCTTTGATCCCTTTTTTTACATCAATACGAAATTGTATCGATAACAATGTAATATGTTCATATCTGCGAAATTATTTGATTCATAACTTTAATCAATGATCTATGAAGTGAAAGGAACAATGTAATGATTACGAAATTACATTAGTGACTTCGGAGGGCTTCTTTTTCTCCCTTTCGATTGTTACTTTAATCAGTAAAACTTTTGAGTTGAGGTCTTAAATGGTTCGTTGCCTTTCCTTATTTTCCGGCTGTTTTCGACAACGATTTTGCGTAAATTTCTTTTCTTGGCAGCTGGTACGAGGATTCCGTTACTGGAGGTCGTTACGTTAAAAGACACACGATGGCGACGGAATTGCCAGCGCAATTTTTAGTGCTTCTTATCTTTTTCTAAACTGGAACGAAACCTTAATCCCGCCCGTCTCCGGGATTAAGAGAAAATCAGAGAATTGTTAGCTAAGTGGATAGTAGATTCAAGAAATCGCGCGCGCGTAAAGGAATTAACAGGATGTTTACATTGTTTCCCGATAATTCTTCAATCAGCTATAAATTTAGGAATAACAAATGACTTTCCTTTTTCCCCCATTATTTCTTTTCATTTAATCACTTGTGATATCAAGAAACCACATTAATCGTCCTAAGATTATCTTTCCTTAAAAAAAAAAAAACTTTTTACTTATCGTAATTAGATTTATTGTAACAGAAGTTAAAATAATTTTATATTTTTCCACAAAAAAAACAGTATACGTAAGTAGTTGATACAGTTTTTGCGGTTATTAATAAAAAAAAGTTGAAAGATTAAAAAAATGAAGGGATTACTTTGGTTTCTTCATACACTAGCGCCAATTCACGCTTTTTTGCTAAATATATTGTACAGCATATATAATTCTTTAATATGTTAAATTTTTTTTTCTTTTTAATTCTCTAGCTTATCTATCACTACCATGGCCAGCGGATGCGCCACCTCCTAAAATCGAATTGTATGCCTGCCTGGTGCTAGCCGGCACCGGAGTCGTTCTACTTCCGGTGCTACTTGGTGCGGCGTTCTTGAAACTCGGCAATCTCGCGAACGACGGAATAAAACTAGGCCGACACTTGAGCGCCTGCTCGCGCGACCCGCCATCTTCGCTTCTTACCAACAACCCCGATAATAGTAAGTATATCATAATTTATTTAGAACCCGAGGAATGTAAAAAAAGCACATGGTATTATAATACTTGTGTAATCAATTGGTTTATTTAAGACATAAAATAATCAATAGCCGTCTTTATTTATCCTCATCTAAATTAAAAAAAAGTCGATAGAATTTAAAGTTCTTCTTGTTTAATTATATCATAGATTTTTTTTTTAAATTATTTATTGTCTCTATTTTAATCAATTTAATATTCTAAACATATTTTGCACGTATTTATATAAGTGTATTTTTGTTTAGTAGTTACAATTTAATATTGTTAATTTAAAAGTTTGAAAGAGACTAAATTAATTTATAATTGCATGACTTATTTCAAATTAAGTAGATTCTATGCAAATCTTTATCTGTTTGAAAGCTTCTAAGAAATTTTTCTCGATGTTACGGCGCGTAAAATACAACTTATCGTGTCGATCGATCGATCGATTAAAAAATAAATTTATTTAAATTTAACACAAGCAAAGAAAACCGAATAGCACAGGACTAACATCTGCTTCACGTTGTAAAGATGATTGACTGATCCTAATTACAATGTATAACTTCAAGAAAGACGCTGAGCACGGGGTGATAACTACTCCTTTTTAGGTCTGGTGAATAATTTATGGAGACACGGTGGCCCTACGGCGGCCTTCGTGCATCTCTGCACGGCCATGTGCTTCCTCCTACCCTCTTTGCTCATGGAAGCGAGGCTAATACACGCTGGATTTCTGCCAAAAGGTAATATAAATGTCTCTGCATTGCTACGCTTCTTCCACGCGCTTAAAGGGGAGACATACGAACGTCCCCCTTATAAAATATATAAAATAAATAGTTGATATTACATTTTGCCATTTTCCGTCGTGCTAAACAAACTATCGGTGTTGTGCGCGTTCAAAACGAAAGAGAATCTACACTTTCTCAAGTAATTTAGAAGGGTTTATCTCCGAACGATCTTAAATGTATTATACTACTTTAGATTGGGAAAGTGCAAACTCGTCACACGCTTCTTCTTTTAGGTTCTTTTATTTTATTTTATTTTTTTATTAAAGGTTTAAACCTCTCTCTATTGATGTCAGAAATTTACATCAAAGTTTCGATATTAAAGAATTTTTTTCGCCCTGAAAATTATACGTGAAAGTAAACTGACTTTATATCGCGTTTAGCTTAAGGCAACCGCTTTCTCTTTAACGCATGCACTTTATAAGTTTATTTTATAGGAGCTTCAATGAAGTATACCTCGTACTCTATTTTTGTTTTAAAATACATTCCGAGTCTCCAGCATTTTAATGACTAACGTACCAGCGAGATATAAATAATTTTCGATATTGCCTTTACGTTTTGCGATAAGGTAGTCTGGTGATTTCGCTCGTAAATCCAGCTTTCTGTCAAACAGTAAAATAGTGTGCCGCGTTTTCATCTCACTTTAAAAGCGCGCGGTTACCGTTCCCGAGCAATATTGAATGAGTAATAGTCGGGCTCAACGGTGTCGACAGAAGGCGTATATTTTGGCGTACCACGATTCCACGCTCGCTGAATTTTCGCGGGGACATCGCGGCAGATATATACTGTACATGTTATATATATATAGCGTGAAGGAAAACAATGAGATCCGCGTGCGAGACTGAGCATCTTTCCGCGATCACTTTTCCGGAACTTTCCATTTCGCATACGCACCCTCGCTTGTGCAAACAATGGGGTAAGAGGGTTCGCGGCGAGGGAACGTACTGTTTGTTAATGCAGTACGCACTTGAAATTACTTCGCCCTACCGATCTGCAAATGTCATTTGATATTTAAACTAAACGAAATCTCTAAATAAGAGAGTGATAACTTGATCAATTTAATTACTTCCATAAATCAAAATGTTGGAAATGTAATTGTTAGATGAATAAAATGAAAGAACTTCATACACTCGAGGCCAAAATTAAAGCTTCAACTATTTTAACTTCTAAAAATAGGCGAAATTCAAGAGATTATTCAACACTGAAGCAAAAATGGTCTTTTTGCTTCAGTATTGAATAACTCGATGAACAAAAATCTCACAAAGCTTATTGGATGCGCAAATTGAAAATGAAAATTCCCGCTTTTGAAAGGCGTAAAGAATTTGCCTTTTTAAAATGAGCCCAGGAAAATCGAATATTGAAGCACAAAGAACTATTTTTGCTTCAGTCGTTTAACGAATTATTAATCTCAAAACTAGAGATTTTAAGCTGTAAAATGCTTTTATGAACATTTTGTTACGATTATTTCTTAAAAAATTTCCTGATCTCGCTAAATTTCTTAAACTTTGCCTGTTTTTTTAGGGGTCAGAATAGGCGATAATTTAATTTGGGTGTCGAGTATATTTTGTTTTCTTTTTATCAAAGTATTTTATTATTACGATTTATACTGCAATTTTTTTTTCTATATGTCAAACTGTGTTTGTCTTTATTTAATTCTTAAGCAATCTAGATCTTTTTTGGCATAAACACAATTTTATTCTTAAATTAAACCTTTTACTAAATAAACGTTTTAATACTTGAATCAATCAATTATTTGCTAATGTAATAGCGATATTGAAAAGTAACTCTGAATTTTTCTAGATCTTTTTCAAACTTAAAACAATAAAAAGAATTTGGTACACACACTAAAAGGGATCAAGGTTTCAAAATTGTATAATATTTACTTTTTTAAATTTAATTCTTTACTCACCTTTTATATTCTAATTTTATTCTGTTTATTGACGGAAATCATATCTGAATTTTAATCAACGTTTTACACGTTTCCATGTTTATAGAGAAAAACCGCGTGCAGCTATAATAATTTATAGGGCTATAAAAGGAGAATGGTAGCCATCTAAATGGCCTAATACGTTTAAAAACTTTATTTTATCAAGCCGGTAACTCTCTCTTCTTTCTTGCTCTCTCACTCACTTACTCAAACAAGCACATACACACACTCACACAGACGATTTACATTCAATTTATTTGAACTTTGAATTCTCTTTACTCGCTGCATAATTTGGAAATTATATTTGTTTATAACGCTAATCATTATAACGCAACACCACTATCTCGCAAACTTTAAATTGTCCGGCAGATGACGAGCAACAGCTAATTTGGCGGATGTACATTAATCTCATAAATTTCGGCGAATGCCCGGCCGGCAGGTAATAATCTCCATAATTAAAGCGCCGCCGTAAAGTCACGTTCGTTCGAACAAATACAACGTTCGCGTCCGATGCGGTAGGTTGTTATTAGCAAAACTGCTAAATACACTCGCCGCGAATACGTTAAAATGGAACAACCGGACGTTCTCGTCTGACGTGTTAACGCGAGCGCTCGCGCGCATCAAAAATTGCGCTGTCTCGCAGCATGTTCGAAGTTTCCACGTCCTGTCTGTGCCGGCACGGACGATAATACCGAGTCAGTTTCTCGGATCCGGAAATATCATCAGCCGCTGAGCAGAAGGAAAGTTTCTACACGGTTTCGCTGATCTCGCTGGGCGAGCAGTCGCGCCGACCTGAATAAATGCATTTCTACGTCGAAGGCTAAACTCGATAAGCCACGATTTACGGCAAGGTTCCTTGACGCATAAAATGAGAAATTTAACAGGCATCTGTGGGCGCGCTCTTCGAGTTTCTCGTTTCTAACACATGCGGTGACATCGCGATGTTTCGGCGCTTATTCAGTTTCGATGCCGATATTGAGACTGCCGAAAGTACACACAGAGAAATCTCAATATCAATTTTACTGCCGAGAAAAACGAGTACCCAGTTTACTTTTTCTGTTTTAAGTAACGGTTATCTTCAGAAAAAAAATTTTCTTGATATTTGTTTTAAAATATACTCATTACAAATTTTAGAAAAATTTATTATCATATGCTTAGAAAAAAAGAATTTATATCTTTTCGGATATTATAAAAATCGAAAAAAATTCGGAATAAGCGAATCGAATTTTTGTTTTAAGTTAATATTTTTTAATATATATTCAGAATCTAGTTTAAATAAATTTAATGCTTATGCATGTATATCCAATGGGTTTTTTTGCTGTTTTGCTAGTTCAACCGGATCACTGGTAGTATTTTTGAAAAAGGTTTTGGGTTCTAAAAAAAATCTGAAAAAATTCCGATGCACTCTTTCAATATTCCAGTATAGAATTTCACAGTTGTTTGAAATATTTTTCACTTTTTTTTGTACGTGTCAAAATTTGGAGCAGAAAAATTCAAAATTGAAAATTCACCTGGGTCTTCAAATTCCTGGTTGAATCAAATCTACGAAGGGTTAAATAAATTTTATTAATTTCAAGTAAATAAAGATTTGCATTTTAAGACTATTATTAAGAAAACATTCTTTGCAAAATAAGCATTATTTAAAAGAAGAAAATTAAATTTTGAGTAATGCTTTCTTTAACACAAGACAAGAATAATATTTTTCTATGTATAAACACGTCAGTTGATATTACAAAGGTTCATGAAGTATATTTGTTAACATCAGCAATCGATTTTTTCATTTTCATATATGCGCCAGTTGTGAAGAAAAATAATAAGAGATGCAGAAAACCTTTTCTGTTCCGACGTTTATTGATTTACGGCATTTAAAATCCAAACACGCCATTTGTTTGATTAAACTAATGCACTGAAAGTTGATGCAGACGGTAATATTGTTGTCACATTACTTTTTTAATCTTTCCATTGCATACGATCGCGCAATATATCACATTGCCAAGAGAAATTTTCAAGCAGATGCAGCAATGGCAGTTCCAGCTTTGGCGCCCGGCGATAACATACACGGTAGTAAACTTGTCGATGTCACACAGGCGAAGGTGCACACTGAACATTATTCATCCCCATATATCTGAACTACATTAGTCTGCAACTGTAAACCAAGTTTGCTTTCTCGGCTGGAAGATTATTCCAGTATGCGCTATAGAAAACATCTCCTAAATTTATTTCGACAATATCACACTGTAAAATACGAGATATGCACCATTGTCCGTTAAGAAAATAAAGAGATGTTTTGATGCACTTAAATGTGCATCTAAATCCCAATTATCTAGGAATAAATAATAAACTCTCTTATGTATAAATTACATTAGTTACAGCCAAAAATCAGACAAGGTGTTTTTTATATATTTGAGTATTGAAAGCAATGTCATAAAACAAATTTTATCAGCACGACAGGTTTCTAAAATAATTTAGATTTAATGTTTGAAAACTGGCCTTTTTGCGATGTTTGATTTTTTTTTTAGTAAAAAAGTTTAACATTATTTGGAAATTGTAATTACTTGTTATGAGTGTATTGATTATTTCTTATAAAATATGTACATTCTACATTTAAATTTATTACAGCGTGGCTAAAAAGCAAGATATTAGAATAAAAAAAAGCGTTTTATAAGGGATGAACAAATTCATAATTTTTGATCAAAATAAAAAAAAAACGTTAACTTTTTTTCACAAAGAAAAATTTTAAATATCACAAAAAACTTAATTTTTTGCATATTAAATCTCAATTATTTCGGAAATCTGATGTGTTGGTAAAAATTGGTTTGCGCCAATCATTTTCAGCATTAAAAAATCTATAAGAAATCTTATTTGGTTCAAAATAATTAAAAAGTATATTTTTATAAATTAAAGTGTGGTATTATATTCCTCAATAATTACACAGTTTAACAAAAAAATAACTTTTTAATAGCAGAATAAGACTATTATTTCCTATAGTTTATTGCACACTAAATATGAGTTCGTTGTCCAAATTGCTTTAGCAAGTTATAAGTTTGAAAAATTTGTAATCAAAATTTTAAATAGTCTTTTTTTACGTCATATTATAACTAATTGTTAGATATGGAACACGGCGAAAAAATTTTATTTTAATTAAAATTAAATAGTGTGTTAGGACTTTTAGTCTTCAAAAATTTCATTTTTTCTAAAATCAAGCATGATTTAATTTTCATTGACTATATTAATTTAACCATTTAAGATTTTTGATTTTTTTAGTATTGTATTCGTATTTAGTATCATGAAAGATTTTTATAAATACATAAATTTTTGCAAAAATTTGGACACTTTTTTAAATTTTGACTATATTGAATCGAATTTGTCAGTTTTGACATTGGATTAGGTCAGCGATTTTCTATAAAATCCTCAACTTTAAGGAAATTTTTAGTTGAAAACTATTTGATAAATTATTAATGATCTACAGTTTTTACCACGTATTTAAATATGAATATTTTATTATTTATAATTGATACCAAAAATTCCTTTTGAAAGTTCTTACGATATAATTACTCAATTTTAATTACAATAAAATATCAGAATATCACATTAGTTATAGTATGACAAAGTACTTTAAAATAACTCTGCAACTTTATTATAACTGCATATTTCTCAAAATTGTGACGTAATGGACCAGTTGAGAAACCAAATTCATATTCAGCGTTCAAAAACTTCAGAAAATGATTAATCCTGTTCTAGTGTTTTTTTTTTTTGCTGATCTGTATTATCATATTTTTTATATAATAATTATATTTCTTATATAAATTGTACAAAATTGTCGGATAATGTGCAAGCAATGCATTCTGCTTTTCTTTTTTTTTAAATTAAATTAATTGTACCAGTCTCTGTCATTTATTAATACTCACACACTTATTAATATTTTAAAACATTAATCTATTTTTGTATAGGAAACTGTGGGGGATTATGTATTTACAACAATTTTAAACTCCGCATTTATAGATATAGCATATAATGTTTTTGCTGCGCGGTATATCGGAACGAGTTTTCCACCGGATTGTTAATTAAATGCCGGAAAATCAAGTTTAATCGCATTTCTACGTTCTCCAATCCCAAACCGCGTAGAGCCGATTTTGAAATATCGACGCAGACAGAGCGATGTTTCGGACTTTAGCCACGTTAATACAGAGAAGTCAATATATGTGTATATACACGCACGCGCGCACGTCGAAGGGTATTCGACGTAATGCACCGTCGGCGCTTGCAAATAGGTATCATTCGCAGCGCGCATTAAGCTCGCTCGTAATTACGGTAAAGTGACGTACGTAGTCTGCTTGGACGGGACGCCGGTGGTAACATCGCTCGTAAATGCTCGTCCGCGCGCATTTGCTCCCGTAGTACAACGCGCTGGTGTACACACGCTCGCGCGAAGGCTCGATTCGACTGGGAGATACTTTCTCGGTTTTTCTACCTGGTTCCGACGCTTAATTACCGGCGATGTCTTATCCGGCGGAATTGTTCACGAAATTAAAACCTTTAACTCGACGGAGATCGGTTTGTACAAACTGGCGCCGTGTGCTTTTTTTGTTCTTCTGCAGCAGACTCTTTCCACAAGTCGGAATTAATTATAGACCGAAGTACAAACGATGTTAAGTGACAAGAACATTTTTCATACTTTCATATTTTTCGTACTTTTCATATTTCTCTTTCATTAAAACTCTGCAATGTGCAAAACTATTATTGTCTTCTAGACAAATATTTATGAAACTTTCATCATAGTGCACTTTATTTAGTTTTTATATTTGACAGCTTCATTTTGATATTTTAAGCTTATCTTCCACTGTAGAAACAATTTGACTTTTGATCAAATAGTTGTACACGCTAAAGCGATAGGATACCTAATTTATAGAATCATAAGCAGAGAATGATGGCTATCTAAATACTATTATTTTACATTTTGGGGACAACTTTATTTCCCTTTCTCTGTCACAAAATTACTATTAAATTTATCTTTTTAAGTTTGTCTTGCTTGATGAATAATTCCAAATCAATTTATAGAATATTATTATATTAGTTTTTATTTTATTTCGTTGTTAAATTATAAAATCGCATTTTATTTGTTTTTCCCTCGCGCGCATTCTCCAGGCCCAAGAGATTGCGTAATATTATATTACTTTTATCGGGGTTCAAAATTAATCATTACGTATCTACACGTTCCATTTTAATTGACGTTGCATGTATAAACGCAATTTATCACGATTTAATGCTCACGGGCGTCAAAAAACAAAAAACGGCTTTTCCGCGAAAAGAGCAAATTGCGACGGTCTAAAGAATAGCGAGATAAATTGCAGTGCTCCATTTAACTCGTTGCTCCCGTAATTAATCGTACATATACCATCCGAAGAAATTCAAGAGCGAGAAATGCAGAAAGTTGGGCACATAGATTATAAGTTTGCACTTTTCCTTGGCGTGCGTTAATCAAAAACCGTACAAATAATAATTACAGAGCGCATCAAGAGTTCTGTCTCCAAAAATATAATCATTTTAATTGACAAATCATTGATCAATCCGAAATTCCTCTCTAGCTCTGGATTTGTAATTGAAATTATTTCTTACATACAAAGTATCTTCGTGATCATATATGACTAAAGAAAGTGACGTGAAACAAAATTTTTGTGAAATTTGCGAAAAGTAGAATTTACAAAGTAACGAATGGTACACTGTTATCATATTATAAGATCGCCAGACAATAGCGTTATGAAGGAAATTTTTCTTGGAGACCCGGGACTTTTGTTCATAACGGAACGTGAGGTTCGAACGATTCAGAAGAAGAGCAGCGTAAATATCATTGGCGGAAGTGTGCACTCCGCCGCTGGTAGACTTTCGTAGAAAGAGGCGCGGAAAATATATAGGAGCAGCAGAGTGGAAGTTAGAGTAGAAAACTACGAGGACCTCTGGTCTCTGGTGCGATCAAAACTTCGGCCATCGCACGCGAGTTTGTGCTAGTTTAATGCTCGTATTACGCAAGGCCATGTTTATGTTTACAGTAGTTTAGCACGAGAAAAGCTCGGAGTGTCTCGGCGAGTGTCTCCTGTTCACGACGCGCACGGCATGTAATATATTGTACACGTCGTCGGGTCGCTCGAAGAAACTATCCGCCCCTTATCCGGTTTGTGTCTCCTCCCCCGTCGACCCCCGGAATTAAATTCGCCGGGGATGCGAATTCCGAGCGCGAGCGCGCGTGTAAGCGCACTTATTTTGCCAAATACGAAACGCGTAGCGCGCATCGTGAACTTGGTTATTACTCGTCAAAGCAATCCGATTTATCAAGGTATGCGACCCCAAAGTTGTCTACGCAAAGTTGCATGTACGTGCCGCGAAACCGTGAACTTCCAAAATCGTGCTTTCGTAGCTCCAGCCGTGTCTAGGGCAAATACGTAGAGCAGGTGAAACCGCGAAAGGACGATTGCGGTTGCTGTGATGTAAATTGAACGAATTAATCAAATAACATAGGGTAAAGCTCTGAGAATAATAATGAAATTCGAAAATTGCTGCAATGCCGAAAATCCGAGCCAACGTTGTTTTTCTGAATTATTAAATATGTACATTACATTAATTACTAGCGTACATGTAAATTAAAATGCGCATAAGCACCAATTCTGGTTCAGGTTTTCCTCAGTTCATATATTTTGCGATAAAGATCTTTGAATTTTCCATTCATTCTCGTCAATTGTTAAATGTCATCGTGTTGCATTGTTGGAATTTATAAAAAAAAAATATTTATAAAAAAAACTTTAAATTATAGACAGTAGAAGTGAATAGCATTCGAATGAATAATACAAATTAAAGTGAGACTGTAAAACTTATAGAAACAAAAGAAATACATAAATGAAAAGAAGACCGAATATAAGAAATAATTAATCTTGATAATTTGTTTCGTGAGATGTTACAAAATGAATTAAATGAACACACACACACACACACATAGATAAATGTTCATTTTTCATCATTATATTTCACTAAGAAATTTTAAAAGATGCATTAATTTTATCACTGAAATAAAAGCTTAAATTATCTAAGTTATAAATTGTAACGAGCAATGTCTGTTATGTTTACATATTAATTTCAATTTTAAATTCTAAAAACAGGAGAAAAGGCGTTTATTGGAAGAATTGCGTTATTCAATGAAAAGTTAATTACAAGTTATGGAGCGCGCTTCGTAAATTAATTCAGAACGAATGAAAATGTAAGAGAAGTTAAAGCCAAAAATACATATTCAAGAATAATCATGCACAGACAATAATTTCAGAAGATTTATCATTTTTATCAGTGTTTCGCAATCACGTCGAATAGCATAAGTCACAGAAATACCATGATACATTGTAGTGTTTTATCATATAAACGCGCATTTCTCGTGTTAGACTTACGTCAAATACAGACCTGAAATTATTAATTCATTGTGAGTTTGATGAGATACGATTGTCGGTTCTTTTTTACGATTGAGATAACACGTTGCTACAGTAATTAATCGCATTGCGTGCCGTGCGGTTTACACTCGTTGTGTCCAACACCTACAATTTACGAGTTACAAAGAAACTGCAAAGGAACTTTTAACAAGTTTTATCTCTCTGATCGAATCATAAACTTTTTTACTATCTATTTTCTAAAAAGAGTCGCAGAATCTAATAAACACCAGTTAAATATAGGAAACGATTGTGGAGAAGCAAACCTTGTATAAACCGTTTCTTCTTAAAATAATTTTACAAGAGAAAAAATAGAAAGGAGTTTTAAATATGAATTAACTCTTGACTGATGGCTGTGTCACTTGAGATTAGGTGAATTTTTATTTTAAAGATTATTTGTATATCCCGTTTGTATCTCAAAATTCTAAAAAATTAAACTCAAATATTATACAAAAATTTTTTTTCTTGCTATTTCATTATATTTACATGGAACTTTTTATTATTCAATACTCTGAGAAAAGAATTTGCTAACAGCTGTCACATGTTGAACGAAATAATGCCAATTAAATATTTGATTAATACAATAAAGAAAAATTTCATTTGTTTTCTCAAATATTTAGTAAGCGTTACTAAATTCAGTTACATTTATTAAATATTTATGAAAGTAAAATTAGTTTTAGTTATATTAACCAAATATTTAATCGGCATTATTTCTCTCAACATTTAATAGCTATCACCAAACTCTTTTTTTTTAGTGTAGAGCACGAGTCAAGAATAATTTAGCTACAGTTTTTCGAAGCATTTGTGTTTGAAGAATTAAATACCTCTACACGGAAAGATAATAATCCTTTATAATTTTAATATGATCCAACAAAATTATTTTTAGATTTGTAGATAAATTTTTAAATACTTTAGTGAAACGATTCTTTTTTTCTCAAAAATAAATTTTGTATTAATAAAAATATAATCAAATTATATAATAGAAAAATTATGTTACTATACCATAAAATTACGAATAAAAAAATGTAACATTAAGAAATGACTCGTATTTTAGTTTGTTTCTCGTAAATAATATTTAATTCTATTGCGCGTAGAAGTTATTTGTGCATCGAATAAGTGCCTGCACTTTCTGTAATTATGCCAATTTTTTTCGTTTTATTATAAATATTCTCAGATGGCTATTTCATGCGGAATAATAGGACTTCTCGGGGGATGCTCGAAAAGAAAGCCTTTAACTTTCACAAAAGCCCGCCAGCTAACGCCGTGAATGGAAAATGCGTCGTTGTCCGCCTTAATCTGCATTATATCTGTGTGCCATAAAGTCACCGTGCAACAGATTTGATATGCCAGTTATGTTCTAAACATCACGGGATAATCGCAAGCGTAATATTCTCTTCTGTATCCCACTAGTATTGTCGCAAATATTGTTTTCGTACATCTTCAATGCGGCTTTCGTTGTTAATGAAGAAATATGCTAAATCGATATTCTTAAAATACTTCATTTTGCTCAAATATAGCAGCCAAGTAAAACAATATGCAACTGTTATTTGAAGGTATGCGGATTATTTGCTTTCTTTCTTGCGCAGTTTTTTTTTTATTTTTGCAGTTGTAATGTCAAATATCTGTCCACACGAATTGAATATAAATTATAGTTAATACGATTACCGTACAAATCTTAAATTAATCGTATAATTGAAACAAATTAATTTCTAGTTATAAAACTAAAACATTGTCCAAGTATTAACGAAAAAGAAAAAAAAGCATAAATGGAACAATGGCTTTGATTTTTTGTACCTGGGTGCAAACAGTGCGCGGATTAAAGTCGATGTCGGTTCCGCAGTAGTACAAGTCAACAGTTCGTGTGGGCCGTTTGCGGCGCGAAGCGAATTCGAGTGTTCGCGAACGCGAAATAGCACTCGTTTGTATTCGAAAAATAGAACAAACGGTGCTCGAATCTGCCGCACTTTAAGCATCGTACAACGCATTACGTGATCGCGATTCACAAGCGAGTTTGATGAAAACACCCTCTTTCCCTTTGAACATTCCACCTGCGCGCGTTAGGCGACGATGCGACACGAAGAGCCCGCATAATGAAATTGCTAATAACGTTGCTCGCCCAGGCTGCTAGTCTGCTGGCTGCTATAAACGTCGATAGATTTTATGCTTCGTTAAAAGCGCCCTGTTAAATACTTGACACTAAATCCGGGTTTGAGATACGAGAACGCTGCCTCGCGTTGGGCCGATCAGATGACAAGACGCGCTTGGCATTGATCTCGTAAATCGTTATAAGCCAACTGAAAGGTCATAAAAGTTTTATCCATTTCCAATGCCCGCATCCCAATTTGCAGAGATTCCAAATTGTCCGTTTTTCAATCAGCCAAAATGTTTCTCGTAAACGTAAAATATCGATTAATCTTATTTAAGGGATTTACAAAATGCGGACTCTATTTACCATTTACAAAAATTAATTTTAATACGATTTAATGTTTAAAGTAAATCGCATAGATTATTTATTTTCACGTTTTTAATTCTCTATTTTATAACTTATAGCAAATCTGTCTGCAAATTGGAAACAGAAAAGAAACAAAATTCTTTGTAAATATTAAATATATAATATGTATGTGATGTTTATATATATATATATATATATTTTTTTTTTATTTATTAAATAATATATATTTAATAATGAATATACATATATTAATGATACTTTACATCATTTTTATAATGTTTCTTTCAAGAGGGTTGCCGTTTTTCCTAATTAAAATATTGTTCAACCCCTTAATCATCGATTATTCAGGACTGTGCGTTGCTGCGGTAATGATAAGTTACCTTGCTGCGAGACTTCAAAGTATCTGCCCGATCAAATTAAGGTTTAAAGGATCGTATCTCTTCGCGCCATAATGGAATTAGCATCATCTTAATTTGCGAAGATCACCCGACGGCCTTTCGTTGCTCGCAAAAATGTCTTCAAGATATCTCTTATGTATTTACAATCTTTTTTGTTCCGAGATGTCTCTTTTGAAGAGTGCTTAGAAAACGTTGGGGATGGGAAGAGACGGACAACATCCTCTCGTAACAATCCTCTCTGCGTTGACATTCATTAGCGTATCGTGTAAAACTATGTACAAAGTTGTACGAGAAGTCAAAATGAAAAGTAAATATTTTCCTCCACTCGCGTTCTGCAACACTTCCTCGGTGTCGCTTCTCGTCGGTATTATCTGTTATTATAACACCTTTGTCACGAAGTTTTTCACGTTATACTTATCGTAGATTATGTATTCACGATTTTAACGGAAAATATATTATTTTTTTTATTTCTTATTTTGTTTATCAACAATTGTTTTATTAATTAAACATTGAAGATAAAAATCTAATAATGAATAATAATACTTTCACTCAAGTTTTTGAGGAAGAATATATAAATGTAAAATAAACATGAGAAATAGTTACAAAGAAACATGAACTTTATATATCAATTATATTTTTTCTTAATAATTATTGTTAATATTACATTTGCTTGATTTATTTGATTATTACATAACACCAGTGTTTGCTGTTATCTATATAAAATTATCTAGATAAAGAAATAGTTTCATCTTATTTTTATTTAGATTGTTATAATGTACATTATCTGCATTTTTATTTTATTGTACATAAAAGAAAATTTTTTTTTAAATTATTTAAGATAATGCGAATAACGAAAACGATGTACGAGTCTTTAGCCTCATCCTCAAAATTAGCATTTAGCCTAACAGATTTTTTCAATAATTGCAAAATTTGTTGCCAGTACTGAAAGTCTTTATAGATACGTAATATAAACTATAGATTTTTAGAACTGATTAATATGTCAGATGCAGTTTAGATCAACAGTAGTGCAATATAAAAGTTGCCCCAAAACTACAAATTCGAAAACTTTTACAAGAAATTTTGTCAATTATTGTGTAATGTGAATTATATTTATATATTTCTTCTATTTTTAATATTGATTTTTACTTGCGTATTGATTTAAATTTAACGAAAAATATTTTTTGTTAGTATAATTATTTGAAGAACTTTTGTTTCTAAAAATATTGATTTCATATCTCGAATTGTTTTTTCGCTCAATAACGATATTATCTGAAAATTATTTAGATAAAAGTATATATTTTTTAATTTTTTATCTAAATAAATTAAAATTAAATTATCTTTAACTTATCTAAGATACATTACACGTAATTTATCTTATCTTCATCTAGATAAATTTCAAGTTATCTAGGCACAACACTGCATAATGCAACATAGGAATCAAAAATTTCTTCTTTGATAACACGCGACGCTGACCTACAGCTAAATACCTAGGTAAAGCCAAAAATTTTGAATGGAAATGAAATTGTTCGCCCACTCCAGTGTTATCATCTACATCTACTTCGATTTTTCTGCCAGAGGGAAGACAGGCAGATAACCGACGGCTGTTGCTTTTGCATGGACATCCGTATCCCAGCGATTCCGTCCGTTGAAGTGAAAACCCGTGTTATCATTATGTCCGATCCCTTTCCTTCACGCTCGCGCCTGTAGGAAAACTTTCGACGCGCTTTTCCGCTCGGAATCTCACAATCGACGACCTCTGGCCGGGCTCTTCGCGGCGTATCCACTTTTCTGCGCAGATATCGACTAACATATTGATTGATTCCGGTGAGACTCGAGACAGGATTTCTCGAACGTAAACCTACGCGGGACGCAGCGCGGCGGGCGGGGTGACGTCAAAGTTCGCTCATTATACCTGTTGCTAATGGGGATCACGCGCTAATGATTCGCCTGCTATGAACTTTAAAGGACCGTGAAATGTGAAATTCCTTTCCGTGAGGTCTACTAGACAGTGAGAACAGAGAAAGAGAGAGACAGAGAGGAAGGGGGATAGAATCGGTATAACTGCGTGGATCAAACGCATCAGAATAATTTGGAAACTTTCTTAAAGTGTTTATTCGCGCGCGAAGGCGTCGCCCATTAAGCAGGAATTTTAATCGTGCCCGTAATTAGTTGGCATCGATTTGGAAAACGAGCCTGCAGAGATGTGCGAAGAAAAATAATAACACGCGATAAATTTCTATATTTATCATACGCGTTTATCCGTTTTAATTCAAAATTTTATTTCGAATAGAGATATTTTATTGCGTAACGCGTTTTAACTAAGTATTTTATTAATAGCTGGCGATTTTACGTAAAACACAGTGCATAGTAAATTTCTGGAAACATTATTAATAGCACGCTACACTTTTCTAAACTGCATCACACATCACAAGTATGTAAATCATGGTCATCGTCGCGTTTATGCATTTTTAATAGATTGCCAATTTAATTTTTGATAGCCAGCAGCACGATGCAAATTTTTATAGTGAAAAAATGCGCGCAAAAAAGTCCAGCGTCGCATAATTTCAACATGTAATACTCTGTGCTGTGTATACCATAATATTTGTGTTACTTTACTTGAATAAAAAAAAACTATACGGCTGTACAAATTAATTTTTTTTTATTAAAAATGTAGAACTGCATGTACGTATTTGGTGCTCGAATATTATAGAAATAATTTGTCGTGTAATTTTGTAGCATTTAACTTTTGGATAAAGAAATCGTATTGTATTACTTACTGATTGCAAACAGAATCCGAGCCAAGGTCTATAGATCTGCGGCTACGGAAATACCGTTCTGGACCCTTGCAATCACATGGATGGCGTGTTTGAATATCAGAACGAAGAGAGACGCGGGGAATGACGGCCGTGGATATTTCTCGACAGTCATAAATATTTAAACGCCTCGAAACTCCCCTTCCTCGTAAATGTATGGATGGAACATTGCGCGCTATGAAACTTTCGAAATCACTCGGGAGGTAGGGGGGGGGGAAGGGAGAAGGAAGGTCTCGTCTGTTGATTTTGTAAATAAAAAAATTGACGGATAATATCTGGCAGCACATTTCATTTTATAATATTTATACGCGATGTGCGCGCGAAATAATACGGAAATCGATTGGGGAGAAAGTAAAGTCGTAGTACGTAAAAAGAGAATAACCGCAATCACGGATAAGTTTTGTGCTATAAAAAAAAAACTATTATATGTTCTACAAAAAAAAAATTTTTATCGAAGAAAAAGAAAACGCGAGCACGTCAGCGACATCTCTAATACTGAAAACTGTTGACACAGACAGAAATGCTTTTAAGTCACGCAATATGGAAATAATAAGCGCGGACTTTCAAAGTAATTTTAAAATTGGAATCAAAGGTATGCCACTTTTAAAATCTTGACGTAAAATTACTCAAATCGCAACTCTGGTTTATACACACGATCTCCCCGTACACGCACACGATGCGCGATAAAGACGCAATTTCGACTAAAATTCATTAATTTCTCTCTGTCACCAAGTTTCCGTAAGTTTTTACCCTTACGATCCCGCCCTTCCGCTTAATAAGCCACGAGAAAATAAATCTTACTTTTTTTTTTAATGATAACACCGACAATAAAGTAGCTTCCAATTTTAACTGCGTTATCGCCGCGAAAGTTTCGCGCGGCGGGATGAAGAGGTAGACGGGGATGTAACAGGGTAACTTCGTCCTGGCTACGTCCTCGCTCGTGTATTGATCGGTCAGGTGTGTGCATACAGTTTGCTGCAGGATTTCCCGTTCGTAAAATCCCTCCTCCTTGAACCGTCCCCGTCTCGTTTAAACCTTTGAAAGCTCACGGCGATTCCTGTCCCGTTTTCCCTCGTCGAGAATTGGTGCAATTTTATAACGCGACTTGCATCAGAGCGACGAGCTGCTTTTTCTCTCGGATACATTTCACGGTCCTTTATCGCATAATAATAGCGATGTAATTTTCAATTAGGAATATATCTGCAGAGCGAACAGTTAACAAAGTGTTATGATATTTCACGCGCGGCCGGAAGAACGTAAAATTCTCAACGAAGGATTTAACAAAGGAGTATTGTTTTAATGCGCATATATTTAGTTTAGCATTAATTCCCTTATGCAAATTTATTTACGTTTGTAGACGTCTTTTTCCATTTAAACAGACGAAACGTATTACCATAATAATTGTTACTCTGAAACGATTATAAGTGTCATGGAAAACGAACCAAGCCAGTCACATTTTTTTTTTTCACAACAGGGAAATACATTTTAATATAAATTTAAATATAAAGCACTTAAATACAAAAAAAGTTTTTTAATTTTTTGTAACGTTTGTGTAGCATCATTGTTATGCTCGACGATCAAATTAATTTGACATTATTTCCATCTTTAATTTATGCAATTACGTTTTAAATCCGACAATTATATCAGCACGCAGTTTACGGAACTGAAAAATGTATATAATTGTTTTTTTATATTCATATTATTATTTTGAGTGCAAGTTGAAAGTTCGAATTTAAAAACTGAAGGTTTCTTAGATTTAATAAAAAACAATCGAAATTCTTTATCATAGCTAGATTTAATGTTTATTTTTATTGTGTGATTTTATATACCTTTTCAGGTTTACGAAACTGCGCATCAAATACATTTTCGGTCTTAAAACACAGTTCTTAGTTGAACCAGGAGTAATAACATCTTGTTATTAAATTGAAAATTAATTTACTAATAAATGATGCTAATAAGCACCTAACGTGGCAGTGATACCAAAGAGAAATTGCTCCTCTCTAAAAAACCGTAATGAATTCTTAAGGTATCTTGTCATTTGACGCTTAATGATAGGGTTTCGAGCGATCACGTGAATATACGTGACACCAGCATCAATTAGAAAGAAGTTTAAATTCTCTGATTTCAAGCGTTAAAGTACCAATTTGGTAGGTTATTATTCGGATTTATGTCTGATTTTTATATAACTGAAAAATGGATTCTGATGAATTAACAATAAATTCTGAAAATATAAGTTAATTTAATCGCAAGTTAGTATATTAATTTGTTTTATACAAAATAAATAATTTTACATAAAATTTTATATGATAATAATATTTATTATATTTAATAATGTATATTAGCTGAAAAATTTAATTTCAGAAATGGAAAAATACTTTGAATAAGTTGAAAAACTCTGTGAAGTTTTATCTTTCCAATTTCTATTAAAAATAATATTCCAAGTATTTTTCTATTTCTGTAATTACATTTGTTAGATAATGTATAATATTACAAATGTTAAAAATATAATTACCATATAAAATTTTATGTAAAATTATTAATTTTATGTTAAACAGATTAATGTATTAACTTGTAATTAAATTAACTTCAAAATTTATTATTAATTTATCTCCAAAATCCATTTTTCTAATTATATAAAAATGACATTTAAAGTTGAAAAATTTGACTTTCTTTCTGATCGATGCTTGCATCACATGTGGTCATATGATTGCTTGAAATGCTAGCATCAAGAGTCAAATGAAAAGATACCTTAATGGTTTTTAACGATTTTTACAGGAAAAATAATACTATTTTGCTGTAGTTTTAAATAAATAACTTTTAGACAAATTGATCCGAATGCAACCTTTGCACGAATATGTATTTATTGGAGTTTTATTAATATATACAAAAAAAATTTTATTTTGTAATGCTACTTTCTAATCAAATCTGCAATAATAAATTTTATATAAAAATCAAGAGCAAATAAAAAATTAAGTAACTTTTAAATCAATAAGAGAAATGTACTTAAATGTTACATTGCATTTGGTCATAATAATAAAATAATAAAATTTAAAAATTTTTGACAATACTTTGTGATGTAACATACTATATATTGTACATTCTTATTAATTGATATATAAATATTTTTGAAATATTATCAAGCATCAAAATCCACTTTAATAAAAACATAGCATTTTTGATTTCTTGTTTATTCACAAATTGGTCTAATATTCAACTTAATAAATATAAATGTATCATCTTTTTGGCAAAAAAAAATGCGGCTATCTTGGTTTCTATAAATATTAGCATATATTGTTTAATTATCTTCTTACAGAAAAAATAAAAAATAAATATATAATATATTAATTTAGAAAAAAGAAGAGAGAACATTTTTATTAAATTATGAATTTCGTTAACCTGAATTCAAAGGCATATATTATCCAATTTCTTATTAATTAAAGTAGTCAGAAGTGCGCGTTGAATACTTTAAATCTTGCCTGAATAATAAAGGCGGTTAGAGCTTGAACAATTCTGAAAGTTTTCAATCATGATCACTAAGAGATAAGGTACGTACTTAAGAATTCTCTCGCAAGACATCAAAGAGTGCGTAAAGGAAAAATTTGAATGAGCAACTACAGCTGTCAAGAGTTGTGAACGACTTCTCTCTTCATTCTCGTGCATTCACGGGGCGGAAATGACGCGTGCGAGCAAAGGGACAACCGTGCAAGAACGACGTGCACAGGGCAGAACGGCGGGGCCCCATCGTTCTCTGTTCTCACGACTCTCCTTCCCTCTCGCTTTTCTTCGCTTCCGTCCTCTCTATAAACCGCTGATTCTGTTTGCCCTGCGCTGTCCCTTGCGGGGTTGATTGCAGCGCACCGCCTGACGGCTCTATTCCGCGCACGTTGACCATAACCGAATTAGCGGGTAATTAGTTTACATAAAATTACGCCGACCGACTCCGCCCTTTTCCTCCCGCGCGCTCTTGCGCCCGTTTCTCCGGCCCTTCGTCTTCCGGATCGACCGGTCGGCCGATTACACTTACGGGCACCTGTCTATCGCGGTCGACACGCCAACACGCTCGAAAGCCTATCGCCCAGCTTGCTACGCAATTTCATTATCGGTGATTTAGTTGAACGCATCCCGCGCGGGGCGTTGCGCCGCGCGGCCGGAAGTGCCGGAATGTGCCGATGGTTGATGAGCTGTGTGATGCTCGCTCACACGGACACAAGCGGCAAAATCGGAAATGTAATTGTCGGCGATCGCAGTCAAACCTGTCCCTACTTCCCGCGAAATAACATACAATATCCGCGGCTTTCGTAAAAATGTAAATCTTCAGCCTCTTGTTCAGAACTTTGTAGCAAATTGTAACAAGAACGTAGCTACCTTGGACATTCATCTGCCAAAAATAAGTCAATCTCTCACAGAATTTATTCATCTTGTTTCGCGTTGAATAACATAATTAAATTAATCTTTACGTTTAATTGTGTTTTTAGAAGTCTATCAGAAAGCAATTAAATCTTGCTTCCGGTAAAAGAATATGGGAATAATTAGGTGTCGGGGACGTTAAAGACTCATGATACACTTCAGCTGAAACCGGTATCACATAAGCTCATATAAATTTTTTTCACATTTATGCGTAATCATATGGCCAATGCATAATCTGCATATCTCTTTCATCGCGAAAGCGGGTGCAAGACGTTCGTCACGCGCGCATTTGCGCGGCGCAAGTGCATCTCCCGACGCGCATCTCGTATTCATAGACTCAAACGCGCAGCGCAACATGTTTCATGGGCAATTCCTCCGGCATCCGATATCCCGTAAAATATGCATGCGTGTTATCATTACCGCTCTACGTGGCGCGGAGGCATCATACGGACGATAATGCCAATAACACGCTTCAACGATACATTACCCGTGTATACGCTTCGACATGAATAATTTTTAAACCGCGAGCGTGATCGGGTCACGAAAAATTGTTGTTTGTATACTCGAACGACGCGGTGCAGTCTGCAAACCGTAGATTTATGTTACCGTAGATTTGCTCTCTAAAAATCGGAATCAATGAAATTTGACTGATTTGCAATGTTATACTTAAAACTGTAATCATCAGTAACTATTCACTGTCTTTTAGTTATTCTAATTAAGAAGAGAAAAGAGAGCTTATCGCAGAAAGAACGATTTTATTAAAATACCTAAAAATTTTGGTAGATACAGAAAATTACTGAAAGTAATTTTGTCAGACTAAAATAAAATAAAATAAAATAATTAGATACTTACGACACTTAAGTTGATTGCTAGGTCTGAACTTTGTGCAGCGCTGCTCATATTTAAGGGTCCTATATAATTATTTTTATAGACCAACAAAATTATTTTCAGATCTGTTTCCAGATAAATTTTTAGATACTTTCATATAATCATTTTTTTTCGTGTACAAAAATGTTTCTTCTTTGATTTGACTCAATATCCAAAAAGAAAAGTCGAAATTGAAAAATATAGATGGATTATATGACTCATATAATGACTGATAAGTTCTTTGTAAAAACACAATATACATGAAATGCCATAACGATTGTTAGCTAGATCTTAGTGCTGATATTTATTGTCTGATTTTATATACCTTTTCAAGTTCGCGAAGCTACGCGCTGAATACATTTCTCGGACGGTTAAAACATAGTTCTAAATTGAACAAGAATTAGTAATATTACGTTATTATTATTCTTTATAAAAGTTTCCAATTTTATAATTTTAGAACAATATTTACGCTACTATTTTTTGATCTGTGAAATCTATTCTTATCATCTTAAAAAATTTTTTTTTTTAAATAAATGATAACTTGAAGACTGAGACTACGCGCGGACAATACTTCGTACTTGTTGTTTAAGTTTATGTAAATAATTAAAAAAAAATAGTACTTTTTATCCGAGATAAAAAGGAAAATATACGTTCTAATAATGTAGATAAAATGAAGATAAAACTGTTTCTTTATCTAGATAACCGTCTAAACAATTTTAAATAGATAACGATAAACGCTGCAGGTAATTACGCATCATACTTCGAACTTTAAGAACCAAACGAACTGACCTTTATTTTCTGACCTTGAGAACTAAAATTGTACTGAAGTTAGACTATTCATCGTCCTTTCAGTGAATAATACATTGATTCCGATTTAGAGAACATATTACCGAAATAGAATTCCTTTTCTCTCCCTTTCTCTTTGCAAATGTGTGTAATTTAACGGCTTACGTCCATTGTGAAGCTTGTCTGGGTCATGAACATAATGGACACTGTAGCCATACGTACAGTTCTCCAGTTAAGCGAGATTACAGTGTCAACAGCATGACCTCTCCATTGTTATTTTATGAAAAGGTCAGTTCGTTTGATCTTAAAGTTCGAAGTATGACGCGTAATTAACGCTAACATATATCTGCTAAGAAATGGACGCCGGTATTTCACGCCCTTCGCCCTTAGGAAGCGTAGCTTTCGCGCGATGGCTTAACGCGTCGCAAAAGTCATATTGTTATGGAAATGCTGCACGATCAATTATATATTAATGCGAACGGCACGGCAGTTTTGTCTACCGAGTCGACGTGATAACGCCATTACAAAGGTCACTGTCGTGACTCTCCCCTACCCCCGTCGGCCGACAGCGAGAGAGAAGTGGGTGGTTGGTTGGGGGTCAGGGGTTGCCGCAACCTGCCAACAGCTACCCTCCTGCCGGGTCTCGACGTCGCTCTCTCCTGTATTCATGAACTTGAACGTGACCGTTAGCGACTCGATGAGTCGCACTCGTGCGACTTGCATACGCGCGAAGGAAAGATTATCTGCCACGACCGGAATCTACTTCTCTCGACCCCGATCAGTTTCGTCGTCTGCAACAAAAAGATTCCTCACCTCCGGGGATCTAACTGTACGTTATATATCTTCGGAGCGCTGCGAAGTGCATTCTTAACTACGTAGTGCAGATTAGTTGAATTGATACCACGGTTAAATAATGGCCTCAGGAATATCTTGGATTCTAATTGACTCCGAAGCAAAAACTCTCTGCCGAACATCCTTTTATTGTAAATTTATCTACGGCGCTCGTTTGGAAGCAAAACGTGAATCTCTTTGTTAAAGTAATATAAATTCTGTTAATTACTTTTACTTGCATTACTACTTTAATAATTTAAAATTAAACGCTTTGGAGTTATATAAGGCCTTACGTAGGTGCTTAAAGGTTAAATAAAAATGTTTATAATAAAATGTGATATATTATTACATTCATAGCGTAGCGTAAGTGTTCTAGCGTAGGATCAATGATTGTTTACTCATTTTAAGATTGTATTTTTAAAAGGGATATACTTAACTTGTTGAAAATACAAGAAATATGTACAGAAAGGGTACAATCTACGTAAAAAGGGGCAATCACAAATATAATTTGAAGAAAAGCGCAAATAAATTAAAAAATTTATACGTTAACATATGTTTACAATCATACATTATTTGTTATAATTTTTTATTCTTTACATTAATTTGTTTCGTATTGAAAGTACCAGGTCGATACAGATTGAAATGTAGAATTCATCGAGAAATGAAATTAAAGAACGCTTAGAATGCGTTGTTGATTTAACAAATTCTTTTGTTATGGGAAGTTTGGAAAACGTTATCTGTATTTTCCAAGTATCTTATCTATATCCGAGCTATAAAAGTGAAGAGAACACATAGGACTGCGATGCGTTGTATATGAAAGCAAAGCCGCATCTAAACAAACGGACCGACTGTTTAAAACAGTGAAAATTGTATGACACAAAGGCAGGCAATAACTCGAAACGCGCGATGATGTGGTTTTATGAATCATTAAACATACAAAATAAACCAATTAAATATGTCTATCCAAGAATGCAAATTTCATTGACTGTGACCGTCATATATAATACGATTACACGAATTGGCAAAGTAATAACGCGCATACAATTGGTTTACACAGAAATGTTTTTGTCCATGCTCATTAAGCGTGCTGTATCAACCAATATCAACCCATTTTAATTAATCAAGCCCTTTATCTCAGTTACCGTAACTGAAAGACTAATAAACGCTAATTTCCCAATTTATTATACTTTTCTGTAGTCTCAAACGGTTACATTTTCGTGTAACACATGCGTTCGATATTCAACAGTTGTAGTTCTCAGAAAACCATTCTAAAGTCTGGCTAGAGGAGAAGGAGAAGAAGAAGAAGAAGAAGAAGAAGAAGAAGTCTGTCTGGAAAGGCAAGAATTGTTCTTCCTCTCGAGAAGTCTCCAAGAGGAAGCACAGTTGTTCCTCTTAGAGGTTGCTATTGACGTATCTCAGATAGTAGAACAACTTCGAACAAGAGACAGTTTCTTCTATACATGTGCCTTATTGCGAGTTGCGAAGTTGAAACAACCTCTTAAACTAAAGTGAATGTATCAACTTTTTCTGAATTGTATAAAGCAAAAGTCCAAGCGAGAGAGACGATCATTGTTTAAATACATTTTTCTTCGTGTATACTGTGTTTCTTCGTTTTTTGTTATATTGCAACATTAATTGCTACTTTTAATTTTGGCTACTTTAAACTTGGCTTATAACGCGTCTGGATTTAACTTTACATTTGTAATTTGTTTAGATGCAATTTTATGTAATTAAACATTGCCGGGTGGCGTTTGCCGCTGCGAGGAAGGTCGAATGAAAGCAAACGTAATCTGACTTAAGACTGCCGGATACCCGCATTTTTATCCTTCTCGCGACTTTAACCCCTTCTATGTCATCCCCGGCGGGATTAAAGAAACTGAGAATGCGGAACCTCGGCGAGAGGGACCTCGGAGGTTGAGACAAGTTTAATCCCCCGGCTGTAATTACGCCGTATTCCAAGGCTAAAAATATTTCGAACCTCGAGAAAAGGATAAACGGTCAGAATGTGAGGGACGGTCAATTAAGCGCGACTTTGTGCCTTCGTCTGGATTTCCCGCGTGATTTTCGCTCTCTCAGCGTTCATCGTTCTGTGTTGTCCATTTACGAGAGAATCGGGAACCACCCGGACGAGCACGTGGAATCCCGACGGTTTACGCTCGTATTGATTCGCTGTATCCAACAACTTCCTAGATTTAAACGTTTTCGAAGCATTAAACTGGATTAATATAAACTACAAAAGAGCAAAATATCATGAATTAAATTATTAAATTAAATTATCTCTTTTTATTGAACGTCTCTTTTTAAATTTGAACGTGTCATCATACGAGTGTAAAAGTGCATTTGAATGATTATTATTATTTTCTTTTACCTATTATGGCCTCTTTTGAGAAGTTTTTATGTCAAAGTGATTATTCAATAAATTAATTTGAATTCTACCGTACATACATTTGCATACATTTTGCAATATCTTCTCATTATTTTGAATAAATATATAAGTTTATTACAAAACAATGTGTTTTTTTTAAACAAAATTAATTTTTTAAATTTATTTTTGTGTAAGAACTATATTACCACCTCAGTTTCTATTTAATCCATTATGTATCTAGAATAGATTGAATAACATATTGATAAATTTATTTGTAAAATTTTCAATTTATAATATTAATTATTAACAAAGTCATTATGCAAAATGTCAATGGGGCCATAATGTTATTTTTTCTTCTAATACATATAAAATTAGTAATAAAAGTAATTTTAGATTAAAATAGTAATACAATTTCGTAAAGAATTGATAAACATAATTTCCCTTTCCAGATGTAATTAAATTACACCCGAAACAAAAGAGTTTTTTAAATTTTACCATTTAATGATATTGTCGAAAATAACTCTAATTAAAATTTGATTATTGAACGGGAATTGTCAATATTGTTACGATATTATATCTGAGCGAATATTTTGTCAGACACCAAAGTTTCGTCGAAGGGACTCATTAACTAAAACCAATTACTGAGACGGACAGATTTAATTTTCCGACGGCGATAAAATTAATTTAGCGCAGCATTCATCTAGTACAGGATATTGGCACAATCAATTTAATACAAAAATAGTTCAATTCACAATATACAGTCATATATTTAATAATATCTTATGTTAAGATGCTACGGTATATGAAAATAAAAATATTTTTATTATAAAGATAAATAAACGTTTAAACAAATTGTGTTAGTACAAACACATAAAACTTGTAATGACAATTACACTTGATTTTAATTAGGAAATTATTTTTCCAAAATTTATATTAATATCATATATAAATTTCTTGCTTCTTTCATATTATTCATTAAAACTAGACATTTCCGCACAATGAAATATTTATCAAGGTATCAAAGTTTTTACTTTTTAATATTGCAAATTTTTCCAATACAGAATTTTTTATTTTATTATTTAAAGCATAATTTGAAGCTTTTTATGTTTTAATATTGCAAGTTTTTTAAATACAGAGTTTTATAAATTATTATTTAAAGTAAAAATTGTAGCCTTTCGAAAATATGATGCGGATGTACATATATAATGACAAACTAAAACAGTAATAGATATATGAACATTTATTTTCTGATATTACATTTACTAACAAAAAAATTGTGTCCTTGATTGTGTTCAATTCAATCGATAATGTTTCACGCGAAGTTAAAAGGCGACTAAAAGCGGCAGGAAAGAAAGCGGAGTCAATAAGAAACAGATCAAGACAAAAATGAAACTTAAGACCTCGGAAGCGCCTTACGATAAATCGTGACGAGAAAAAAAGAGCTTACCAATGCTGAAGACTGAGGGAGAGCGAATTGTTCTGGACAGGGGATCGATATATTGGTATTTTTTTCGCGCTTGAATATGTATTCAGAGCTTTTTTAGAAGCTTCCGTGAAAGGTGTGGTAGGTGAAATTTTAATGAGCCGGAATACGTGCGAAGAAAGCTTAAATTCCAAATTTTATGGCATTGCACTGAAAATATATAATTACATTATATTAATTATAAATAAAAATTAAACAAGTAATTGCTTTAAGTTTAACTGAACAACTGCTTTCAGCAAATTCTTATTTATAATTGTGTTTTTATAATCATATTGTTTTTGTGTTTTACTTATATAAGTATTAATTAATTGTTCAATAATAATGTAATGTGTTTGTGAACTGTAAATAAGAAATTACAATAATCACATTAAATATCTTTATTAATTTTCATTTCTTCGCGAATAGACAGACTCTCTAGTGTTGACCAAATATAACAGAAACTGATGGTCGGTACCATGACGACACTTATCTCTTATGGAACACTCTGCCACGAGACTCTTCGAGGGTCACTCGATCGAAGAAACGTTTCGTGCTGCCATTGTCCCTTTTCGAGCTCACCACCGCTTTTGCTGTATGCAATAAAACCAGTTATAAAGCAGCAGATATCGCAAAAAAGATCGTCCAACCAAGTGGCTGGAGAATAATCGAATCGAATCACGTCTCGCAAAAAAGTTAAAAAACTTGGAATGTGACAGCCATGTATTAACCATGGTCAAAGTGCAACAATGTTTATAAATATCTTTAATATCTTTAACATTAAAAAAATCGTATTAATTAACAATAATACTTTTAAAATTATTTTAATACATTATACATTCGTTAGATTGTGCGTATATATTTTTTTTTTCCTTTAAATTTTTATCAGACAGCGTTTAAAATGAGAGTTGCAGACAAGAGTATGCGATGTAAAATAATATTTAAATATTAAAGACTTTAAATATATTTACAATCTTAATTAATAATTGTAATTAACAAAATTTAAAACTTTTTAATGTAATTTATTATTCCATTCAAATAGATATTTTGTTATCTTATTACAGATGCCATATGGAGGACCGATCTGGATTGGATGGTGATACATCGCGATCGTTTAGTGCTGTTAAGTTTCATGAATCCAATTGGCAATTTGAGCACTATGACTGGTTCAGTAACGCCTCAACCTTTCGTAACCCTGGAGGAAGGTATTAATGAGAATTTTGATGAACTCACCACTCCGACACCTAGTTTAACAAACATGGCGCTTCCTGACGCTGTCGAGGCTGGTATCGAGACAACTACTAGGTTCTCGACCATTCTCTATCCAATCGTCACAGATCCACCTTTATCCCACACTACTTCGGTCCCTAGTACGATTTCCAGTAAGTCTACGACGAGCACCGAAACGATTTCAACAACTCCGAAAACGCCATTGCTCCCGAAAAATAGCACGGCGAGACGTCCAACCGCAAGACCCATCACCAGGAACGGTAGTTCGAAGGGCAGATCGAAGTCCAAGAATCTCACGAGGATATCCACCACGGCCAAACCTGTTAGAGCCATCAGTGGAAACATGACGGCTCAGAGTATGGCGTTAACAATGAATAGTTTAGCTGATCTTGATCATCCCGAAAACTTGAATCTGGAACTTCAAACAGGTAAACCGCAATTATTGATCTGCACTTGAATTGTGACGCTTTTTTAATTATTTCATTCCTAAATTATTCAACAGCAGGTAAAATGAAAATAATATATATAGGAAAGTCCTTAAACACTTGCAAAATGTCAAAATATTTTTATAAAATGTTTGTTTTCCAATTAGCATACATAAAAATATTGTTTAAAATATTTAATCTTATATCTATGAATTATTTTTATTTATATTATTGCAACTATGTGTAACAATTTACATTGTAAATCTGCAAATATTCCAAGGAAATAATACAAATAATACAATTGTTCTACAAGCTCTTATAGAATAATTTATATATAATCGCCGATCCTTAACTTTAACAAAAGATGATATTTCATTTTACCGAGAAATTCTTATAAATATGTATTGAAATACATAATTTACTATCTACATACAAGTGCAAAGTCTTTACAATCATTTATATAAAACTATAAGAGACTAATCAGTGATATGAAAATATAGTTTGCAATCAATTTTAAGACGCATGGTTTCAGTGAATCTTTACGGACATTGCTGAACACACTAAGGTGTTTCAGTTATCATAAGCGTTTTATATTATCATAAAACGCCGCGATTAAATAAAAATTATAAAGCAAAACAATAAATGGAAAAGGTTCAACGTGATAAATTAAGAAAGGATGACGCATCAATATCTCGCAAAATAATTTCACCAGATAATTAAATTTGACTCTATGCCGTAATAGGATAAATATCGTAAAAATACGCGCTCGTTGAAAACGAGATTATTTACACGTCGCATACTTCATTTTTCAGCCGAGTCATACGGCCCGATTACACTGGAATATCTAAATTACGCCGCCGCACTCGGCGTCTACTCGGTAAGGTACCCTGCCGTCTTCTGGTCGTGTAACAAAGCATTGGGTACGATTTTTAGTCTGCAGCTGGTCGTAAATTCAGCGCAGAGTCTGCTGGCTTACGCTGGAATGTCCGTCCTTTACAAGGTAAGCAACGCAAAGTATTTGATGCCAGTTAAAACTCACGGGAAAACTTATTCGGTAACGTCTCAGTCGGCCCGCTCTCGCGTATACACGGGATATTCTTGCGGATACAACAAAACTTAATAAAAGTTAATAGAACGGGAATAAGGAATCCAGGAAACGTGGAAATCCTCAAGAAATGTATTGTAAAGCACGGCACCTGCGTCTATTCTGAGGAACCTCAGAAATTATTGCCATAAGTCGAAAAAGAAACTTTTTAAATATTTAAGAAGCAAATGTAACATCATTATTAAAATTGAAACAATAATACACAATCTGTAAAGTTTTGTAACTTATTTCTTATTACATGACGTGGAAGAACGATCTTTCAACTGGGGTTGGGAAGTAATGCCGTTACCATTATCATTACTTTGTTTTCAGTAACGATTGTTACTTTTTTCTGTTTGTGACAGTAATGTTACATTTTTATAGCAACGGTAAACGAATTAGCTGTCACTTTTATTGTTACTTAAATTTATTAAATTTTCTATTTTTCTATCTATTCGATAGATTCGCACACTATTGGACTGCATCCTTTTAGTAATAATATTAATGTTTAAAAATAAAAAAGAATTTGATTAAATTTTTGATAAAATTTGTGAATTACGAACAAAATTTGTAAAAAAAATATATGTACTAAAAGAAATATTAATATAAAAAATGAGAAGAATTATAAGTTTCAATATTGACATTTAATTATTAAATAATAAAATTGTCATATCTAATATTTTACTTTCTAGTATTATTAAAAAAGTAACGTATTGTTACTTTTTAAACAATGATAACGGTAACAAGTTACTTTTTACTAAAAGTAACAGTAACAGCATATTACCTTTATGAAATAACGTTTCAACCCTGCTTTACGTACGAGTATATCTGAATTAAATAATAATATCGTTTAAGTACGCTCTGCAGAAAAAATTGACCTCTATTAATAATTGCTAATGTAGACATTGTTTTTTCCTATTTTTAAAACAGCGTTAATCTTATCAAACGTATTTTAGGTCCAGGTAGTGGGTGCCTTGAAGGTCCTGCCGCATCTTCGGCATCGCATCATGCCGACAACCAGTACAATATCGACAATATTTGGCGATTCTTACTTTCTGCTAGATCCTCCCGTAACCCTCGTGCTGTTTGCCCTCTTGTCCTTTTTAGTGCTCTGCTCCAGCATGGTCATGTACTTCTATGCTCACGGCAGGTAAATATTTAGCGTGTTGTGCACAGCGAGCTTATTCCGCCCGTATCTCGATTAAACTCCAGCTGAGATTACTTGTTCGCCCGGACTCTCGCGAAGAAAATTATCTGACCCATCCGCCATTATCAGATAAAAGCAACAAAATTTTACTCTTTAGATTAGAATTATTATACGACAACATTATACCAGACGCTTGTCAATCAATTTCTTTTTTTACGGAACGTTTTTCAATGCTTGGTTTTAAATCATGAGGATGTAATAATTTATTTTTATATATGCTTTATTGGTGCTCAGAACGTCGAATAGTTCTGATCTCGATCGTAGGTCAAATATTTTTGAACTTTTCAAACTGAAGGTATGTTCAAAAGGTGTGTTTAAACTCACTTTAGATCTAAAAATTTAAAATTATTATAATTAAAATCGATTCGAAATTTTTTGATATTTATGTAGAAAAGAAGAGGTTCGTGAAAAATTGCTCTTTTGTTTCCAATACATATTGCGTTTTCAATGCCGATTTTTTTACTTTAAACAATTTTTTTTTTTTAATAGATTGAATATATAATATGTATATTTGAATCTTTTGTCTAAATATTTGTCTAGTTTGTAGTTTTCATATAATTTACACACTCTTTCTTTCTTAAACTCAACAATATTTTTATCTCAGAATTCGACAACCTTGTAATTTTTACTTTCCATTTATCCGGCTTTTATCTGACTTGCTAATTCGCTAATTTGAAGCAGCACTTGTATGCGTAAGACAGACAAGCGTGCTCCCCGATACTGTTATTATTCAGTATGAAACTCAATGGTTTCCTCAGTACAGTTCAATCCTCCTTTCTCAGCTTACCGTAACAACAAAGGGTAGCAATTAACTCTCGTCAGCATTGCAGTATATCTCTTTCGCCAGCTTTATTAAAAGAATCTTCAAATACAAAATGTTTCCATTTAATTCCATTTAATTTACTTTTATAAAAAATAACAATGTAACGTGTCTGCATTAGACGGAAAACTAAAAAGCACAATTGTTTCAACTACATCGAAAATTTATAAATAAAAAAATAGATTTAATATGAAATCGAATAATTGTTCTCAGTATTTGAGAAAAAGCAATATTTAGAAAATTGAATATGATTTATAGTTTTTTATATCATCGTATTATTTATCATATAATAATTATTTATAAAATTGAAGTTTATCTTTTTCTAGTTTAATAAAGTCAACCCGCACGATATTCAGCAAAACGGAATTTTCAAAGATTAGCTCGCTCTTTTTCCCTTCATTTTACATACAATTTATAAACATGAATGGCAATATATACTGATACTTGATCGCGCAACGCGTGTCAATGTTCAGGTTCACGGCGTTCTTGAATCAGGAACGCGAACGTCGCGTGATCCTGTCGAAGGACGGTCGAGGAGGCAACGGTTGGGTCTATCTGCCGCATTGCGCCTCGTTCGTCGTCTTCCTGGCAATCGTGATCTGCGGCGCACCGTTGCTCTACGATTACACGGTGGTGTATCGTGGTAGCCTGGATGGCGCCATCCTCGCCTGCATCATCGGCATGATCCTGCATCTCCTCCTCTGGCTGCTACTCTGGATATTCCTCACCATCAAGCAACGATGGACATTCAAGTTGCGCGTGACTATCGGACGGGCCACGGTGCGGTCCGCGAGATCGGTCAAACTCGTGACCGACGTCGACTTGCTCTCGACGAGGGACGACGATGACGGCACCAGCGCGCCTTTACTTGTTGTCGGTAACGGCAGGACTTACACCATCGCCGACACCTCGCCGAAGAGGGCCATCATGAGCGTAATACAAAAAGCTGCCATGGAGAGAAAAGCCCGATCGCAAGGTAATGGAAAGTACCAGCATAGATGCCTTTCGGAATCCGGTAAATCGGATTTTCACTTTTACCGGACACTGTATATGTCAGCTTTTCCTTCGACTCGCCCCGCTATAGATAAATGACATTTTTGAAAGACGGAGTAGTTTTATATCTGGTTACACTTTCCATGCAATGTAAAGGATTTTTCTTATATAAGGACGAGTTCTTTCTTTTTTCTGCCAGTAGCTGAAAAGAGAATGCGAAACATTGCAGAGTGTAGGATTTTAAGATATTTCTGTTCAATGTAAAGATATAATCATTGTAAATATTTGTTTATGATACTTTTACATGTTAATTTATTTATAATTGCTCAATTATTGATCAATAAGAAAATTATGTTGTTCAAGATTGTAAAACAATTATAACGTTATTTTCATCACCGCAATTAGCGTTGATATAATTAGTATCGCAATTCACCGTTTACAAATTTATGTATATAATACAGCCTCGAGAAAAATATATTTTAATGCGCCGTGATTTTTAATCAAAACGTCTGTGTGTAAAACGGTCGCAGTTTACTATTTGTCGTGACGTATAATGTAGGAATCTCAGAAATACATGACCAACAATTTCAATATATTGTTTAATTTTAGCTATCTAAATCGAAAAGTTATTAAATATAGTATTTCATATAATAATAATAATCAATGTAATTTAGTTTTAGATAATTGATATAAACAAAATATTAATATTTCTCACAGTATGACACTTATTATCGAGAAAATCATCACATATTGTTATAAATAATATTATTTTTCTATATTTTTTTTTACATGGAACACTAAAAAAATGAACAAAAACTTTATAATTCTCATTAAATATTGAGTGTATTTATAATGCATTGCTCTTTTTTCATAAATATTATCAATAAATATATTTGTTATATATTTATTTATAATATAATTGTTATATATTTGTATATTATGTCATAATTATGATAATAGAATAATATTTATTATACTTTTGAATATTTTTTAAAAATCATTTTTTAAAGATTTTTAGTGTAGCTTAAATTGCAATTAAGAAAAGTTATGAAAACTTGTACAATTTATGTGAAAATCGACAATATTTATAATAATTAAAATTTTTTGTTACACTGTTACACGTTTGTATTTTTTTTTTTTTATAATGTGTAATATTTTTGATATTTCTACGTTGATTTTTTTACGTTTTTGATAACTATTCATATTTGTACGTTATATTTATTCGAGAGCGTAGTAAGAACGCGAGTGAAATAAGAAGTTAGGCAATCACGAGAAATGAACAGAGTAATGTAGTTCAAGTTCAAATTCACATACTATAACAGAATTTATTGAACTCTATTTACAAAGTTTATTTTACATGTTAATGATCTTTCTTGGATTGATTTTTATTTTTTCAATAAGCGTCATACTGTGAGAAATATTAATTTCTTGGTTGTATATCTTGTTGTCTACCAACTAAATTACGTTGATTATTTATTATTTGATATACTGTACTTAATAATTTTTCTATTTAGATAGCTAAAATCAATCATATATATCCAAAATTTAACTTTCGGTCAGGTTTTTCTGAGGTTTTTACTTCTTATACCGTAAAGTAGAATGAGCAGCAAAATTTAAACCTCTGATCGATGAAAGTATACGCGGTTAATACTTGAAAGCGATTTATCCTTTTCCGCGTCCGTTACAGGTGGAAACGTCGATGGAGTCGACGGCGAATCGACGGCTGACGGTGATGAGCAGATCTACTGGCTTAGGCCGAAATTACGTCCCTCACCTACACAATCCCCGAGCGACACCGGCGGTGCACCGACGTCCGACAAGGGTTGGCTGAACAAGAAGCTCAAGCATAAGGTCACCTTTAACGACCTGCCTAGTACGTCAGGCTCGCGGTAACTACCCTCCTCCCTCCTCTTGGTGTCTTTGTGTATCTGTTTCTGCGTTTTCACCAATTTGCCCACGTTACACTTGTAATATAAGTAGCAATTTATCCACTTTCCTCACAGCGTTTGAAATATTAAATATTAACGGAATCTTTTCAAACAGTTACAATTAGATTGTGGTAGTTTTTTCTCTTCTCTTTTTGTATCTTTGTGAGATGAAAAAGTATTTTCTATGTAAAACGATGTATAGCAGTATACGTATGTATATTGGCAAGCTTGGGCTTTATTTTGGTGAAGCACGATGTATTGGAACTGTTGGATCCTAAAACATTTTGCCTTTCTATCCTCATAAATTTGCTATGTACACACCATTCACTTTAAATGCATATGAATCACGTCGTACTCTTTCACATTTTACTATCCGCTTCTTTCATCATCTATTATCGTTATCAATATTTTAAAGCCTTGAATTCTCAAATATCTTGAATTGGGATATTTCTTCCTTTAGAAATAGCATCTTTTCTGTTGCTGTTCTAGCGTATCACGGATTTCAAAGCTTTCAAGAATTTCTTCGTATTCACCTCTGTCTATTTGTTTCTATACCCATATCTATTTTGCTTGATATTTTCCAAACCAATCCTTCTGTCACCGTTTCTTCATCCTTCTTCAATTTCTTCGGCAATCATTGTATGTACAAAGACATAAGACACCTTTGTAATCATTGTATCTGATTTTTAGTAATAAGGGAAAAGCCAGACGAGGCGTCGCTGACGGCGGGCCTGACGATGACGGAGATTACGCCACGTTACGCGAATTACCGTTAATTACTGCGCTGGACCCTGCCGATGATTCTACCTCGGAAGAAAACAAGGTAAACTATACCTATACTTCGAGAAGTTTTTTTTAATTTATAGAAAAAAATCAGTTAAATTATTTGTTTATGCGCGACGCTTGTACAGGGTGTTTATTAATGGTTGTCCCCACGTTTTACCATAGGAGCACGCATTTGTTATTTCTAATATAATAATATGTTAGAAATACATATCTGTCGATAAATCATGCTCCTATGGTAATAAGTGGGTACAACCATTAATGAACACCCTGTATAGTATTTTCGTTGTAAGAACATCTTACATACATTTTACCTATTACATATATTTTGATGAAACAGCTCAGTAGAGGTGTGCGAATAATGCGAATCGAATCACAGAAGATTTGATTTGATTCGTTTTTGAATCTGAAAAATTCGTATTCGAATAGTTTGAGAATTTTGAATCATCAATGATTCGATTTCGAATCGATCGTCCATTTTGATTGTTTCATTTATATTCCCGCGCAATCAATTTTGCATCAGCGTATTCCAATTCTCGTGTCTGATTATACGTCGATCTTCAAATCATTTTTAAACTATGCAAAAATGTATACACACAAGAGAGAATCATCTTCATTAATTCGTTTCAACATTTCATAAATTTGTATCGTGATTTTATAGAATTTAGAACAAAATTTGTAATTGTTTCATTATGTTTTCCTACCAAAGTGCAATAAAATACTATCACTTTGATAGTAACATTGTAATTCATATGATATATATTCAGTATATGTTCATTTATCAGTATAATATACTTTTATTGTCTAGTATATACTATATATATCTAGTATATACTATAAATTTTTATTCAGTTTATTATTTTATATAATTACTTTCTAAAATTCTTGCGATTAAATTCTTCATTTATTAAAAAGGATCTGCAACGTTTGAAAATATTTTATTATGTTTAAATTAGCATGTAACAAAAATCCGGAAAATTTTAATTCAAATTCGATTCGACGTGAAAATTTTATATTCTATTCAATTCGATTTCGAACATTATCAAAGATTCTATTCAATGTTTAATCACAATTCACAAATGTTTAATTCGCATAGCTCAAACAACACGTCCAAAATCGGAAGGTAAGATGTCTTAAAGATATCATTGAGACGTATGTACATCTTGTACACAATCTTTAAAACGTTTTACGTCCCGATTTTGAACATTATGCTGTTTGGGAGACAGTCGTCTTTTTTCAAGAATTCTTTATGATATTGTGTTTCATTTGATTGCACCAAATACGCTTTCATCGCACTTCTCGCCGCTTTTAATTTAAAGATTTTCTTTGCTTTTGACAGTGGCAAAGATGGCCGATAAGTCGTAGGGACGGTATACCTAAATTCAGGAATGTAAGATACACACAAAAGTATTTCTGTACATTCACGTAACATTAATTAACTACGTGTGCCTTTCTGATTGTCCACTAACTAATTTTTGTAATGTAGATATAATTATATGTGGAATTTATTAGAATAACAATGGACGATAAGCATGATTTAAATATTATTATTAATTTATAATTATAATATTATTATAGAATAATATATATATATGTAATCACTCTATAAAGTAGCTCATATATTTGACATGTAACAAAAGTATAAAAATTTGAAATAAATATATATGAAAGCATTTGATATATGTAATAGATTTAATCTAATCATTTTGCATAGAGAATTCTTGTCTTTAATATATTTTTAATTTACATATATGTCTTTAATTAACGAGTGTTAATGTATGCAAAATAGCGGACTTGTTTTCTAAATATATAATAAAATATATATATGTATATATAAATATATACATTGTTACACAAATTTTTCACAGCTTAACAGCTAGATGTAACAAAGCCTGGCTATCTTGTCGCAATTTCAATTTTACAAATAATTTGTATCTACTAATATTTTTATCGCTACGCATGAAACTAAAACGTCTCCTATCCGATATTAACGGTGCCGCCTTTTGACAGTTGCTCGAGTGCGTGAACGACGATCAAGTGACTTACTACGCGAGTGCGAGTCGCGATCTACAACCGTCGGAGGGTGATCCTTCCCCTCTTCTAACTCCAGATCCCTTACCAGATCCTGCGGAAGAACCACTTCCACTGCCACCTCCGACTCCAACATCCGCACCAACCACCGATATTGTCACGGCGCCACTAACTGCAAGTGCCCAGGTACTAACAACCTTAATTGCGTATTGTCTGGTTCACGTAGACGAGGTCACGAGGCTGTCGTTGCACTGAACACTCGCGGCGCATCCGAGTAATCAATCGACAAGTGAGAATATGAAATCACGCTATATAGCTTACCGCAAGACGAGTGGACATAAATCTAGTTCTCTTAACATACCAATATCTCGAATAGCTCTTACAAACTAATGCAATGACAATCTCGTTCATCGTTTGCAATGTCCAAGACTTCGCACGCAATTCCACATTATCCCTGTGCCCTGTGTAGCCAAAAAAGAAAAGAAATAATAGAGTTTGCTAAAGAAGACTACACGTAGTTACTTCAACGTGTCTTTGTGCATCGTCCTTCCCTATGTATTTTCGTGCTATATATGTTCTCGTCGCTTTTACAACACCGCAGCCAGAACCGCAATCGTACGTAACTCGGCGATGGAACTTTCCAGATGAACGGCGGACAGACGCCGCGGTGCCTACGTCGCGCGGATTCGGGAATGCCGAACGAAGAGCTAACACCACGCTCGGACTCCTCGAACTCACCACCCTTGGACACAGTGGGCAGCAGCGGCGGTGCCGGTTCGGTGGCCGGTCACAGCAACACCAGCAGCAATAGCGAGACGTCAAGTGGCGTGCACAGTAACGCAAGTAACGCCAGCAACGCCAGTCACAGCAGCTCCCAGCGTCGCGCGACCAGCGTGGACGATCTGACCGGGGAGCCGCGAGAGGAGCCGCGCGAGCAGTGGCGTAGCTGCTCCCTGCAGCGTGGCACGCAGCCACCCACAGCGAACATGACCTTTTCGCCGCCCAGCAGTCGTCCCGGCACCAGCCAGTCCTTCTCCTCGCCGCAATACGTGAATCACGCGCCGCCATACAGCAATGTCGCCAGCAACGAAATCGGCGCTGGCTGCCCGGCGGTCATCTTGGAGAACCCAAACGAGGCGACGGTCGTGATCCGCCGTAAGCTCTCGAGAACGAAGCTCACGGATCCATTGAACCCGAATGAGGAACCGTTCGGCCGGTCTACCAACATGAGGATGACCTCCTTCACCGAGAGCAACGACATTCGCATACAGGCCTCCTCGGCGACTCTGCCACACTATCCTACGCAGCCTATCGTCACCTATCCTCACTGCTCCACGATGCCGTTGCCGCATGCGACTCACAACGTGGTCACGGCGAACATGAGCGGCGGTTCCACCGGCAGCTGCGGATCCGTGCCGAGACACACCTTCGTACCGCCGCAGGTTCACACCACCATGCCGGCACACACGACGTTACCGTCGCATCATAACGGCGTTAGGCTGCTCCACGCTAACGCTGTTGGCCCTGGCAATCCATTCGTCAAGAGATTCCCGCAGGTGCAATTGCATAGTCAACCTTGGGCCCTGCCGGGCCATCACACCTTCCCGCAGATGCCGCAAGGCAACAACAAGCTCACGGCCACCGCGCAGATCAGACAGAACGATCGGGACTCCGCGAACTTCTCCATGGCCAGCAGCGGGGACTCCGACACGTGTTTGCCGCATTAAAATCCGCGAGGATATTGGCTGGTAGTTATAAACTTGAATCGCGTTAGGTGATACCTGGTATTTTCGTAAGAACGTTTTCGTGATGACAAATGACATCGGAGGGGATTGCTGTTTCCAGGCACGGCGTACCGATGTCATGATCTCCCCAAAATGCTTATTCGGGTGAATGAGAGTGATAGAAACGTAATAGACAAAGAGAGAAAGAGAGAATCTTTTTGCGTGAACTCGAGACGAGCTGCGAACGTCTTGCTTTGAAATCAATAAATCTTTAGGACTCACGCGAAATTATAGTACGCATTTAGTACGCCGCGCTGCATTATTCATTGTCAGTATGAATTATTAGAGAGGAGGCTTTTACGTATTTCATATCGTATGCTCAAAAACGCCGAAATTTTAAGGAAATTAGTCAAATTAAGGTTAAAACGACATATCAATTTCTCTGCCGTTTGTTAACGTATAATAAATGTGGCATTCCTTAAAATACGGGTTACCTCTATTTTTTACAATCTGATGACGATACTTTATACTATACATCGGTCAGATTTTACCCGATTATTTATGTAAGTGTGCGTCTATGATAGTAACATAGAGTTTATTACATAAATCGCGTACAAACAAAAAAAAAATCCATTCATTTGAATGAGTAACACGCGTGAACGTAAAAAAAAGACAAATTAACTAGATGATTATATTGTATCCCACAGATAGCTGACGGAGGTAATTGATAATTGTAGTTTAAAAAGTATTAATTCCGTTATATACATATCCTATATGTTCTAATTACATATGTCCGATTTTATCTTTGATCTCACAGCAATAAAGGGAAATATCTGAAACGGATAGTGATATGAACAATAAAACAATAAACGACTCGATTAAGAGGTCCTCATTCTGGCTAATGCGAAATAGTTCTAAATCACACAATAATAAATAATTATCGCAAAATATAAGCAATGCACATATATCACAATTTCAAGGAAAGTAAAGCAGTTTACAATTAAAAATGTATGTGTAAGTAATAATCTCTGCTCTCTCGAGTTTACGCGAACATCTCTCGGTATGTATCGATGCGTGCTTATAGTTAAAATTTATCTTTCTCATTTTCTTATATCGCGGATTAAACGTGTTCAAGGGAGAATCGAAGGAAGAAGATCGGCGTTTCGCCGCATTTAACGCCGCAAGAGAATGGCAGGCGAGAGTGAGAATAACATAGTTATCCCATTTTAGATATGGAGAAAAAGTTATTGTGTTGTCCTAAATAAAATTCGTGTATAGAGTGAATTAAGGATAATCAGTTAGGAAGAGAAGAATGTGGAAAAACTCGGGTCGCCCCCTTCGTACAGTATATGCTTTTGCATTAACAATTAAGATCTTTTTTCCACTGATAATTGTAAATTTTGTTAAATTTGTACATTGCTAATTGTTTGTTTATATTTCGACTCCACGATGAGTCACTCACATGCGATAAAATAAATAAAAAAAAAAAGAGCCCTCCCGCATCGGAGTGCACATTTAAACTACGCGCAATACGTTTCTTATTTCGTTTGCTTTTGGTCTTTCTTTGTTTTCTTTTCATATTGTTTTCTTTATCAAATTTGTCGTCCAGGATAAATGTTTATTTGTCGAAACTTCTATGAATTGTATGTTTAAATAATTAGTAATTATATGAATATACAGGCGGTTTTATATGAGTCACTGTAAAATAAGCGCAGATTGTAGTCATACGATTTTCGGCCTTGATGAGATTTCCGGTATGCTACCGAATATACCGTTATGTTAAATCTTTTTATGGCCTGATAACGATATATCATGATCTGCCACTTTGATCGTAATGGTGTCGTAAGGTTTGCGATATAGCAGTGCCATCGAAATTATTATAAGCACATACAATCAGAAGAGGAACGAGAAAGAAATTGTCGTTACTTATAGAATTAAAATTCATGAATAAATACTGAAGATAAAGCTAAAGATTTATATAGACTGCGAAGATAATACGTACTATTTATTTATTTGAGAATGTGGCTTATCACCTTTTTGTAGTGTAATATTCTATCATTTGTTAGGAGAATTGCACAAAATACACGCAAAATGTGCATACATACGCGAAAGAAATCTTATATATTTCATTTTATATCGCTTCTCTCTGGGAGAGAAGAATAAAATAAATTTTTCGCCTGCTTTTCATTTGCATTATTTACAATACAACGAGTGTGCTTATGTTTAATACTCGCAAAAATAAATCGTGTTGGCGTAAGAAAAGACAGACAAGCGCTATTTATGACAAGTGGATTAAGAATACTGCCACTCAATCGTGAAAAAAAGATCTACAGATCTCCATTACATTTACTTATTTCGTCGACTGCCATGGTATTTCGTCCTTTCGTTAATATAAGTAATCACTGTAATCGTTTATTCGTACCTAGGCATTTACTTGTGCTTACGGTACGTGCGTACATATATACATATATAAATATATATATAAAGCATAAGTTCTCGCTAAGTTGCGTTCTTTCGCGACTATATATCGCTCTATGAGACGCTCTATGTGATGGTACAGACTGGTCTCGCAAAGATGCATCACAATCTCAAGTCTTTTTCGCAATCTAATGCAGTACATATTGCATAATATGACATTCGTTTCATTTCCCCTTCGCTTTTCGATAAATCTTTCGAAAATCAATAACATTTTACAAATCAGTTCATCCGCTCGATGATATGCCAATATTATAGAAACATGTCACCATGATAATGCATATCGCTGATTTGTAATTATTCATAATAATGTAATTCGTATTCTAATAGAAACGATTTACATATGTGAGCCAGCGTATTGATTTTTCGTTAGATTATGATAGGCTAAGGAGGAATATTTGAAACTCTAATGTACGTTACAAAAGAGATCAGACAAATAAAGTTATGTCGCTTCAATTAAGATCAATAAACAAAATTTAGTAAATAATTTATAAAAATGAAAATTGTTAGTAGATGCGTTTACTAATTTATAATTCATGTCAATTGATACAATCGTTCTAAATTTATTATTATTATGATGTATCATTGCTTACCCACTATTATTATCGTCAAATGTTTTATAATGTTTTGTTAACTTTGTATAAAGTTGCACGTATCATTTTTCGAGGCAAATGAAATATTGCACTAATCGTGTACGCATGTGGTGAGCGTAAAAACATTTTTTGTAACCACCGATATGAGATTAATGAACGCAATGCTAAGTAGTACTACAATTGTATACCAGAGTGTGACATGTGACTGCGGCTGAAAAGGTTTTTACGCATTCCGTAAAGATAATAACTACAACAATAAAAAGAAAGTGTGAGCGTTCTTGTACGGCATTGTCCAAAACTCATACTTTTCATGAGACAATGCGATATGAAATCAGATATATCTGTATTTTTCAATATCTTCCAGTATTAGAAATAGCGGTATTCTCAGCCTTGTTCATAGAATATTTCTTTTACGAGTTGTTATACATGCAAAGGCAATTAATAGCTCACGAAATATCGTGGGAGATTTATTCTGAAAAAATTCTGCGCTTTCCATTTACTTAAGGTATTACACGAGGAAATATGTGATGAGAGTAATCCAAGTGCAAATCCAATAGGTTGTAATGATTGATCTTGGTACTATATCAAGGAGACATTTCATCCTGTCACAATACAATTAGCGGCATTTGAATATTCACGTAGGCTTGCAGCTATTCACGAGATATCGATTCGTAGTGCAGATTTAAACTTTGGGTTCCAATTTTTTATGAACCGTGAATAACCGTATTGTCCTGTGAGCTGCGGAAAGCATTTACCAAAGCACAAAAGATCGACCAATTGATCGCGAATGGCAAGTCCGTCACTTTTATACGACTTATCGAACGCTTTGTCATTGCCGATCGTACATATCATCTCGCAAGGACCATGCATTTCGCGAAGACACTTTATGAGGATACTCAAGCAATAGCACGAAGCATCGATCAAGGGCTGGACCAGACTTCTTAATGATCAATGAGCTCTAATAATACCCAATGTAGTGCGAACATATTTTTTAATGACTATTTTCAATACACTAGTAGATGAAGATAGGACGAGAGAATTTTCGTAGAGAGAAAGAGAAAGAATTTGAAATTTAAATTTGGAAAGATTTATTCTGTCTCTCTTCTTCGTATAGTCCTACGATAAAGCTACCCTTGATTCTGTTTCAAAGTAGATATTCAACGCTAGAATTTCACGTATTTTTCTCAATGCAAATGCTTCGGCATGACACTTTCTTCCACACATTTGCGCGCGCGCGTGCGTCAAGAAATCTTCGTTGCAACATCTTATTTTCAATTCATCCAAGCTATAAATTTTCAATTTGAGAATATGCGGCTCTTTAATACTTCAATACATTATTATACCTAGTGATTAATTTCTATACGATTTTTTTGTTGTTTGCTAAAAACTTATTTGCTGCATCTATTCTCTCTCTTTTTTTTTTTTTTTTTTTTTTTTTGTATAAATTGGGCAAAGTAATTAATTTCGTATAAACCAAATTTCTTCAACACAATATCTAAAATGCGGCTTGTTATTGAAATAACAAAATAAATTAAAAATAATATACAGCCTGAAAATTTGCAAAAATATGGATGTTATCTATGTACTACCAATTACATTCTTAATTAATGTACAATACTTGGATGATTCTTTTAAATTGTCTACATTGAGAAAAAAGTCATGTGTTAAATTGAGTTCCTTATTCATTATATGTTTTCGAAAAGGACAATGAGGTAAACTCCCTTGCGAACAACATTCATAATTTAGATGTTCAGCGGAGATTTTTGATGACGTTAGCTCGTGTATATACAATCGATACATTATTGATCGCGCCGTTGCAACCGCCACTGAGACAATTTTTTAAAAATGCACACAACAACGGTAGTAGCACAAAGAAAAAAAACCTATCTTTTGATAACTGCACTATGTACGGCGGATATTGCTGCGGCGTAATCGCGACGACCATCATAGAAAATAGTTAAATCGTTAGCAATGGGGCACGCATCTCGAAAGCATTCAAGACATAGTGTTTTCGCGAATCTGCGTCATAGATTCTATTTTAGAGACAATAGAATCTATTTCATAAAATTAAATGTAAATTTTAAAATTAAGTGCATTTATCGTCGTTTATTTGGAATTAAATAGAAAATTCATATTTTCTATGCATATAGAGAAAAAGAAGAAGAAAAAGAGAGATTCGACGAAAAAAGTAATACAAAGTTACGCTTACACTATTTTTTCCTTTTTTTCGAAAATAAATAAAAATTCATGTCTTATTACATAAATTTTTTGCACGTATTTGCGTATTTGTACGCTTGTGTCTGTAAATATTGTTCAGGGATGCCTGTCCTATTTACAACGATGATTTTGCTTCGTTATACTTGCGATTAAAATAGTCGACATCGATGTTCGCGAGAAACAAACGTGGCGACGAGACAAAAAAAGTTGCAGAAATATTTTTTTACCGTCTAGTGTCAGCGACCGTAAATTCGTTTTAGATCTGGCTAGAACCTAGACGTAGGTATGACAGTGTAATGCAGTCGAGGAAGGCTCCGCACCGGAGGCGCTTCGGAAGCAAGGAGCAAGATCTTTATTGTCATGTGACACAGCCCTGAATCACTCGTATCTCAACCCCTTAGCGAAAGTGATATTAATTATGATATTATGATAGTATAAATTTTTAAATTAACAAAGTCAGAACGTTATATTCTCATCCTCATTCATTATGTATTCATTCTTATAAGAGATAAATAATATTTAAATTTTTAATTATAGTGAGACAAAATGGATGGTAAAAAAGTCTCATATTTTTCGAAGATTTAAGAGATAATACAATATGCTCTTGATGACGACTCAAATAGTTCTGTCTGATTCATTGCTCGGTCAAAAACAAAAGTTATCGATGATGGAGGAAAACATCACATATCACATTGTATTCGCTTACATAAAGCTATTACATAATGTTTTCTCAATTTATTTTGGTTTATATTCATTTAAAAGAGAATTAGAGATGAAACACATAGGCATACAAAATCAAATATAATAAGATCAGAATAAGAAAGAATCAAGTGGATCAAATTTGGCCTTCGGAATGGCAAGTACAAATACTGTTTCCTTTTTTTTTTGTAGTTTTTAATTGCTGAATCTGATCCTGACCTTCAAAAATTATAGTAAATCTTATAAAACTGTAGTAATGTTAAGTGAAAATCGATTAATATATATGTGAACAACACAAATTAATAAAAAAAAAGCCTTAAAATTATTGACAAAGCGGTGTTTAAAAATATTTTTTGCACAAATCTTGCAAAATCTTTTCTGAAAAAATACTATAATCGGGGATTGGTACAATGACTGATACAACTTAGTTAAAATAAAAAATAAAATAGATTTCAGAAACTTATTTAAAGAAAAAGTAAGCATTATCTATTTTGTATAAAAATTTCAAATGCAAAATAGATTTTGTTTATTTGAATGTACACTAAGTATGTTCACGTATTTAGCTGTATTATGCTCTGGGAGAAAGACATAATGAATAAATGTTGTTGCAGTCAAGTTTTCGAATAATTCTCATCGATAATATTTCCGTCGTTTTTAGACAACTTTTTATTTTCTTTATCAAGCAGAACATTAAATATTAAAGATAAAAACATTATCATGTTTTACCAGTAGGAAAATATGAATTAATACGTTTGTAAAGCTCAATAATAATAGTTTATAGATATTTTATAGCTTCATATTCTCATTTTATTACTCTTCCGACAAATTAAAATTTTTAGAAGATCAGGATTAGATTCAGCAGCTCAGAAACTACAAAAAGACACTGTTTTTACTTGCCACTTTGAAGGCTAAAATCGATCTATTTTATTGATTGTCTTTCAACAAAAAACTTAGAATCTATAAACATTTTAATATTTTACGTAAAGTCATCTGTACATACGGGGTTGAGGTAACGAAGTAGGTCACACCAAGGGCCGAGAGAGAAAAAGAGAATTGGCTGATCGAAATCCTTTTTTTTTTCTTATTATTTAATCATTAATCGTGCAAAATCCTTGGTTCCACCTCAGCAAGAACATTGAATAAAGAGCCGGTCAGAGCCCTCCAAAGAGTCGCGTCCCAGGAACGTGTGTATAACCGCGAGAGAGTGCTTAATCGATGTGTCATTATATCGACGGCTCCTCCGAAACACTTGTAAATAATTAAAAGTTGCATTGAGTGAAGAGAACTGCGGGAGAATGTGAGCGTATGCGTGCGTGCGTGCATGAGAGAGCGCGAGCGAAACGGATACATATACAGCGAATGTGTGTACGAATAACTGTATAAAGACTGATTAGATTAGCCTTGGTATTTATTCGAATTTAACGATTAAACGCTACCGCTTTACGCGCGCCCTAAAAAAAAAGATTCACGGAGCACGATGCCAAAGGTATTCCCCGACAAACTTCGTTTTTCCGTCAGAGTACTTTGACGGCGTCTCGTTGATTGCGATCGATAGGAATCTCCTTTTCATTGTTACTTCACGACAATTTTTTTCTAAGCTGGCCTAAAGTTTATTTTTCTTTTTATTTATTTTTTCCCTCGTCTGCAAGATATTTGCTTCTTTACATAGCGACTTCGTTCAGTTGCGCGTGTATCTTCGGAATGTGGCCTCAGCGGATCGGGAAAAGTAAAAGAGTGAAGGCTGAAGGGTGGTACACGGAGATTCGATGCGTAACCCATTTTGAACGAATCTGCATTATTTCTTGCGCACGCTTTAATTCCGACACTTCAGTGATCCGACACATTCTGATACATCGTGCTCGAATTCGTGTATGAACGCAACAAAGGCAGAGGGAAGAATGACACGCGCGATTATTAACAGCGACATTATTATCGTCACAACGTATCAATATTATTCAATGCATCGTATAAACCAGTAAACTAAATGTAAACTTTGTATATTCATTTACTAAGAGAATAAAAGTAAATTATTCGATGAACAGCTTGATATGCGCTCAATTTTTTTCAATTTCCTCGATCAATCGGAAAGAGAAAAGGGCCTGGAAGGAATAAAATTTCATTTTCTGCGACACGTTTATTGATAAATAGCAAATATTTTCATCAGTAAATTATAATAGTTATATTACAAAATAATGGAATGTATTATCTTATTTAATATTCACAGATTTTCCATTAGCGCCCGTGCTCTTTTTAGTTCTGAAAAAGAAAGACATAAATGTTTTTGGTTATAAACATGCGTGATATCTGCGTATAGTGTAAAGTTGAAAAATCGTAGTCAATTCTTTGTAACAAAGTATATCAGCCTTTTTTTCTACAAATGTTTAAAACTAAACCGCTTTCATACCCTTCAATAACACTTGCACATCATCTTTAGAGATATTTACAGTGGAATCCTCCTCTTTTCCATCTACTTTCTTCAATTTTAATGTCACGGCAGAAACAGGCGATGAGCTATCGCAAGGTAGCACTTCAATGGAAGACAAGCGACTGACTACGAATATAAAAGTTTCAAGTAAATTTTTTGCGTAGACAGTCGATGCAAGCGAAAAATATATTATATCAGATATAACTGATATAAAAATCTAGAATTTCAACGGGCTAAATTTTTGCCGAAAGTTAAATTTAAAATTGTAGCCCAAATATATTTTTTCAGATTAGTCTTATAAAAATTATAGAGCTTGCACCTCTCAAAGATTGAGATGAAAGAACAGCTGTGATCTGGGGACAGTGATCGGTATGAAGCCTCGCTACAGCTGTGCTATGTTCTCGCGGAAGTCCCAATTGTTGCAGTTCGCTGCTCAAGTCAGCGGCGGAAACGCCATATCGGGCAGAAGATGTGAATATCAATTCGAGCGCGGCTACCATTGCCTTCGCATCGCTCACGTCTAAATAAAATTAATGTCTACATTTTCTTTTCCTTTATTCTATGTATCGCGTTATTTGGTGATTATGATAATAATACATAAAGTTATACACACCAAGTTTGGCGTCTTGCGTGATCTTTTTTACTTTTTCCTCCTAAAAAAATTTAATGTAACGCAATTAAGGAGAATTACTATACACAGAAAATAAAAAATAAATATAATATATGCATATAATTTAAAAACTTTAATAATTTATTGCATTTTATATATATTTAACTAATATAAATTTGAAAGTAGTTCAAATTAAAGATATAAAGATATAATTCGATATAATCGTTAGAAAGAGAATTAAAATATTTTTAAATATTTTAGCAAAATAATAAGTTTTACTTAAAATAATTTTTTTTATTGGTTCCATTAGCGTTGACAATAAGGACAAAGAATTTTAAATTGAAAATTTTTAGCGATAAATCGCAATCTGCATTACTTACATCAAGTTCTCCTTCGGTCAAATATTTAGCCACTGCTTGACCTAGCATTTTCATTTTAATTGAAGTCTAAAAAATAAAATACATTAAACATTTTTTGCCAAAAGATATATCTGTATTTTTCCTCGCATAATAAAAAAAGATACTAAGATCTTTTATAGTATATTATATTATTTATACAACTATCAAGAATTCTAATGTAACATTATTATAGGTATGTATAGAAATATATTTCAGAGAGAGAAACAAAAAAAATTGCGCAATACCATTCGCGAAAGCGTATTGATTTCCGCCAGCAACCAGTCTGGACAGTCGCCATCGCCGAGAAATCTGAATCTCTGTTATAAAATATGGGTAAATTTGTATATGTTAAAGTTAAATACTATCCATGTCTTTAATAATTAAATTTAAAATTTTTAAGATAATGCAAAAATTTAAGTAATAAATTAAAAAAAACACGTAAATGTGTACATTTACATTTTAAAACCTTTACATTTACTGTTTAGCAATATTTCATTTATTTAAGATATAATAATAGCAAGAAAAAAACTTGCGCTCTAACGCGATTTTCTTACCATTTCTGTTAATTTCTTGGTTCGTATTCACGCTAACTCTGCTTCTTTCACCTAAAAATTACATATAACTTTTAGAAATTGTAATAAAAGTAATGAAATTCTGTTTCTCTTATGCAAAAAGATTTGTTCACAACAAGGATAAACAAAATAATGGGCAAAAAAGAACGATACAGTCACGATCATTCTACGTCTACACTTATAATGTAATTATTTGTTAAATTATCAAATCCTGAGCCTTCTGTTGATTTAGCCTATGCAGTTCTACGAAACGTTAATCAACTTGGAATTCACCGTCGAGCTTTCTCGTGTGCAATCGTGGAGATATATACGTCAGTCAATCACACTACGTCTGCGAACCTCGGGTCCGCCACGTGCCCTCGGGACGGAAAGCAGGGTAACTTTTTTTTTCTGCCGCGCTGCTTCTGTGACTACCTCCTTCGCGCCGATAATATTTCTAACAATAAGCATCATAACGTTACGATGGCGAGGCGAGTGGACGTGGACGTCAAGATGTTTGCGCTCGTTGGCGGAGTAGATTGGCGAGGGCATCTGCGCCAGGTGAACGAATTCCCCATGCAATCCGCCTAATCCTTCGACCGCGACGAGATGGCCCATGGGAGTTTCAACCAGCGGACATAAATATCCGGGCAAGAGTCGGCCCACCGTCATTCTAGTCGAAGAGCTCGTGAACACCAAAGACAGTCGCCAACAGGTAAACGCCGCAACAGGTAAGGCCGATAATTTGACTCGGAAAGTAGTAAATTGTTCCGCGATTGTTCATTCTTCCAAATCATAATTTTCAGTCATATTATTATAGATTAACTGAAGATGTTTCTAAAGATTTGTTACTAACAGTTTCTTTAAGGAAAGCCAACAAACAAGACAGGAATTATAACAATTTTCTATATTTTCATCGACAAATATTTGTCGATTGAAAATTAATTTCGATAAAAAAAATAATCATGTGAATTACTGTTGCAAAACTATCGCAATTCTTTTTAGATTTGCTAATGTCTAATTAATACACTTTCGCGTCTGTGCAAAATATGTCAATTCTTTTGTTATTTATTCGTTCTAAAAAATTTCTATACTAGAGTCTCTAAATAACTCATCATTAACTAATTGTAACAAAATACTTTGTATACTTTTTCCTACGCAATAATTAACGAAATAGGATAATAACAAAGTTAAACCTTTACATAATGTCGATGTAATGATTTGTCAATTGGATAATTAATTGGACTAAATATTAAATATTTTCTCACGCACTATAATATAGAAACTCAGAAAATGATAAGATTAGAAGACTGTAACAAAATTTTTTTACACATTATGCTAAATTATAATGTGTTGAATGAAAATGTAATCTACATAAATCTTTCCTCTTCCAGCAATGAGAAAAATATTGCTGGCTACAACATTGTTATCGATAGCAGTGTCCGAAAATATTCTAGTAAGTAAAATATTGTTTATAATTCTATTTTAGAATATATTACAAATGTTCCGAAAAATAGATAAAAACGTCGTACCAAAACGTTACATATTAATTTTGAGTGAAATAAACTAGATATTAAAACTAAATTTGTTCATTGTTTGTTATGCTTTATTAATATTTAAAAATTATAATGTACATAAACAGGATGTTTACTACTAACAAAAATCAGGAATACCTGGAATTTTTGCAGAATTTGTTTTTTATCCTTAAAAGTCATAGATTTTTACTGAGTTAATTAGAAAAGTTTTCAGAATTTTGCTTTTAAATTTAAACTCTATCTTTCTTTCTGATAATATTGTTTCTTTGAACATTTTCTCTTGACAATGTCATAAAATGTTGATAATTCATTAATAATAAATGCGATATACATTCATGTATATTCACGAACATTCTCGTGTGACTTACAAGTTCTTATAAAAAAAATGAGTAACGATCAGAAGACATTACATTGTTTCAAATTGTTTCATGTGTTTATCGAGTTTCGAATTCTATATTTCCGTAGATCTGTGTATTGTACCAGACAGATCGTTATATGTCATTTAATTCATATCATTTATTTTTAATACTTTCTCAAAAATATTCAAAATTTTGCTTTGTGAATGCATAATTAAAAAAACATTAAAAAATATATAAATAAATCAAAGCTGTATTTAAAAAACTCTAATTTTACCTGAAATTTTGAAAAAAAATTTCTAGAAAATCCAAAAATTCTTTTAGAAAATCTGAGTAACATATAAAAAAATGATTGTGTACTTTAAGATGGAAAATCACTCAAAAATGAAGACAGCATGGCTTTGCGACAAGCAACTATGGAATAGAAAAGCAAAGCGAATACCACGGAAAGATATTCCTTCCAAAATAGAGGAGTCGTTAAATTATGACTACAGCAGACAATTTCCTCGAATTTCGGACACGCAATTTCTTAGCGAACCAAGAAAGCTGCCCATAGCCTTCAGGTAATACAACAATAATAAAATTTACATTTTAGCAATGATTTAACTTGCGTTAGAAACTCAATTTTTATTCAAATTTATACACATATCTGAAATTCTAATTTGTAATATTATTGTAAAAATTAAGTATCGTAGATTTATACAACATATATCGATATAAAAATATAGAATCTTGTGTAATAACGTTTGATAAAAGGATAATGAAATTTTATTTATCTTGAATTATACTTTATTTTTAATATAACACATTTGTGATTTAAAATTCATTACTAATATAATATAAAAACCAAGAGTATAATAAAATTTTCATAAAAAATTAGAGAAGAAAAGACGAAATTAATGTGGCAAATCGCTGACAGAAAGAATGGTTTTGTTAAAGAATCTAAAAATTTAATTACATACAAATTTAAAAATAATTTTGTTAAATCATCAAAATAATTACGAAGGACGCCCAAGCTGGTTGCTAGAATGTCAAAACTTTTTGCAGCATTGCTCGTCACAGTGAGCGTCTATCATATAATAACTAATTCTTAGATACTTCAGCAAAATATTTTTTCTGTTAAAGTTAACCCTTTACCGCATAATGTGCCATATATGGTACAAACAAAAAAAAATTATTTAATATTTTAGCTCAATTTTTGTTGTAATTGCATTTTTATTTAATAATTTTTTTGAAAAAAAAATTTACGCGGTAAAGGGTTAAAAAACAATATGTGTAATAAAATGTTGAAATTAAATAAAGGTAATATTATAATTTACAGGCGGCATGACTTGGCGCGATTTTCACAAGTAGACTTATCTTCCGATAAGTCAAAATTTGACAGCACCAAACCGAGAGTTTTGATCTCCATCGGCATACAAGAAGAAAAGAATGCCGGCAACGATCTACAAGAAGACTGGTCGATCAGAAAGAACTATCGTAAGCATAATCAAGGCATGCAAGTTCAACAACCGTTCTACGTGGAGGAACCAAGGTGGATTGACGTCGATGCTGACTATATAGAGTCTCAGCGTGAGAACAGCGATCCTTACATATTGACACGAGGAAAGAAAATTTTCAGAATTAAGGACCCAGAACAAGTGGGCAAAACGATCGAGGATTACGAAACAATTTTCGATTATCCAAGCAAAAACAAAGGACTGTTGATAAAAAGTCGAGTGAGAAGATCTGTCAAAACGAACGAAGAATTCCAGGATGAAACAACCGATGAAAAGAACAATCAGATGAAGGAAAGAAGTCACTATGATTCACTTCAAGATATGGACAGAGATTTAAATAACACTGCGATCACCGAAATCGAAAATAGAAGCGAAAAAACTTCCGAAATCGATACATTATCGGAAGATGAGATAATTAAAGATGCAAACCACGATATCTTTATTGAAAACTATAAAAAGAATGATTTGAATAATGTGGCAAAAAAATTCAGATTGACAAAGGAAAATCAAATCTCCGCAAACGGTATGATCACAAAATTTGTTGAGGAGAAACAGGAAATTCAGCACGAAGACGTTTCCAACGATGTTGAAAATGGAAGCAGCAAAACTGCGAAAATCGATCAAGTTGAGAAATACAAGAATAAAAGTCATTTTGTAATTAATAAAAGATTAAAAAGATCAGTGTTACCGAAAAATCAAGAACTCCACGAAACCTATGAAAATGATACAAGTTTTAAGAAAGATGTCGAAAAGAATGGTACATATGAGCAAATGAGGAATATTAAAGCTTACATCGACAAGTTAAACGTTCCAGGCACATCCGATCTTCTCACTTTGTCTCCAGGTAAAGATTCATTAAACGACGGAAAAGACAGCTTGAATAAAAAAGACACAGATAAATCTGTCGAAAGAATATGGAAACTTCATGATATAAATCGGAAAAAATTAAAAAACGAAAGGGAGATGGAGAATGATGAAGACGGATTTGAAATTAATAAAGACTATACAGGAATGGCAGATTCGCAATTAACAAGTGAGTTCAATTCGAACAACTTCGAAACAAAGTCTTCGAATTATCGGGAAAAGCGTAATGTTTGCAAGACCTGCAAGCTCGTTAAGTTGCAGCTCCAACAGGACGAATGGTTGAAAGATATCGAAAAGAAACTTCAGGAGTCGCTGTCTTTGGAACGAAGAGACAAGCACAGTGATATTTTAGAGCGCCTAGGCGAGCCTTACATTATTTCCCGCGGTAAGAAAGCGCCGCAAGATCTCGGAAAGAGCGATCTCTCCACGATGTTTAATTCGCAAAATATGAATAATGACGAGGATCACACTAAAATGATGACTCTTCCGTTCACGGAGAGTATTCTGAAAATGCTGTTGATGGAGATATCTAGATGTAACGATAACTGCGACATTATTGCGAATCGGTTGTTTGACGAGCGACTGTCACCAAGAGATCGACGTGGGACACTCGATGAAATCTTGGCGGCATCCGATCCGTTCTATGTGGCCAGAGGAAAACGAATGACTCGAAATCAGAAGGGCGCTATCTCATTCGAAACAGATGCGAGACAATAGACGATAAGAGACATGTTCTGCGAGATATAATTTCTAGCTCTATAGCTCTCCGATGAGAAGAGCAAGAACGGACAGGATTGGCAAAATTCTACATTTTTTGAGTAAAGCCAGTGGTAAAACGCGGTATTTTCCGGAAAAAAAAACTAACCGACAAAAATTGATCTTTTCTATTAATAATAATAAATAGAAAATAATGAGAGTGGGTTGTTAATTGAAAGAAGCTTTTTTCAGTTAAACTTTATCCAAAATCAAATCTGTAATAAATTATGATCGGCGTAGCAAATAAATTAGATTTTTGTTACAAGATGTTGAATAGTAAATGCGAAACAGATCTATAAAGGTACAAATTTTTTATTCTGTTATTATTATATTTTTCTCGTTAAATTAAAAATTAATATAAAGTTTAGCAATATTTATATTTCTAAAGTTTTAATTAAAAAAAAAAATAATTTACAAAGTAATCAACAAGATTTTATTATTATAAAATTTTATTGTTATTAATTTGTTATTATTGGTTCGTTTAATTTTCCTTTAAATATTAAATAGTGATTTGTATGATTTATTAAGTAAAACAAAAATATTGTTTATCATAAAGTTATACAAATATATTTATGCTACATTAATCATTTTTATCGTTTTTGTCAGTTTATTCCATTGAATAAAGATAAAGAAACAGAAAAAACCGGAATTTACCACGAAATTTTTCCAACCACTTAACTTTTTTAAGTAAACCTGATTAACGGTAGTATCTTTCCTCCTTTACAACTTAACTTGCTTTCGATTATAATGAAAATATGGCAATTGATGAATTATTCTTTTCAATCAGTATACGTATAAAACAAAATAAATATTGTAAAATATATTGTTGGAAATAAAAATATCCTTATTTAAATAAAAATATTTGAAGAATCTTAACGGAGATAGCTAAATCTTAGTGGTATATCTTGTGTAATTTTATATACATTATCAAATTGGAATTGTTTGCAATTAATCATTAATTTAATAATAAATGATGCTTGATAATAAATAAGCTTTGTTGGCATCACTTATTAAGAAATTAATTAACAATTTAGTATTGTGACATTACTATTCCTATTTAACTTAAAACTGTATTTCAAAACCAAAAACTTATTCAGTGTATAGTTTTGTGAACTAAAAATGTATGTAAAAAAAATCAGAAAAGAAATTTCAGCACTAACAAAAGATCTAACTGTGATCATTAAAGTTCTTCAATTATTTGTATTTGTAGTTTCACATATTGGCCTACATATTCTTATTATCATTACGATTTAATCTTATTTAAAGAACTGATTAAATAATAAGAAAGTCTAAATATGAAGCTCTTTTTCTTCTAGTGAGAAATTTATCATCTGCAAAATATATACACATGGGAAAAAATAATATTGTATTAACTAACGATATTAGCTAATAATAACCTAGTAGAAAGTAATTTTGTTATTCGATAGAAGTATTAATAAAATAAATAACATTTTAAAACAAAAGCATGACCCGTTTATTTTATTAATACTCTTATTGAATTAATAAAATTATATTTAATTAAACTGCTATTAATTTATACTCTTCATACATCATTTCTTTCTATATATGTAACAAATCGAATATTGTGTAACCTTTTCACATTTTAGAAATTATTTATTACACATGTATATGCATCACCAAATTTGAAATATACACAAAATACGCGTGGAGAGAAAGACTTTTGATTATAAATTACAAAAATGTAATGTGTATTAAGAGAATAAAAATGTATGTAAACGTTAAGAGTTGACAAAAATACATAGAGAATGTTGTAACATACATGTGCACAAAGTTAAGTTAAAGTGTGAAGAGATTTTGTAACATTTTGTTTCACATTTTTTTCTTAATTCTTGTAATTAATGCGCTTTAAATGTTATTATTTGTGAGCAAAATTGAAAAACTGTAAAAAAATTAGTTGCTAGTAAAAATGTTAGCTATAAATATGTTAAAATAAGATATATAAGTCTGAAGAATATTTTATTCTTCAGTGCTTATTACGCTGTGTTAATTTCTTATATTAACAATTTAATTTTTTCCTCATTTCCTCTGTTTTATAAATAAAACTGTACATTATAACCTATAAAAGCACAACTCTTGGAAAAACATTCAGTTGTTTCACATATTATGAATTACTTTAAGATATAATTTGTCCAATTATATTATTGCAATGTTCATTGAAAAATAATGTAAACTAAAAATGGTTACCTGGTAAACAATGATATTTGCGAAAAATTGACACTGATGATTATAAAGGCTGATAGAGATGGAGCAGGTTAGGATCAGTTAGGATTGTGACATTTCCATCAAGTCGATAAGTTAGTTACTGACACTGATGAGAAAATTCCCTTTCATTCTTTCGTCGGTAAAAACACCGACTCCATTTTGACGGTTGAAATGAAATCAAATTTAATGTCTACATCGATGTTAAAATGTTTTAATTTTGATGCTGTTTGGATATTAATATCGATATCAATTATTTGATATCGATCAAATATCAAATAATTGATATTGTTTAACCAATTCCAGACTCAAAGTAATGAAATATTTATTACTAAGGATGTGATTTATAAAAATGTGATGCGCTGCATAATCGGTGAAAGAAAAAAGGTAGTAGTAATGTGACTAGCTCAAAACTAATTTTCTAAACCTCAAATTAGTTTAAAAAAACATAGTATTTGGTTACAAAATTATATATTTTTAATTTTTCACTTTTAATTTTACAATTTTTCCGATTTAAAATTTTCCTGCGCTTAAAGACTTTAGTGATATCCATAAAAAAAATTATTTTATCTCTGTTTAACTTTAAAGAACAAATATAAAATGATATTTTTTGTTTCTGAACATCACCCTTTAGAATAACCATTGATTTATCAAAGAAATATTTAAATATAAAAATTTCATCTAAACAAACTATATTAACAAAATCTAATGTTATTGTTTAACTCTGCATAACTCGAAGTGTATATAGCCGAATAAAAAACTAAATAACAAAAAACACTCAAGTGCACATATATACATTTGTATGATAATACGCTCAAATTTAAAAACATTGAGGAAGTATGTAAAATTAAGTGCTAAAGTATATCTTAAAAAAGATATTTAGATGTGCTCAAAAGTAAAAATGCCATATAACAATTGTTAGCTATTGTGTGTTGGCATATTAGGGCTATTAAAAAACGCTACTAATTGTATAATTCCATAAACAATTATTTGAATTTGTCATCTAATAACGGAGATAATGGAAGTAATCATGACGTCCACAGTAGCTATAATACTCTCTTCTTCTCTATATACAATAAAATAAGTAAAGAAGACATGCTAATTATGAAAACCTAGCTTTTATTCATCAAATTTTAACTACGCTGTCCTACTCCATTTTCTCTTATTGTTATTAATTTTCATGAATTTTCTGTGTATTTTTATTAGCTATTATTTTTTTCTATTCTTATTTCTTTTTTGTTTTCTTTTTTTATTAATTTTATTATTATTATTTTTTTTTTTTCAAATTATTCATCACTATATCATTAAATATACATTAAAGGTCTAGTAGACCCCACTCGTCATACATTGGAATTCTTTTTATCATTATCTTTTTATAAGTTTCGCTCTTAAAACCAGCATTTACAAAAGTACCACTGCTCATAATTTCATCAAAATCTTTCGCTTCTTTCTTACTGCATAGCATTACTGGAAGAACAGTAAAGGATGATATCATTCCATAGCTAGCTCTTCGCTTTATGGTAGCCTTTAGTTCTTCCATAGTGGGCGGCTGTGTTTTGCAGTTTAATTGCTTCATAGTCGTCGACAGTGTGCCAAGATATTCATTTAACAGAATATCTGTCTTGTTTTCGACAATATCCGGGGAAGGACTTGTATTAAGAAAATAGAGAAGATCGATTGCCGGCGAAGTGTAAACGCAAACTTGGAAATCCACCTGTAATATAAAACCATTTTTTTATCGAGATATCTCTGGAGCCTTTGGCAATTGAATTAAAAATAAAATTTGTTCGCTGGAAATGAAGTGAGACTCGTGTTTAGAAAATCACAGCAAAAATTGAGAGTTTGCTCGTATGTACAACATGAACAAAGATGACGGATATATTTGAATATGATCAAACTGGATTTATTGCCTTATTCAAATCACATATGTATTATCACGTACATATCGTACTTTCAAGTTTTAAGTAATTTATGTTTTCGCTGTCTCTTAATCTTAATCGTTGTACTGTATTTATTATTTCAAAATATGTATAATTAACAAACAAAATTTTTATTTGTCACATAATTTTTATAAAGGAAAGACTGCGTAAATTTTTTTTTCTAAAAAGACTTTTGTTTAAGTTCACGATTATAATAAATCAGTGTACAATCATGTTTATAGGAAATGTGATTTTCTATAATGTAGTACTTACAAAAATATGATCAGTAGGTTTGTCATCATTGTCATATTTGAACAACATATTGTTCACCCAGAAATCACCGTGATTAATGACATTGAATTCATCTTCAGAGGGCTTGGCTGCATCTATTCCTATTTGGTATATGTGATCGGTAAGTTTAGCAATTTTTTCCGAATATCTAGTAAAATAAAATAAATAAGAATGAGAAAAAGCTCTACAAATAAAAGTCAATAAAATAAAAAAGCCTCTAAGAGCTGCAGGATACTGGATCTTCATGTGTATACAATACAATTTTATTTACTAATTATAATATTTCAATGAAATATTGTAGTTAGTGTTTAAATTTATATTATTATTACACATGAAGTTCCTGTATCGGCTCTTAGAGGCTTTTTTATTTCATAGCAAATTAAAAAGTCACAAATATGAAATTGTATACAATTACGTTAAACTATGTAAACATTTGCTCTAAACAGTGCAATATGTATTATACTTATAAAGTAACTATACCCTATATGGTTGGCCTACCTAAGTTTCGCGATTTTTCTTAATTGCTTAATGAGTCTAAAACTAAAAACTATTAATATAGCAAAATTCAAAATAAGAAACATTTCTAAATATTAATTTGAGATATGAAATAATTTCAAATATTTACCTGAATGTAGTAAAAATTTGTAGAAAAAGCACCATTTAGATCTTGATGTATTCAATATGGCGTAATTATGTTTTCCTCTTTTTGAAAAGAGTGTTTGAAAAATCGATAACAAAGTGATTACATAAGTTTATTAATATATTCTGATATTAACATATGATTACACAAAAAACTATTTTTATCAACAACTCATTAAGTAAACAATTGATTTATCTTAATTTTCTCTTTTAAAACTGATTTTAAGTTTGGTTTTTTAATTAGAGTTTAGTAAGTGAATTACAATTTATGATCTAAAGAATAAAAGTATAGAAAAATCATTACAATTGCTGTATATATACTCATATTGATCTAGGTCATATTAGTTTTATCTTACAAAGAATTTTTTTTTATTTACTATAAACAGGAGAGAGATGCTATGATGAAAATATAAATTATTTACTAAACACAGCATTGTAAAATATAAATATAAAGTTATAAAAATATGAACTGCGAAGATTAATAAACACCATTTGATAGTTACAGAAAGCAGTAACATTCTCACGAAATATTTGATTGTAAGAAACATAATTAAGAAAATTTTAATTTTGAACTTACTGTCAACAACAGAATACACAAACTGAACAAATAAGTTGACAGTCTAATAATACTGAATAATATACTAGCTTTATTTTTTTAATTCACCACTACTTAGAAACAGCAAATAAGCTATATTAATGAATATCAATAGGCCATAGGCTACACTTAACTTATTTGTCATTTTAATCAGTATATTCTTTACACATTAAATACTTATTACGTGTCTTACAAAATGATATCGTGGGCACTAAAATTTAGATCAATAAATACTGTTATTTGTGTAACTTACTTTTTCACTTCTGGCCAATTTGTAATCTCGTCTGCTAAAGTTTTAACACTCATAATGAAAAAACTTTTCATTTCTGGCGGGTGTGTGTCGGAAAATATTCCTCTCGAATACATTTCCTTTTGTTTCGGTTCCTAAATATTAAAATATTTTTATTAAAGAATATTGACGTTTTTATTACACTATAAGTATTGTAGTTTTATAGATGTTATTTTATATTCAAAAACACTTCAGTAATAAATTATTTAAATTTTGTGACGATGCTTTCACAAAAATATCTGCAACATTCCCGACAAACAGCAGAAGGCCCATAGGTCAACTTAAAGTTCAAACGGCAAGGTAGCAAAGTTTTGTTGGGGTTAATCAAACCTATATAATGTGTAAGTGTAAGTTTTTTATAAATAATCTTATATGTATAAAAATACCGAACAAAACACGTTTGAACAGGTCTGTTCGCGTATGTTACTTTCCTATACTCTAAAATTAAAATACTATATAGTGCTGTGGAAAAAGGGGCTTCTGTGCGGGGCTCTGAAATATATCGTAAAACACATCAATTTTTAATTTTAGACAGCTTGAGTTAATCAAAAATACCTCATATTCTTCTTGTTACCTTAATTATACTTTTTAAAAGGAATGACAATGCCATAATTTTTTCTTGAAAGTATGACTCTTTAGTTTTAAAACGTCGTATTTTAAAATTCATAAATGTTTTTTGTTACAAAAATATGATTTTTTTATAGAAAAAGTGGAACAATTTTTTACTTTTGCTTAATGGTTTTTTCTTTATAACTTCACAATATTTTTTTTTTTAATGCCGATTTCGCAATCACATTTCTGAGATTCTAAACTTTTATTTGAAGAAAGAACTGTTAAAAAATATTAATTGGAATCAAAGTTGTGGCTTCTCAAAGTTGAAAAGTCTCCCAGATCGAAAAATGTATTAACGTAATTTTTAGGATTGGTGTGTTTAAGGATTAAGTGTGTAATAAAACGAAAATTTTAATTTTAATATTCTTTGTGTTGCTGTCACTGATTTGAATTCTTTATAATCATAATGAGACATTAATTGATTGTGAGTTATATGTGTGGGGACGAGGATTCAGACAGATCTTGAATCAACTGCAACGCGCGAGAAATCTACTACATTTCAATCCGCGCGCGACCCTTGTGTAGTTTGTTTCTTGGCGACGTCATTGACTTAACGAGCGTTCTTCCGCGACGTGAGTTATGATTCCGTTTTGCTAAAAAAATCTTTTCGACACATAATTTAACGCAAAAGCTACAATTCCACATATGTAATAATTTACCTTCTCGCATATCGCTACAGAGGCTGCATGAAACCTGGCTAATCCGCGAAGCGCCAATACAGTATGATCTAGATCGAGACCTGACAGACGACACGCCATGCGAAAGCCGAGAGGCGCGAGATCTTCTATCACTAAAAGAGTTGGATTTTCACTTTGCACGTATAGAGCTTTCGCACTCAAGCGATGCTTTGGTCCTAACAATTTATTCATTTTAATCAAAGTATCTGACATCATCAATATTTCGACGTGAAAGAGACCTGACTGCGTGACCTGTAAAAAATTTATTTGATATTGACAAATAAAATTTTTTTGTTTTTAGTTTGAGTATTAATTTAATAATTATTTTTGTGTTAAAAACTTGAATAGAAAGTTTTGGCTTCATGAATAAATAAGACATTTATTTTACAAATTAAAAATTGTTTTAAAATAACTGAAGAAGTTTTCAAAAATATATTTTTATATATTTTCAAAAATATATGGAAATAATTGTCCTGATCTTTTCACTAAATAAAAATCTGCTCCAAATTACTGAAATCTGCCACAGTTTGATTTGTATTAAATTGTATTAAATATATTAAATACATTATATAAATTAAATAAACGTACAATTTCCTTTCGAATTCCTTCGAGTACAGGCGAAATTTTGATGATGATTGATATTTTTTCTGCAACCTTACGAACACCCTGGTCACGCGAAAATTCAGCAGTAACCCTGATCATGTCGCTGGTGTAGTTATCACCCCTAGCTGTGGCCGGTTTCGAAAATATGTCGATCACTTGGATCGAATTGTCGTCTTCCGATTTTTGTAGAATCTTCTCTACGAAGGATAGATTTAGCCATGTTGGTATCTCTAGAGTCATTTCTGAAATTAAAATTGGATTTGAGAATTTTTCCGATAAGTCATTGTTCTTTTCACTGTGCCATGCAAACAGAGAATATTTTTTTACATTCAGTATTTCTATTTGTTTGCTAACATTTATTTTACAGAAATATAACTTCAATAAAATAAAACATTATTTTATTGAATACAAATATTTAAAATTATTAAATCGTATTATTGAACAGAAGAAACATGATTATGTTTTATCAACTTCCATGAATATTTTCTTCAAGAATGCTAAAGTGTGATATTACTTATAGCGAATTTGATTGGACGCACTAGTACGCACTGGTGCATATTAAGACCGCTGTACATTGATTTAATCTCATTTAAAAATAAAATATAAATACGTTAAATGGTAAAATACATATTTTACGAAATAGCATAATAAAATATTAATTGAAGATTTTACAATTTAATCTGTTTATATATTTATATTAAATACGTATCCTTCGTCGATTAGTGTACGGGAGTTTTAATGTGCACCAGTGCGCACTAGTACATACGTCCAATCGAATTCGCTATAAGTAATGTCATACTTTAATTAATATTAACATGCGTTAAACCATTAGTTTTTTACTCTACAATAATTATTATATATGGGATTGCGCTTAGATTTACAATTGAAGAAGACTTATTATTAATATAGTCAAAAACGACTTGTAATATATATATATATATATATATATATATATATATATACAGGGTGATTATTAATGACTGTTTCCATGTTTTACCATAGGAGCATGATTTACCGACGGATATGTATTTCTAACATATTATTATATTAGAAATTACAAATGCGTCCTCCTATGGTAAAAGGTAGGCACAGTCATTAATAATCATCCTGTGTATATATATATATATATATATTTCTTTAAAATTTTTTCTTTTAATTAAAAACTTAATAACTGCTCGTAATTGACCGTTATTTGTTATCACATTAAATTCCAGAAACTTATATTTAAATAACTGTTTCTGGAATCTATTTTATATTTTTTATTTTTAATTAATCAATTTAATTTATCTTAAATAAGTGTTATTTTAATTTCTAAATAAAAATTAAACTTTTAAAAAAGCCATATTTTTGCATATTGAAAGTTAATTATTTTGAAAATCTGATGTTGGTGAAATTTAGTTGGCAAAAGTTTGCAGAATTTTGTTCAGCACCCAAACAACACTTTGATTTAAAATAAATTTTGCTTGTAGAATAGTATTACTTATGCAAAATTGCTTTATAAGCAAATGTCTCGTAAGAACTTATAGTCATACATACGTATAGTGTTTGTACGTTAGGTTTACAACTCAAATGTTTTTTCTTTCAAGAAACGTGATTCATATACAGATTACACGGAACAAATTTTATATTTATTTTACATTTTCCAATATAGCATTTTTTGTATGTATTAAAAAATTTTATATTTATGATAAGTTAAATTATGTATTCCCAGACATGTTTGTCAGAATAAAAAGTTGAAGAGAACTTCTACAAGAAAACATTTAGTTATCTGGAAAATAATGTTCAAACAATATTTTATAATAATGATTTATTACAAGCATCTACTAAGAGAACTCTGTATAAAATATTTTATTTCAGAGATTATTTAAAATTGTTATCTTTATAGCAACATAGTATCACATTTTGCTTTCTTAAGAAAGTGCTTTCTTAAGAAAGATAATGTTCAATAGATCTATTCTGTAACTCCTTAGCGATAATTCAATATTGTTGCAGCGTCGTTGCACAGATATTATACATGGTAGAAAAACCGTGCAATGACACGTAACGATAACCCTAGCTATCGTTAAGAGTACAGAATACGCCTACAGGTTCGAAGAGCTACGCAAAATGTACAAAAGGGTGTTGCGTTCACATACATGTCGGTCTAACTGGTTGCCTATTCATACAGGCGCGCATGGTGGTACACAACTGCGTACGCTTTGTCACGTCGGCAATATCTTACCGACATGTCGAAGCGTACGCAGTTGTGTACCACCATGCGCGCCTGTACGAATAGGCAACCAGTTAGACCGACATGTATGTGAACGCAACACCCTGTACAAAAAAGAACAAGAACGTGTATCAAAGTAGGAGAAGCACACTTCGAACATTTATTATTATTATAAGAAAATAAATAATTAATTTACCTTGAATTGATAAATTATTACAAAAATACCAAAACGTTTATTTTAGTTGCGCACCTTAGGATCTTTAAGATTTTTTTAAACAAGGTAGAAAGAGAAAGAGAGAGAGAGAGAGAGAGAGAGAGAGGAAGAGAGAGAGAGAGAGAGTAGTTTATCAGCTCCGATCCGTCCGTCTATTGTCCGTCTCTGCTTTTTTTCTATAGACGGGCGCTGATTCGCTAACTTTAACATCATATAGCATGAAACAGAAGGCTCAGATCAAAAAATGACTCAAGACTTTTCGACATGGATTCACATTCTTTATTTCAGAACAAAGGAACTTGGAGTGTACTTTGGTATACTCTGATATACTCCAAGTCTCTTTGTTCTGTTACACCCTGTATAAGATATCTTAATTTAGAGAGTATCTAAAATTGTTATCTTTATGATATCACGCAACATGGTATCACAGTTTGCTTTTTTAAGAGATCTTAATTGTGGTCTCTTTTATGACAAATTTTTTTGATGTCATTTAAGAAGGTATCATAAATATTCAACATATTCACGGTTAATTTTGTAACCTAATGACATGTTATTTAATTGGTATTATATTACATATTATATTAAGTACTTAAATTAATTCGTCATCTCTGTGTTTATTGTCTTACGACTCAATTTTTAAATTAAATATTTTCCAGACATTTTCAGTTTGCAAGTGCGGAACTTTACGTTTTCAAAACACTATAGGGAAAACTTAGGAAAATCGGGACACAAGATGAAATCAGACATTGCCATTTAGCAAGGTTGGGTAAGTTAATACATTTTTTAACTAAATCCAGTTAAAGTTAATAGCACATAAAATTAATTTAGTTACGTTAGTAGTTATGTAAATAAAAAAATTAATTCGGTTAAAATTACGTTAAGATTAAATTAACGTAAGTTAAAATAAAAGTTAATTTTTAAAATTATTATTTATATAAAATTAGAATATCGTAATTTTTAAAAATTGTACTATTTTAAATAACAAAACAATTATAGTATAAATTATCAAGTAAATTTTTTATTTTATTCAAAATTAAGTTTATATGAAATAAAGAAGAAAACAGTATTGTTTTTTTTTTTTATATATGGACATGAATTCTTTTACCATTTTTACATTTTATAATTAAATTATTAAAAATGTGATTTTACGTATAATGTAAAATATAACCTTACATATAATATATCAATAAAATATAATTTTACTAAAATTTATCATTATTAAAGTGATTATTAAATTTTAATAAGAGCGTTATTTCAAAATGACGATCGGTTAACTTTCCTCGTTAGTCATCAAATAGCAAACCACCTGTACTAAACATTTGTTTTACATATGCTGAGGATGGTATCGATGTAGTATGTAATTTATATGGATAAAAAAATTATTAATAAGTTAATGTTTAAAAATAACTAGTTAAAGTTAAAAATTAACGCATTTAAAATTACTTAAGTTAAATGTTATTAACTTTTTAATTTTTCAATAAAAAAATTCTCAAAATTAAACAAATTAATAAAGGGCTAATGAGAGTCAAGACGCTGTTATTGGTGCGTGTAAATCTGTATTTGCTTATTCAATTATTCAATATAATTAAAAAAGTTTGAACGTTTCGACTCGGTTTCGGGTCATTCTCAGCGAAAAATAGGTCGTAAACGAAAGCCTGCACTTTACATGGCGTAGTAGATGTGCCTAGAATGTCACATTCGGGTGGTGAGTGAAATTGAAATTCTAATTAGTGATGACCAACAATAATGTATATGTACTACAAACTACAAACGATTAGCAATCTGCGATGTTTTTAGTACTTACCGTGTGAAGCAAAGAAGAAAAAGCGCAAGAACAAATTAATAAATAGATACGCAATTAATAATATTATTAGTGACACTGTAAGTTAAAATCTCTTAAAAGCGTTGTACTAATACTTCTCGTCTGTATCACGGTCAGAGCGATACTAGTTTTCAACTGTTCGATTCCATTGCCTGTACTGCTTATTTAACGGAGAGCAGTATTGTTATATAAGATAAAACATATCATTATGTAATTAACCGCGAACATGTTGAATATTTATGATACTTTTTTAAACGATATCATAAGGATTTCTCAAAAAAGAGATCATAGTTAAGATATTTCTTAAGAAAGCAAATTGTGATATTATGTTGCGTGATGCTATAAAGATAACAATTTTAAATAATTTCTGAAATGAAATATTTTATACAGAGTTCTCTTAGTAGATGCTTGTAATAAATCATTATTATAAAATATTGTTTGAACATTATTTTCCAGATAACTAAATGTTTTCTTGTAGAAGTTCCCTTAAAGTTTTTCTTATGACCAACATGCTGTCTGGGAATATATAATTTAACTTATCATAATTATAAAATTTTTTAATACATACAAAAAAATGCTATATTGGAGAATGTAAATATAAAACTTTTTCCGTGTAATCTGTAAAAATTGTCGATTCGCGTAAAAAGAGCTAGTCACTGCATGGCACTTTGGCGCAGAGGCGCGACCGCGCCTTTTGTTATGAATCACGTTTCTTAAACAAAAAAACAATTAAGTTGTAAACATAACGTGCAAATACTACGAATGATTATAAGTTCTTACGAGACATTTGCTTGATACAACGCTTTTAAGAGATTTTAATTCACAGTGTCACTGACAATCTTATTAATTGTGTATCTATTCATTAATTTGTTCTTGCGCTTTTTGTTCCTTGCCTCACATGTACAAGTACTGAAAACATCGCAGATTGCAATTGTTTGTAGCATATATACATTATCGTTGGTCATCACTATTTAGAATTTCAATTTCACTCGGATGACCACCCGAATGTGACATTCTAAAAACATCGACTACGCCATGTGAAGTGGTGGCTTTTATTTGCGACCTATTTTTCGTTGAGAATGACCCGAAACTGGGTCGAAACGTTCAAACTCTTTTAATTTTATTGAATAAACACAGATTTACACGCACCAACAACAGCGTCTTGACTTAGCCTTTCATTAATTTTTTTAATTTTTTCCTTAATTTTTAATTTTTTAACTAGTTACTACCCAAGCTTGCCATTTCGTATCCGTCCCTTTCCGCAATGTTACGAGTACAGGTTTGTATCTAGCAAATATTTACGATAAGAGGTTGTGCAAAGTAAACTATAATAAGTATTTGAGACGTAGTTCTTCTGATATTTAATATCAGTGTATTTTTGTATTGTGTCTTTCTAAACAGTAGTTCTCTAGACAAAACGAGGGCGCGCTACAGAGCTTCTTATATTACATAATTTCATACACAAATTACAAATTGAATATTACACTATTAACCCCTCAATACACACAGTCAAAATACGCAATCTCCGCGATGACAGCCGTTCATGAAGTAAGCGTTGAATGAGAACTAATCACCAATATCGGATAAACGACAACAATAATTACTTGGAGAAGTCTAGTATCGATGCAATGCACTTTTTCAGATAGGATTATCATGATTTGTCTTTCATTTGTTTATTATTGGCTACAAAATAATGTTGTGTATATTGTGTTTCCAATGTACGCTTATTCACGTATGTTTCATTCGAATTCTTTTAAATTATGACGCTATAGAATAAAACTGGAAAAAGCATGTGGGTTATTTCTAGACGTTCAGTTTTACCCTCATTATTGCTGCAATAGTAACAAAATGTTTTGTTTCAGATGCCTCGAAAATATATCAAGAAGAAACAATGAAGCATTAAACTACTACAGAAGAATTAAACAAAGCAGTGGTTTATAAAAGGAAATATTTAATATCAACTGGCAGAAATAAAATTTTGATCTCAATAGCAGCATTATTTGCAAAAAGAGAAATTACTATAAAATCTACACAAAAAACAAAATTTATTAAAAAAATTTTTTTACTTTTATACCTCCGTTTATTATCTATTAGGTTTGGGTGATTACGGACAGTAAGAGTTTTAAAGTATGAGAATATTGAGTAATATAAGACCGAGAACGAGCAATTCTTTGATTTTTTAAATTACAATTTATTTTAATCTTAACATGTTTAACAAGTTTCATATTTAACAACTGACTGGTATCACAAGGATATATTCTCGGGACGCTATCAATCATACTACTCAAGCCACCTACAATGCCATAAAATTGGAACGATTTATGGACTTGTTGACAGAGCTGTACTACTTTCCGATTCCATATTTCTAAAAAACTTAGAATTGGTTATACAATTACTGAAAGACAATGGTTACCCACTAGAATTAATTGTTAACAAAATTAACCTTAGATTAAAAAAACTCATTAATACAAAACTTACAAACAAAAAAAATATTTAAGATGATTGCGAACTGGAAAATGATAAAAATACATAACAATTAATCCCATACATAAAAAGCGTATCCAAAATAGTAACATCAGTTATAGACAAAAATAAATTCACGATAGGTTACAGATGTTTAAATCGGCTAAACAAGTTTGTTAAAGAAAAATAAAGACGTTATTACTGCCACGGTATGACATGGTATACAAAATAAAATGAAATGACTGCTATGCCTCCTACGTAGGTTAAACTAAAAGAAGATTGTATACTAGAGTTTAAGAACACACAAATAACATCAAATTAGATTTGTCAAAGTACTCTGTCATCTCAGAACATGTCACACGCTTAATGGATTGGAACAACACATTGATTTTAGACACAGAACCAAAATATAACAAAAGATTAATATCTGAAATGATACACATAAAGGAGCAGAACAACGGATTCAATTTACAAAAAGACACAAAGCTTTTAAACGAATTTTACTTTGATTTGCTTGACAGGTATATTGATAGGGATTAGAAATATAACATAACATGTAAAGACAATAAATAGTTTATATATTATTCGCTCCACGTTCTCCTTAAGAGGTAATGCCACCCCTGAGGTTTGAAAAAACCGATGTTTTTTTTTGCTTAAACCATTAGTTTATACTTATAAAAATGCGATGCAAGTGGTTCTAGAACGAAATTCAAACTGTATTATAATGTTTGAGCTGATTACATGAATTGTCTCTGTGCGCCTACCGAGCAGCTGTAGGCAATTCGGAGCTTCTCCATGCTCCATAGGTGTATGAGCTTATTTATGCATCAAAAATAAACCTTTGACTAATATAATATAGATGTACTTGTACTAAATCAGTAAATAGTTTTGGAAGCATCGGATTCTGTGTTTATGCGACGCCATTAGTTTTTCTGTGTTTATGCAACAAATTTGGCTGTTTGCTATTGTAATGACTAGCTACAACGGTCTAATAAAAATTATGCAAGTCTTAAACCTCATGGTGGGCCCTACTTGTCATTATTATTGTCAAAAATCGGATGCGCGGCGCGTCGCACTTGCTGAGCGCAGTCTCACCCAAGAAGCAAAAGAGGCCAGAATATCATTATTAGAAATAAAAAAGAAATACGATGAGGTTGATAAATTCATGGAGGGATAGCTTTATAAGATAGGCATCGCAGATTAGACGTAAATTAAAAATTTTCAACTTTATATACAAAAAATTAGTTACCAAAACTTTAACCGTGTTTTTCTCAAAACACAGTTTTTCAAATTTGTATGCAACGTCACTCTTATAATTTTTATCCGATTAAGTTGAAATTTTAACACAATCTTCTTGTAACTATTCTACAGAGAAGTACGTAGGCTTTTTGCAAAATGTTGAAAACTCTTTTTGTAATCAGTATTTTTTAAACAAATTTTTGAGTGAAAAATGCATGTTTTTCTATAAATAACTGCTATTTTGACAAAAATTAATATTTTTTAAAATTCCTACGTACTTCCTTAGTTTTGAATATGTATATAATGTAATTTTTGTCGTTTGGTTTCAGCATAAACCATATTACAGAAAACTTGCATACAAAAATTCATCTTTAAGAAAAAACAATTTTATAAGTGGATACGCCGACATTTTGTGCATGAAAAAAAATTAAAAAATATTTTTTTACTCTTTAACATACATGTATGTACAATAAAGCTCTCTAAGCTTTTTTTTATATAAAGTTATTCATTTACTCACAATAAATTCCCAAACTTTGGTATCATTTTAGAGCCTTAGAGATGACGTTACCCCTTAAGAGGGGTAAAGTACTGCGGGACAGTAATGCATAATGGACGCTATATAAGGATAAAGAAAACAAAAAAAATTGAAAATAATTTTCCAATTTTTTTTGTTTTCCTTATCCTTATATAGCGTCCATTATGCATTACTGTCTATACTTTAATTGTGGAAAAGGATTTTTAAATCTGTAAATGTAATTAGAAGAACGGCATGCTCAAAAATTAACGTTTGGTCGGTAAAAAAGGACGACTTTAGCATCCCCTTAAGACGTTACTCACGACGATCTTGAAATAAGAATTGACTATGAATACCGGTCATTAACAAAGCAATATGGTCCTCAACAGTAGTTGATAGGACTTTTCGCAGATGGCAAAATAATCAAAAAATAAAGACAGATCTATGCGATGGACAAAGAGTGATAGCCTAGTCTCGCTCGAAAAATAATCTGCAGTGATCTGTAGGACCGACGTCGAGGAAGTTCTTTTGTTACTTAGCATCCTCTTAACTAGCTTTTCATACTCACAAGTGTAGTTAGCTCCGCACAAAACAGACACACAACCGAGCACAGAACTTTTATTCATGCGATATACTATTTGTAAGTTGTTTAACCTGTAATAGTCAAACTTCCAAATAATAATAATCACATGGAGTCTACTGGACCTTCCTGCACAAAATCAGTCGTCATTTGCCAGCTTTTTCATATTTTATCTCAAAAATTTTACTGGACATACCTTGAGGTTTGTTCTTTATCATCCAATAATTTTTTTAAAATTAGAATTTAACATAATGAAAAAAATTCAAATAGAAAAAACTGCAAAATTTGACTTTTTTATAAAAATATATAAAAAATTTTTAATTTTTGAGACAATTCAACAAAGTGTAGAGGTGTATTCTCAAGATAGTATACTTTCAGATAAATTTAACATAATGAACAAATTTAAATTTAAAAAAATTGCAAAATTTAACTTTTTTTACAAAAATATTTATAAAATTTTTAATTCTTAAGATGATTCAACAAAAATTTTGGAGTGTATTCTCAAGAGACTATACTTTCAGATAAAAATTAATTTCATAGAAGGTTGTAATTTTAAATGATGAAATAAGACAAAAATCAAAAATAATCAAATTTTGATGGAGACTTGTTTTTTACATTATAATGTTTGTAAATTATAGTTTTAATATTTACACGCTTTAAGCACTTTTTACATTAATATTTAAACATTTAAAATTAAAAACATAATTGCAATTTCGTCTTGATTTTTGTTTTAATTTATTATTTAGATAATAAGTTTTGAAAACACTATCTAAATTTTCTCACACTAATTGCTGTACATCCTATATATGTGTGTGTGTGTGTGTGTGTGTGTGTGTATGTGTGTGTACAGGGTAATTATTAATGAATGTCCCCACTTTTTACCATAAGAGCACGCATTTGCAATTTCTAATATAATAATATGTTAGAAATACATATCTATCGGTAATATTTTGAAAACTAAGCATTTTAGGAAAAAGTATTTCAAATAAAAGTTATAAGATTTTAAAAGATCTATTTACTGATCTTATCAGTTTGACCTTGGATGGCGTCACCAAGGTCAGATGGAAATCACAGTAACTTTTTTAAATAAAACACCTTATTTTTGATTCCAGAATCTAATAGCTGGTGTCAAGAGCTTTCCAAAATCTTACAAAAAAGTTTATTTTTGGTGAGTACTTTCCGAGTTGTGAGGCTTGAAAGCTACTGTGTACTGTAACTTTCAAATATCATAACTCGAAAAGTACTTAACAAAAATAATCTTATTTATAGTGTTTTGAAAAGTTCTCAAAATTGACTACAAGGAAATGTAATAAAAGATATAATGTTAGAATATCAATAGTTCTCTAGTTAAAGAGTATTGGTACTTGTTAACATTCTATATTTTATAATTTTTTTTTCTTTTTTTGACCAGAGCTCATCTCCACGCTAAAGATTTTCAACGGTAGCGTGTGCTGTTAGCGGCTCAAGTCTCCTCAATGAGAAATGCTAAGATTTTAGAATATTGCTGGACAAGAAAATTTCTCTCAAATCAAAATTAGCAGACAATGTCAAATGTAATAAAAACTATTAACAATTGGTTTAATACGTGTTAAACAGCCAAATAAAGTTTGGAAAGCATAGTGGTGTTCATGCTTCCGGAATTGCCTTAGAAGAACAAAGCAAAATGATAGATAAAATAATCGAACTTATTGGCAAACTTAGAGTAGTAAAACATTCATGTCTGATGTCATTCCAAAAACGAGTATTAGTAGCAAGTACATCACTGAAACAGTGACTGCCTTACCTAAGGGAAAAGTACTCCGAAGAAACATTCCAACTTCAATATATAATCATTCAAAAGCTATTGTTGTACCCGTGTGGTGAGCATAGCACTAAATATATATATATATATATATATATATATATATATATATATATATATATATATATATTTGTTTGGCATTTGCTTTTGCTTAAAGAGTTAGAACTCACGAGACAGCAGCAGCTCAGACGGATTGCCAACCAAGACACACTTTTTTTGTCACAATATATAATGTAGATTTATTCTTGATACTCTTGTTGTACATGTAGTACTTATATTTAGGTGCCCCGTTATATTGAGTCGCGTTACTTTCTCTCGTATTCGGTCACGGTTCGACGTAAAAGTTACGCATGGCCGTGATGTTACTCTGACGGTTGTTCAAATTATTCTCCGCTGTTTCCCGATTTGAAGGCCCTTTTTATCCTCCAATATTACTGATGCTGAATTGCAGGTCGGCTGCACGCTGAAACGGCGGCGATACGACCTCCGGCAAAAGACTATCTGTGTCGTTGTCGCGTTTTCTGCACGTCTTTTGAAATAAAGTTTTGAAAGACAATTAGCGCCTTCCGTTGCTCTTACGTTTCAATCGATTCTGAAGCGCGAGTATTCGTTTAAAATTAATACACATAGCAACAAAATCGCTTTTTGTTGCTATGCATTGATGTTAGCTTAGGCTACAACACTATGACAAGCTGTATTACAAAACTTTTTCTCTTACATAAGAGACATGGGAGCTGCACATACTCATCCGTCGCCTGTACAATTTAGAAATCGACTGAAACTTTATATATTAGGTAAGCTTTTAAGCTTTTTGACTCAAATCACTTCTGCGAGATCTAATACGGCAATGGACACCTTAACACCGTTTCTACAATTAGAAGACTGCAAATTTGGAATGGAAGCAAACATTTTCGAAAATAAGCAATACGAATCGGCAAAGGAGTTTTTTTCGCCGATTTGTCTTGCTTATTTTCGAAAATGTTTGCTTCCATTTTAAATTCACAGTCTTTATTATAATAATACAAATTTCGGGCAAGATTCTACCAATGTTGAAAACAATAACCATGTGTCAGTAGAAGGAGATGACAAGGAAAAATGTAATACTGCTGGTATTACATTCTTTCCTGCTTAAAAAGTCAAATAAAAAATGATAGAACATATAGAAATTTGATAGAAATCTATATAAGATTTATATTAGATTTTTATACGTTTCTATTATTTCTTATCAAGTTTCTTATACTTTTAAGCAGGGTTAGCATAAACATTTATTTCAATTTGTGATACAATGTAAATAACAAAGTCTGAGATTGGATAATTAAATATTATGTAATAATAAAAATTAATCATGATGATTAATTATTATTCTTAAATAATATTTATGATCACAATTACTTTATCGTTTATAATATTTATGTAATATGACTTTCACAATATTTTTAGCTACTCAAGTAAATAAGTATTCTGCGATTGACGACGAGTAGTTATTACAAGAATTTGAGACCAACGTCGCAAAACAAGACATTGAGTCAGAAACTCTATTTTAAATTGCAGGATACGTTGCACACTGATTTTTGCATAAATATTCGGTTACAAAACATCAATGATGCCTTTCACCGACGATTGGTTGTCATTCATCTCGTAGGAAAACTGTATTCGTCCTTGTTCTAAATTTTTCTCAGCTACATCAGTGATACAAAATTTCAGAAATATCATGGACAATATTTTAATTTAAAAGATAAAATTTTTGACAAATTGACATCTATTGTACACACTAAAGTTAAAAATAAATTTCCTACGGAAGTTATTGCGTGTCTAATACGAACACAAACTTATATTCGACTTCGAAAACAAAGTCGAAAAATAACAATAAGAAATAGCATTAAAAAGACCAAAAAATTGAAGCATGTATGTAATATAATTATTTGGAATATAATAAAAATTTAATTTCTAATATAAATGTACAATATTTTAATTTCCAACCTTGTACATTTAAAATACGCGCGTAAAATGTCATAGAAAATTTTTTAATTTAGAGGATAAAAAATTTTTGGCAAATTGACATCTATTTTATGCATTAAAGTTATAAATAAGTTTCTTACAGAAATTGTTGAGTGTCTAGTACGAACACAAACTTAGGTCAGACTTCAAAAACAAAATCGAGAAATAATAATAAAAAATAGCATTAAAAAAAAAACAAAAAAATGAAGCATATATATAATATAATTATTTGTAATATAATATAAATTTAATTTCTAATATAAATGTATCATGTTTTAATTTCTACTCTTGTACATTTAAAATACGCGAGTTTTAGCGTTAAGAACAATTGATTGGTCAAATTCCCACAATTCCGCCATTATGTATAATGATTTATTTTGCTTCCTTCCACCATGGTCCCATCTACGAACACTGACTGCATCTCACACACTTCAATATGTTTTTATGTTTCGTGCACGCAAGTCTCTCTGCAGCAGGAGTCCGTTCGGGACCATTTACAAGTTCGGACGTGTTTGCCCGTTACTTATATTTTTGTACACGTCGATTGCATTACAATCGGCCGCCGGGACGATTATCATTGTTCTGAGCTTTGAATCCACTTTGAGTGTTACCACATTAAGATTTTGTATTCCACATCTGAGTGTTTGCATTCCACATATCTTGATCTAAAGCACACAAGGAATTTGTCTGCATCTCTTTTATTCGAGGAATGGCCGTAACGTTCCTGACTTAGTGAAACAGGAACGGGTGCCAAATTGTCTAAGACAAGACAAGTCTCTGCAGCAGTGTTGATAGACGGCCCGAGTTTTTTCGCGCATGCGCGTCCATTAAAGCTACAGTAAAGTATCCGTTGATAGTAAAAGGGAGATCTTTAAGAGAACGCTAAAGTAACAGAAGAACTTCCTCGGTCTGTAGGACGTCGGTCCTACAGATCACTGTAGATTATTTTTCGAGCAAGACCAGGCTATTGCTCTTTGTCCATTGCATAGATCTGTCTTTGTTTTTTGATTATTTCGCCATCTGCGAAAAGTCCTATCAACTACTGTTGGGCTCCATATTGCTCTGTTTATGACAGTTCAGCTTCGCTGAGCGAAATATGCGCGTGGTAAAAGCACATTAGCGTATCGTTTTTGTTAGGCGTTCAATCGTAATTTTGCAAGGTCAGTGTTATTCGTGCATGTTTTCTGAAGGGTGCTCTACTATCATTTTGTACGCACGAGCTACTTCTGTATTAAGGTAAAGTTAACCTCAGGTGACGGCTATACAAGTGAATTTTTAATGATTTATTAAATTTTTGTTCGATTTTCTTATAAAATTGACCTGAGCACCCTTTCTTTTTACGCGTATTTCAATTCTAAAAAAAGTTTTTGTGATTCTGTAAAGCCAATCCAAAGATATTTAATGCACTGTAAATGTCGGTAATTCGTGGTACTTTAGCATCCTCTTAAGACCCCAAACAAATTATTTTACAAAAAATAGATTTTTAATGATATTTACACATCGTATACGTGTGTGTGTGTGTGTGTGTGTGTGTGTGTGTGTGTGTGTGTGTGTGTGTGTGTGTGTGTGTGTGTGTGTGTGTGTGTGTGTAAGTGTATATATAATATATATAATAATATATAAAACAATAAATATATAAAATATAAAATGTAACATTTTTTAAATTTATAAAATTTTTTATATTTTACACATTTTTCACACACACACACACACACACACACACACACACACACACATATATGATATGAATATTATTGAACAATAAATAATATTTAATAATAAAATGTAAACAAAATAATTTATAAAAAATAAAATATGACTAAACTAAAATAAAAACTGACAAATATATATATATATATATATATATATATATATATATATATATATATATACATATATATATTGTGACGTGGCAGTTTTACCTGCCTCGTTACTTTGCTCTCCGCCAAATCAAAGCGCGGAGAGGCGCGTATGACCAGGCCGGGCACTGAGCGAGAGAGCGAAATCTCCGGCGGGACTGCGTAGCGTTATTAATTTCTTTTATTTATTCAAGGCTTAATTTTTATGTAAACCCGGGTGTCTCCACAAACGTCACCAAAGGAGCAACAACGACGAGGGATGTTGACGGCGGCCAGAAAGGGAGCGGACAATCGTTCAGGGCCGGCGCACGAGGAACCGCCGACGGAGAGGAGGACGAGGCGACGTGGCGACGAGTGAGCGCCGCGCGCGGAGGGCTCGCGCGAGGCTCGAGGAATGGACAGGCTAGAGCGGACGAACGGCCAGAACAAGGGTCGTCGGATGCCGGCTGTCCACCCAGAATAATAGCGACGGAGGATCGTCGCCTCGGAAGGAAGCTGCTGTTGTCCGCGAGGACGGCGAGAGCGGCGAGGATATCGGATGCCAACGGGAACCGCACGACACCTGCGGAGAGGGAGATCCAACACTGCGCTGCCGTGACGTCACGGCTAGATGAGGGCGGCCGCTTATAGGCCGCGCCGCTAGGCGCAAGGATATCGCACATCCTGTGGGAGGGGTAGTGCCCAGTAGTGCCCATCGATCGCGCATCGAGCGCGATCCTCTAAGCTTTTGCGTGCGACCCGGCGAGAGCGCGTATTATCGGAAGCGGGCGAGTGAGCGGTTATCGGTGGTGCCCGGCCTGGCGATCTCTACCCGTGGGGTCCCGGAGATAAGGAGGAGGACTGCGACGTCGTCGAGGTGACCCTCTAAACACTTTGTGAAGCCACGAGTTGCCGGTGCCGACTCGCTTGCGCTCTGAGGTGGAGCCCTTAGGTTTATGTGGGTGTGCGTCCGCCGCGGGGCGATTGAACGCACCTTTGTCGTGTTTGGCTGGCTCTCCACCTCAAGCGTGAGACCTCGTCGAGGCACCCAGCTGTCGGCTGCCGCGTGTGCTGTCGCTGTCCCGCCGCAGAAACTCGCGGACGACCGGCTTTCCGGGAAGCCGCAAAGCCCTCAGGCACGTGCGCGAGTCATGTTCCGGCCGCGATCGCACGGCCGCCTACGTTATCGGTGCATTGTCATATCGCGCGTTTTAAGACGAATTTTGTAACTTGGCCGCGACGACGGCGTTGTCGTCAGCGGGTATCTTTGGTTGTGCTTCGTTTTGAATTAATTAATGCCTATTAGCGAAAATTCGGCTAGTGTGTTCTCGCCGCGCTGTTCAAAACGCGCATGATTGGCTGTCGTGTTCCGCGCGGGACCAGCCGCCGTGGTTCGCGCCGTTAGCGTAATTGTTGTAGGATTTAAGAGAATTCTCGCGTTCTGCCTATTCGTTTTCGCCACCTCTTCATCTTTTTCATTCTTTTCTTACTTTGACTTATATTTTCTTCGTGTTCGGCTGTACTCCGTCTCTATTATACGCTATAGTATATGTTATTTCTACCTGTTATATTGGCCTAGCTTCGCTTAATTTCTCGCCTACCCGTCTCTTCCCGTAAGAGAGCCGCTTCGTCCCTGTCTCCGCTACCCCGCCCCTCTACCGGTTAGAGGAGCTAGCTGGCCGCGCTTTGGACTGACGAGCTATCGCGTGATGTAAATCCGCATTTGGTGTTAGAGAGTGTACCTGGCGACGCGACCGGTATAATTGCGTCTGGCGCCCAATTTCGTGATTTGGTGTGCACGCTATCGTCGGTATTTTCGTCGCTCTCGCGCGCGCTTCGTGTATAGTCTCCGCTATCTTGTTTGATCGCATGTTTCGCCGTTGCTCTCCGGCGTAAAATAAAACGCGTGACAATATATATATATATATATATATATATATACATACACTTTTTTTATTTGTGTAACAATTTTGTTCATGTAAACTATATAAATAAAGTAATACGCTGGGTCCTTATGCGCTCATTTTAGCTACATTTGCATAGCTACATCGCTGCTTTCCACCCTCTACCGTCGCGCATGCGCGAGAAAACCCGGCCCGTCTATCATCACTGCTCCGCAGTAGCAAGATTTCGCATTCACGATTTTGAATTTACTATCGTTATAATGACGACCAATTGCACCGACAACAACGTGCATTGCGCAGAACAAGAGCTGACCAGTGAAGATAAGAAATATGCAGCGGCACATTTGAATGAAACGGACGAAATTAGAGAAAGCGCCATCGCGGAGATTAGATGCTGGATAGAAGAGAGTGGTCATTTGCCCGGACAAATCGGTAAAAATATTATTTTATTGTAATGACAGTTTAATCATACGTACATGATAGACGCGTTGAAATGTGGCGATGAAATTCAAATCTAATAGATCGTTAATTTTGGATCAAATAAAATAAATTACCTTGAGCGTCAATATATGTTATTTTTGTATTTAGATCGCTGAATCAGTTGAAGAATATAACGGCTGTTATTTAAATAAAAAGTGGAAGCGATTTGAAAGTTTTATAAACAATAGAGAAGAAGAGGGTAACATGGCACCCATTTTCATTTTATTGACTAATTTTGTTTATAATTAATATTTTCTGTTGAAACTTGAACGATTATATTTGTCGAAGTTATTTGACACATTCTAAATTGAAAGTAATGAAATATTTATTATTTAGGATATGATTTATAAAAATTGAATGCACTGCATAATCGGTGGAAAAAAATAGTTGTAATATGGCTATCCATAAAAATAATTTAAAAAAATTAGTTTAGTTAAAAAAAACACAATACTTTGTTACAAAATTATATATTTTTAATTTTTTATTGTTTAGAATTTTCCTGCGTTCAGAAACTTTAGAAATACTATTAGAAATTTTATTAGAAATATTTTATTTCTGTTTAACATTAAACAACAAGCATAAAGTGTCTCTAATGTTTTTGAACAGCGCTCTTTAGAATGACAATCGATTTATCAGAGAAATATTTTGATATAAAAATTTTGCTTAAAAAATTATATTAATAAAATTTCATGTTATTGCTTTAACTTTGCATAACTCTAAATGTGTACAGCCGAATAAAAAGTTAAATATCAAAAAAATATTGGAGCGTATATATGTTTGTGTGATAATACATTCCAGTTTAAGAATAATGAGGAAATACGTGTAATTAAAGCTTAAAAATGTATCTTGAAAAAGTTTAGAAGTGCTCAAAAGTAAAAATGCCTTATACCAATTGTTATTATATATTGACATATCAGCATTGTTAAAAAACGGCGGGCTACTAAACGAATAACTCCATAAGCAATTGTTAGAATACGTCATCTAACGGAGATAATAGGGATTATTATATTTGTCGACAGTAGTCAGCGCATAATACACTCTTCTTCTTTAATAAATGATGTTAAATGAAACAAGAGAAAATGTGTATTAGTAAAGTTTTTAATCGTATAATTATATTTTAGCATTTTTTAAATTCTTTTATTGATCTTTCTTTATGCTTAATTATTATGTGTATAAATTAATTCGGGTTTTTTATAGATATTAAGTTGTAAGTTAAAGCTTATTCATAAGAAATAAAAAATGTAACGTTTTTAAATAATTTTCATTATTTTTTATGACTTTGTCCCATATAGACTAGTTGATAAAAAAAACTTGGCTGTTTTGAATCGATAAAGTTTTCAAGATTCTTTCAGGTCTCTCCTACTATTTTAAAATGCATATCAGCCAAATACTGTTGGGACAACCGGAACAGATGGTAATTTGACAGGTCTACACCTGGAGTCTAAAATCTGCATTAAAAAGCATTTTTTAGCTCCTCCAAAAATGACATATTTTTCATCTTCTTCGAGTATGTAGTTGAATGTTGTGTTGCAAAATAAAATCTCTGATACCATTTTTTGAACATGTGCGTCAGTAGTATCTTTATCCAGTGCAAAATAAATCATATCTATGACTTCAGCATTAGTTTTTTATGAAAAAATTTTTTTTCTTTCATAATCTTTTATGCGAGAAAAATGTAATGATTCAAATGATCAAATGTTTTTGGACAATATCGTGTTCACTACTGTTCTTTTTTTTTCTTTAATGTAAAGTCAGCACAGTCGCTAACTATTATAGTGCTCCATAAAGTTTGTGATTGACACTTTCGATTCATTTTAGAGCAAAGGAGAATTTACATTTGAACCAGAGTTACAAGACGTCAAAAGTAAAGGCACCGAAGTAATTTATACACCTAATAATTGAATATAGAAAAAAAGTTTGATTTATTTAAAACAAAAACATGAACATTGTGAAACGTTAATTGTTAATTAAGATTTAAATAGGATTCCAACAAAATTTTGATATTTCCTTGTAGTAAGTTTAAAACACAATATGTGAAAAAATACACTCCAGTGATGCATTTTGCGATTAACGAGTTAGCTTTTAATTTAAACAGCATTCACGTAACTAATATTTTGCCACTTAATATATTATATATATTAACTTGCTATCTATTAAGTGGATAATTCTGCTACTATAATTTTGACTTTACATTTGCTCTATGTATTTGAGATTTCAAAATTTTTATTTGTAAAAAGGAGCATAATAATGCTTGTATATATCAATGTTAGAAAATACCTGTTGTGGTGTATAATAAACTTTTTCTAGTATAGCCTTGGCCATATTTTATTAAATACGTAACACATTAAGGTCGGAAAATACGTGTTTCATTAATTAATTTGCACACTTAATATAAAATCTAATATATATAATTTCTAACAATAAATTTAGCATTTAAAAAAATTGTATTATAGTTTTATCTTTAGGGTATTTTATTTTAATTTCTTCAAAATATATGCATGATACGAAAAAATGTTTTAAACAAAAGTTGTATTTTGCTTCAAGAAGAATAGAAGAAGATACCATTGATTTGATCTTGAGTGGTATGATGAAGATTAGATCAAGGTCACATTTATTTTTTTAAATAGAACACCCTATTTTTATTTCCAGAATCTGATAGTTGATGTCAAGAGCATTTTAAAACATTATAATAAAATTTATTTTTATTAAATACTTTTTGAGTTATGAGAATTAAAGATTATAGTATTTTGAAATAAAATACAAAATATCTTTTAAAACATTCAGTTTTCGATAATGTGTACTTGAATGTAATTTAATTTCCCACAGATGATGATTTTCTTATTCTTATGATTTTTGAGAGTCTGCAAATTTAATCTTGAGAAAACCAAGGAGAGAATAAGAAACTATTGTAAGCACCGATCCGATTTACCGGAATGGTTCAAAAATATGGATCCGTTTCGAGCGGAACTACAAGAATTGCTTGAAATGGGGTAACAACCATTATTAAATAAAATCTTTGTTCTACTCTATTGCTGTTCGGTTCATAGCGCATTATTTTTTAACTTTTATTCATTTTGGAACTTATAGCGATCTTAATTTTAATGATAAATTGCTTAAATTAAAAATAAGTCTTTTAATTTTCTTTTATTGTTGTATTACATTTTATTAATAAAATTTTGTTATAATTGTTTTGAGATGACTAAATGTAAAATAAATAGTGTGACAATTAAGTTGCCAAGGAACATGAAAAATACACAAAAAAGAGCAAAAATATTTATTAATTCTATTATTCTACATTGTTTTCAAATAACGTTCATATCTTTCACTCAAGGAATAAAATGCGGAGAAAAATGTTTTTGCTCGAATCGTCTTCAGTTCTCAGCACAATCTGTTCGATTGAATATAAGTTTTGATTTTCAAATTTAGACTCTTTTATTTAGGAAATATAACAATCATACAGCGTTTAATTGTCACACTGTATTGCAATAAAACTAAAAAATATATTAACTTCTTTGTAGAAATTAAATGTTTTTTATGCGTTTAGAGTTGTATTGCCTCTTCGAAAGCCGGATAATCAGGGAAGATTAATTTTCATCATACGCGGAAATCTGCATGATCCAAGAAAACACAAAATACCAGATCTAGCTAAGGTAAAGTTAAAACGTTAATAACATAGTGTTCAAAGAATTTTTAGTGGATGTTGTCACAATAACGTATTTTTAATTTGTGTTTTATTATTTTTGAATAAATCATTTTTTCAGATCTGTATACTGGTGTTAGAAACAATGATGAAGTATTATCCAGCTGGATCTATATATGGTTACTCAGTTTTCGTAGATACAAATAATCTATTTATACGTCAGATTTTACAATTTACACCTTTTGTCTTAAGAAATATGGTCCACACATTTCAAAAGTGCTATCCTATGAGATATCACAAGATTGTTGTTTTTAATACGCCAAAAGCGTTCGAAGTTATTATCGAGATTATGAAAACTTTCATGTCGGAGAAGTTAAAAAATAGATTTCACGTCTACTCACACAAGCATTGTTTCGAAGATATTCCTGCTCATATCTTACCTGTCGAATATGGTGGTACCGATGGAACACTTGAGGAATTAACAGGTAATTACATAAATTAAATAGATATAAATGTAGACAATAATGCGCGCGCGTGTGTGTGTGTGTATAATACAAGTATTTATTTTTGCAGTACATTGGAAAAAATTGATCGAGAAGAATCGTGACTGGATTACGAAAATGACGGAATGAAATAATATTTTGGACTAGATTTAGAAACAGCAGAAAGTATAATATCTAAATTTCTAAACAAGAAATAAATATTAATATTCACCAATATTCATTCGTCAATATTAATACTGAGTATTTATTAATACTAGTATTGGCAAAAAAGTATTAGCCAATTTAGTATTAAATACTCAATACTCATTTTTTGTAAGGAAAAGTACTGGTTTATTTGTAATTTCTAAATTTTGATAACTGATCACAAATCATGATGAACATTCATTGCCTATTCTTTAATTGTGACAATGTTTTATCTGACTTGCGTAACATATTTTTCATTATTTTTATATAGTTTTCAAAAAAACTATCAAGGCATCCAAATTTCTTGACGTCTTGGGACAAATGTATCAAATTGTGTATAAGTTACATTTTGTTGCCATATAATATTTTAATCGTTTTTATAAAATATATTAGTAAATCATTTACGTATATTTTATTGTATGAACAGTCTTGTGGGCAACGTAAAATTTGTGTGGCCGTATGTAATACACAAAAATGTTTAAAATAATCTTTGTTCAGATATTTGTTAAAAATAATAGGTTCAAGATGTAGAAGAAGACAATCGAAATGCTGTGGCTTTCTAACGATCAGCTTCATTGATTCTACCGCATGGATGTTGAGAAAATTGTTTGCGAACAAGAAACGATGAATAGATCAAGAAACTTTTAGAGTAATAATCGTTGATTTTATTAAAATCGTTTTGCATTTATACTTGAAAAATGAGATCTTTGAACAAAAACCGGTATTCTTGTAGTTTTTTTTCTCGAATTACTTTGCCTCGTCGAGTTACAAGAACCCGTTTCGGAATTCTGTTCGTCTGCATACTTTTTTGCGCAATGTCGTAAAACGGTCGCTTTCGAGTACCCCAAAAAATTGCATAATATCGGTCGGCGAATTATTGCCGCTCTTCGATTATATTCCGCGCTTGGTCTTATTAACTCGGACATTTTGAAATCATACACGTTTTACATATACATCTGACTTACCCAATCGCCAACAATCATCTACTGCTAAAGTCACATGTATAGAGAACTATAGAGAAATTCAAATTGAATTGTGTCCGAATTTAGTTGACGCACCTTGTATATTACTAAAATTGCACCAAAATATAAAAATAAATTATATTCTGTTATTTGCTATCATATCCAATTTTTTAAAATAATATAGATGAAAGGAACAACCATTAAAAAAGCATAAATTTATAATAATAGATGATAATTTTAGTGATTATCGTACGAAATGTAGTGCACAAAATTGCGCATAAAAGCGCAATGAAAAATTTAAGGTAAATTATGTCAAACACATATAAATACTTATACACTGAGAAAAAAAAGTTGTTAACTTGACTAAAATTTTCAACTTAATTAAATTTCTTTAATTAAAGTATTTATGTATTTAATTTATATAAATAAATGTTTAAATCAAAGTTCAAGTATTTTATGTATTTGAATTCAGTGCATAAATAGTTGAACTAAAAAAGTTTAATCATGTTGAAAATTTTAGTCAAGTTAACAACTTTTTTTTCTCAACTGTATATATAATAAGATTTTAAAAATATTTATTAAACATCTTTTTTACGTTTACGTATATAGTGTTATTTTTGAAACAATATACTTATTTGCTATTATATTAAAATTTGGATGCATGATTCTAAATTTTTCTTGTGGTATATAGAGTGTGATAAAAGTACTGCGCGGTCTATTAAATTATAAATCACCCCTACTTTTTGGCAGCGAGGGTGATTCAAAAAGTACGAAAGTACGCGTCTCGAGAAAGTCTCCTTTTGATACCAATTAATTATAATGTAGTTGTTGTTAACACTGACACTGACAGATCTAAAAAACTTAGAAAATGATTATTTTTCTTTTTGGATGGTGAATTTTATACGGTCGTAGTGGGTATTGAATCTCTCAAGAATTATATCAACATTATCTTCCGGAGCGATGAGGAAAGTGTCATCGACATATCTGTAATAAGTCGTTATGTTAAAGTCGAAAGAATTTAATATATAATCTTTTAAATCCTGTATAACAATATCGGCAATGATTGGTGATAATAATGAGCTCACCGGAGTGCCAAATAATTGTTTATAAATAACTTCATTCAACGTGAAAAATATGGATGGGAGTATGAATTTTATTGCTTCTATAAATTCTTCTTTAGGAACTTTTGTGTTTGATTAAAAAAAAATTTCATCTCTTTATTAATCCGTTAATAATTAACTCGATAAAAATGTTTGTAAATAAAGAAGTTCTTTAATGTTATTATTGTTCAGTTATTATTGTATCATGTTATTATTGTATACAAGTTAAAACTATTTATATGACTTTTGGTTTTAAGAGTACTATTTGTAACTATATCCTGTAAATAAGAAGCAAAAGCACGTAACGCTGTATTTACTAAAGATACTATATTTCGGAAGGGGTAATTTTCTTTCTGTACCTTTGGAAGTCCATATGCTCTCGACAGTAGGGTATTAAGTAATACTACTTAATACCCTACTGTCGAGAGCATATGGACTTCCAAAGGTACAGAAAGTAATACTATTTAAGTAATACTACTTAATACCCTACTGTCGAGAGCATATGGACTTCCAAAGGTACAGAAAGTAATACTATTTAAGTAATACTACTTAATACCCTACTGTCGAGAGCATATGGACTTCCAAAGGTACAGAAAGAAAATTACCCCTTCCGAAATATAGTATCTTTAGTAAATACAGCGTTACGTGCTTTTGCTTCTTATTTACAGGATATAGTTACAAATAGTACTCTTAAAACCAAAAGTCATATAAATAGTTTTAACTTGTATACAATTCTGAACAATAATAACATTAAAGAACTTCTTTATTTACAAACATTTTTATCGAGTTAGTTATTAACGGATTAATAAAGAGATGGAATTTTTTTTTAATCAAACACAAAAATTCCTAAAGAAGAATTTATAGAAGCAATAAAATTCATTTGTGCGCAATCGGTAAAAAACACGTTTTGAGATGAAATCATTCTCAGTTTATCTTAAATAAAAAATTAAGTAAATAACATTCTGTAATATGAAAAACTCCCTTTTCTTGTTTTTCTTTCCCAGCGGGGAAGAGTGTTTCATGCACATGCGCAAAAAACCGGACCCGTCTAAGTGTTTAACAATTCTGCCTAGACGACAATTCCCTCAGCGAGTTCACAGATATAAGGCAGAGAGAACAATGGCGAGGTGAATACTCTTTTCGGTATTGCAAAGCCACGAACGAGCTGGGGCTTTATTCTTAAAAACACGCGAATAACTTATGTATACAAAAGTGACAAAATAGCCAATGGGAGAATAACATCAAATAATTCCATTAGTTGTTCTGTTATTTCTGTACACGAAAGTTATTCGCACGTTTACAAGAATAGGGCCCTAGGCATTCTCGCATTTGCGGTCATGAGCCCGTTTGCCTTAGTGTTGGTGTCGCGTTCGCCAGTCGGTAATAGAGTGCATAATTTCAGAAATACAGAGACAATTAACCTTAGGAGGTGTTGTCGTGCCGTCCGGCTGCTGTGGATTGCGTCGCGAGTCCCGTTGCGTGAATCCTGGACGATCGGTTCCTCCGGTAAGTCGCAAAGCCCTCGCACTACCGTGATCGCATGATCGACACGCATACTGGTGTAGCGTAATTTATCACGTTTCGAGGTAGTATTACCTTTGTTAATTTGATCGCGTTTATTACTTTTGTGTCATTTCTTCGCATCTCTTACTTGCTGTCATTTTTCTTGCGTGTAGTAATTATTTCGGTTTCGTCGCGCGGATTACTTTCTTAAATTTCGACGGACTTCGGCTATCTCTTATTACTCGTCAATTTCCTATGTCAATCTTCCTGCAGTAAAATATCTAATATTTTGTTACTTGCTACTCGGCCTTTTGTTGAATTTCTTACCTGCCTATGTCCTTCCTCGCGGGAACGATGCCCTCCGCCCTTGCCTCCACCACCCTACCCCCTTTATTGCGTAAGAAAACCGGTTGACCTCGTGCGAGCCTTCGGTCTCGCCTTGGTCAAGAGCGGCGTGTTTTTTCTTCATGGTTGTCATTCGTGTGCATTGGTGTAGGATTAGGTGAAGCGGCTTGTGAATGCTCTTTTCGCGATTCAATAAATTCTCGCGTAAAGCACAATTGTCGCTCCTGCGCGCGTTTTGCGTAAATTTTTTCTTACCCCTCTTCCCTTTTGATCGCGTCGTTCGTGTTCGCTGCGTTTTTCTACGGCCTCTTTTGCGGTCTCAATTATATTCGAGGATAATTTTCGCAAGCTCTGCTTGCGAAATTGTCGTCCTTGTTATTAATTTGGCTGTCCTGTATCTTTTGTCGCAGTCTCCTCTGGTAGAGGTATTGCATGGTGGAGTCCGCTAGAGATTCCGTGTTCGGTTTTCTGTTTTTCCCGTCTTGTCCTCTTAGAGATTTGGACGGCACAACGTATACTGTATTTCTGTAAGTATTACATATAAATATGAGTAGAGGAAAAGAGGGTATATATTATGGCACCTATTTTTATTTTATTGAATAACTTTGTGTATAATTAATATTTTCTATTGAAACTTGATTACATTTGCCAAAGTGTTGTTTAACAGATTCTAGATTCAAAGTAATGAAATATTTATTATTTAAGACGTGATTTATAAAAATCTAATGCACTGCATAATTGGTGGAAGAAAAAAAATGGTTGTAATATTGTTATTTATAAAAATAATTTTAAAAAATTAGTTTAGTTTAAAAGGAACACAGTACTTTGTTACAAAATTATATAATTTATATTTTCCATTGTTTAGAATTTTTTTGCGTTTAAAAGCTTTAGAAATACCATTAAAAATTTTATTAAAAATATTATTTTATCCCTGTTTAACATTAAACAACAAGCATAAAATGATATCTCTAATGTTTTTAAATATCGCTCTTTAAAATGACAATCGATTTATCGAGAAATGTTTTAATATAAAAATTTTGCTTAAAAAACCATATTAACAAAATTCCATGTTATTGTTTAACTTTGTATAACTCGAAATGTATAAAAAAATTAAATAACAAACTTTATATTTTTTATATTTTTTCTTGAGAATACCTAAGTATTGTAATGTACGCCTTTATTCAAATAAATATTTGAGTGAATACTACACATTTATAAAATTTTATAAAAATTGGTGATGCCCAACTGTTGGGTTCTTCTTGTTAGCATAAAAGATTAGTGCTCTTGAAAATTGTTCCATTTATATATATATATATTACATTAATGTGACTTTTGCAGAATAATTTATTCAAAGCAATTGAATCAATCACATTGTTAAAAAAAGCAAAAAAATGGAAGAAAAACGTGATTGGGGGATAAAGCAGACACAAATGGAATTGATGAATGATGATAAGTCGGATTGTATAAAACATAATATCCACAATGATACGAGGATCACATTAAGTTCAGAAAATCAAAGCAACAGTGGCATTAAATATTATAAACTTTTAGAGGCGAAGAACACTATTCAATATTCAATACATCAAAGAATGTTTGAAGCGTGTAAAGCATATTATCGATCGTAATCCTGTAAAACTGAAAAATTTTGATAAATGGACAACTAAAGAACAATATGAATACATCTTAGCTAACCTAAAAATATATTTTCCGAGTGTACCAAACTCATTATTATTTTTTATACCGGCCACCTTCCATCGGGGAGATTGCGGTCGAAATTCATTGGACAAGCCGCTCTGGCTTGACATGGAAAAGTTTCGTAGAAGCCAAAAGTTTGGACGAGATCACATTTTCTCGTTGTTTTTTGCTAATATAGTGTCGCTTTTCGGCTTATTTACTTTTGAAGATGGACTTAAACCGTTGATTCTCAGCCAAAAATCTCACACGCCGTATTTGGCGTTTAAAAGGTACACGATAATTTCGACAAAATCTCTTACCCTTCTGTATTTTTGCCAAAAAACCCAACTAAAACTAGTTTTCAGATATGAAGCAGTTTAATCGTGAAACTTAAAAGTCGACTTTATAATATCTTACATTTATATTTGCGCGATTTAAATAAAGTATTGTATTCCTTGAAACACATTATTTTCTTTTTCACGATTTACTTTCAACCGCTTTGAAGAAAAAGTCTTGCAATGTTCGCAAAATTTAGATTTATCAATTGACATTTAAGGAAGAATAAATAAAAAAATTGTATGTCTTTGCAAATATTACTTTTCTTGATTGTGAATTAACAGTTATCGTTTTGCAGCATTATAAAATAATTAATGAAAAATACATTTTATAGAACTGTTTAAAATAATAGAGAAAAAAGTAGATATACATATACAGTGCTCTGCGAACATTGTCAGATAGCTAATGTTATTTGTCGTTATTGCAAATATCAAAATAACATCTTTGATGACATTTTGGCGTCAAAATGAAGACAAATAGTGATAGTACATTACCTGGGTTGTACTGACAAAAATGATATAAAATTGTCAAATTTTAATTTGATTCAAAATGTGAAATACAAATAATGCAAATAAAAGTAAAGATCAAGTATCTAATATTCATACACATTTAAAATTTGTATTAATTAACATTATTATATCTAATTATGCTTAAATACACAAAATTGTTGTATATCTATATACATATTTCACATTTTATTCTTAATAACATTATTTTGCAAGTTTGGGAGTTTGTAAAGTAATAACTGAATTTTTCTTTCTCTTTCTCACATTCTATTGCTACATCCAACATTCGCTTGATATAAGTTAAATATTTATTATTGAATATCCGGTTATAATTGAAGGTACTTGTCCACGATTAATCGTACAAATAATTGGATGATGGAAGATCCATGGACCGTGGGCACGAAAGCATTTAAAGATATACAATTTGTGCGGAAAATGCATTGCGCAGTACGAACAAAACTCTGCGAGTATGAAAACGAGGAGATCGATGCGGCCAGTAAAATTGAGAAACTATGGTGTCCGGACAGACACATAATTTTACAAGATTTTTCTTCCTGTCCATATCCGACAGTACAAAAAGGATGTGTCCATTTATTAGTAACACCTAAAGGCTTTCATAGGAATGGCTACACTATACTCTAAAGAATTTGGTATACCTGCTAGCAATGAAGATGTGGAAGCTTTTTGCCACACATGGAGAGCTATAGGGTATCTTCTTGGTATGGAGGATCAGTAAGTATCAGTACTATATATAAATTCATTCGCATTATTTTTAAAAATCTACGACATTAATAAAATTGTTTGTCGTAATAAATTTGATCATCATTAATGATGATTTTTCGATTCTTCTTCTTTTAATTTTTAAACGTTTTCTTTTAATAAATTTACAATATATGTAAACCTTAATCTGTCAGTCAATGCATGCATTTACTTTCGATCTGATCTTTTTTATCTTGACTTGTTATATGTCTACGTGTTTATGCGACAAACTTTTTCATCATTTGTGTATCTTTCTTTTACTTGTCATCTATGTTTCATTGGAATTTTTCTATGTTTTATGAAAATAAATGTTCCAGATACAATTTCTGTCGCGGCAGTTTGGAGGAAGTGAAGCAAAGATCGCGCGACTTTATTGAAGTTTGGGTGAAACATTACTTCCGGCAAGTAACGCTCGAATGGGAACACATGTTAAGATGTGTTATAGAAGGTGCAAGATATCACGGTGGTTTTTTTACATTTAAAATGTTATTATTGTTCGTAACTGATTTATTGAACATTAATATGCCAGGTTTGAGAAGTACTCTCACTTATTTTGAATGGTTTAATCTTATGCTTCAACGGTGAGTATCACAAACCAAATTAGAACAAATATAATGTGTTTTTGATAAGATTTTCGTTAGAAGCTAATGTCAATAACAAAACAAAATTTACACACTGAAAAAAATGATCTGATTACATTAACAATACTTGTATTAAGTGTCTCTGGTGAAATGAAGAAGAATTTCTGGTTAATATAATAGGACTCTGGTCTTATTATAGATTTGATAGATTTTATTATAATTCCTTTAACAAGATTTCTGATTCGTCCGTTTTTGAACAGACGTATTGAATCTCAGATTTCTGAATAATGCAACCAGACTCTTTTTTCAGTGAAGTCTACATAATTTCTTATAACTGATAAATAACCGAAGATCAAGTATTTTATTCGAAATTACATTTAATCAATTAGTAAATAAATTGAATAATTCTTATCACTTCAAGAATTTTATATTAAGATTTACAATGTTATAAGGACTAAAATGTAATTTTTTTATTAAAATACTATACAGATTGAAATGTTTAAAAAATTATTCGGAAAGCTATTTCAACGCATTATATCAAATCTAATGTAGTACATAAAAAGATTAAAGTATAATAAAAAAGTGTATCTAAGTATTTATATTCTTACTTTTATTTTAGTTTATGTCCGTAATGATAATATTTGTAACAATTTTTTTATATTTTCAGTTTTATATTTCGCTATGCCATGAAGTGGAGATTTATACGACAGATGATAAATAAAATAGTTGATTATAAAATCATTCAAACAAACAATTATGGGCCTGAAAAACATCAAAAACTTAAAAAGATTTCCCAACAAGTTTTAGACAAGAACCGATAACCTTTGTATACACAAAATTACTTCGTGCAAGAAAATTATATCTTTTTTAAGCTGATGTCACAGACTTTTATTGGTAAGATTCAATTTTTTAGTTATTTTAATGTGTTAAGTTAGCGACAAGGCGTTTAATTTAATTGTTTGTTATAGATTTGTACTGATGAAGACTGATGATTAAAAGTCGAAGCATTTACTCTATTTATTTTGGTATTTGTTTTTGTTTTTGGCGCACAACACTCAGCACGGCTTTTAAGCTTGTCTTGCCTTATTTAAAAAATTATATCTGTTTAATGCTATATAACCTTATTTCAATACTTAATATTTTGAAAACAAAATTTCTTAAAACAATATTCTTTTTTTCTGTATAACGTGTTAATTTTTATTAATGTTTTAACTGGTTTTAAATGTGGGCTGATAATTCATGCGGAATGTGCGAATATCTATAATATGCTCAAAATATTTTTATAACTATAACATTTATATATATATATAGAATATTATTTTTTGTATGTTACCAGGATGTACTAAAAATGTATTATAAATACACTTTGCTACTTATATTTATTTTTTAATAAATATTTTTTTATACTTTTTAATTATTGTATTATATTAACCTTTTCTATTTGTATTTTTATTTAAACAAATAACACTAAATTATTTATTTCAGATGCTGTTCTAGATGCTATTCCAAATTTGTAAAAATGATTTGTAAAAACTCTAATTTTATACATATATGTTTATATAAATAATATGCTTTAATTATATATGTTTTATCTTTTCAATAACGTGTTGATCTGATTTATTAGTTACATAGATGTATGAAGGGGGCATATACACCCAGGAGACCAAAAAATGGCAATTTCCTGTAATTTTTTTTTTTTTAAATTGTTGGAGTTACCGAATTGTGGTTTTTCTAGTTAAAAATATACATTTGAAGAAAACTTTATAATTTTTTTATTAAAGAATTGCGCAAAATGTCGGGAGATATAGTGTCGTAAAGAAGCAGTCTTGAAAAAATCAAAGTACCAGGTGTACCTTTGCCAAAAATTAAGTAAAACAAAAAATATTTATAGAATGTTAAAATGTATAATAATATCTTTGGCGTATCGTAGCCGATTTCAAAAATATCAATTTTGGACAAAATGGTGGGCGTTTAAATTGAACGTTGCAGTTTTTAAGACAAAATTCGTTTGTTTCATCGACCCCCCCTTAAAAAAAAATTAAAGTCTTAAAAAAAAACCCTTACGACACGCGATAGATAATTATGTATAGAATAGCCATTATAAATTTTAAGCAAATTGGTTCAGTGGTTGTCGAAATATTTCTGGTACCAGTTTGAAAAATGTTGTTTCAAAAAAAAACGCATTTGAATATTCAACATATGTTTTTATTAATAAAACATGAAATTTTTTAACTTACACAGAGCCGTCAATTCCAGGTCCATAATACAAGTCTTCTGCAGTAGATGCGATGCACATATCGTTTAAATTTTGTTGCTAGCGACAGTTATTCGTGCTTCTTTTGTCTGTTTCTGCGTGCATACCTCGTCTTGCGCTATGCGGTGTTCATCTTCGCGCGCAGCATATTTTGGTGTGCATTCGGTCCGACAGAAATGTCTATAATGCTTATTATTCATAATATTGAAATTATACTATCGTTGAATATGCAAGCAGCTATGTATGCAGCAATTTCTATTGTAATAGCACCGCTATGAATTGTTTTTGATGCTATTTTCCAAATTATATTATTAAAACTTTTATTGCTATTCTGAGTATAGCCATCAACACAGCGCTTTAGTGATGCGTCTTTACTGAGGTATTAGACACGAAACCGAAGGAACGGGCCGTGGTCCAACCACAATATCTCAGCGGCCAATGTGCTATCAAGGCAACTTTGTCATTTTTCGGAATTTTGACTTAAAATTTTCACCAGACATTCTTGAAATATTAAACATTATAAATATGTAATAATTAAAAAATCTATTTTTTTACCTTCCTAAGTGTATATGCCCCCATTAACCTCAAGTTTATAGAGTTTAACAATTTTTTTTTACATTTTCAAATATTTGCATAATCAAAACAATTAAATTTATACTTTTGTATGAGGTTGACATAAGCAATGTTGTTAATAATAATTTCTTAAGGAGAATTCTCTGGATAGACAAATGTACTTTCCACGTGGTGGGCGAATCAATAGACATAATAAATATCATTATGCGGAAGAAAATCTTCACTGCAGAAAGGACACACACATCGAGAGACAATTCTATATTAATATGTGAATAGAAATTCTGGATGATCAAGTTATCAAACCATATTTCTTTTCGGAAAATGTAACAATTAAAGCACAAGTTTATTCCGCTTTTTTGGAGGAAATATTGCCAGATTAGATGACGTTTTCCATTCGTTGTAATACCAAACATAATATAACAACAAAATAGACATCCTGCTCACACGTCTCTTCTCGCTCGCATTAAATCAACGGTATCCAAATACATGGATGGGCATTCAAAGTTTTCTGCAAGAATAGCTTCCATACTCTCCTGATTTTACCCCAATGAATTTTTTTTTTATGGAGTTACATACGTGATCAAGTCTTATCAAACATTACCATGTAATAGAAACGATCTGATTGAAAAGACACAAAAGGCAAGTCGAAAAATAACATCTGCTGTTACGAAACGTACGAGAAGAAGTATCATGCGGAAAATCGCGTTATTTATGAAAGAATATGGTTACTTTGAGCACCTTCTTTAAAGATAATTATTGAGAAATTTATGTTATCGTATATTTTATCTATATAAAGAATTATGTATAATGTTAAATAGTATTGATATATTACATTGAATATCAATTTAATGATGAATTATTATCAAAATAAATATTGTAGATTGAAGATTTGTTAGTGATTACTTTTGTCATTATTTATTTAGTGAATAAAATTTATTGATTTATTTATTTGAAATTGCACAGATCTGCTGACTTTTGTCCTGTGCATATACATTGTGTGCAAAAAGTAATTGTCAATAATAAAATCATAATATTATGATGATGATGATTGACTACTCTAGTTTTCCTCGTAAGAAAGAAGATATCCCTCATTTTGTTAAAAAAATTAATTTTGTAACCTGTATTTGCCATGTTGACTTCTATTTTAACGTATTGCTATAGAAATCAGTCATAATTCTATCACAATTTCAAACACTATTGCAAAAAGATATGCGAGTGATATTACCGACATGTCGAAGCTGTATGTACGCAGTTATGTACTAGTATTATGGGCGCCTGTACAAATAGGCCACCCGTCACACCATGTATGCCATGTATAGCAACTATACAACGATAACCCGTTGACAGTATAACATACTGCGTTCATGTGATAACAAACCAAAGGTAAATGAGGCAGACACCTTGTTCTAAATTTGCAGAAAACTAATGCCCTATATTTTTAGCAACATTGCAGCAACAACACAGACAGGTGACTATCAGGATAGATTCATAATATCTATATATAAATATTATAGGGAAACCCAGGGCATAATGACGTTACGGTGTATAATAGGGCATAGTTAATAACTTTTCACAGAGATGCTACTATGTAATGAAATGTTATGCAATAACTATTATCCCATACAGCACAGAGGACTGCAGAAATATTGTTACAACATTGCTGCAACGTTGTAATATTTCTGCAACGTTGCAACAATATTGTTGCAAGTTTTGTGCTGTATGGGATTAGTTGTACATGTATAGCCAGAACATCGTTAAATAAAATGCAACAAAAAATACAGCAAAACTTATCGATATAAAGAAAAATATAGTCAAGCACAGCGTGTCATCATAATGTCACTGAAAAATCAAGGCAAGTATACAACACAATCAACTTTATCAGCTGATAATGGCAAACTGCAGCAGAAATCGAGCACACGTGTCGCCTTGATATGTTAGAAAACGCGACGAGTATAGAACGCGATTTGATTAATCACTTATTGATGGAAAAATTGCAACAGCTATCGAGCACAAGCTGTCATTAAATGTAATTGCAAAAATAAAGCAAAAATTCAGCAAGACGGGACGTATTAATAAATTTTAATTAAAAATTTTTAATTAAAATTTAACCTTAATAAGAAATTAGAGAATTAGAAAAATGAATATAAACGTTACAAAGGGGTATAATACATATAATTTGATATGACAAGGAATATTTTATTTTTGTGGTGTCACACTGAAAAAAAATGTTTGTAGTATCAAAGAATGACGTTCATTAATTTGAAATTCATTGAACATTTAATGAACTTTTAATTAATATTGTGAGTATTATAGAATTTTTTTAATTAGCATTAATTAAATTTATCAATGTAACAAATCATTGTTTGTTAATATAATATACTTAAATGTATCATAACTTAATGTACAATAATATTTAACTGAATTAATAAAAAAGTTTTTTTCTTCTAAGAAATATGTTCATAGAATCATTAAACTCATTTATTTGATATGCTATAAAATTTTATGGAAATGATTAAATACCTTCAGCATATATTATTTTATTAATTAACAAAGTTTGTCTATTTGTTTGTATGTTAGTTCAATAATCAAATTCATTACAGACATTAAAAAAAGTACTTTAAAAACAAAATTGTTAATAAAATGTTTTATTGCGAAAAATTGCGGCTAACAGTTAAATACCCATACAGGAGATTCAGAAAGTCCCCCAGCTTCGAACCCTGGCTGAGATGATATTTTTCGCAATAATTTCTTTACTGTTTTTTCAAGGGAAAAAGGGTTCTAATATTTAGATGCTAGTTAGCATTATTTATTATTAAATTGATTTTTATTTAATAAACGTGATATTACTAATTCTTATTCAACTTAGAGCTGTGTTATGACTGAAAAAGTAATTAAGTGTGCAGTTGGATAAATTTGAAAAACTATATAAAATCACAAGAATAAATATAAGCACTAAGATGTATAAGCTATGACTGTTGAAGGCGTTCTTGTTTAATTTGTGTTGTCACATTATCGGTCAAATATTTTTCTATTCTAAAATAAGTTTTGTTATTAAAACATTTTCTAAATTGTATTGTATCATTGTATCAATAATATTCAAATTAATGAACGTCATTTGTTGATACTACAAACATTTTTTTCATTGTAAGATTTATCCCATTATTTTAAAATATATAATATTTAAGTTATAAACTAAAATTGAAATATGAAAGAAAATTAAAACACTAGGTTTAAGTTTAAAATATTTTGAAAAATATGTCATAACAACCAAATTTATATACTTATAAAAAATAAAAAATATGTTAGGACAAATAAAAATTTAAGGACAAATAATCAAAAGGTTAATGAGAATGTTTGCGCGGTACTCAACACACAAGTTGTCCGAATCAATTTTACTTCAAATATAACTTTTTATTGACGATATCACAAGTATGCGATTAGCTCAGTGTTAGTGTACTAGATTACCGTTCCAAAATTTTATAGTTGGATGTATTTTTTCGTAAAAGTTTTTTGGGTGTTAAAAACCCCAATTGAGTGTAACATTTAATTAACGGTCCGAAATCACACCCAAACCCAAAGAGGGTTCTTCTTGAAAATTTCCAAAACATCCAAATTTTGATGTTTTTCGGGAATGTTTAACACTCAATCTTAAGGGTTTTTTTTTATAAGAAACAGATATAAGTTAGGCTCTTTTTCTGTGTATTTTAAAAGTACGATAAAATTATATAAATATAAAGATCTCCAAATTTAGTGCTAATTCTCAATAACTTGTTAAAAATAATTAGCGCCCGCTTTCCGCAGATAGATAAATTATTTTCAAGAAGATACAGTTAGTACTAAATTCGGAGATTTTTATACTTTGATACTATAATATCGAAATATAAAATACATCTTTTCAAATCCATACTAAAAGTAATAATAAAAATATTATTCTTATACAGCACAGAACTTGCAGCAACATTGTTACAACATTGCAACAATATTTTTGCAATCTTCTGCTTGCAGAAATATTGTTGCAACATTGTTGCAACGTTGTAACAATGTTGCTGTAAGTTCTGTGCTGTACAAGTAATTATCTCTATCTATTAATGTAATATAATCAATGTTTGCATGATCTACGAACTTGTTTCTTTAATCTAACCTATGAATTTTATACATTGTAGTGAGAGTATATATACGCTGCAGCTGCGATTATTTTGAATAATATTACTTCTCACAGTAAAAATATAAATTGCACAGAATGAAAAGTCTCGTGCTTTGTGCCTGTGTTTTAGTACTTGCTGTAAATATTATCCTAACAAACTATATACATATACCACGTTAATACGAAAAAATTATTTTAAATAATGTATGTTTTTAAAACACATGTATAAAATAAATGAAGTAAAAGTATTTTCTAAGTTTCAGCCGTCTAGCTCAACAAAACTAAAACAAAAGCTAAAGAATGAAATAGACAATCTTCGCGATAATATTGAAATTTGCGTATTTGAACAGGGTTTATCTCCGAGTAAGTTATAATAATAATAATGTGTGAATTACATTATTATAATTATAATTAGATATACAGATTGCCTGCGCTGTTTCTCATTTGAGTTTTCTGGTCAATTAAAAATTACGTTTCTGCTTATTTAATTACACATTTTTTTTCCTTGTAATTTTGTAATGCTTTCTAAACTAACATTTTGTTAAAAAAATCGCATTTTTCTTTGCATTGCTTATTTTATTTTCAGGTGATATATACAGAGAGGAAGAAATAATGACTAACGTACATACTGAATCTGTGAATGCAGAAAAATCGAGAAAATTTGGTTGCTTTGTTGCGTGTGTCTTGAAAAAATTGAATTTAGTAAATATTTAAAAATTTGTTATATTTATTTTATAAAATTTTGATATAATGCAAGATTAATGTGTCATGACAAATAATAAAATTTTAAATTATTTAAAAAATGATAACGTTACAATACAATAATTATTAATTAAATAAAATGTTATATCTGTTTAACGTGAGTTTATACAGTAATTGATATTATTATGCAGTTAGCATAAATATGATATTTGATTAAAAATAAACAACATTTTAAGTTATATATTACTAAAGTTGCGCTAAAATATTAAAATAAATTATATTTTATTATTTACTGTCATTTACAATTTCTTTTTAATAACATCGTAGATGGATGGAGCAACCATTAAAGAAATACAAATTCATGCAAAAATAAATAAAACAGTTGATCATAATATGCAAGATGTAGCACACAAAATTGCGCGTAAATGCTTGAAAAAAGGTAAACTATGTCACATATAGTAATATAATTATTGTTAGTATAATTATATAAAAATTACATTAATTTTACTAAGAGGTAAAATATTAAAAATATTTGTTAAATATCTTTTTTATGTCTTCTTTATAATGTTATTTTTGAAATAATATATTTGTTACCAAAGTATAATAGCCGCATGCATATAATGCATATATGCATATGTATTTTTTAACATTCTTTTAATTATACTTATTTAACTTTTTATACAACGAGAAGTATTACGCAAGAATGTGAGAAATGTTTTTCTCTATACGTATGCATCATAGAAAATATGCATAAATTGGAAGGACACGAAGAACATGTATAAGAAGAAATAGAAGAGGTAGAAGAAACAGAAGAACAAGTCTAAATATAAATACAAAAATGGAATATTATTTATGTTTACTTAAATAATAAACGTTTCATGCAATATACATTAAGTAAAAGACATATGTATTCTCTTATACCCTATTTTATTTTTCTGGTTTAATAGAAATGTATTAATTAAAAGTAAAAATTGTTTAATTTTATTTGTTATACTAATATATAAATAAATAAAATAAAAACATTTATAAAATCAAATTTTATATTCTTTATCATGTCAATTTTTCAAATGACAATGAAATAAATACACTTTTTGTAAAGGTTGTTACCAATATAAAACTTTCTTCAGTGTAATATGTACAAATTTCGCAGATAGATAAACTATTTTCAAGAAGATGCAATTAGTACTACATTCGGAACTTTTTATTTTTTGATACTAACAATATCGAAATATAAAATACATTCTTTCTAATTTACATTGAAAAGTAATATTAAAGTATCATCATTATACATGCAAATTATCTCTATTTATTAACGCTACATAATCAATGTTTGCATGATCTACGAACTTGTTTCTTTAACCTAACCTATGAATTTTATATATTGCAGTGAGAGTATATATACGCTGTAGCTGCGGTTATTTTGAATAATTTTGCTCACAACAGTAAGGATATACATTATACAGAATGAAAAGTCTCGTGCTTTGCGCCTGTGTTTTATTATTTGCTGTAAGTATTATCCTAGCAAACTATATACACCACCTTAAAACAAAAAAATTATTTTAAATAATGTCTATTTTTATAAAGTACATATACAAAATAAATAAAATATCAATATTTTATAAGTTTCAGCTGTCTAGCTCAACAGAACTTAAAGAAAAGCTAAAGAATGAAGAAAAAAATATTGAGAATATTCTTGAAACTTGTCTAAATGAACAGGGTTTATCTCGGAGTAAGTTATAATAATAATGTGTGAATTATAATTATTATAATTATAATCACATATACAGATTGTCCGCGCTGTTTCTTATTCGAGTTTTTTAGTCAATTTCAAATTACATTTCTTCTAATTTAATTACACATTTTTTCTTTTTTACAATTTTGTAATGCTTTTCAAACTAATATTTTGTTCAAGAAAGGCATTTTTCTTAGTACTAATCAACTTTATTTTTAGATGACATGTACAAGGAGGAGGAACTAATGACTAAAGTACATACTGAATCTGTGAATGCAGAAAGAACAAGAAAAGTTGGTTGCTTTGTTGCATGTGCCATGGAAAAGCTGAATTTAGTAAGTATTTATAAATATGTTTTACTTATTTTATAAAATTTGAATATAATGCAAATTTTTAATGTGTCATGACAAATAATAAAATTTTAAATTATTTTATAACTGATAACGTTATAATACAATAATTATTAATGACTTTTGATTAATAATAAACAACATTCTAGGTTATATATTACAAAAGTTGCGTCAAAATATTAAAATAAATTATATTCTATTATTTGCTATCATTTACAATTTCTTTTTAATAACGTCGTAGATGGATGAAGCAACCATTAAGGAAACACAAATTCATGAAAAAATAAATGAACTATTTGAAGGTCGTGACCAAGGTATAGCACACAAAATTGCGCGTAAATGTTTAAAAAAAGGTAAACTATGTCAATAGTAATATAATTATATATATGTATAATTATTGTTAGTATAATTATATAAAAGTTACATTCTTTTTACCAAGAAGTAAGATATTAAAAATATTTATTAAATATCTTTTTCATGTCTTCTTTATAATGTTATAATTGAAATAATATATTTGCTACCAAAGTATAATAGCCATATGCTAAAAATATGTATATCCCTTTTATTAACATTCTTTTAATTATATTTATTTAACTTTGTTATACAGCGAGAAGTATTACGCAAAAATGTGAGAAATGTTTTTCTCTATACGTATGCATCGCAGAAAGTGTGCATAAATTACAAGGACACGAAGAACATGTAAGAGAAGAAACAGAAGAGATAGAAGAAACAGAAGAACAGATCTAAATATAAATACAAAAATTGAATATTATTCATGGTAACTTAAATAATAAACGTTTGATCAAAAGATATAATATATACTAAATAAACGATACATGTATTCTCTTAGACTCCATTTTATTTCCCTGGTTTAATAAAAGCGTATTAAATAATATAATAGTAGTGTTTAATTTTATTTGTTACACTTATATAAATAAATAAAATAGAAACATTTATAAACTCAATTTTTATATTTTTTATCATGTCAAATTTTTAAATAAACCAAGAAATATGTACTTTTTTTGTAATGTTGTTATTAATATAAAACTCACTTCAGTGTAATATATACAAATTTATACTTACAAATTTATTTCATAATTCAATAAATTTATAATTTATTATCGTGATATTACATTCGGATTCTTCTTTGTTTTCTGCAACACAAACAGGTAGATTTATAATATCTATATAATTAAATATTATGAATATTTAGTCACATTTTTATTATTTAAAAAAATTTATGGTAGATGAAAATAAGTATAATAAAAATTTTCGCTTTTTTTAAATTTTATTAAAAATTATAATATTTGATTTTGATATTTGGAATAAAACGGTATTATTTTGAATAACTAATCATTCATTCAGAATTTTTCCAATTAAAATTAGACATTAGCGGTCCAAAATGACACATAAATTGACAGTTAACTCTCAAATAAATCTCCACTTAAGGATTTTAACTTTCAATTCATCATTTTGGACCGTCAACGCCTAGTTGGATATATTTTTGTGAGATTTTTCTTTAGGCGTCAAACCTCAATTAAGTATAACCTTCAACGGTCTAAAATCACACTCAAGTTTGGGCGTTCTTTTAAAAGTTTAACACCTAAATTTTAGTATTCTCCATAAGCATTCAACTCTCACACCTGATGATTTTTTTTATAAGAGACAGACGTAGATTTTGTTGTGATTCCCGTATGTATTTTATAAAAATATGATACAATTATAAAAATATAAAGTTCTCTAAATTTAGTGCGAATTCTCAATATCTTGTTAAAAATAATCGGCGCGCGTTTTCAGCAAATAAATAAATTATTTTCCAAAAGTTTCAGTTAGCACTAAACTCGGAGATTTTTATATTTTGATACTATATCTAAGAATTATTTAGTATAAGAAATTTGCAAACACCAAATTCTTTGACAATCTGATAACAGATTTTAAATCGCACGCTCTCCGCGCACAAACAAATTATTTTTATCAATCTTTTTACTCTCGTACTAAATAAACAATGAATAATATAAGACCGACAACGAGATATTCTTTGGTCTTTCAAATTACAATTTATTTTAATCTAATAACCAAGATACAGTTAGCGGTTCAAATTAATTTTAACAAGTTACAGTTAGTACTAAATTCGGAAATTTTTATATTTTGATATTATAATATCAAAATATAAAATTCTAATCTACACTGAAAAGTAATATTAAAGTATCACTATTATACATGCAAAGTACCTATATTTATTAACGTTAATCAATGTTTGCATGATCTATGAACTTGTTTCTTTAACTTAACGTAACCTATAATTTTTATATATTGCAGTGAGAGTATATATACGAGGTGTGTTCAAAAAGTATCGCGAATTTTGAATTTTCGCGGGTTACGTATATTCGAATTTCGATCTTTTTGTGGCGTTATGTTGGTACTCATGTCTCTCACTTATGCCGACAAGCTCGGCCATTTTGAATGTTCACTTAATTGTTAACAGCTGCTTTGCTTGCACGTGTTTTGGATCGTCTTCGATTTTTACCTATTCAAAAAAATGGATCAAAGAACCTGTATCAAATTTTGTGTGAAAAACGAAATTAAGTGCGCGGATGCATTCCGAATGTTGACTGTGGCATACGGAGAAGCTACCTTGGACCGAAGCAACGTTTATCGGTGATACAAAATGTTCTCAGAAGGCCGAGAAGATGTGAACGACGAAGAGCGTGCCGGACGCCCGAGCACTTCAACAACAGACGAAAAAATTAATGAGGTGGAGAAAATGGTATTGGCCAATCGTCGAATCACCGTTAGAGAAGTTGCTGAGGACCTAAACATATCGATTGGCTCGTGCCATTCGATTTTTATCAATGATTTGGGCATGAGACGGGTCGCCGCGAAATTCGTACCAAAATTGCTCAATTGCGACCAAAAACAGCATCGCATGAACATTGCTAATGAGATGTTGGACTCTGTCCGCGACGACCCAAATTTGCTCCAGAGGGTCATAACTGGTGACGAATCGTGGGTTTATGGTTATGACGTGGAAACCAAAGCTCAATCATCTCAATGGAAGCTGCCGCACGAACCAAGACCGAAAAAAGCGCGCCAAGTTCGGTCGAATGTGAAAGTTTTGCTGACAGTTTTCTTCGATTGCAGAGGCGTGGTGCATCATGAGTTCTTGCCACAGGGTAGAACGGTCAATAAGGAATATTACCTGCAAGTTATGCGCAATTTGCGCGAAGCAATCCGCCAGAAACGCCCGGATTTGTGGAAGAACAAAAATTGGCTTTTGCACCACGATAACGCCCCTGCTCACACATCGTTGCTTGTGCGCGACTTTTTGGCCAAAAACAACACACTAATGATGCCGCAGCCACCGTATTCCCCAGATCTGGCCCCCTGTGACTTTTTCTTGTTCCCTAAACTGAAGAGGCCCATGAAAGGACGACGTTACGCTACGCTTGACGAGATAAAGACGGCATCGAAGGAGGAGCTGAACAAGATAAAAAAAAATGATTTTTTGAAGTGCTTCGAAGATTGGAAAAACCGTTGGCACAAGTGTATAATATCTCATGGGGATTACTTTGAAGGGGACAAAATAGATATTCATGAATAAATAAATAATTTTTGAAAAAACACAAAATTCGCGATACTTTTTGAACACACCTCGTACGCTGTAGCTGTGGTTATTTTGAATAATTTTGCTTATAATAGTAAGGATATAAATTGTACAGAATGAAAAGTCTCGTGCTGTTCGCCTGTGTTTTAATATTTGATGTAAGTATCATCCTAACACATTATGTGTACCATCTTAATAAATTGCGAAAAAATTATTTTAAATGATATATATTTTTAAAATATATAAAATAATTAAAATAACATTTAATAAGTTTCAGTCTAGCTCAACAAAACCGAGACTAAAGCTAAAGAATGAAATAGAAAACATTCGGGATAATATTCAAACTTGCCTAAATGAAAAGGATATATCTGAGGATAAGTTATAATAATTATGTGTAAATTATAATTATAATTTTAATCATTACAGATTGCTTGCGTTGTTTCTCATTTGAGTTTTTCAATCAATTTAAATTTATGCTTTATCCGATTTAATTAGATGTTTTTCCTTCTTTACAATTTTGTAATACGTTTTAAACTAATATTTAGTTAAAATACGCATTTTTCTTTGCACTGATCAATTTTATTTTTAGATGACATATATACAGAGGAAGAAATAATTAGTAAAGTACATATTGAAACTGCGAATGCAGAAAGAACGAGAATAAATAGTTGCTTTGTTGTATGTGTCTTAAAAAAACTGAATTTTGTAAATATTTACAAATATGTTATAGATATTTTATATAATTTTTATATAACGTAAGATTAATATGTCATGACAAATAATAAAATTTTTAATTATTAAACAATTGATAACGTTATAATACAATAATTATTAATAGAATAAAATGTTATATCTGTTTAACGTGAGTTTATACAGTAATTAGTATTATTATATGCAGTTAGTATAAATACGATATTTGATATATAATAAACAACATTTTAGGTTATATATTACTAAAGTTGCGCCAAAGTATTGAAATAAATTATATTCTATTATTTGCTGTCATTTAAAATTTCTTTTTAATAACATTGCAGATGGATGAATCAATCATTAAGGAAGCAGAAATTCATGCAAAACTAGATGAAATAATTGATGAGAGGTTTATACGAGTAGCACACCAAATTGCGCGTATATGCTTAAAAAAAGGTAAATTATGTCACACTTAATAATAAAAATTATATATATGTATAACTATTGTCAGTATAGTCAATAGTCAGTATAAAATAACATTATATACATATATGTATACATACATACATACATATATATATATATATATATATATATATATATATATATATATATATATATATACGAGGTGTGATCAAAAAGTAAGGTGACTTTTTGAATTTCGCGCGCTCTGTACACTCTAATTTCAAAATTTTTTTTTGTGTTGGTACACTCGTCACGATCATATGTTCACAGTTTTGACTATATAACATGTGTTGTTTTTATGTGAGAGGCATAAAGGTTAGACTCGTGTTTGCGTGCTCGGCGATTTTTTGCTGTTGAAAATAATGGAGCAGAGAGTTTGTATTAATTTTTGTGTAAGAAATGGTATTAAGTGTTCAAAAACTCTTGAAATGTTGACAGTGGCGTACGGTGAGTCAACTTTGAGCAAAAAAAATGTTTATAAATGATATAAGTTATTCCAAGAGGGCCGAGAAAATGTTAACGATGAACCTCGCTCTGGACGCCCCAGCACGTCAAAAACCGACGAAAATGTTCAGGAAGTGAAAGAAATTATGTTGAAAAATCGTCGAAACACGATTAGAGAAATAGCTGATGATCTTAACATATTGTTTGGCTCATGCCAATCAATTTTAACGGATGTTTTGGGTATGACACGTGTGTCAGCGAAATTCGTTCCAATACTGCTTAATTTTGATCAGAAGCAGCGTCGCATGAACAGCCCAAGATATGTTGAACGACGTCAATGATGATCCTGATCTGCGCAAAAGGGTTATAACTGGTGACGAAACATGGGTATATGGTTATGACGTCGAAATCAAAGCCCAATCATCCCAGTGAAAGAGCCCAGGAAAGCCAAGACCGAAAAAGGCACGCCAAGTTCGTTCGAATGTGAAAGTTTTGCTCACAGTTTTCTTTGATTACCATGGCGTTGTGCATCAAGAAATCCTACCACAAGGTCGTACGTTAAACAAGGAGTATTACCTTGAGGTTATGCGGCGTTTACGTGAATCAATAAGAAAAAAACGTCCGGAAGTGTGGAAAGAAAATTCATGGATTCTGCACCATGATAATGCACCTGTGCACACGTCGTTACTAGTGAGTACTTTTTTGGCCAAAAACAATACTATCATCATGCCTCAGCCACCGTATTCACCAAACTTGGCCCCCTGCGACTTTTTCTTCTTCTCAAAATTGAAAAGGCCTATGAAAGGACGAAGATTTGCTACGATTGAGGAGATTAAGGCTACATCGCTGGAGGAGCTCAAGGCAATACCCAAAAGTGCATTTCAGAAATGTTTTGACGACTGGAAAAAGCGCTGGCACAAATGCATTGTATCAGAAGGGGATTATTTTGAAGGGGATAACATAATTTTGGATGAATAAATGAATATTTTTTTATAAAAATGAAAAGTCACCTTACTTTTTGATCACACCTCGTGTATATATATATATATATATATATATATATATATATATATATATAAAATGTTATTTCAGAAATAATATATTTATTACTAAAACATAATAACATGCATATAATAGAAAATAAGTATGTCTATCGATTTTTCAACATTCTTTTAAAAATCTTTTTTTTTTAACTTTTTTATGTAGCGAGGAATATTGCGCAAGAATGTGAGAAAGCTTTCGCTTTACAAGTATGCACCACGAAAAGTATTTATGTATTAAAAAAATACATGAACAAGAAAAAAACAAAAGAAGTAATAGAAACAGAAGAAAAACAGGACTAAATATAAATACAAATGTTGAATATTATTCATGTTATATTAAATAATAAACATTTGATGAAGAGATATAATATACACTAAATAAAAGATATATGTATTCTCATATACTCCATTTTATTTTCCTGGTTTAATAAAAGCGTATTGAATAATATAAAAGTAGTGTTTAATTTTATTTGTTCCATTTATATAAATAAAGAAATTAATAAAGAAACGTTAATAAAATCAAATTTTATATTTTTTATTATGTTAAATTTTTTAATAAATGAAGAAATATATACACTTTTCGTAACGTTGTTAATAATATAAAACTATCTTTAATGTAATAGGTACTTTATAAAGTTTTTCAAAAAGAAAATAAATGATCTTTATTCTAGTCTAGAATATTCGTACGATATCATTTGTTGTTAGGGAATATTCTAAAAATAATGGAGGAAAGAAGGGGGATGCTGAATTTTGTTTTCTAATAATAATGTAAATATTACGGCAGTATAATTCTTATGAACATTATAATTCTCATGAACATCAGTTTGTTAGTTATGGTGTTCTACTAATCACCTTATAGAAATATATATCTGTAAAAAATCTTTGCTGTAACGTACAAAATTAAAATTTTTTTATAAAAATTAATAAACGGCATTGTTCCATTATATATGACAAAATAAGCGACATTGATGCCTGAAGCTCAGATTAGTATTATGATAAGGTATCCCCTCCTAAGTGAAGTATATTGACATTTGTGTCATAATAGCTGTTTTCAGAACTGATGGTTATGTTAACCAAGATTGAAGCAGAATAAGAACGCAATACGCTATCTTTCTAATGGTATTTACAAATTTAAGAAATCTTTCCTGCAATTAAATACAACAAATATAAACAAAGTCAATGAGTCGTGAGTTTCTTATCATTAGTTACGTCATTAATGATCAAAAACATAACGTCAATAACGTATAAAATTAATGTCGAAATGTCACATACTCTTTTTGACCTACTCCCACTTCTCAGAATTAAACTTGCATCAAACTTCATCGTTTGTTTTTTCCTCTCGAATGGGAGAAGAGAAAATATAAATCGTGCAAGATGTTCAGTCCTTGAGTGTGAAATTAGAATAACCTTACTGTTACGTTCGTTAAATTAATATAAAGGACGTTATTTTCAACTAAGTATATACATAACAATAAAATAAATTTTCTAGATCAGTATCACACTTCAGAATACTCACGACAAAATTATAAATAAAAAGCACTCGGAAAAATAAATTCACATTGTTTCCATACTGCCTAAACCTAAACCATACTTATATCTATCGTTTATTATTCATGTCAAGACCCGTCACCAACACTGCTTGACTGCAGTGATCATAAGAACTGTCTCTTCGTGATGATGATTTGTAAATACTGGATATTTATAGACGCTTATTCGTGATAAATCAGTTTAACACAGTGTCAGCAAAAAGATAAAAATTTTTTTTTTTATAAATGTGAGCAACAAATTACAATTTTAATAATTTTTATATATGCGGAATAACTTTCCTGTTATTGTTTAAATATAAAATATTAAATGTATATATTTATAAAATATATGTATTTAATATTTTACATCGCTAGAGTTCTGTGTCCAATAGATGTAATAATTATGTACAAAGTCTTCTAAAAGTGTAAAACTTTTTAATATTACATTAAATTTTTAATATTACATTGTAATATTGCTAAAACGTTATTTAGTATTAATAAAAATGATTATATGTCCGCTCCTAATAATATTATTTTGCATATTATGTGAGAAGTAAATAATACTATTTACTTCAATATTTTAACTCTTACAGGAATATTATAACTTTTAAATGTAATAATTATAAAACTCATAAATATTTTATGCATAATAATTCACATTAATAGTATTAATGCAATATTTCTATAAGATTAAAGAATACGAGGTGTGTTCAAAAAGTATCGCGAATTTTGTGTTTTTTCAAAAATTATTTATTTATTCATGAATATCTATTTTGTCCCCTTCAAAGTAATCCCCATGAGATATTATACACTTGTGCCAACGGTTTTTCCAATCTTCGAAGCACTTCAAAAAATCATTTTTTTTTATCTTGTTCAGCTCCTCCTTCGATGCCGTCTTTATCTCGTCAAGCGTAGCGTAACGTCGTCCTTTCATGGGCCTCTTCAGTTTAGGGAACAAGAAAAAGTCACAGGGGGCCAGATCTGGGGAATACGGTGGCTGCGGCATCATTAGTGTGTTGTTTTTGGCCAAAAAGTCGCGCACAAGCAACGATGTGTGAGCAGGGGCGTTTGGTACGAATTTCGCGGCGACCCGTCTCATGCCCAAATCATTGATAAAAATCGAATGGCACGAGCCAATCGATATGTTTAGGTCCTCAGCAACTTCTCTAACGGTGATTCGACGATTGGCCAATACCATTTTCTCCACTTCATTAATTTTTTCGTCTGTTGTTGAAGTGCTCGGGCGTCCGGCACGCTCTTCGTCGTTCACATCTTCTCGGCCTTCTGAGAACATTTTGTACCACCGATAAACGTTGCTTCGGTCCAAGGTAGCTTCTCCGTATGCCACAGTCAACATTCGGAATGCATCCGCGCACTTAATTTCGTTTTTCACACAAAATTTGATACAGGTTCTTTGATCCATTTTTTTGAATAGGTAAAAATCGAAGACGATCCAAAACACGTGCAAGCAAAGCAGCTGTCAACAATTAAGTGAACATTCAAAATGGCCGAGCTTGTCGGCATAAGTGAGAGACATGAGTACCAACATAACGCCACAAAAAGATCGAAATTCGAATATACGTAACCCGCGAAAATTCAAAATTCGCGATACTTTTTGAACACACCTCGTATATTTGCAAAATAATATTATTGAACTATTATTTTAAACACGATGGCAACAACATCTAAAATATAACTGTAAAAAGAACCATAAGTTATGAAATACAATCATACTTTTTAGTTCAGAAACAATAAATTTAAAGTATTAATATGTGTAAGTATCTATTGATAAAAGACGTTTAATGTGTCCATCACTTTTAATCCTGCACATCATGCACATCAAAGGAGACTACTTAACGAATTTGTAATTCTTGAACTATTTATGGTTTTATTGTTGCCAATGCTTCGACAAATTTTTGTTTCCTATAAATCTATTCTATTTTTTTTTTTTTCTTTGTAGACTTATTTCTTTATGTGATCCCACAAAAAAGAATCTAATGGACTTAAATCGAGCAATCGTGCCGATCAACTTTAGGATCAATGCGTCCAATTTATCTAGCAGGAAACATATTTTTTGGACAAGTGCGAAGAAATATTTGATAATCTGAAAGATTTTTCATAATTTTTAATAGGATAGTTCTGATCGAGATATTATATTTTTAAACAATATAAAATATGAACTTTCAGAATGATTGCATGTGAAATTATGTGAAATTCTTCAGATCGTCTAATATCTTCTTACACTTTTTCCACGAAAAATAAAAAACATGATAAAGATTATATTTCTTAGAACGATTCTGTAATTATCTATAAAGATTATATTTCTTAGAACGATTCTGTAATTATCTGTAAAAATTATATTTCTTAGAACGATTTTGTAATTATCTATAAAGATTATATTTCTCAGAACGATTCTAAAATTATACGTAATTTTTCATATTTTATTATATTTTTTTTTAAAACATCCCTAGTTAAAATTTTTCTCATAATTTTTATACGAATTAAAACATTTTTCGGAAATACTTAGAAAGTCTATATCTTTTCTTAGAATCCTTTATACATGTGAATTCTGAAATATTCTGAGATTTCTTGTCTCACAATTTTTAAAAAATACTTTTAACTTTTTTAGATTTTATAATATTTCATAAAAAATTACAAATGTTTTGAAAAATTATACAAAAAAAATCCGAAAAAAATGTTCAGTAGGGGCCTGTACGTTTCACTCAAACCTGCTCGGCGCGCGTCCGCGGCTGTCGTCTAAGCGTTTAGTAAATTACAAGTGCAGTCGGTAAGTCGTCTTTTATGGTAAAATGTGGACACAACCATTAATGCACACCCGTAAAAATTAAAAACCATACATATAATTTATAAAATGTAACATGTCAAATATATTTTAATAAACAAAATGTCCTAAATTTATTATAAGTTAAAATCCACTTTTTTAGGTAACCGTTTTTTTGAATCCGCAATTAGATGAGAACAAGTTTTGATAAAATTTATATGACCCTAGAAAGATTACACATATAAAAGAAGCAATGGGATTTATATTCTGCTTTTTCTGTTTTTTTTTCTACTTTTTTTTTAACTTTTCACGTTTATCTCTTTCTAGCAGTAATACAAGAACAATATTAAGATTAAAAAAAAATTTTAATGTATTACATATTATCTCACAAACAAGTCTATTTATTTTTTAAATTTTTATTTTAATTATTTAAAATTAGTTTTTAAAATATAAATCTTTCCTTGGATTTTCAAAAGAAAATTTAAAAATTTTAATTTCAAAGCGTACTTGCGTATTTTTTTACAGTTATTTAAAAGAATTCATTGTGTTTGTTTCATAAAATACTTAAAAATTTTGTGACAAAACGTGACCGCTATTTTAAATTTGCATTAACAAATTTAGATATGGTGATTAAAAATTCAAAATTCCCAATCTTAAAAACCCTCAAAAACTATTTTTGGATAATTTTAATAATACAATATTTATAAAAGAAACGATGATTCATTCTATAACGTCTCTAACGTCTAAACTTCTTGCATTCTTAGAATCTTCTTAATCCATGACGTTCATATACGTCATGCACTCAAAATGTTAATAACAATTTTACTTTCCATATTCGGGAACTTGACCGTTCCATATTTAGGAAATCTGGCATAAGATAATTGTCAATTAAAATTAATTGGAGTTGATTGAACTGGCCTTGATGTTCATTTTCATCAATGTAGAGTAATTTTAATTTCAGTTTAACTTTCTCTATACATTTTTCTAATTTTTAGAATTAGAAAAAAATAAAGAATAAGTTAAATCAAGATTAAAGTTAACTTTGAAATAGACATTAGCATTAAAGTCGACATAATTAAGTATCATTTTTTGTTACTTATTAAAACAGGTAAAATATTTGTACCGACACGTGTTACTATAATGTGTAATTGTACCACTGTAAGTTAATTTTAAATTTCGATTTAATTTGCTCTTCATCTTTTCCTGATTCTTAGAATTAGAAGATAAAGAGTAAGATAAACCGAAATTAAGGTCAATCTACATTGATCTTGAAATTGACATAAATGAAAAGCTATTATATACTTAAAAAGATGTGTCATATGAAGTAGATCAAGAGAGATCGAGGACTGAAAATCAGCAACAATGCGTTTGTTCAACGCAACGTAAAATTTGTGACAAAGTGTACAGGTCTTATAAGTCGTTTTTATAAAAATTCGCTCTGCGGTAGATCGTAAGTATCTCAAAAAATTTCTTAAATATAGATTTTTTAATTATTATTATTATTGTTATTATTATTATTATTATTATTAAATATAATATTATTCAACTTTTTAACTGTAGAAAATAACAAAATTTAATTGCATGTTAAGCTTTTCCGTTATTTTTAATTTCTTTTTGTTCTTTTATTATATGTACATAAATATATAATGGTTGTTTTTCATTTAGTAACACTGATCGAAATAATTGTCGTTCTCAGCATGAGTAACAATAGGTAACACTTATGTTGACTTGTATCACTAAATGAGAAGCATCCAAAATATAAAGCTCTGATGACAGAATTAAAAAAGTTTTTTTATTATTATTCTATGTGGGAGATATAATTTATTTTTACGACTATTTGGGTTTGAAACTTTATTCGTCTTTAATGTATATTTTAATATCTTCATATAAATAGAGTTCCTAAGAAATTAAATTAATTTATAACACAATGAATCTTAACATTAAGAGATATGATTGATAAAGCATTTTGATTCTTTATCTTGTGTCTTTACATATCAATCTCATTTCTCTATTACTATAATTTAAAATTAATTAAACTTTATTCAGTTCAAGTGTAGTAGAATTTTGTTTATCTGCACACAGTTAATATGAACAAAATAATGTGAATAAAATTTTTGTTTTGTTTTAAATATATAAAGTCATAGCTGAGAGTTGTCATTATTCGAACTATTTAAATAATTCAGATACTAGAAACTTGACATGATCAAAACTTCAATTTTGTAAATATCAATTTTTTATCGAAACTAAGTACTGATAGAGAGAAAAGTTGTATAAAATAAACTTCTATTCTGTGAATCTTGGTTATCGGAACTGTTTTCTTCTCTGACGTGGTTGAATAAACGGAATTCTCTATGTTACATTTTTAATCAGTGATTTTGTTTTCTTAACCTATGTATTTTATATATTGCAGTGAGGGTATATATACGATTTAGCTGCGGTTATTTTACATAATTGTGCTTATTGCAGTAAGGAAACAAAATGAAAACTTTCGTACTTTGTGCTTGCGTCTTCGTTCTTGCTGTATACGTAAGTACTCTCTTAATAATTTACATAAATTATTTTCATAAACTATGGCAAAATTCTTTAAAATAATATATATGTACATATTAGGGGTACCCATAAGTAATGTCGTCTTTTGATACAAAATTTGGTAATTATACGGAATACGGGCCTACGCTTCAATTTCGATAAAATCAGACTTATTCAATGCGTTTTTGCACAAAATGAAAAAATTTGGCAAAAATACGTTTAGCCTCGCTACACAAGACATAAATTGTTAAAATTGATGAATATTTAAAGATTAAAATTACCGTTCTTAAATTTTTTAAATTAACATATTCTACTATTCAAGGCACCAGGATAAACAGCATTAGTGGCATTGTTATGCTTTTGAAACTTGTAAAGTATCAAATGTTTAACATGGAACTTGTTAAGTCAACACTCAACACTTTGCTTTTTCATTTTTATAGGGGTTATTTAATTTTTTTCAAAATTTAACAATAAGCACACTAAATATTAATATATTTAATTAAAATATAAGTTATGTTATATAAAATTAAATTATTGTCAGTAGATGGCAATGTTTTTAGAATTTGAGAAAAACGACATTACTTATGGATATCCCTAATATATTCCACATAGCCAAATGAAGTTTAAAATTTCGTCATGTTGACACTATCTTGGTATCACCAGGTATCACTTTGTTACATGCAATAAATGTATGTACATACATACATACGCATAATAGCAACTGTTTTTATCTGTTTAATATGCACATTTAACATGTTGACGACAACATGATAGCAACATTTATAAAAATATAAATGGCGTGCATTTAATAAAAACGTGATTTTTTTAAACCATTTATCATCTGATAATTTTATCTTAATAATTTTGTGCAGAATAATTAAAGGAATCATTAACGTAATAGCTTTGATGAAAAGGTCTTATTCACTCGCACAAGAACCTACATAAGTATTGTCAAAACACATTTCATTAATTTTCATCTTGAGGCCCAAATTAGAGTTTATGCAAATTCTAATTTCGAAGACTGGATTTTGAAAAATTCTTTTATAAAATGGAATTCTCTTGTTTTATAACGTACTTGTATCAAAATACGTAAGAATAAAAACTCTGGTAACATTACGTCTTTTATTCTATAATATTCAGAATTTTTATTTAAGAATTCTGCAGCGTCCATCTGTCGACGTTGCCGCATACTGTTCGAAGCTGACAATTTCTTATTAGCATAGTATATCTAGACCATAAATCGAGGAGTGGGGCTAAAGCTCATACGTCAAGTAAAAAAGAATCAGCATACTTTGTAATATCATTCTGTCTTTGTCTAATGACGCGTGGGAAGGGATCTTATTCTCACTCAAATAACGCGTTGTTCCGTTTCACACATAATGCGCATGATGTATCATTTATCCTTGTTTAATATTCAGTGAATAATAAGAATAAGTGATGCATCATGCGCATTATGCGTAAAACAGAATGCATTCTTTAAGTGAGGATAAAATTCCTTATGACGCAACGCTCATTAAATAAAGAATGATACTCCAAAGCATGCTATCTCTTTTTAGTTTCTGACATCCCCTCACTCCTTAAATGTTCGGTCTAAATATACTCTATGTTTATTGTTAACACTTGGTTAGCAGCAAATTACAATTAAACAACTTCAGCAAATTGCAACATGTGTGAAACGCGGCGTTAGATAACATACGTGCCATAAGTTTACTATTATGTTACCGATACTGAAATGGAGCTCGTCAAATGCTATTATTTTACTATCATTATGACGCGTTATTAATTCTCATTGTTATTGAAATTTCATAAATTGATGCTGTCTGTTTGCCCTTATTTTGCTAACTCAATTTGCACATAAAATACCGATTCAACAAATCGTCAATAACATTATAACAATTCGTGTAGCTCATTAATTTACATATCATGCTAATTCACGCTTGGCTAACTGAGATATGCATATTTAATAATGTACATATGTATCTCTCTCTCTCTCTCTCTCTCTATATATATATATATATATATATATATATATATATATATATATATATATATATATATATATTTAAAAAATAAATACAAATATAAATATAAGCACATACACATTTGAATTTATGTGTACATTATCAAATATATATGTATATACATGATATAATATATGTATAAAATAAATAAAATAAACATATTTTTTAAGTTTCAGTCGTCTAGTTCATCAGAACTAAATGAACAAGAACTCAGAAAGATAGGAATATCTATTCGGAATGATTTTAACACTTGCCTCAGTGAAATTGGTATAACTCCTGGTAAGTTATGATTACATTCTTACAGATTTCCCATGTTGTTTCTCATCTGTGACTTTTTAATCAATTTAAAAGTAATTTATTTTTATTTGTTTTAATTTATGTTGTTTTTTTACTATTTTATAATTTAAGTTTCGTTTTATTTAGATAGAGTTAGATAACGTTTTTGTAAAAAAAAACATGTTTTTCTTGCATTAAGCAATTTTATTTTTCAGCTGACTTTGTCAAACCGATGGAAATAGTTACTAACGTACATCTGCAACCTGCAAATGAAGAAAGAACAAACAAACATGGCTGCTTTATAGCGTGTGTTTTAAAGAAACAGAATTTGGTAAGTATTAAAAACATGCTATATGTATTTTATGTATAATATCCAATAATGCACGATTAATCTCTCCTAATAAATAATGTAATTGAATAATTAAAGACTTACAAGGCAACCTCACAAAATGAGGAATTCAGATTTTAACAAAACTTGGCACAAATATAAAGAAAGTAAATACATGAATTTAGAATTTTTCAGTTGCGACTAAAAAGAGATTGAAGGAGTGAAACTACTCCTCACAGGTAAAGAGACTTTCAATATATCTTGTTAATTAAACAAAATATCACAAAATGTTTCATATTATATCAGAGTTTTACAGTAAATATTTGCATTTAACTACTCTATTCAGTTTTCCAAAAAACTTTTTTTCAAAAATTGAACTTTTATATATCAATTACTTTTAAAGTTATGATACTGTAAAGTGTAAATTAACATATTTTTATTTTACGAACTAATAAGTTTCTACAGTAATTATTGTGATTAATGAATTATTAATAAATTACATGGTTACTTACAATTCTCCATATTGTTCAATCTCAATGGTAGGAAAAAATTAATAGTGTCTACGAGCTGTGTTAATATTTTTTTTTTAAATTAATGATTTATTGAAACGTGTTCTTGTAGTTCTTAAGCAGCTTTTTAATGCTATACTTATTAGTCGTGACATATTTATTAGAAAATGAATATTGACACAAAATAATGTAATTCAAAATTTGTATAATAAATATTTTACTCAATTGTTTAATTAAAAGTTAAATAAATATAGCCATTTTATTTATGTATACACACAATAAAATCTTTACTAATCATCATTGTACATAGAATAATAAAATTCAATTGTATATTAATAATAATATGAATTCAAAAATTTAAATGTATTTACAACATTGAAAGTAGAGATTATTAATAAATACAAATATTTTGATTGAATTAAACATAATCAATATGATGTCTAATTTTCTGAAAAACAGATATTTGTAAAATCATTTATATACTACACTGTTAATAGCCTTTCGTATAATGCACTAATTAACATAACTATGTTTGACGCAAACTATTACATAAGTATGAAACACGTGATATCAGAATGTGTTGGAAATAACGTAATTTTTACTTCGCAGTTCTTACATAGAAGAATAAAATACAAACGTATGTAAAGTGCATTAATATTAGTTACGTTCATATATACATAAAATTTTAATATTCGTTACGTTTATACATACATAATATAAATAATATTAGTTATCTTACCTTAATATTATTTATAATATTATTATATTTATTATATTATACCAGATATATAAAAGTTCAATTTAAAAAAAAAATTTTTTTGAAAAAATAAATAAAGTAGTTAAATAGAGATATTTGTAAAACTGAAACTTTCAAACCGCTTTTTAGTTGCAACTAACAAATTTTAAATTCATGTATTTACTTCCTCTGTATTTATGCCAAGTTTCATTAAAATCTGAAATTTCCATTTTGCAAAATTCCCTTGCTAGTAATTTTACGATATAATAATTGTTAATAAAATTAATGTAAAACAGTATGTATGTTTGACACAAATTGATGTAGAATTAATATAAAAATAAGTTAATTTATAATTAATATATTTTAAGTTATAAGCGCTACTTTGAGAGAAATAATTTAAATAAATTTATAATTTTACTATTTTTTTCTGTTATTTATAATATTTTTGTAATAATCTTAGATTGAAGGAACAAAGATTAAAGAAGAGCAAGTTTATGAAAGATTACAATTAATATTTGACGAAAATCCTGGCGGACCAATGCACCAAATTGTACAAAAATGCATGGAAAAAGGTATGTTTCATAGTATATTATAATTATTACAAATATATAAAAATTACATTTTAATTGCTAAGCATAAACTGTTATATTAAAAATATTTATTTATTATGTTTTTTCTATAGTTTTTATGTACACTTGTAATTTTTGAAATAATATATTTTGTAAAATAAAAAGAATAAAAAATATATTAATCGTGTATTTCAACATCTTTTAATCACATTTTTTGAATTTTTGTTTATATAGTGAGGAATGACGCACAAGAATGTGAGAAATGCTTCTCTGTCTATGTTTGTACCATCAAAGATATGTATGAAGAAGAACAACGCAGAAAAAATGAAAGAAACTAAAGAAATAAAAACAGAATGAGCTACTTACAAGAAAAAAAGTAGAAGAAAAAGTTGTAGAAGCAGAACATGATGATGAAATGTAATTTAATATAAAAATTGGATATTGTAATTATTAATGTAAATTTATAATACAATAACTTTTCGTGTATTTTCTTATACTTTACTTTTTATTTCATTTATTTAATAAAAGCGTGCAGCAAATGTAAAAATTGTGTTTTGATTACTTGCACTTGCTTATAAGTGAATAAAATGAAAACATACATGAAAAAATACTTTTGCTGTAAATTTTTATTGATAATAGAATACATTTTGTAAGTTATTACATTAAAGAAGAAAGTACTACAAATTTTAATAAATATTTATTTGAATAGTACTAATGGAATATTTATTAAATATAAATATATATTTATTTAGTACAAAAATCACCAATTTAATTCAAGTATCAATTTTTTTATTGAGTAAATATTTATGTATCTCGTAAGTAAATATTTTATTAATATTATTTGAATAAATATATTTATTCAAATTTAGACATTTTTTTCTCTCAGTATAGTATAAAAATACTTTTTAATATAACGCAAATAATCTTTAATATTCTATATGACCAAGAGCGAGATACAACGTTGCTACGCAGCACATTCAAGAATATGAGATTATATCCAATGACTCAGAATTTTCCATTATAGCAGTTAATGAACGGATACGCTGATTTATATAACATTTCGTGGAAACGTTACATTGTTTCATCTCATTTATAGTGTGTGCCTATTTGTCTAAACAGAATTTTATTATATCGTAAAAATAATTATGTAAGCAGCTCTCAAATTGCATGCAAGAATGTTAAAACTTTTCTCATCATGCTTGAGCGCCCAACATAATTATTTTCAGATCTGTCTAGCTTAATAATTTTAATTACTTTAACAAAACCGTTCTTTTCGTATAAGATACTTTGAATAAATTGAGTTAACTTCTACAAATTAACGAAAGTTGGTGGGCGCGCGCGCGCGTGTGCGTGTGTGAGTGTGTGTTGTGTGTGTGTATGTGTGTGTGTGTGTGTTTTGTATGTAAATAACGTTTAAATGAGGAGTATCTAATGTTCAGTTGTCGTGTTCGTTGTATTGCATGAAGATAATGACACTACTAGCCAGTAAAGCAAAGATTAATCTTAGCCTTGAGAATGAATCATGATCAGAAACAGGTTTCTCGTCTAACAGCAAAAAGTCAACAACTCTCGTAAGTTTCGCATCTCTAGTGCGCAGCGAACAACAGTTCCAGTCGGACTGTTATTCACAGACGCTCTTCGTTTATGTGTGTTCTAACGAATTTTTACTCACATCTCTTCCGCTGAATACTACTCTGTCGCCCGTCAAACGTAATCTGTCTCATCAAATGCCACTGGTATGATAATATGTAATTGACAATGAGTCAAGGCTAAATTCCTTAATCTTAACATCTGTTTGCTACAATTTAACGAAAGATATTGCATTCTTCGATAAAGATCTAATTACTTTGTCCGAAGACTTTTTCTTCTTTTAAATTGCATTTGAAATTGCTTTTACTCGCGAGAAGAGACTTGCAATTTAGAAGAGAGTTTTTTACAATTTCCAATTTAATCGAGCTCTAAAATATTTTATGTTTGCGTGACTCCTCATAATCCGGTCTGTTTATATCGAAGGTAATATTTTAATATTGTACCAGATGTCACACCAAGGAATTATGACAGAACGTGTAAGTTAAATATCAACAATAAAACAATTATAGTAAAAATATCAATGCTTATTCCAAGATGCGTATAGAACTTACGATAATGTTACACGATAAAATTTTACCTTCTGGTATAATTAATTATAAAAGACGGAATATGAAATTTCTTTATCCCTGCTTTTGCATATTTATTTTTCACTACACGAAAAATATAGAAAAAATAATAATAATTACTAATGAATAATAATATAAATTTATTAGAAGTATGTAATCACGCGTAATCACTGTTAATAGAGTTAAGATACAATACAAAATATATATACACAAAATTATATTATTATTCCTTCGAGCCTCTTTAAATTTTTTCAGTCAAATATTTCAGTCGCTAATCTCGACTATATTTATTACTTTTTTTATAATAATTTACTTACCTTTTTTTAATATTAACAAAAATATTTTGTATATTTATCAGCTTGTATTATGATAACTTTTTGTTATAATACTATTTATTAAATAAATATCATATACATTTGTGCAACCGTGACACTGAGACACGTATTTCTTATTTTTACATTTATTTTAATAAAACAATGAGTTGATTAAAAAGTATTTTAAATATTACTATGTATCCCATTAAATAAAGTAGGCCATTAATTACTATTTTTAACATATATAAATTGTGCCTTGAATGGGAATAAAGCAAGAGAAGAAAATGTTTTATAATACTGCTGACAAGATTTAATAGAGAACTTACAATTAATATTGTAAGTATGAAGAAAAGTCTCGTTGCATTTGGCTATGATATCTATCACAGGCGTTACGTCACTTTTAAATGCAAGCCTCTGTTCTATCTCGTTAGTTGTAAAAGCGCCGTTCACAGTGCAGCATGTTTCAAACATAAGAGACACTGTGAAACTCAAATGATTTAAGTGTTTGCTTCAGTTATTTAACTGATACGTGAGTACTTATCATTAAAGAATGTAATCAAAATAAAAAAGAGATATGGAAGATCAAGATACCGCGAATTTTGTAGTTTTATTTAATAATTAAAATTTAAATCAAAAAAAGAAGAGAGAAAGTAGAATCTATAATCCTTCCTCAAATTCTTATAATATTATTTTTTAATATAAACTTTCTTAATTTAATCCCTAATATAATTTTTTTTTACAGGAATTATAAACTATTATCTATTATACAGCATTTAATATTATTGAACACAATAAAATTTAAATGTACATCATAAAACGTAAATCGTAATAAATATCCAAGTTGCAATATTTAATCGAGTGTCAAAGGTGCTAATGAAATATCGGAGTGCTATAGAAAGATTGACTCTTCTTATGTAATATACGGTAAGCATCAAAAACTCATACTTTTTAAACATTATATAAAACGTTAATTATTAAAAAAAAAGAATGATAATTAGCCTCGTTCAAACCAACTTTTGACAATTTATAATTCGTATTAGATACAAAAAAGAATTCCAAGAATTAAATATATGCAAAAATTTGGGCTTATTTAAGAGACAATTTTTGAGTATATTGATTCTGTTGTCATCTTCAGCTACAATTTCTTCTCTTTTGAGCGCAATTACATACGTTTGCTTTCGCAAGCACTCCCTAGCTGGGCAGTTCACCGGTTAAGATACATGAACAATTTTCATAGGAAAATTAATTTTACGACCACAGAGGAGTCGCAGATTGACAAAACCAGTTACATTCATTTCACTTGAATTACACGAATTAATTAACTTGTAACCATCAGATTTCAACGCAATAACTTGTCAGGTCAAACTGTACTGTGTCGTGTAATTCAAGTGGAATGAATGTGACTGGTTTTGTCAATCTGCGACTCCTGTGTGGCCGGAAATTAATCTTCCCATGAAAATTGTTCGTGGGTCTTAACCGGTGAATTGCCCAGCCGGAGAGCAATTCGTAAAAGTAAACGTATGTAATTGCACTCAACAGACAAGGAATTGCAGTTGAAGATAACTCAAAGCTAGAGAACCTCTAGAAGAGAGAATCGCCACCTGAGGTCACGTGACCGACTCTGTGATTGGCCGGCGGAAATGTGCAAATTTTGCATTGCGACGTCAATGCGTTGACAGGCTTCGTCGCGAGAAACCATCGGTGGTTCCACGTGATGCGTGCTGGCCAATGCATTGACGTCGCAATGCAAAATTTGCGTATTTTCGCCAGCCAATCACAGAGTCGGTCACGTGACACCAGTTAGCGATTCTTTCTCCTAGAGGTTCTCTACTCGAAGCTGAGTTGAAACGTCCATTTTTAATAAAATTGTTAATACGCACCAACAACCGCGGTTACTCTTATTACCCATTAATAGGTAATATTTTTTTAATATTATGTTTTGTTTTGCTTGTATAATCCTAAACTCTAGAATCAAACCGGGCCAAGGACGAGCAATAAATCAAGTTACTCTAAATCAGAGTTATTCTAAATCTTTCTATATATATATATATATATATATATATACGATAACTTGTGATATATATATATATATATATATATATACGATAACTTGTGAAACGTTGTTATGATTAGAACGTTATGATACGACCTTGCGAAAAACCAAGAGCGGAGTCTCGTCGTTTAGTTAAAACGATTTATCGACAAGTTCGTTTGTTCCTCTCTCTCTCTTTGCAATGAGTTTCAATTTGTAACGAAGAATTCACATAATTAAGTACTGGTCTAATATGTAGCTTGCCTTTAGTTACAATAATATATGCAAATAATAGTAATGTAAATTTAAAAAAAATTGTATAAATTTTGGTACAGATAGGATTCATTCGATGGATAGTCGAATGTAATATATAAAGGTATTCTAACATCAACACAAATAATAGAAACAAATTACGCTGTAATGATAACAGAAAATAATAATTGCAAAATTTTATTGGTTAGATTCAGTATTTCTATAGAATTTTTTTTACTGGATATGAAATTAGTGACTAGGTTCTATAATAAATTTGAATTTTGACTTCGCATGACAGTTAAAATACGTAACTATTTTTGTTAATGTTAAGATATTTATTATAATGGCTAATGAAGACCTAGTGAAACAGAAACTAGTTCCATGTTATTATAATGTATGTATATGCTTGCTATTACTTGTACACCTAAGGATTTTGATTCTGTCCATGGGGAAATTTTCCAAACTGAGAAGTCACCACTTTCTACATACTCGCAGTTTATGATTAATAAAACGACTAGAGCTTATTGGTCTTTACGTTAATCATGAACTGTAAGTATGTAGAAAGATAGCGACTTCTCAGTTTGGAAAATTTCCCCATGGACAGAATCAAAGGATTGGATGTACACAAGGAAAATATATGTGATTTAGAATAACTTGATTTATTGTTCGTTCTTGGCCCAGTTTAATATTTGTTAAGGCCTTAAGGCTTTAGATTGGAAATCACACGAAACCGCTTTCTATGTACTAGTAACTAGGAGAATGCCAAGATTGACTAGCGTGCAATCGGCAGCTATAACATGAGTAACGGTCGCATTAAGATCGTAAGAGAAAATATATTTCAATTATAGCGATTAAAAATCTCGATTTAATTAATGTCCCACCGGTATTCATTTATTGGATCTCACTAAGTATTAAACATGGTAATGTTTTTTAACTTTTTAAATAATGATTACATTGTTAAAATAAATTTTATTCATTTTTGTCACATTCTAGAATACACACGACAATAGTATAATCAGAAAATTAATGGAAATTTTTTTTAGAAAATTTTTTCTCAAGAATTCTTTTGGAAATAAGCAATCATCCATTAAGTAGCAAGATTCTGTAACTTTAACGACACATCAATATCGTTGCATTATTGCTGCGCAACTGTTTTTTACGATTTATATAATATCTGCGCAACGTTAGTAAAACGATACCGATATTGTAGTTAAGAATTGCAGAATTACTATACTGAAAGTCAAGACTATCGACGTTGATCTCTGGGGTCATACAGAAAAACTTATTCGTGAAAATCCATAAACATGTTGATGAATATCAATCAGTGACAAATCAGTTTAATAGATAGTGTAAAAAAATGTATTGTTACATTTTACATATATTCTTCGTAAATACAACAATATAAATTATATAAAATATAAATGTAAACTTCAGTGATTTTTACGTATATGGACTAATTAACTTTTCTGTCTTTCAAACACATTAGAATTAAACGAATACTTAGAATACGGAATAAAGTATAGGCAAATATTATCTTATATAAGATAGCAACTTTTCTTTATTCTAATCGAGAAAGCGCGCGGGGTTACTTTAAATATTATAAGGAAGAATTTTTCTATCACAAAATTACATTGAAAATCAATATGACAATGTAAATGTTTGAGATGTTGTTATTAATTTTATTAGAATCAGCTAATTGATTTTATAAAGTATAAAGTATAAAGTATAAGTCTACCACATGCATCGTAGTCTTGTGCTTAATTATTAAAAAGAAATTATTTCTTATAATATCTAAAGCGTTTACACACTCCCATACAAATGTGTGTGTGTGTGTGTGTGTGTGTGTGCGCGCGCGCGCGCGCGCGCGTGCGTGTGCGTGTGCGTGTGCGTGTGCGTGTGCGTGTGCGTGTGCGTGTGTACATATATGTTAAACAGTAAATTTTTTAAAAATTGCAATGATATATAACAGATAAACGTTACATAAATTACATTTACATATTTTTTACATTTATGTGTTAAGAAGATAACCGATAAAAGTTTTTTATTAAGTATTTTTCTAAGTCTGCTTCTGTTGATAAATTTTTTTGACATGGAATATATTTTCTGATATACATCCTATTGACTTCATCGCAATTGAAAGTATCTTCGAGCAATATTTTAAATCAGTATTGGAGATAGAGTAACGGCGAAAACAGAGTAGTGTTTTGGTATAATCTTAACGTAGTTTTACTTTATCCTATCTAATTAAATTTATTTATTTACTAACTTAAATTATTTAAAGTGTTCGCAGATTACGAAAATGGATTTTATCTCTTTGGCACTGTTCACTCTTTGCGTTATTGTGATTTTCCGAGTTTTATTGATGGTGCATTATCAATATGTTGTACGACAAAAACTTAAAAATGTTCCCCAAGTTGATAGTTTTCCTTTTGGTTCGACATTGGAGACAATTAGTATGCCGCCAGAAGGTAAAGTATTTAATGCTTATCTGAAACTATTACTACTTTTTTATACAAGTGTCATTATACTACTTAAAAACTGTGCTATTTCAATTTATAATGTAAATAGTATAAAAATTAATTAATTTAATTGATAGAACGCTTAAAAATGGATTTAAAGAATATGGAGAAGACGTGCAAAGAAGGTATATACATACAATGGATGGGAGGCAAGCCGTTTATTGCCGTGTTTAAGCCAGAATATTTAGAGGTAAACACAAAAAATGTCAGTATTTTGTTGTTGATAAAGAATATCATTCTTTATCTTTTTCTACGATAACTAAAGGAAATGTTGCTAGTTCAACACATTAGATCTCTTAAAGTAACATTTCTTTAGTTCTCGAAAAATAAACATTGAACTTTTTTAATACTGATAGAAACATAATCTATTTAGATAATAGAAGAATTAAAAAACCATTATTTATATATCTATGGATCGTTATATTAAAGTAGTTATTAAACTTTAAATTCTTCAAATGCGAAAATAATGTTCTCAGAATTATTTCTTGCAAATTGCATATAGTTTAAATAACAGTAAATATGTTATTAACATTAGATTATTTTACGTGTTTCTTCTCTTAAAATTGTTTTATTTACATTTTTATTTTTTTCTTTTATTTTTTTATAATCTTTTTTTAAACAAAAATTAATAAAAAACATTTTAGATTAAAGTGGATACCTTCTAGAAACACTTATTATTTTGTACAGATGGCTCATATAAAAAGAAAAGAAAAGAAAAATATAGCAGTACTACCTATTTTGTTGATTTTGCCTCATTTTGCCAGACGCTCATTATTACTTATAAAGAATTTAATGGTTGCGTAATTTGAAATAATATAAAAAATACTGTATCATCTGATATAAAACACTTTTTAGTTTATATTTATGTTTCTGAAGTATTTATTTGCGTTTATGTTTTTTGCAATTTTTATTTAAAAAATATAATCAAAAAACAATATCAGCGACTTTTCTTTAATATATTATATATTTAAGCAATAACCTTTGTAATTATCATGATAAAAAGCAAATTCTTTTTAAAATAGTATAAATCATTCTCTAGCAATTATAAAACGTTTTCAAGCATTCAGAAATTTATTCTTAAATGAGATTTCAATCCAATGAAAGAGATTAGAAGGATAAGAAAGTTTATTGAGTAAGAGATTGTTTTATTTTATCAATACTGACACTATGTAATACGTAATAATCAATTTTCGTTATTGTATAGCTATTAGGTATATTGTAAATACATTTGTTTTATTAGTAAAGAGAGGATAGAAGATATGCTAAAAAGTTTGGTGGTGTGAATTTACTTGAAGAAATTAAAAATATTTTCTAAAATATAATTTTTAACAAGTCTGCTTTACAATCTAAATAAGAAGGCCTATTCGGTCATAGCTGGATCTTAGTGCTTTATGTATACGTGTGATTTTATATATAGTACTTTCTTAGACTCAAACTTCGCGCCGTTACTTTCGGTCATATAACACAGTTATAATCGAATAAGAGTTAGTAATATCACTTTTATTAAATTAAAATTAATTTAATAATACTTGATGCTTATTAGCATTTGGTTGAGTCTGAGAAAGTATATAAAATCACACGTATACATAAAGCAATAAGATCCAGCTATGACCGAATAGGCCTTCTTATTTAGATTGTGTGTTACATGTATCGGTCGAATATCTTTCAAGTCTGCTTTAATTTCATGAAAAACTGTTATTGTTAAATAAAAAATGTCAATATGATAAAATGAATAGATTACAGGTTCAGTAACACTATTTTTGATAAGTAATATTAGTAGTCATAAAAAATGTCTAGATATTAAATTATCTCTTTCAAACATTTACAGCGTATTTTGCCCAGCACCGTAAATATCTCAAAAGGGTCGCATTATGATATGTTAGAATCTTGGTTGGGCAAGGGACTTTTAATATCTACAGGTGAATACATAATAAAATCATATTAATTATTTATTATATGTATGCATTTGTTATAAGTTTAGGATTTTATTAAAAATTGCAGCTTATTTGCTACGCTTTAATAGTCATTCACAAAAATATTTAAATAGATTGTAAAAAAACAAGTTCTATTTTCTGTCCAATATAGATTTTGGGTTGTCGAAAAAGTCATGACGCATTTTTGCAACAGAGGACGCTAGGTTAGTTTTGAAAGTACTACAGTCATTCGCATTCCTGGTATTGTTATGTCATTTAACAATTAACAGTTCTAGCTTCATAAAAAAAATATAAAAAAAAAAATTAGACAATTTGGTTGATTTTTGGAGATTTTATAACAAGTTGGAAGATGGGAGACCAAACTATGCATTTTCACCACATATTACTGTTTTACTTCCGTAAAGGGAAGAATGCGCATCAAGCTTGTAAAGTTTACGGTGACAATACTGTACAAGAACGTCAGTGTCAACGGGAAGGTTCCGATGGCGCACAGTACTATTGTACACAAGCCACTCACAACCACTCATAGCGCTTGAACAGAAGAATATCACTAGGCACCAGCCGCTGTAATTGGCTGTGTGCAATAGTACTGGCGCTATCGGTATCTTCCCAGTGTCAACTATGGTTCATGAAATTCCGTGCTGGTGATTTTGATCTCAACAATTATGCTCTTAGTGTAGTGGGTGTTGTGTTTTTCGAGCTCCTACCAACGAACCAAACAATCAATTCGGATGTGTATTGTCGGCAATTGGATAATTTGAATGAATCCATCATTCAAAAACGTTCAGAACTCGTTAATCGTAACGGAGTTGCGTTCCATCACGACACGCGAGACCACACACACAAGTTTGATCAGCCGCCAAAAATTATTGGAGCTTGGATGGGGTGTGTTGCCACACCTACCATATTCATCTGATCTTGCGCCGTCAGACTTTCATTTGTTTCGATCTCTTCAAAATTTCTTGCGTGATATAACGTTTAATTCAGATGAGGCTGTAAATCAGTACCTTCAGTTTTTTGCCAATAAAAACAGGTTCTTCTATAAATAAGGAATTATGAAACTTACTAAAAGTGTTCAATGGCAAAAAGTCATTGAACAAATGACCAATTTATCGTAGATTAATCTTTATTCTTTATAAATAAATGATCTTTGAAGAATATAGAAAAAATACGTCATGACTTTTCCGACAGCTCAATATATATGTATTTATACACTAACGTTACAATATATTTTAGTCTTTATGATTTATTTAACATAATCTTGTACCTTTTGAGAATATAAAAAACACTTATTAAATATCATTACTTGATCACGTTTAAAAATCCACTGATTGTTTTATAAATGAACTTAAACTATTCTCATGTAGCAACAATAACTGCGCATTTTATCATAGAAATTTATTAGTAATAGTAAATAATTCAACATTTATTATTCAAATTTTGCAAATCAATATATGTATATATATATATATATATATATATATAAATTTTTTTATTTTTTTTTATTCTATTTGACATAATGAATTTTAATATTATTTAATTTATATAATTTGATCTATTTGCTTTATTTATTTATTTGTACATTTATGTTTATTTAAACATGCACGTCTAAATTTATTTATTTTTAACGTTGTTTATTAAAAGATTAATTCTAAGTTTAAACGTTCAGTTTATCAATTGAACGATGAACGATTAGATTAATAATTATACGGATACATTTATGTTTATTATCGTAAATAAGTATATCTCCTTTTGCTTCCTGACCTTCTATTTTTTCTTTGATTGTTTTAACAAATTTTGTGGTTTTTTACGTTTGCGATATTTTTACAACATAAATATATAATATTTTAATGCTGATTTAGGTAAACAATGGTTTCACGATAGAAAACTCATCGGGACAACATTCCATTTTAGTATATTAGAAAAATTTGCTGTGGTCATGACCGAAAAAGCACAAATTTTAATAAAGATTCTTCAAAAAAAAATGGACGAAAATCCAGGGAAGCCCATTGATATTTTCCCTCTTCTTATCAACGCAACTCTTGATGTTATCTGCGGTAATGTATTATTTTTCATGATACATAATATAATAATTACAATATTTTTTTCAAAAAAAGCATTTTCAACATAATACATTATATACGTTGCAATTAACATTATTAGTCATTTTATGGAAAGTAAGAAAGGTCTGAAAATATATATTTAAATTTGTTAATATTAATTTAAATAAATTTTCAAATTATTTTGCTGCAATAGTAACAAATCTTTATTATGTTTTTAAAGTAATAACAATATAATATCAGAGTTATTATATATTAGACTACTGTGATTTGTGCAAATTTTTTTTCTCATGAGCAAATTTTTATTTAGCAAAATTATTTAATTAAGAGAGCAGACCTTATTGTATAATTGTTGTATTTACAAGTAATAAATATTAAGTGTAAATGCAGGGTGTTTGATAATTAATGATTAATCTCTTGCATGTAAGTAGAATGGACCAAACTGAGTCGAAAAGTTTTCTACCATTTTTCAAAATTCTCAATAGTTAACGAGTTATAAATTAATAAAAATAGGTGAATTAATCCCGCCAATCCAAGCATGCGCTCGACGTTGCCGAGCGTTCGGGGCGTGATGTTTACTAGCGGCGATGGCCTTCGCAAGAACAGCGACTCAAAGCGGGGACCCAGCATTACGCGCTGGGATTGGCGGTGAGCGGGATTAATTTGACTATTTTTATTAATTTATAACTTGTTAACTATTGCAAATTTTGGAAAATAGTAGAGGACTTTTCGACTCAGTTTGGTTCATTCTACTTACATGCAAGAGATCAATCATTAATTATTAAACACCCTGTATAACGTTATAAACGACATAGCGAAGGTATCAAAAATATCAATTATTAATTTGTAGAAACGGCAATGGGTATGGATTTACGTGCTCAAGAAGTCCAATCCAAATATACAACAGCAGTACAAGAGTTCGTTCCAAAATTTTTATATTTCTATTGTTACTTAGTATTTTAATATTTAATAATGTTAAGAATTAATTTTAGAGAGTTTTCCAAAAGTGTGATAACTCTTTAATATTTCAGAAAATAAGCATTTAAAAAAAATCGTTTTGGATAAAAATTGTAGGGTTTAAAAAGATTTATTTACTGATCCTATTAGTTTTGATCTTGAGTGGTGTCGCCATAGTCAGACCGGGAGGGCCCCAACTACCTACAAATCGATATCTTACAGTGTCGATAGCCGATGTACGTTTATCCACAATTTTTTTATGCACAAAAATTTTAACCTACATGTACGTTAGTACACATGACATTATTGTGCATAAATCACATAGCACACAAAAATTTTTGTGACATATATCTTGTAATAACAAAAATTATGTAGTTGTATAAGAAGTAACAAATCTGTCCGGACATAGATTAAAAAATTGCCCTTTAAATACACGAAAATGATAAAAACAAGCGAAAACATGATACGTTGTAAATTAGAAACGTGATATTTTTCGTAATATCTTTAAGATATTTGTTAATGAGGCTTGATGATGATGTCTGTTCTAGTAAAGAATAGAACATTTATCAGATCCAGATTATCACAAAATAATCTTTACAAGCAAAAGTAATCACGAAAAATAGTCGAAAAAGGTGAAAAAAGCAGTTTTTGGGGTATTTAAAACAGTTGTCATAGAACAAAAATTCTGACAAAAATCAAGGAGGTAGTTTTCATAAAAATGCAAGTGTGATTAAAATATAGAGGTAGCAAGGCTTGTGAGAGTCGAGATATTACAATTTAAAATCTTTTTTGGCTTGTAAAATTAGAATTTTCTGTCAAAATGGAAAACTAAAATTTATTATTATGTATTTTAATATTATCTAATACCAATTAAAATTTCAAATCAATTTATTACAAACTTGCAGAAAAAAAATTATTAACTAAAATACATTTTCTTTTATGGACGATAGTGTAGCGAATTAGAGCGTTTAGGCAAATTAAGAGACGTAGTAGGAAAAGAGAAGGAAAATAGAATAGAGAAATAAGTATAAGCAGAAGTGGAAAATAGGCTCAGCGGAAAGGGAAAAGCACGGGACGAGCGAGACAAACAAAGGAATGAGAAAGAAAGAAATAAAAGAATAGAAGTGACGGCAGAACGGGAGTGTAGCGAAAACGTTCTATTTTTCATTCTAGAATCAAATAGCTGGTGTCACTAACTTTTCAACACACTATAATTATTTTTTATTAAGTACTTACCGAGTTATAAGGCTTGAAAGTATATTATAACTTTCAAGCCTCATAACTCGGAAAATACTAAATAAAAATCAACTTTTTTTATAGTGTTTTGAAAAATTCTTGACATCAAATATTGGATTCTGGAATCAAAGGTATAAAATTCCATTAAAAAAATCGATATAACCTTGATCTGACCTTACTGATGCCATACACGATCAAAATGATAGGCTTAGTAAATAGATCTTTTTAAATCTTGCAACTTTTGTCTGAAACAATTCTTTTAAAATTGTTTAGTTTTTAAAATGTTAAATGGGTTTCTACATTTTTGGAAGACCATGTACATTATTTCAATATTTACAATACAAACGCAACATTGTTCGGCGATTACGCATTTACGCATATCGATGATGTAAAAAGAAAGGTAAACCGTTGTGCATAATATGCGGAGATCTATGAATCTCAAAATTGAGCTCATTTGAGGGACAAACGATTACACTTTATTGCTCCGGCGATTATATTGAATTTTGGAAATAAGCTCAAAATTTGATTAATTGACGAAATTTCCATTACTTCCCATCTATTGCGCATCTATCGGAATAGTTCACCTTTCTTTTTCCGCTATAATGCTATTCTTTAAGAACAATGTATTTGTGTTAAATTTTGCTTCCAACTTGATAAAATGCCAATTGTATTTTGATACTTTCAGAATAGCCGAGTTAATAATCAAGCGAGCTTATCAACCGTGGGTTTGGGCTGACTGGATATATTATTTAACGCCTGCAGGAAGACAGTATAAATCAGCTCTTAAAATAGTGCATGGATTTGCGAATGAGGTAGAAGATAAAAAACATTTAAAACAGTATACGAGTTTAAATTTTTCACATATCGTTTAAAAAGTTATACATTTATAATAAACATGATAAATTCCAGGTGATAGAAAAGAAAAAGCGTGAACGACAATCAAAAACTAACGATACGGAACTTGAAAATAATGATGAATTTGACATAGGTATTATTGTAAATTATAATTATGCAGCATACATTTTACGTATTTTTTCTCCTTTTTTTTATTTAATAAAATGTATTGTATTAGGTAAGAAAAAGAGGGTAGCGTTCTTAGATCTATTATTAGAGCAAAATTCAAAAGACGACACCCCTATGACTGATGAAGAGTTAAGATCGCAAGTGGACACGATTATGTTTGCGGTAATGTCCAAAATTAAAATTAAAATTCTCCAATTATCTCAATATAAAATTTTCTCTTATATCACTCGATAATGTACTTATATAAGTGTAAAATAATATGAAAATGATAATAGGGACATGATACAACTTCGGCTGCTATAAGCTGGACACTCTTTCTCTTGGGCAATAATCTCGAGCATCAGGAAAAAGTTCATCAAGAACTCGAAGAGGTTTTCGGAGATTCGGATGCACCAGCCAGTGTAAAGCAGCTACCGCAATTGAAGTATCTCGACAGAGTTATAAAGGAGACGCTTCGAATATTTCCGAGTGCACCTGGAATCTCGAGGGAACTAGTAGAAGACGTACAATTGGGTAAGTTATTTTACTTGCCAATTAAGAAGAACATCTTAAGGTTTTAAGGAATTTGTTTTGAAAAAATGTGTAAATTTATTTGTAAATCGATTAAATGTAATAATATTTTAAAAGTACTTTTTTTGGTTGATACTTATAAAACTTAATAAATAATATTCTCGTTATTTATTAAAAGTGAAACAAATGTAATTTTTCTAACGACAGATAATTTTTCAGATCAATAACTGATCTTGAATTATATTAAGATTGTTAAATTAACATTATAATCTCACATAAAAGTTTAATTTTTAGATCACGAAAGTGATTATATCAATACAGAAAATCAATGTAGTTTATTATGTATTTTGTGTATTATTAATAGAGGCAAAAACAGTTAATAGTTAATTTATTTCTTTTATTTTAGATGATATTACTATTCCGAAAGATCATTCAGTCCTAGTGCAAATATTGCTTACACATCGAAATCCAGAAGTTTGGCCGGATCCATTAAAGTTCGATCCAGATCGCTTCCTTCCAGAGAATGCGAAGGATAGAAGTCCATATGCTTACATTCCGTTCAGCGCTGGACCGAGAAACTGTATAGGCATGAGATTCGCTCAACAGGAACAGAAACTCTTACTGGTTGCTATTCTCAGAAAGTGGAGGGTAAAAAGCGTGAAAACATTGGACACGATCCGATACGGTGATTTTATCGTTTTGCGACCCTCCGAAGAATTGCTCATACATTTCATACCCAAAAAATGATCGGTTTACCAGCAAATATATGCTTTTTATAATGTGATTTTTATAACTTTTTCTTATTAATCTTTTACGTATATATGCTTACACCTATATGCACGTATATGCTATATTTGCCTAAATATCACAAAAATCGAATTGAGATATCGGTATCTATTAATGCAATCATGTTTTGATAATAACAATACGTTAAAATTGTTGTTTAAAATTTGGGATCTTGCCTTGCAGGCAGAATATTTTAAGCTAAAATAGTTTTGATGATAAATGCAATACAAACAACAGATTCGTATTTTTTGCAATATGACGACAAACATTATTAAATATTTAAAGTTAAAACATGTTATAATTAAATGTAGAAAGGTAATATAAAACTGATTATTAATTAATGCCCCTATCTTTAGAATTATAGTTATTTTATGATTTTTAATAACTTGTATTGAGGATAATCCAAACTATAGGATCAAAAAGTCTACATTATTAATTTTATTGAATAATAAAGTTAAATGTTGTACAACCAGAGTTAGCTCTAATATTTTGACATTATTCTTATAAATTTAATTCTCTAAACCTTGTACTATTAAGAAGATGCTAAAGTAACCGAAAAACTTTCTCGACGTCGTACTGCAATTATTTTTCAAGGAAGACCAGGCTATCGCTCTTTCTCCAATGCATAGCTCTGTCTTTGTTTTTCGATTATTTCGTCATTTACGAAAAGACCTGTCAACTATTATTGGGCACCATACTACTCTGTATATGACAGTTTAGCTTTGCTAAGCAAAATATGCATATGATAAAAGCACTTTATTTGATCTTTTTTGTTAGGTGTTTAATCGTAATTTAATCGTAATTTCACATGGTCAATGTTATTCGTACATGTTTTCTGAAGGGTGCTATACTATCATTTTATATCTATAAGCTACACAGCTTCGGTATTAAGATAAAGTTAACTTCAGATGGAGGCTATACGAGGGAATTTTTAATGATTTGTTCAATTTCTGTTCAATTTTCTTGTAAAATTGACCTTAGCATTTTTTCTTTTCACGCGTATTTCAATTCTAGAAAAATGTGATTCTGTAACGTCAATTCAAAAAGATTTAGAGCACTGTAAATGTTGGTAATTCACGGTACTTTAGCATCTACTAAGTTGCTTATTTACCAAATATTTGTGCGAGCGTGCGTGCGTGCGTGCGCGCGCGCGTGCGTGCGTGCGTGCATATGTGTGTGTGTATGTGTGTGTGTGTGTGTGTGTGTGTGTGTACGCTGAATCCTTTTGCCGTTAAAATAATATTAAAAAATGTTAAATCATTGATTGTCAGTAGTTAACACATTCCGATAATAATTTAAGGATAAGTTCTATTTTTTTGGTAAAAAAAATAAATTTTTTAAAATCATTTTTTTTACATGTCTAAGGAGTATATAATATTCCTATAAAACGATTTTACGGTATTCGAGTTATTTAAAAAGTTATGGTCTGTTGAACGCAACAATGCACTGACTGGAAAAATGCGGAAAATATACTGATGCAACGCGGTCATATAAAGTACATTGGATTATTCAGCCAATTTAAATGCCCGTGGTGAAAACTTTTGCTGTAGTGGTTCTCAATATCTCATTCTTTTCTATGCTAAAATAACGGAGTTGCTCTCTTTATCGCATATCTCTCGCGAAAGATGAACACACTCCTTAAGCGTATTTTAGAGGTAAGAAATTGTTCAAAAAATTATATTGAAAACAGGATAGGATAACATCAATATTATATGTTGCGCTTTTGTTTTTATGGTTATTTTCTGCTTAAACTAAAAATAAAAGAATTAAATATTTACTATTGAGATTTTCTTATGAACATCTTACACATATATAAGTGCAAATTAGCGCTAGTTTTGATATCAAATCTTTTGTTTGTTAGTTTTCTCTATACAATATTATTTCTCGTACTAAAATCCTCTTTATAATATTTTGTTTTCCTGCGGATATTTAGCTATTCTATTAACTTTTACACACTTAATGCATAAATAATGTGCTATTTTGGAAAGAAAAAAGTATTAAAAAATTAAAATTAACATACAATTCTTTAATTATATATATATATATATATATACATGTGTGTGTATGTATTTTTATTTAAGGTTCTACCTTTTCAATTCTAAACTTTAATTTTTTATCGAAAATAAAAATTAAATTCTAATCTTTTGTATCAAAGGCATATTAACTTGTTTGTTACCTCTTAGAAAACCAAAATATTTTTACTTGGATTTCACTCGTTAATGACAGACGGAAACATCTGATTGTGAATACGATTGTGACGCGGGGGAGACCTTGATTATTGTAACTTATCGCTGAGGATGACCTAAACTAGGAGGACCTAAACTTTCGAAACGTTTGAAAGTTTTTAAATAAAAGAATAAACACGGAATTTCTAAGCAATAACAACAACGTTTGACTCGCATTAGCCCTTTCTCTTGAATTGAATAAAATTTCATTATTTGAACAATATAAAAAAATAAATAAAGGGATGTAATAAATAAATATTATTATTGTATATATAATTAATAAGTACAAACCTCAAAGGAAGTCCAGAAAATTGTATAGTGTTTGTGCGCATTAGCATGCAAAAGGCGAAAGAATGTTAAATACAAATGCATATAATAATGCATTCGTATACATCATATTAAAATATTTTGTTTTAATTCTGTAATTTTACTTATTTTTATACTATTTAAAAACCAATAAACACATACTTAATACAAAATAAAGAGGCAGCCAGAATGTTGAAAATTTACAAGTTATTCACACAAAAATACAACACCCTTTTCAAACTTTCAAGCATTCTCATATAAAGAATAATAAAATGAAATGTGCTTATCGTAGGTATGAATAGCTAAAATTTTTTTGCACCTTAATCCTAGTCTTAAAATTACATTGTAAAAAGAATTACAGCAATGTAAAATATCGCATAAGGTACATACATTCTACTCATATGTGGGGAGCTAGAATTAAAATAGTAAATAAAATAAAATTCTATAATATATATTTAAAAAAATAGTACAAAATGTCTTATTTTCATTTTAAGAAGTAATTTATTGTAATCCAATTATTAACATTTTGATATGACTTTCCTGTAAATATTAAATAAAAGAATTGGAATATGAAGAGAAAATGCGTAGCGAGCATGTTAAGAAAGTAAATGCTCATCCAAGAGAGCAGATAAGATAAACAGATAAGAGAATCAGGAAAAAGATAGGAGCTCCGGACAACTGCCTAAATAAAAATAAGTTTTAAAATTATACATAAAAGTATAATTCCGTTAATAATAAAGATGTTAACTTTGTTCAGGAAAATGTGTTTTAGTATTAATTATTTATATCCATTGTAGCAATTTAATAAACGTTATAATAAACGTAAAAATATTTTACTTCTTATGACTACTTAAATTTTTTCTACTTTAGCAAAAAACCTTATGGACAAATGTCAAAAATTTTTTAATGTTGTGGAACGTTTCATAAAAGCTTAAAGAGATTCTTTTTTACTTCTAACAGGCATAACCATCAGCATAAATCCAAAAATAAGGAATGTAATTGAAAAAAAACAATCAAAAAATTGATAAAAATTTGCAGTATATAGCATTTTCAATAACAGAAGAGATATAATACAGCTTTCTTTTGTTTTGACATATTAAAATTATACTAAAAAAAAAGAAAATTTGATTTAATAAAGAAATTTTATTAAAAAAGAAATAAAATCAGAATTATTAATTTTCTTATTTTTAAAATCCTGTTTACAATGCCATGTCTCAAGTCTTATAAACAAATGGAACAAGTAAGTTAACAAATATTTAATTTTTAAATATTTTTTTTGTTCTAACTTGTACTTTTACTAAAATTATAATACGTGTAGCATAATAAAAACATATAATAACTATGCATAAACATTGAAATTAATTCTCATACAAATCTATATTCTTATCCTTTTACTTTAAAATATAAATTATGAGATTAAATGTAAATAAAAGATGAACTATGCAATCATAACAAGATCTTGGTGCTGAAATAACATTTCACATGTGATTTTATAATACATATAGTTTCCAATACATATAATTACAATACATATAATTTTTTCAAACTTTGCGCCGTTACTTTCGGTTTCAAACACAACTCTTGATATGAATTACAAAAGTAATATCACAAAATTAAGTTGAAAATCAATTTATGGTAATAGTACCGTTGCTGACTAATATTAACTAATATCTCTAAAATCTCCCTATCTCCGAGAAATGCTAAAACGTAACGGCACGTAGTTTAAAAGAATTGGAAATTATATGTAAAATTACATATGAAATATTGTTTCAGCAGCAAAATTTTGCTCATTTTCTATTTAAATTGTTGTGCACAAATCACAATTTTTAATCTAATACGTTACTTAAATATATTTTTCATATATTGCATATCTTAATTGTTATTTGTATAATCCGTCAAACACGAATATATAACAAACAATATAATCGAACAAGTTTGAAATTGTGCAAAGAATGTTACGTTATATATTTATTTCTTGTAGTTAATCAATGAGAATGATTTTCGATTTTGCAAATTCAACCTGTCAACATTTTCAACGTGTCTGTTTTGTCAGAAAAAATATTTATGTAAAAAAAAACATAAAAAAAAGGTTACATGTTTGAAATATAAAAATTTCTTTTATAGTTCACTTGAAAAAAATAACTTTGTAAATTTAATTTTTTGAAATTTAAAATTCCTTACGATAAGTGTGAAGAGAGTAATCTCTATTTTACGAATCATTTTGATTTTTTGATTTCAGACCAACCATTTGGCAAAAATCTTATCTCTGTCAACTAGCCTACTCCTAGAGGCTTAATTTCGGAAGCTCTGAAAAGCAAAAAATAGAGGTATTGGAGTCATTTTGTTCCGATAAAATAAATGTCGATGAAATAAATCAAATTTACGTGTATTGTTTTTTTTTTAAATTCCTAAATATTCCGGTTTCTACAGTGTTTCTCTCCTTTAATATAATAAATAATAAGGTTGAATATTTCTGGTTTATGTAAAATTATCTCAAGCATATTTAATCTTTTGCGATATATTAATCGACCAAAAATTAGAAATAGCTTAATATACATATACATAGCAGTGACAAACACAAACGCTTCATTAGTTAACGTAATACAAATATTAAAAGAAAAATTACAAAATAATTAGAATATAAAAACGTAAAAAAAAGTTACTGAATGCGCATCGCTCTTCTAAAGTGCAGTACCTATTCCATATTTTACATTTTTACTTTGTATAAATACCATTTAATGACAAAAATAAAAATTAAATAAGAAATAAATAATATTTAAACAATTTAGCAAGTTTGATTTGTCTTATACGTGATATCGGCATTTTAGAAAATTAGATACGTCTGATAAAAATTTTTTTATATAACTAATAATGACATAATTGTGTTATTTTATTTTAGTTTTATTTTCATAAAAGAAGAAGTGCTGAAGAATATTTTACATACATTGTATATACTTAAAGTTATTATAAAAATTAAATCAATACTTTTATAAACTCAAGTTTCCTAATTCGTATCAACACAAATTTTATTATGAAATGATAAATACTAGTGTAAGATTGATTATATTAAAACTAGTAATTGCTATAAATAAAAATATGCCAATAACAAACATAAATTCAAGCCAGTTTTATTTCAATATTCTTAATTTCATTGTTGTTATTTATTACTTATTGAATATTTGATAATTTTTTTGATGTGTTACTAATAAAATAAATATTAGTTAATAGTTTCTTTTATTTTTAATTATTTTAATTCATAAATTTAGTAATGTCGAAGATGATATCTTGTAAGAAACCACAGGTAAATTTTAGATGGTCGGTTTTCTAATTCACACTGTTCGCAAGGTGTTACAGAAAAGCTTATTAATTAATTTTTTATTAATAAAAGGTTTAACATTTAAATGGATGATTAAAATGTCAAATTACGAGCTTTAATTTGCACCAATGCAAGGAATAATAAAAAATAGCTGAAATGGTACACATTTGGCAACTCTCCTCTACTTAGGCAAGAAAAATGTAAATACAAAAAAATTTTATGCGTAACATCTTGGCAACTTATATTTGTAACAATCAAAGTTTGTATTAATGACTTATTATATTTACTTTTGTTGTGCGTGCGTGCGTGCGTGAGTATGTGTGTACTTCATGTTTGTTCGATCTACGAACTTTGATCTTTGATCTCTACGCATTTTATATATTTATATCTTTTACGCATTTTATATAGATAGTATAATTATCATTTAACTTTAGTATGATGTTGTACATTTAAAAATACTAGAATATCGATAATATAAAGAAAGTCGTAATTTATTTTTGCTCTTGCGGTGAGTATCTTTCTGCTATAATAGTTAAATATTAATGAAAAAACTTATTGTTTCATTTAATAATGTATAATAAATGTATGTGTTTTACAACATAATTATAAACAAATAAACATTACAATGTATTTATTGCATATAGACATTGTATAATTATGTTTAAACGTTTGCGTATTATTTTTGTATACAAAAAAATTTAATTAAATTAATAAGTATAATAAAATTCTATATATTATAGTCTTTTTCCTCTGAAACTCAAATGGCTCGACGAAGACAGGATCCCATGATGAAATTAGTAGTTTATTAAAAAATTATTTTAGCTACAGTGTAAGTTATGTAAGATTTTAATATAATTTACATTACTTATTAATTCACAAAATATAGAGGCAAAGATTTTTGTGTTTAATTTTGAGTCAGCCTTTTCAACAAATTTATTATATTTGATTTCTATACTCGTATTATGTATTTCTATACTGTATTTAATCAGAAAATCATAAAAGTATTATTTTTAAATACGACTTCAAATATAACTTTAAATACGACGTGACGATATCTGATTATAGACAAACAAAAGTATCACAAGTTTTTTATTCAATATATACTGAATTTTCATGTATTATAAAAAAAAATCTTTAAAAACAACTCTTTTGGAATTATAACATTTTTGAGACAAAACTTTTCTCATTTTTCTTTTTAATTTTAAAAGGTCAATGTCATTCTACCAATAATAAGAATTTCGAAGATTTAATAGAGTTAATAGAGTTAAGATATCATACTTTTGTATGAATATATATATATCCAAAAATATATATCCAAAAGATCATATTATCTTTTCTTTGAGCCTTTTTAAATCTTTTTAGGCAAATATTTCATTTGTCTAATATATTTCATTCTCGGCTTTATTTATTTTTAGTTTTTTACAATAATTTGCTTATCGTTTTCTAATAACACTAGCAAAAATATTTTTTTTATATTTATCAGCTTGTATAATGATTTGTTATGATACTATTTATTAAATAAATATCATATATTTTTGTGCAACCGTGATAATAAGACACATATTTTTATTTATACATTTGTTTTAATATAACAATGAGTTGATTAAAAAATGTTCTAAACTATGTGTCCCATCAAATAAAATCGACTATTAATTACTATTCTTAATATACATAATTCTCTCAATATACATAAATTGTGCCTCGAATGGAAATAAAGCAAGAGAAGGAAGTGTTTTATAATAATGCTGACAAGATTTTATACAAAACTTACAATTAATTGTAAGTATGAAGAGAAATCTGTTCGCATTTGGCTACGACATCTATCACAGGCGTTATCTCACTTTTAAATGCAGGCCTCTGGTCTATCTCGTCAGTTGTAGAAGCACCGTCCACAGTGTAGCATGTTTTAAATATAAGAGACACTGGAAAACTCAAGTGATTAAAGTGTTCGATTCAGTTATCTAAATATTAAGTAAGTACTTATCATTGTGGCATTTACTCGAAATAAAAAAATGGAATAATATACCGCAAATCTTATAGTTTCATTCCACGATTGAAATTTAAATCGAAGAAAGAAAAAAGTAGAGTGTCTAATCTTTCCTCGAATTTTTCTAATATTAATCATAAAACGTAAATCGTAATAAATGTACAAGTTGCAATATTTAATCGAGTATCAAAAGTGGTAATGAGATATCGGAGTGTTGTAGAAAGATTAATTATTCTTATGTAACGTACGGTAAGTATCGAAAACTCATATCTTTTAAGCATTATATAAAACGTTAATTACTAATTAACAAAAAGAATGATAAATAGCCTTGCTTAAACCAATTTTTGACAATTTATAATTTGTATCAGATACAAAAAAAAATTCCAAAAGTTAAATGTATGCAAAAATTTTGACGACCTGTTTGAGAAACAATTTTTCAGTATGTTGATTCTGTTGCCTAACTCACTTCTGTACGCAACTCTATTTTTACAACTTTTATAATAAACGAGAATTGAGTTGTAAAATAAAGAAAAATTTGATATTGATGTAGAGTTTACGAAGATTTAACCAAGGAAGCTTAGAGGTTAATAATTACATACTTAATTAAAATTTACAACTTATTTTGTTTATTATATCATACACATTACATATTCTGCGATGAGTGCCTCAGTTGTAACTTAATCAGTAAACAATTATAAAATATTTTTTACGTTATTTGAAAAACATTTTAACACATTTTTAGATATTTTAAAAATAATGGATTAAATTTTCTTTTTTATAAAAAAAACATTTATTGTACAGAAAAAAAGTCCTTTTTAATATTTAAAAAAAACTTTTTATTATAAAGTTTGAAAAAATGTAACAAAATTCACATAAAAATTAGTGTTAGATATCAAAGTTCGTTATAGACCATCTTATCTTTATGTTTGGAAAAATGTGTTTTACAATATTAAATTAATGTTTTGAAATTACAATAAAAGACACCGAAGTGTAGTACTCTCAAATAGTCAAATAATCAACTATTAAGAGCTAATAAGAGTAACCGCGATTGTTGGTTGCTGGTGCGTAGAATTAACAATTTTATTAATTTAAAAACGGACGTTTTGAGCTTTGAGTCATCTTTAGCTACAATTTGTTCTCTCTTGAACGCAGTTACATACGTTTGCGAGATGGTTCCCGGTTGGGTAATTCACCAGTTAAGACCCACGAACAGTTATTAATGGGAATATTAATTTCCGGTCATAGAGGAGCTCGTAAATTGGCAACCGTATGCATCTGCGCTCAAGAGAGAAGGAATTGTAGCTAAAAATGACTCAAAACTAAGTCAAAACGTCCGTTTTTAAATTAATAAAATTGTAAATTCTACGCACCAACGAACGCAGTTACTTTTATTAGCTTATTAACAGTTGATTAATTAAAGTTTTTAATATTATGCTTTATTTCGCTCGTCTATTCATAAACTCTAGCCTTAAACAAAACCAGGGATGAGCAATAAATCAAGTTATTTTAAATCTTTCGATATATACGATAGCTTGTGAAACGTTGTTATGATTAGAACGTTTTGATACGACCTTGCGAAAAAGCAAAAGCGGAGTCACGTAGTTTAATTGACTACGATTTGTCGACAAGTTTGTTTGTTCCTCTCTTTTCGCAATGAGTGTCAATTTGTAAGGAAGATTCACATAATTAAGTACTGGTCTGATATGCAGCTTGCTTTAGTTACAATAATATGCAAATAGTAGTAATGTAAATTAAAGAAAAATTATATAAATTTCGGTACAGATAGAATTTAGTCGATAGATAGTCAGATGTAATATATAGAGATCTTCTAACATCAACAGAAATAATGGAAAGAAATTATATAGTAATGACAACAGAAAATAATAAAAATTTTATTATTCAGATCTTGTACTTTTATAGAATTTTTTTGACTCGATGTGAAATTAGTAAGTAGAGCTTATAATTTTGTATAAATTTAAATTTTGACTTCGCACGACAGTTTAAATATGTAACTATTTTTTTAATGTTAAAATATTTATTATAGCCATAGATATATAGATTGCTGATGTTCTATTCTCTGCCACAATTTTTGGTTTTTTCATTGAATGTCATCATATGTGAAAGACTGTGTTCACGCATGCGCAATACACGCTTTAAGGCAAAAAAGCCATCAAAAAAAAGTAGAAACAACTACCGTATTCTTGAAAAATAACGTATACAAAAATACTAGGACACTCTATAATATGTGTAACGTATACTATAATATTTTCGTATATTTTTGTATACGTTATTTTTCAAGAATACGGCCCCAATTCTACAAGTAAATGCACAAGCGTTAGCACTATCTTCCCAATATGGCGACATTCAATCAGGGTCACAAATTAGACTCAGTCAATCTATATATATCTATGATTATAGCGGCTGATGAAGCCATAGCGAAGCAAAAATCAATTCCGCGTTAATGTAATAATATACATGCTTGCTCTTATTTCTATTGAAACTTAAACGATTACATTCCTCAGAGTGTTGTTTCACAGATTCTAGACTCAAATTAATGAAATGTTTATTATTTAGGACGAGATTTATAAAAATCTAATACACTGCATAATTGGTGGAAGAAAAAAAGTTATTTAATATGGCTATCCATAAAAATAATTTTAAAAGATTAGTTTAGTTTAAAAAAAACATAATACTTTGTTACAAAATTGTATATTTCTAATTTTCTATTGTTTAGAATTTTCTTAATTTAGAATTTTTCTGCGTTTAGAAGCTTTAGAAATACCATTATGTATTGGCATATTAACATCACTAAAAAACGGCGGAATACTAAACAAATAACTCTATAAAAAATTGTTAGAATACGTCACCTAATAACGGAAATAATAGGGGTAGCCATATTGTCGATAGTAGCCATAATACCTTCTTCTCCTCTACACTTTTAACTTTTAATTACACATATTTTCTTATTATTCTTAAAATTGAGTGTATTATCACACACATTTTTATTAAAATTTTTATATCAAAATATTTCTTCGATAAATCGATTGTCATTCTAAAGACCAGTGTTTAGAAACATTAAAGACATCATTTTATGCTTGTTGCTTAATGTTAAACAGAGATAAAATAATATTTCTAATAAAAATTATAATGGTATTTCTAAAGTTCCTGAACGCAGGAAAATTATAAATCAGAAAAATTTTTAACAATAGAACCTTAAAAATAAATAATTTTATATTAAGGTACTGTGTTTCTTTTAAACTAAACTAATTTTTAAAAATTATTTTTATGGATAACCATATTACAACAATTTTTTTTCTTCCATTAATTATGCAGTGCATTAGATTTTTATAAGTCACGTCCTAAGTAATAAATATTTCATTACTTTGAGTCTAGAATCAATCTGTCAAACAACACTTTGACGAGTGTAATTATTCAAATTTTAATAGAAAACATTAATTATAAACAATGTTATGCAATAAAATAAAAATGGGTGCCATATTACCCTTTTCTTCTTTATTTCTATAATTTTTGCGCAACGATAGTAAAACGATACCAATATTATAGTTAAGACTTGTTAGAATTCCTTTACTGAAGATCAAAACTATCGACGTTGCTTGACCTCTGTGATCATACAGGAATACTCATTCGTGATAACCCATAAACATCTCGTTGATGAATGTCAATCAGTTTAATTAGTTTAATAGATATTGTAAAAGAAAGATGTTACATTTTTACATTGTTACATTTTACATATACTTTTTATAAACACGATAATATATAATAAAATGTAAATATCAACTTCTAGCAATTTTCACGAATACGGAATAATTAACTTTTTTATTTTTAAACCTATTAGAATTAAACTTAGAATACAGAATAAAATACAAACAAATATTATCTTACATAAGATAGCAATTGTTTTGTATTCTAATCAAGAAAGCGCGCGCGCCCGCGCGCTTTAAATATTATAAGAAATAATTTTTCTATCATAAAATTACATTAAAAATCAATGGCACAATGTAAATGTTTGAGATGTTGTTATTAATTTTATTAGAATCAGTCATTTTATTCTATTAAGTATGCCTATCACTTGCATTGTGATACTGCGCTTAATTATTAAAAATAAAATTATTTCTTATAATATCTAACGCGTTTACATATATACACCCCCACACAAATATTGTACATATATATATGTATGTTAAGCACAAAATCATTATAAAAATTGGAATAAAATATAACATATAAATATTACATAAATTACATTTATATATTTTTTTACATTTATGTCTTAATGGACACAAGTTTTTTCGTAACTATTTTTGTCAACAATTGCTTTTGTTGATAAATTTTGTTGGTATATGGAGTATCTTCTCCGATATACATCCTATCGTCTTTATCGCAATTGAAAATATTTTCGAGCAATAATTCAAATCAGTATTAGAGATACAGTAACGACGTAAGCCATGTAGTGTTTTGGTATAAACTTAATGTAGTTCTGCTTTATCCTATCTAATTAAATTTATTTATTTACTAACTTAAATTATTTGAAGTGTTCACAGATTACAAGAATGGATTTTATCTCTTTGGCACTCATATTCACTCTTTGCGTTATTGTGATTTTCCGAGTTTTATTGATGGTACATTCTCATTATGTTGTACGGCAAAAACTTAAAAACGTTCCCCAAGTCGACAGTTTTCCTTTTGGTTCAGCATATGAGACAATGAGTATACTACCCGAGGGTAAAGTATTTAATGCTTAACTTAATTTGCATTATTTTTTTGTACAAGTGTCATTCGTACACTACTTAAAATAAAAACTGTGCTATTTATATTTATATAATAATTAAAATGGTACAAAAACTAATTATTTTAATTGCTAGAACGCCTGAAGAAGGATTTTGAGTATTTGGCTCAAACATGCAAAAAAGGGATATACATACAATGGTTCTTAGGCAAGCCGTATATTTTCGTGTATAAACCAGAATATTTAGAGGTAAAAATATATCAAACTTTTATCAGTCAGTATCTTGTTGTTCCTAAAAAATATGATTCTTTATTTTTTTCTGTGATAACTAAAGGAAAGTCGCTAGTACCAACACATTAGTTTTCCTAAAATAACATTTCCATAGTTCTCGAAAAGTAAGCATTGAACTTTATTAATACGGATAGAAACATAATTTGTTTAGATAATAAAAGAATTAAGGAACTATAATTTATGTATCCATGAATTGTTATATTAGAACAGTTATTAAACAAATTTCTCAAATGCGAAAATAACACTCTTACAATTATTTCTTGCAAGTTGCATACAGTTTAAACAATAGTAAATATGTTATAACATTAGGTTATTTTATGTGTTTGTAATATCTTAAAATTGTTTTATTTGTATTTTGCCATTTTTATTTTTTTATAATGTATTTTTGAACAAAAATTAATAAAAAAACATTTTAAATCAGAATGGATAGCCTCTAGAAATACTCATTGCATTATTTTGTACAAAAGACTCATGTAAAAAAAACAGGAAAATACAGCAGTACTGTAAATTTTGTCGCATTTGCCTTATTTTGTTAGACACTCATTATTACTTACAAAGAACTTAAACGTTGCATAATTTGAAATGATACAAAAAATACTGCATCATCTAATACGTAGGTTGCTACTTATGTATCCGGAACTTGGAACATTGGTGTTGCTAGGCACCATTTAACATTTTTGCCGGTATACATACTTAAAACATTTTGTCATACGGACGCTATTTGTGTTGTTTACAAAGAATTGCATAGCAACATCAGTGTTGCTAGTTCTGGATACATAAGTAGCAACCATCGGATAAGAAATTTTTTAGTTTATATTTATGTTTCTGAAGTATCTATTTGCGTTTATGTACTTTTCAATTTTAGTTTAAATAATATAATCAAGAAATAAAGTGATATGTTAATATTAGCGACCTTTCTTTAATATATCATACATTTAAATAACCGTCGTAATTATCATGATAAAAAAACATCTTTTTAAAATAATAGTATAAAAATAAATCATTCTCGAACAATTATAAAACGTTCTCAATCATTCAATTTATTCTTAAATGGAATTTCAATTCAATGAGAGAAATATAAGGATGAGAAAGTTTATTGAGTAAGAACTCTATTTATTTTATTAATACTGATATTATTTTATTAATACTGATACTGATACTACGTTATACATAATAATCAAAATTCATTATTGTATAATTATTACGTATATTGTAAATATATTTGTTTATTAGTAAAGAGAGGGTAGAAAATATATTGAAAGTTTTGTTGTGTGAATTTATTTCAAGTAATTTTTTCTATAATATAATTTTTCTTTAACAAGTATGGTTTAATTTTATAAAAAGCTGTCATTGTTAAATAAACATTGTCATTATAATAAAATAAAGAATTCACAGGTTCAGTAAAACTTTTTTTGACAAATGATATTAGCAGTCATAAAAATATGTTATATATATATTTTTCTACATATTAATTTGTATCCTTTTCAAAAATTTACAGCATATTTTTCCTAGCACTGTAAATATCACAAAAGGGGAGCGTTATAGTGTGCTGGAATCCTGGTTGGGCAAGGGACTTGTAATGTCTACAGGTGAATATATAATAAAATTGTATAAATCATTTTTTATATGTACATATTTTTTATAAATTTAATATTTTATTCAAAATTGCAGCTTATTTGCTATGTTTTAATAAGCTATGCATAAAGTGTCATTCATAAAAATATTTAGATAAACTGTAAAAAACAAGTTTTATTTTCTGTTCAATAAAGACATATATGTATTTATATTGTAACGTAACAATACATTTTAGTCCTTGTGATTTATTTAACATACTTGTGTACTACTTGAGAATATATAAACATTTATTGAATATCATTAATTGATCACATTTGAAAAACCACTGATTGTTTTATAAATGGAACTTAAACTATTCTCACGTAGAGTCAAGAATCGCGCATTCTATCGTAAAAATTTATTAGTAATCGTAAATAATTCAACCTTTATTATGTAAAATTTGCAAATCAACATATAACTTTTATTTTATTTGACATGATGAATTTTGATGTAATCTTCTGTATAATTTGACATATCCGTTTTATTTATTTATTTGTACATTTATGCTTATTTAAATATGCACGTTTAAATTTTTTAATTTTAACGTTATTTATTAATACAGCTAAGACTATTTGTAAGTTGAAACGGTCAGTTTATCGATTTAATGATGAATAATCAGTTTAATGATTATGCAAATATATTTATATTTATTATCGTAAATAAGTACATTTCCTTTTGCTTTCTGACCCATTTATTCTCTGTTTGTTTCAACAAATTTTGTAGCTTTTACGATATTTATACAACATAAATATATAACATTTTAATGCTGATTTAGGTAAACAATGGTTCCACGATAGAAAACTCATCGGGGCAACATTCCATTTCAGTATATTGGAAAAATTTGCTGTGGTTATGACTGAAAAATCAGAAATTTTAAAAAACTGTATTCAACAAAAATTGGACGAAAATCCAGGGAAGCCTATTAATATTTACCCTCTTATTGTCAACGCAACTCTTGATATTATCTGCGGTAATGTGTTATTTCTTAAGATACATGTATAATTACAATATTTTTCTCAAAAAAAGTATTTTCAACATAATACATTATATACGTTGCAATTAATATTATTATTCACTTTATGAATACTAAGAAAGATATAAACATATATATTTAAATCTATTAATATAAATTTTACTAAATTTGCAAATTATTTCGCTGTAATAATAAAGAAATTCTTATTATATTATTAAAGTAGTAGCAGTGTAATATCAGATCTATTATGTTAGACTATTGTGATTCATGCGAATTTTTATTCTTATAAGCAAATTTTTATTTAGCAAAATTTTCTTGAGAAAGCAGACCAGATTGAAATATTGTTGTTTTCACAAGTAATAAATTATAAGTTTATATGTAGCTTTGTAAACGAAGTAGCAAAGGTATCAAAAATATCAATTATTTTGCAATTATTATATTGCAGAGACGGCAATGGGTATAAATATACGTGCTCAAGAAGGCTCATCCAAATATATCGAAGCAGTACAGGAGTAAGTTCCAAAATTTTTATATTGCTATTGTTAATAAAACACTTAGTATTTTAATACTTAATAATGTTAAGGATTAATTTGAGAGGGTCTTCCGAAAGTATGAAAATCCTTTAATATTTCCAAATGTAAGCATGTTCGACAAAATTATTTCAGACAAAAGTTATAGGATTTAAAAAGATCTATTTATTGATCCTATCATTTTGACCTTGGGTGGTATTGTCTTGGTCAAATCAAGGTCACAATAATTATTTACAAAACGTTCTCTTTTTCATTCCAGCATCTAATAGTAGGTGTCAACAACTTTTCAACACATTATGTAATAATAAAGTTACTTATCATTAAGAACTTACCGAGTTAAGATGCTTGAAAGTATGCTATAGCTAAGTATGCTTTAAGCCTCATAACTATAGTCCGGATTAAAGTTCTCAGATCGAGTCAACCGTAGCTAGTTCTCCCCATCAAGTCGGCACAGCAGTTCAGCATGGATGGAACGCCGATGAAAATAAATGACATTGAATTGCGCCTACGGTCGACACCCACGCTCATCGATTCTGTCCCTCAAATTTCCAAATTGAGAAATCACTATCTTTCTACATACTCGCAGTTCATGATTAATGTAACGACTAGAGCTTATTGGTCGTTACGTTAATCATGAACTGTAAGTATACAGGGTGATTCAGAACGACCCATGTGTCCCTGTAAAGACGTGTTCTTGAATAAATTCTGAGACGATTTTTCCTGTACGAAAATTTTGTCCAACGCTTACTTTTTGAATAATAAGAGGATAAAGTTAGCGAATCACGGGCCGTGTACACATGGTAGACAAAGGCGGCGGAACTCACCGTCCAACACGGGTAAGCGCCCGCGTCGGTCGGTGAGTTGCGCCGCCTTTGTCTACCATGTGTACACGGCCCGTGATTCGCTAACTTTATCCTCTTATTATTCAAAAAGTAAGCGTTGGACAAAATTTTCGTACAGGAAAAATCGTCTCAGAATTTATTCAAGAACACGTCTTTACAGGGTCACATGGGTCGTTCTGAATCACCCTGTATAGAAAAATAGCGATTTCTTAGTTTGGAAAATTTTTCGAGGGACAGAATCGATGACCGTGGGTGTACGTCGGCCGGCGGAAAATCCAGAGTCTACTAATAACTCAGAAAGTACAAAGAAAAATCAATTTTGTTGTAGTATTTTGAAAAGCTCTTGACACCAGCTATTACATTCTGGAATCACAAGTAAAAAATTTAATTTAAGAAAATCGATGTAACCATGATGAAATCATACTAACGCCATACAAGATTAAAATGATAGAATCAGTAAATAGATCTTTTTAAATCCTGCAACTTTTTTCTGAAACAATACTTTCAAAATTGCTTAGTTAGTTTCCAAAATATTAAAGGTTTTCCACTCTTTTGGAAGATCCTGTATATAATGTCAATTTTCACAAGCACATTATTAGTGCATTACGTTACCCTTGATGTAAAAAGAAAGGTGAAACGTTGCGCATAAGGGCAGAGATCTATGAATCTTAATTGATTAAAAATTGAGCTCACTTGTGGAGCAAACTGTTGCACTATTATACTCTGGCGACTATATTGAATTTTGAAAATATTATCAAAATTTGAATGATTGACGAGATTCCTATTACCTACAATCCACTGCGCATCTATTGGAATAGTTCACTTTTCTTTCTCCGCTTTGATGATATTCTTCAAGAACAACGTATATGAGTTAAATTTTACTTCCAACTCAATAAATTGCAAATTGTATTTTAAAATTTCTAGAATAGCCGAGTTAATAATGACTCGAGCTTTTCAACCGTGGCTTTGGATTGATTGGTTATACTATTTAACGCCTACAGGAAAACAATATAAAACAGCGCTTAAAATAGTGCACGAATTTGCTGATGAGGTAAAAAAAGGCACATATTTAAAACAGTATCAAAATTTAAATTTTTTAGATATCGTTAAAAAATTTACACATTTACAATATACATGATAAATTCTAGGTAATAAAAAAAAAAAAGCTCGAACGACAATCAAAAACTGGCAAAACGGAACTTGAAAATAAAGATGATGAATCTGACATAGGTATTATTGTAAATTATAATTATGCAGCATATATTTTACGTATTTTTTCTTCTTTTTTCTTATTTAATAAAATGTGTTATATTAGGTAAGAAGAAGAAGACAGCGTTTTTAGATTTATTATTAGAAGAAAACGCAAAAGACGATACACCTATGACTGATGATGAGTTGAGATCGCAAGTGGACACGATTATGTTTGGGGTAATGTCTAAAATTAAAATTAAAATAAAATATTTTAATTATCTCAATACAATATTTTCTTCTATATCACTCGATAATATATTTATGCAAGTGTAAAATAATATGAAAATGATAATAGGGACACGACACAACTTCAGTAGCTGTATGCTGGACACTCTTTCTGCTGGGCAATAATCTCGATCATCAGGAAAAAGTTCACGAAGAATTAGAAGAGGTTTTCGGAGATTCGGAAGCACCAGCCACTGTAAAGCAGCTGCCACTATTAAAATATCTGGACAGAGTTATAAAGGAAACGCTCCGAATATTTCCGAGTGCAAATGTAATATCGAGGGAACTAGTAGAAGATGTAAAATTAGGTAAGACATTTTACTTACCTATTAAGAAGAAAATCTTAAAGAATTTGTTTTGTAAACGTGTGAATTTGTTTGTAAATCAATTAATAATGTTTTTTAAGGTAGTTTTTTCAGGTTTGGTACTTTTAAAACTTCGTAAATAATGCTCTTATTGTTTTCTTTACTAAAGAAAACTAAAATAATTTTTCTAAAAATACTTGTAGATAATTTTTCAGATCAACAACAAAACTTACATTATAATTTTACATAAAATTTAATTTTTAGATCACAAAAGCAATTATACGAATACAGAAAATGAATATATTTTCTTATGTATTTCGTGTATTATTAATCGTGGTGAATGCAGTCTATAGTCAATTTATTTCTTTTATTTTAGATGACCATATTCTTCCGAAAGATCATGAAGTCTCAGTGCCAATAGTGCTTGTACATCGGAACCCAGAGGTTTGGCCGGATCCATTGAAGTTCGATCCAGATCGCTTTCTACCAGAGAACTCGAAAGATAGAAATCCGTATGCATACGTTCCGTTCAGCGCTGGACCGAGAAACTGTGTAGGCATGAGATTCGCTCAACAGGAACTGAAACTCTTAGTGATTACTATTCTCAGAAAATGGAGGGTAAAAAGTGTGAAAACAATGGACACGATCCGATATGGTGACATTTTGGTTTTGCGACCCTGCGAAGAATTACTCATGCATTTTACACCCAAGAAATGATCAGTTTATCAGCAAATATATGCTTTTTATATGCAATTTTTATAACTCTTTCTTGTTAATCTTTTACGTATATGTACATAATGCATATATTCTTGCATATATATCCACATATATGCTATTTTTGCCTAAATATCACAAAAATCGAATTGAGATGTTGGTACCTATTAATGCAATCAAGTTTCGATAATAACAATACGTTATAATTGTTGTTTAAAATTCGGGATCTCGCCTGCAGGTAGAATATTTTAATCTAACAAAATAGTTTTGACGATACAAATGAAATACAAACAAAAGATTCATATTTTTTACAATATGACGATAAACATTAATAAATGTTTAAAGTCAAAACATTTTATAATTAAATGTATAGGTAATGATAATAAAGATTTGGTTATTAATTATTGCGCATTTTTAGAATTGTAATTATTGTATAATTATTAATAATTTGTATTGAGGATGATCCAAAGCATAGGATCAAAACGTCTACATTATTAATTTTATTGAATAATAAAGTTAAATGTTACACACGAGCAACCAAAGTCAGCTCTAATATACCGATATTATTCTTACAAGTTTAATCCTCTGAGCCCTATACTGTTAAGTTACTTATTTTTTAAATATTTTTGTGTGTGTATATATGCTGAATCCTTTTGCCATTAACATAATATTAAAAAATTCCAAACAATTGACTGTCAGTAGATAACAAATTCCAATAATAATTTAAGGCTAAGTTCTACTTTTTTGGTGAAAAAAATCAATTTTTTAAACATTTTTTTACATACTTAATACAATCCAATTAAAGCTCGTATGTAACAAATTAAATTTCATAAACAGGTCAAAATAACCGTGCAATAAAAGATGACAAGTATATTAAAATATCGTTTACATAGACGCCATGCCTAAATATTTTTGCGGCAGAGTTTTATCCTATTGTTCTAATCATCCCAACGTCCGCAAAATAGGAACAATTTTCAATTTAATTGACAAAGCATTACTATTATCTTACCCAATATACGAGGTGTGATCAAAAAGTAAGGTGACTTTTCATTTTTATAAAAAAATATTTATTTATTCATCTAAAATTATGTTATCCCCTTCAAAATAATCCCCCTCTGATACAATGCATTTGTGCCAGCGCTTTTTCCAGTCGTCAAAACATTTCTGAAATGCACTTTTGGGTATTGCCTTGAGCTCCTCCAGCGATGCAGCCTTAATCTCCTCAATTGTCGCAAATCTTCGTCCTTTCATAGGCCTTTTCAATTTTGGGAAGAGGAAAAAATCGCATGGGGCCGAGTCTGGTGAATACGGTGGCTGAGGCATGATGATAGTATTGTTTTTGGCCAAAAAGGTACTCACTAGTAACGACGTGTGCGCAAGTGCATTATCATGGTGCAGAATCCATGAATTTTCTTTCCACACTTCCGGACGTTTTTTTCTTATTGATTCACGCAAACGCCGCATAACCTCAAGGTAATACTCTTTGTTTACTGTACGACCTTGTGGTAGGAATTCTTGATGCACAACGCCATGGTAATCAAAGAAAACTGTGAGCAAAACCTTCACATTCGAACGAACTTGGCGTGCCTTTTTCGGTCTTGGCTCTTCTGGGCTCTTCCACTGGGATGATTGGACTTTGGTTTCGACGTCATAACCATATACCCATGTTTCGTCACCAGTTATAACCCTTTTGAGCAGATCAGGATCATCATTGACGTCGTTCAACATGTCTTGGGCGATGTTCATGCGACGCTGCTTCTGATCAAAATTAAGCAGTTTTAGAACAAATTTCGCTGACACACGTGTCATACCCAAAACATCCGTTAAAATTGATTGGCATGAGCCAAACGATATGTTAAGATCATCAGCTATTTCTCTAATCGTGATTCGACGATTTTTCAACACAATTTCTTTCACTTCCTGAACATTTTCGTCGGTTTTTGACGTGCTGGGGCGTCCAGAGCGAGGTTCATCGTTAACATTTTCTCGGCCCTCTTGGAATAACTTATACCATTTATAAACATTTTTTTTGGTCAAAGTTGACTCACCGTACGCCACTGTCAACATTTCAAGAGTTTTTGAACACTTAATACCATTTTTTACACAAAAATTAATACAAATTCTCTGCTCCATTATTTTCAACAGCAAAAAATCGCCGAGCACGCAAACACGAATCTAACCTTTATGCCTCTCACATAAAAACAACACATGCTATATAGTCAAAACTGTGAACATATGATCGTGACAAGTGTACTAACACAAAAAAAAAAATTTTGAAATTAGAGTGTACAGAGCGCGCAAAATTCAAAAAGTCACCTTACTTTTTGATCACACCTCGTACCATTGTAGTATAATATGATTTTAATAAGGATAAAGATGGAATTGATATGATAGTTACAAGATGTTTTATAAACCGTGATTTAATTAAGTTAATAATACTACATGTAAAGCAAGCCCTGCCACTTTAGTCGTTAAATTAACAATAATCGTGTCTCGAAAATAGTTTATACAAAAGAAACTTTGAACTCGTAGCCATCTCCGATTTACACTCTGAAATACACTCTGTCTTTTTTTGTCTCGTTAATCTGTCTCTGTTCACTGTCTTTTACACAGATCTCTGTACGATCCTACGACTCACAGCGGACTGCTCGCGCTCTCGTTTCCTAAATTTCGACAACATGTAAGGTCGCGGCAGTTGGTTACGATTTGTCGAAAACAACCAACGACAATCGATCTCCGATCTTTGTCTCTGTCCGTTAAATATTCTTTATTCTCCTACATCATCAAAAAAACTAGTTATTAGAACTAGTTATTAGAATATTACTGGACAACGTTTGTCCGCTGCAACTCATATTTAATACAATCAATCATAAAATAAATAATTATATAATAAAAAAAACTTAATTATTCGGATAGTAATAATAATGGTACGGCTCACTCGACAGAAAGTAAGAACATCACAGTTTTTCCATATGTTAAAAATGTTTCTGAAACCTAACAGCGATGTTTGATAAATCTGAAACCATTGTGGGATATCGTTGCCTAAACAAACTAAATCAATATGTCAAGGTGAATAAAGACAAGAACAATAATAACAATAAGAATAATGTAATTTACAAAATATGTTACAAAGATTGCGATGCGACGTATATTAGACAAACAAAGAAACAGTTAGGCACAAGAATCAGAGAATACAAAAATAATATCAGATTAGATCCGTCGAAATATTCAGTTGTCAAAGAGCATCACACATTTAATTGGGATAATAGACAAATTTTGGACACTGAAAAACTTTTATAAAAGATTTATATCAAAAACAATATACATAAAAGAACAAAAAAGTATCATAAATTTAAACAAAGACACTGAATTCCTTGACGGTGCTTATTTCGATATTTTATAAGAACTTTCTGTTGACTCCGTACCATAATATTTATAATTATCGATATTATCACCACTTCCAATGGAATATCATCGATCCTAGCGTTCAAACACATCTTATAAGGAAATCTTCAGAAGTGTCCGCCTCAGATTTAGACGAGCCTTTAATACGTTATAGTACAGATAAAAATAAGGAACACGTAGTTTTTTATACGTGCCCGTTTTCACTTTTAGTAAGTTTATAATATAATATTTAACGGGTAATATAATATTTAACATTTTCGATAAATCTATTACTTTCTGCCTCTGCCGGAAATTCCTGATTGCAACCGATTGATATGGATGATAAAATTATCCATATCTATGAGAATGAATCTACATATGTCAGAATATATCCGCATTGATAAAAATGTTGATACAAAATCCTGTAAGCTTCTATTTGCATCTATCAGTAATAAGATCTGTCTGCAAATGCGAATAGGTATTCTATCAAATTTTATCATAATCAATCGGAATTACGTACACGCATACGCATTATCAAACGCACAATAAATATGCATTTATACAATAAATCTAAGTTTATTTTTTTCAGCAATTTATAACAAAAACTTTGTCTGAATTTATTGGGTGTATTAGTATTTATTGACATTTGTGGATAAAGAATATATGAGTATGTTTCTGCAAATACAGTACATTGTCAAATATACCCATGTGTTTGGCTATCAACATTACTACAAGAGATAATAAGCTTTATTGATAAAAATTATAAATTACATTTATAAGCGCTGTAAAATGTTTTATCATGGACACAATCTGCTTATTATAGAAACCGGTCTTTGAAGAGCACATTTTTTTCAATTTTAATTATTCCGTACGAAACAGAAAAAGGAATATATGTTTTTCTGTTGCCGTGTTTCAGTCTTTTTTTGTGGCGGCAATAAACAAAAATCGAGAATACTGAAATTTCACAATGTCTAATGATGAATAAAATTATAAATAAATTTTATTATAATTATAAAAAGTTATTAAAAATAAAAAAAATATATTAAATGTTTCAAATATTTGCTCTATTTTGTTAGATCTGCTTTTTGTTTTAAAATTCTTGGGTTTTTCGATTGTCAGAATCTAATACACCACTACTTAATATTATTACATTTATTCTTGTTTCTCGTTACATTATAAATATCATAAACATCAGACTACTCGTCACAATATTTGTAAAAAATATAATGCTCAAACTTTATTTATGGACATATTTATGTATTTTACATTTTACAAAATCGAAGTAAGAACTAAAGAACTTAATGAAAGAAACGAGAATCAAAATTCCACCGAAAAAAATGTTGCTGTTGGCCACATCAGCGAAATCAACTGACGAAAATGAACTTCGTAAAAAAATAATTCAAGGTAAAATAACAATGTTATTTTAAACCCTAACAAAAATCTTTTTAAAAAAACAAAATGTACGCCAAGTATATAAAAAAGTGTTGTACATGAGCCGTTTAAAATTTCTAACAAAATTTTTTTTTTTTTTAAGTATCATGTAATAATTTTCCAAAATTTTTAACTAAAACTTTATTTAAAACAAATAAGAATTAAATAAAAATAATCTCTAAACAAAAACAAAATGCAATTAGTTTTTACATTAGTAATACATTTTAATTTATTATTCGCAATCGAATTAATGCAATAAATGTAAATGATTTCTGAAATATTTAATAAAAGATGTGTAATATATAATACAATATTTTATTTGCGTATCGTTCTTGTACTTTTACTTTACTGTATGAATTTAATACATGTCGGCAGAATATTAATTGCAAGACTATTGTTTAAAATTAATTATCTCTAAGAAAAAGTTGGAAGCATAAATAAAAAATAAAAGATTGTAAATATTTTTATATTCTATAAATGAAATTTATATGAAGTCATTAAAAAAATTCTTTATTAATATTTATTATTTAAAAGTGATAAAGCCTTATTTCTTTTTTTCCCAGAATTGAGTATTATTTTGCGTCATAAATAGTCATGTTCAAAGATTTTTTAAATCGAAGTATCCAACTAGGTGATGCTGTAAATCCTGGACAGTTAATTTCCTGTTGTGCTTTCAGCGCCCATCGAGCAATATCAGTGTCATGAATAATAATGCCGTTCTGTACTGCTTCCTTGAATTTATCTAACGTATACGATGAAATTTCTTTCAGCTTCTCCAGTCTGGTACCACCTCTGTTCACTTGTTCCCGCCATCGTCGTAACTCGCGCGGTGATGTGAGTTTTCGAAATCTATGTTTTACATTCTCAAACGATTTTGGCCTAACTGAATCATCACGTCTCCAATACTTAACAGCTCTTCTTTTGTATTCTATTGGAATCATGTCATTTGCACATGTCATTTCCTTTACATTGTACGTAGGTTGACTTGCTTCATCATGTCTCCAATATTCAACAGCTCTTCTTTTGTATTCTATTGGAATTATATCATTTGCACATGTTATTTCCTTTACATCGTACGCAGGTTGATCTGCTTCGTGCCGTTCTTCGTTTGTTATTAAATTTGTTTCCAAAGTGTCAAATGAATTTTCAAAATCCAGAGACACTTCTTCTTTTACTATCAATTCATTTTCATAAATACTTTGTAACAAATTTTCTATTTTCTGTTTTACTTCTATTTCTATTTCGATAGTAGGAGTTTGAGGCATATTTAAAAATGAATCACTCATTAGCAGCGTTATTACGTTTCTAGGATTGAACTGCATTTTATCTAAAAATGATAAACAAATATGTTTAAAGTAAAACTAATAATTATATTTGAAAGGTAGTTACGCACTCTATTTTCTTGCTTATGATATTGATATTATATTATATATATTAAAGATCAATAGTTAATTTACATTTTTAAAGTAATATAGCATCGTATATATTGTACATATTTTGAAATTTTTTTTTGTCAGAAAATAAAAATTTTCTTAGATTAAAGAGTTCCACAAGGTATTTCTCTGCAAAGCTATAATAAAAACATATCAAATAAGAATAAAGTGAATATCCCAATTAATGACAAATTAAGGTTTTGTAAAAGTAATAAACAATATTTAAATAAATAAAATAATTATGTAATTTTTAAGAATTAAAAATATTAAAAATATTATTCTACTTACAAATTTGTAGCAATTAATACACAACAAAATCATCAAGAATACTAAACTGATGCTCGCGGAACGACAGCATTTTATACTACTGTTCTAACAATATATGTTTACGTTATATACTAACCTTACTTCGAACATTCTTCATGTCTTCTTATTTTTACCTCTGACATTTCTTTGCAATTATATTTCCCTTGGTTACTTCAAAATAAAACGACAACACACTGAAGAATAACAACAATTACGGTGTTGTAAGACATTAATTTTTTGTGTACAAAATAATATGTAATTAATATGAGTTAAACATTTATTTACTGGTCTATATGATTTGACTAGAACATTTGTTTTCTTCAGCGTTTTACAGATAAGGAGACTTGGATTACAAAAAATTGTTACTCACACATTCCATACCTTTACTATCTAACGCTAGCTCATCAACTAACCACAAGAGAACTAACATAAAACTAATTCAAAAATTAGTTAGAAATTTTATCTTTTATACTGCTTTTATACTACTTTTCTACAATTAATGTGTTTGTTAAATTCGAGTAGTGTAGAAATATGCATAACCACGCTACTGGTGCGTGCACTTTGAATCATTTCTTATCTTGAAATAGAATGTTTACGTCCTGGCAGTATTGACTTTAACGTGTATACATTCAAGAGTGACGTAAATGTTTTACTCGACGTCTGCGTTTTCTTGTTAGACTGTCCTCGAAATGTTTTTATTATGCATTACGGAAAAATGCGAGAAAAACATAATACGTGAAGTACACCTACCATATGTTTATAGAGAGGTTTTTAATTAGTTTTGGAAAATAGAAATATTGCAACATAACTTTATCATATACCATTGAATTCGTAATAAAATAAGCTTTATTTTGCTTATAAAAAAAATAAAAATTTTGAAAAAAATAGGTAAATGATGGGAAAAAGTGTAAAAAAAATAAAAAAATATTTTGTTGTTATAAAGTACTCTTTGAGTCATTCAACTTTCATTAAGAACATTTTTCTCTATCTCTTATCATTTCGACAATATACGCTTCGAAAGAAAAAAATCGATTTTATTCAAAAGGGTGTTTCACCCTCTAAAAGTGCAAACGGGCACGTATAAAAAAATACGTGTTTCTTATTCTTATCTGTACTACAACATATTAAAAACTTGTTTAAATCTGAGGCGGACACTTCGATGCCTTTCCTTGTAAGACACGTATTTCTTATTTATACGCATTTATTTTAATAAAACGATAAGTTGATGAGAGAGTGTCCTAAACTATGTATCCCATCAAATAAAAGCCATTAATTACTATCCTTAATAAACATAAAGTGTGTCTTGAATGAAAATGAAGCAAGAAAAAAAAGTGTTTTATAATAATGATGACAAAATTTGATATAAAACTTATAATTAATTATAAAGAAATGAAAAGAAGTCTGTTTGCATTTAGCTACGATATCTATCACAGGCGTTATCCACTCTTAAATGCAAGCCTTTGTTCTACCTTGTCAGTTGTAAAAGCGCCGTTCACAGTGCAACATGTTTCAAACATAAGTGACACTGGAAAACTCAAATAATTTAAGTGTTTGGTTCAGTTATTTAACTGTTACGTGAGTACTTATCATTATGAAATTTACTCGAAATGAAGAAGAGATATGAAAGATCAAGATACCGCAAATTTTATAGTTTCATTCCACGATTGAAATTTAAATCAAAGAAAGAAGAGAGAGAGAGCGAGAGAGAGAGAGAGAGAGAGAGAGGGAAAGTAAAGTCTATAATCCTTTCTCAAATTTTTATAATATTATCTTTTAATATAATCTTTTTAAATTCAATCTCTAATATAATCTTTTCTTTATAGAAATTATAAACTATTATTTATTATACAGCATTTAATATTATTACACAATAAAATTTAAATGTAAGTCATAAAACGTAAATTGTAATAAATATCCAAGTTGAAATATTTAATCAAGTGTCAAAGGTGCTGATGAGATATCGCAATATCGTAGAAAGATTAACTCTTCTTGTGTACCATACGGTAAACATCCAAAACTCATACCTTTAAGCATTATAAAACGTTAATTTTTACTTGATAAAAGGAATGATAATTAGCCTCGCTTAAATCAACTTTGGATAACTTATGATTTGTATCAGAAACAAAAAAAATTCAAAAAATTAAATATGTGCAAAAATTTTGGTGACTTATTTGAAACAATTTTTGAGTATGTTGATTTTATTGTCCATGTATGCAGCTCCATTTTTATAAGTTTTATAATAAACGAGAACCAAGTTGTAAAATAAAGAAAAATGTTAATGTAAAGTTTGTAAAGATTTTATTAAGCAAGCATAGCGATTCATAAATACATATCTAATTAAAACTTACAACCTATTTTGTTTATTACATCATACATATTACATATTCTGCAATGAGTGCCTCAGTTGCAATTCAAACGACAAACAAGTGTAAAATATTTTTTACGTTATTTGAAATTCATTTTAACACATTTTTAAAAATTTGAAAAATAATGGATTAAATTCTTTTCTTAATGAAAAAGAAATTTATTTTATAAAAAAAAAAAAAAATACCTTTTTTAAGATTTAAAAACCGCTTATTATAACGCTTGAAAAAATGTAAATTGTGAAACAATTTACATAAAAATTAATATTAGATATTAAAATACGATATTGACCATCTTATTTTTATGTTTGAAAAAATGTATTTTACAGTATTAAAATTAATGTTTTACAATTACTATAAAAGACCGGAGGATAGTACTCTCAAATTGTCACGTAATCAACTATTAAGGCCTAATAAGAGTAACTACGGTTGTTGGTTGTTTGATGCGTAGGATTAACAATTTTATTAATTTAAAAACGGATGTTTTGACTCAGCTTCGAGTCATCTTCAGCTACAATTCCTTCTCTCTTGAACGCAGTTACATACGTTTGTTTTTGCAAGATTCTCCTCGGCTGGCCAATTCATCGGTTAAGACCCACGAACAATTATTATAGAAGGATTAACTTCCGGCTATAGACGAGCACGAAAATTGATAAAACCAGTCACATTCATTCCACTTGAACTACACGGCAGAGTACAGTTCAATCTTTGACCTGACTGGTCATTACATGGAAGTCTGATCGTTACAAGTTGGATAATTCGTGTAATTCAAGTGGAATAAATGTGACTGGTTTTGTCAATTTGCGGGCTCCTAGCTCTGTGGCCGGAAAATGATTCTCCCATAAAAATTATTTGTGGGTCCTACCAGGTGAATTTGCCCGGCATCTCGCAAAAGCAAACGTATGTAATTGCGCTCAAGTAATGTAAGTTGTATTTTGTAATTATTTAGGTAGAAACAAAATTAATATGTTTAAAATTTATTTTCCAGATGACGTATTTCTACTACAAGATGTAATAAGTGACAGACACATATCAGAGAGTCGAAAGAAAGAATAAGAAAAAATGGTTGCATCGTACAATGTGTATTACAAAAATCGGGATTTGTAAGTATAACTGTTATATTCTTTAAAACAATGTTTAATAAACAAACTATTATGGAAAATAATAAATCATTGCAAACAAGAATATAATTCTTCTTTATAACACCTTTCCATCTCAAGCTATTTAACTTTAGATGGAATTTTGATCATTAATTTTATTGAAAAATTAAGATTTTTATACATGCATTACCACATTATAAAATATAATATATTTTAAAAAATAATACAAAATAACTTATCTCCATTTTAAGAAGTAATCTAATGTAATCCAATTATTAACGTTTTACATGACTTTTTTGTAAATATTAGATGAATGAATTGGAATATGATAAAGAGAAAATCCGTAGCGTGCATACCGATAAATTAAATAATCCAAGAGATGACCAGGAAAATGCTAGAAGATCAGGTCATCTGCGTAAATAAAAGTAAGTTATAAAATCAAAAATACATAAAAGAATAATTTTGTTAATAATAAAGATATTAAGTTTGTTTAAAAAAATGTTTTTTAGTATTAATTATTTACATCCATTGTAGCAATTTAAACGTAATCATAAACGTAAAAGAATATTTTACCTCTTATTACTATTTAATTTTGTTTTTTTTCTATTTTAGCAAAAGACCTTACGGAAAAATGTCAAAAAGCCTTTAATCTTATAGAATGTATCGTAAAGCTCAAAAGAGAATGCTTTTGAGTATACCTAAGAGCACACCCGAAAAATAAGGAATGTAATTGAAAACAACCGACATATAATCAAGATATAAAAATTTGCAGTATATAGCATTTTCAATAAAGAGATATAATGCAGCTTTTTTATGTTTTGACAAATTAAAATAATACTGAAAAAAATTTGGTTTAATAAAGCAATCTTATTGAGAAGGAAAAAAAATCAGTATTATTAATTTCTTTATTTGTATAATACTGTTTATAATACCATATCTCAAGTCTTATATTAGATAAGTGGGCCACAGTGAAACAAGTAAGTTTACAAAAATTTAATTTATATACTTATATCTTTTTTGTTCTAATTTGTATTTTTATCTCAAAATTATTATATTGGTAGAATAATAAAAACATATAATAATTATGCATAAACATTGAAATTAATTTTTGTTAGAGCACGCAAAAAAATGGCAGGCAAACCGGAACACGTGATTTCATATACGAAGATTAACTGAAGGTATTGTAAGTGAGCAATCGGCTCACTCGATATAAATTTCAAATCGCCCGCCACTGCGGTGTCAGCGGATTGCTGCCTGCGTATTGCTTGCCTGATTGGCTGCGTGGGTCACGTGACCTTCTGTCTCGTGCCCCAATTGGTTTTGCGAACGACGTGAGATATATACCGCCATGCGATTGGCCCTGCGAGGCTCACTAGCGCGCCCCTGCGGTTTCTCTCGTGGGTGTATCATCGCAAGTTTTAGACTCGTCGAAGGTCTCGTCAAGTGTATCATGACCGCCACGTTTTCTGTATAGTCGTGAGCTAAAAGGTTGCAACACATTTTCTTCGATTGTTTTTGAAATGTAGACTTGCTCATCAAACGGCGAACGTCATTGGTTCTTATCTGTGGATCCAACCAATTAAGCATCAAACCATCTACCATCAAAAAAAATATGTTGCTACCTTTTAGCTCACGACTATACACGACCGGTGAATAAAGTCGGTTCTGCCATTGTACTCCTGGTGCGCAATTAATTCCTGTTACCCTCCTTTCCGTCGGTACTTCCGGCTCCTGACACACGAGGGATCGTGACGAGATATTTCCTTTCCTAGTATTTTCCGGCTCGCACGTTCTCTTCTCCTTTGTGGGGCGGGATTTTAAAATCCTTTCGGCCCGCTCTTACAGTATTCAGTTTCATACAGCGTGTGTCGTCGTAACGGAAGTGAACGAGAGAGTGCGTTCAGTCACGGATGGGATATCTCTAAAATCCTCTCATCGCATAAAAATGGTAAAAAGTAGAGTCTTATATAAAGAGAGAAGCGACATCAAACTTCCACCACAACCTTTAGGGTCAATGCACACAGGACGCGTCAACGCGTTACGCGTGGCGGATAGCCAATCATTCTTTTGCTTTCTTATTTCTTTCCATAAAAGCGGAAAAATGATTGGCTACCTCGCCCGCGTAACGCGTTGACGCATACTGTGTGCATTGAGCATTAGTATCCAATTGAGTCCTCCACCGCTATTTTGGGACCGCTCCAACGTCATCAAATACCATTCGTATCATGGTGGAAGTAGACATGGTGTGCGCAGTTTGCAAGCGTCTCTCTCTAATTCTTTGCCCTCTCACTTATTTTTTGACCGTAAGTCCCCATGTGTACCAACCTTGTTTAACTCCGTAAAGTTGTTACAACTGAATGTGTTTGTTTTCGTTGCACGCACGTCATTTAGTACTCTTTCGGTCTCTTTTTATCATATACGTGCGTGAATGTCGTATGATTGCACTTATCGTATAATTATAATAAAATGTACATTAAATTCGATATAAAAAACGTATGGAAGATGTCGATAATTTTGAAAAGAAAATCTTAAGATTCATCTCCACAATGCTAAAACTCGGTGCAACTTTTCGAGCTGAGAACTGTGTGATCAATTAGCTTGTCACTTTTCCGTAAAAGCTAAACATTGATTGGTTACAAACTTTTCGATCTGAGAACTCGGACCGATTTCTAGCCATTTCTAGCATCGCGGGCTTTTATAAATAGACTTTTCCATAGTAATCAAAGAATATCGTAATATTATTACAATTTCTAAGAGCTGGTTTTAAAATCTCCTGTTTGTGACCAGTTCAGTACCAATTGTAATTGATTATTTCTGGTCAATTTTATTTAACGACAACTACGATATGTAAGATAATAATAAAGTATATAAATGTAAGATAATATTAAAGGAAAAAAACTAATATAATGAAAGATAATAATAAACGACTTTTATTTATATAAAAAAAACTCTGATATATTTAAACCTATGGTTTCGCGCTCGTGTTATAAATCACAGATTAATTATAGGCCGTAAACAAGCAAGACGATTATTAATTTAATAAATTTATTAAAATCTAAAAAGATTGTGATTACGAAACGTTTCGGTCTTACTTGACCTTCTTCAGTCGTAACGTTAACATTAATCTACTATCTTTTTGAACATATTTTTTATTTATTTTTCTACTCGTATATAAGTACGAGTTCGTACCAAACATTAATTATAATATTTCATCGAGAATGCATTGATAGTATTCGATATTTTCTTTAACAAGTGTAATTATTTTGTGTATTACATAATTTTCTTGGGAAAAGTAGTCACCATGAAAATTTATAAATTTTTTCAACAATTTTACTAATATGAATTAATTCATCAGAGGGATACATTATTTGGTACCCTTCAGAGACATAATGATATGTATCAGGTATCAGAGAAAAGGACACAACGAACATATAGCAGAGTGTGACAAAGATGCAATCAAAACAGTTGTAGTAACCTGATATCATCAAACATTTAGTTTTTTGTAGTTGGCAGACTTGGGGACTTACAGTCTCTCGATGCGAAAAAGGGGCGTGGTTTGCGAGTTTCGCGCACACCATGTCTACTTCCACCATGATTCGTATCATTCTGCAAACAGCGTGGTCACAATATGGCTGCTCGCTTAGCCAATCAAGTATCAATTATAGCGTTTTTCATTGAGAAAACTAGTGCGCACTGAATGTGCACTTGCTGCAGGTAATTGGGCGTTTCCGTTGGCACCGTCATCGCGCGAACCGAAACGTCCAATTGCCAGCGGCGAGTGCACACTCAGTGCGCACTAGTTTTCCCAATGAAAAACGCTATTAGATTACCAATCAGAGCTTCGGACATCAATGTCGCTTCTTTCTTTATATAGGACTCTAGTAAAAAGTAACGGCGCGCAGTTTAAAAAAATTGGAAGTTACACGTAAAATTAGTTATAAAATATTGTTTTAGCAGCAAAATTTTGCTCATCTTCTATTAAAATTGTGCACAAATCACAGTCTTGAATTTAATATGTTACTTAAATATATTTTTCATATATTGCATATCTTAATTATTACTTGTATAATTGTTTGCATACGAATATATAATAAACAATATAATCAAACAAGTTTGTAATTGTGCAGAGAATATTACGTTATATATTTCTTTCTTGTAGTTAATTGATGAGACTAATTTTTGATTCATACAAATTCAACCTGTCAACATTTTTAATGTGTCAGTTTTGTCAGAAAAGTATTTAAGTAAAAGAATTTTTTTTTAATTTTACATGTTTGAAATATGATAGTTTTTTTTAAAGTTCAATAATTTTTTAATTTAATTTTTTGAAATTTAAAATTCCCTATGATGAGACTAAACAGAGTGATATCTATTTTAAGAATCATTTTGATTCTTCGATTTCAGATCAACCATTTTGCAAAAATCCTGTCAACTAGCCCACTGTTAAAGGCTTAATTGCGGCAGCTGTAAAAAGTAAAAAATGGAGATATTGGAGTCATTTTTTTCCGATAAAACAAATTATGAAACAAATCAAATTTACGTGTATTGTTTTTTTTTAATTCTTATATATTCCGGCTTCTACAATGTTTCTCCTTATTATAATTAATGAGGTTGAGTATTTCTTCTTCATGTAAAATTATCTTAAGTAAATTTAAACATTTGCGATATATTAATAGACCAAAAATTATGAATACCTTAATACATATATACATATATACATGATACATATATACCTTAATACATAATACATATATACATGAATACCTATATACATAAACATAGCAATGACAAACACAAACGCTTCAGTAGTTGACGTAATACACAAGTATTAAAAAAATGATTACAATCAATTATTTTAATTAAATGAATATAAAAACGCAGAAAAAAGTTACTGAATGTGTATCGGTCTTCTAAAATGTACTTACACTGTATTTTACACTTTTACTTCTTATAATATAAAAAATAATTAATAACAAACATAAAAAGTGAATAAGAAATAAATAATATATAAATAATTTAACAAGTTTAAATTTGTTTTATACATGCTATCGGCATTTTAGAAAATCGGGTACGTCCGATAAAAATTTTTTTATTGACTTATATAACTGATAATGACACAATTATGCAATTGCAGCATTTTGTTTTAAATTGTTGTATTTTTATAAAATAAGAATTGCTGAAGAATATTTTACATTGAATATACTTAAAATTATTATAAAAATTAAATCAGTATTTCTATAAACTTAAGTTTCCTACTTTGTATCACCACAAATTTTACTATTTAAGAGACCATAAATAAGCTTTAAACGATCGGTCTTGACACTGTTTCCAGCATGTTTCCAGCAGAAAACTTTATCAATTAATTCCTTATTACTAAAAGATTTAATATTTAAATAAATGACTGAAATATTAAGTTATAATTTTAAACTGTGATTTGAACCAATGCGAGGAATAATAAAAAGTAGCTGAAGTGATATACATTTGGCAACTCTCTTGTACTTACGCAAGAAAATTATAAATATAAGAAAATTTGTAACATCTTAGCAACTTATACTTGTAAAAATCAAAGTTTATATTAATGTGTTATCATTATACTTACTCTTTTGTGTGTGCGTGCGTGGGTGCGTGCGTGCGTGAGCGCGCGCGCGCGCGCGTGTGTGTGTGTGCGTGCGTGCGTGAGTGCGTGCGCGCGTGTGTGCTTGTATGTAAATAACGTTTAAATGAGGAATATCTAATATCCAATTATTGTGTTCGTTGTATTGCGCATGCAAATAATGACGCAACTGACCAATGATTAAGCAAAGATTGATATTAACCTTGGGACTGAATCGTAGTTAGAAACCGGCTTCTTATCTAGCTATAAAAAGTCAACAATTCTTGGAAGTTTTCGCTTCTCTAGTGCTCAGCAAACAACAGTAACAGTTTAACTGTTGTTTACAGATGCTCTTCATTTTTGTGTGACCTGACGAATTTTTACTCACGTCTTTACCTCTGAATATTACACTACCGTCTGTCAAATGTAACCTTATCGAATACCATTGGTATGATAGTATGTAACTGGTAATAAGTTACGGCTAAATTGCAATCGTGTTGATATAAACATCCGCTTGCTACAATTTAACGAAAGATATTACATTCTTCAATAAAGATCAAATTACTTTATCCAAATACTTTTTTTAAATCACATTTGAAATTTGCTTTTACTCGCGAGAAAAGACTTACACTTTAGAAGAGAGTTTTTTACAATTTCTAATTTAATTGAGCCCTAAAAAATTTTATGCGTGCGCGATTATTCCTCATAATCCGGTGCGCTTATATCAAAAGTAATATTTCAACATTGTACCAAATGTCACACCAAAGAATTATGATTGAACGTATAAGTAATATCAACAATAAAACAATTATAATAAAAAAATTAATGCTTACTCCAAGATGCGTATACAGCGTATAATAATGTTACACAATCAAACTTTACTTTTTGGTAGTTATAATTAATTATAACGGACGTAATATGACATTTTTTTATCCCTGCTTTTGCACACTCATTTTTTTACTACATAAAAAATAAAAAAAAATAATATTAACTACTAATAATTAATATTATATAATAATATGAATTTAATAGGAATGTATAATCACGCGTAATCACTTTTAATAGAGTTAATCAAGTTAAGATACAATATCAAAATATATGTACTAAAAATTATATTACCATTTCTTCGTGCCTTTTTAAACTTTTTCAAGCAACTATTTCATTCGCCTAATCTTGGCTTTATTTATTACATTCTTATAATGATTTGCTTACTTTTTTTAATTATATCAGCAAAATATTTTTATATATTTATCAGTTTGTATTACGATAACAATCTGTTGTAATACTATTCATTAAATAAATGTTATATTCATTTGTGCAATCGTAACACTGACACGTATTTCTTATTTTTACATTTATTTTAATAAAACGATAAGCTGATTAAGAAGTGTTCTAAACTATGTATCCTATCAAATAAAGTGAGCCTTAATTACTATTCTTAATATACATAAATTATGCTTTGAATAAAAATAAAGCAAAAGAAAAAAGTGTTTTATAATAATGCGAACAAGATTTGATAAGAAACTTACAATTAATTGTATGTATAAAAAAAAGTTTGTTAGCATTTGGTTACGACATCTATCACAAGCGTTATCTCATTTCTAAATGCAGGCCTCTGTTCTATCTCATCAGTTGTAAAAGCACCGTTCACAGTGTAGCATATTTCAATCATAAGAGACGCTGGAAAACTCAATTGATTTAAGTGTTCTATTCAGTTATATAACTATTGCGTAAGTACTTATCATTGTGGTATTTACTCGAAATAAAGAAGAGATATAGAAAATTAATATACCGCGAATATTATAATTTTATTCCACGATTAAAATTTAAATAAAAAAGAAAGAAAGTAGAGCTATAATACTTCCTTGAATTTTTCTAATATTATCTTTTAATATAAAATTTTTTAATTTAATTTCTAATATAATCTTTTCTTTACGAAAATTATAAACTATTATTTATTATACAGCATTTAATATTATTACATCAAATGAAATTGAAATGTAAGTCATAAAACGTAAATCGTAATAAATATCTAAGTTGCAATATTTAATCAAGTGTCAAAGGTATTAATGAGATATCGGAGTGTCGTAAAAAGATTGACTATTCTTATATAACATACAGCAAGCATCAAAAACTCATATCTTTTAAGCATTATATAAAACGTTAATTATTGAAATTAATTTAAAAAAAATGATAATTAAACCGCTTAAACCAACTGTGACCATTTATAACTCGTATCAGACTATAACAAAATACACATAAAAATTAGTATTAGATATCAAGATTTTATATTGACCATCTTATCTTCATGTTTGAAAAAATGTGTTTTACAGTATTAAATTAATGTTTTGTAATTACAATAAAAGACACCAAAATGTAGTACTCTCAAATTGTCAAGTAAGCAACTATTAAGAGCTAATAAGAGTAACCGCAATTGTTGATTGTTGGTGCGTAGGATTAATAATTTTATGAATTTAAAAGCGGATGTTTTGACTCAGTTTCGAGTTATCTTTAGCTACAATTCTCTCTCTCTCTCTTGAGCGCAGTTACATACGTTTGCTTTTGCGAGATGCTCCCCGGCTGAGTAATTCACCAGTTAAAATCCATAAACAGTTATTATGAAAAGATTAATTTCCGACCATAAAGGAGCCCGTAAATTAACAAAATCAAATTGACAAACCTATGTAATTGCGTTCAAGAGAGAAGGAATTGGAGCTAAAAATGACTCGTAGCTAAGTCGGAACGTTTGTTTTTAAATTAATTAAAAATTGTCAATTTTATGTAACAACGACCGCGGTTACTCTTATTAGCCCATTAACAATCAATTATTTAATGTTTTTTTAATATTATGCTTTGTTTTGCTCGTCTATTCATAAACTCTTGCATTAAACCAGGGCAAGAATGAGCAATAATTCTAAATCTTTCGATATATACGATAGCTTGTGTAACGTTGTTATACGACCTTGTGAAAAATCGAGACCGGAGTCTCGTAGTTTAGTTGACTACGATCTGTTGACATGTTCGTTTGTTCCTTTCTCTTCGTAATGAGTGTCAATTTGTAAAGAAGGATTCACACAATTAATTACTGATCTGGTATGCCTTTAGTTAAGTAATATGCAAATAACAGTAATGTAAATTAAAGAAAAATTGTATAAATTTCGGTACAAATATGATGTCGGATACATTTGATGAATAGTCAGATATAATACATGGAGATCTTCCAACACGAATAATGTAAAGGAATTACGCAGTAATGATAACAGAAAATAATAATTGCAAAATTTTATTGGTTATATTTTGTATTTTTATAGAATTTCCTTGACTTGATGTAAAATTAGTAACTAGATCCTATAATTTTGTATAAATTGAATTTTGACTTTGCACGACAATTTGAATATGTCACCATTTTTGTTAATGTTGAAATATTATAGCCATAGATATATAGATCGCTGATTCTATTCTCCATCACAATTTTCGGGTTTCTTATTGAATGTCACCATATTGGAAAGACTGTGTTCACGCATGCGCAATACGTGCTTTAAGGCAAAAAACCATCACCATAAGAAGAAACAATTCCACGAATAAATGCGCAAGCGTTAGCACTGTCTTCCCAATATGGCGACATTCAGGCTACGTTCCGTTTCACGCATAATGCGCATGGCACATCATTTTATCCTTGTAATTCCCTAAGTGTTAAACAAGGATGAAATGATACATCATGCGCATCATACGTGAAACGGAACGTAGCCTCAATCAGGGTCACAGATTCGACGCAAGCAGCAATCTATATATACTTATAATTATAGCGATTGATGAAGAGGTAGTAAGACTGAAAACAGTTCCGCTTTATTACAATAACGTACATGTTAGCTCTTATTTATACATAATAAAAATATATGTGATGTAGGCTAACTTGATTTATTGCACATCCTTGGTTTAATGCTATTGTTCTTCAACCTTTAAATAATAATTATATCGTTAAAATAAATTTTATTCATTTTTGTCACATTTTAGAATACACACGACAATATTATAATCAGAAAAATCTTGAGAATTTTTTTTAGAAAATTTTTTCTCAGGATTTTCTTTTGGAAATAAGCAATCCCATTGAGTAGTGGAATTCTGTAACTTTAACGACACACCGATATCATTGCATTATTGCTGCACAACTTTTTTTTTTTTTTTTTTAAATAGAGGAGGAGAAGGTATTATGGTTATTATCGACAATGTGGCTACTTCTATTATTTCCGTTATTAGGTGACGTATTCTAACAATTGCTTATGGAGTTATTTGTTTAGTAGCCCGCCGCTTTTTGTGATGCTAATATGCCAATACGTAATGACTGACAATTATTATAAGGCATTTTTATTTTTAGGCACTTTTAAACTTTTTCAAGGTACACTTTTAACATTTAATTACATATACTTCCTCATTATTTTTAAACTCAAGTATATTATCACATGAAAGTACATACCCTTGAATGTTTTTTTGTTATTTAACTTTTTATTTGGTATACATTTCAAGTTATACAAAGTTAAAACAGTAACATGGAATTTTGTTGATATGGTTTCGTTAAGCAAAATTTTTATATTAAAATATTTTTTCGATAAATTGTTATTATAGAAGGTGGTGTTTAGAAACGTTAGAGACATTATTTTATGCTTGTTGTTTAATGTTAAACAGAGACAAAGTAGTATTTCTAATAGAAATTTATAATGATATTTCTAATGTTTCTAAACGCAGGAAAATTATAAATCAGGAAAATTCTAAACAATAAAACATTAAAAATATATAATTTTGTAACAAAATACTGTGTTTCTTTTAAATTAAACTAACTTTTCAAAAATATTTTTATGGATAACCATATTACAACTTTTTCTTTCCATCGATAATGTAGTGCATTAGATCTTTATAAGTCATGTTCTAAGTAATAAATATTTCATTACTTTGAGTTTAGAATCTGTCAAACAACACTTTGACAAGTGTAATCATTCAAATTTTAATAAAATATATTAATTATAAACAAAGTCATTCAATAAAATAAAAATGAATACCATATTATCTTCTTCTCCTCTATTTGTATAATATCTGCGCCACGATAGTAAAACGATACCGATATTGTAGTTAAAAATTGTTAGAATTCCTTTACTAAAGGTCAAGACTATCGACGTTGCTTGACTTCTGTGATCATACTTGAATACTTATTTGTGATAATCTATAAACATCTCGTTGATGGACATCAATCAATTTAATCAGTTTAATAGATATTATAAAAAAATATGTATTGTTACATTTTACATATGATTTTCGTAAACACAATAATATAAAATGTAAATATAAAACTTCTAGTGATTTTCACGAATATAAAATAATTAACTTTTCTGTTTTTTAAACACATTAAAATTAAACTTAGAATACTGAATAAAACACAGGCAAATATTAGTTTATATAAGATAGCAATTGTTCTGTAATCTATTCGGAAAAGCGCGCGCGCGTGTTAAATATTATAAGAAATAATTTTTCATTTACAAAATTTTATTAAAAGTTAATGTAACAATGTAAATATTTGAGATGGCGTTATTAATTTTATTAAAATCAGATAATTGATTCCATTAAGTATAATGTCTACCATTTGCATTGTAGTTTTGCGTTTAATTAAAAAAAATTATTTCTTACAATAACTAAAGCTTTTACATGTACACAACCCTCCTACATACACACGCGCGCGCGCGCACACACACACTCGCACACACACACACACACACACACACACACACACACACACACGACACACACACACACACACACACACACACACACACACACACGACACACACACACACACACACACACACACACACACACACACACACACACACACACACACACACACATATACAGAGTGTTTATTTAAAAAGTTTCTAATTGATTACCTCAAAAAATATGAAAGATACAAAACAAAAGTTAAAATACTTTTTCCATGATTTTGAGGAGGAAAAAAAACGGCACTTTAAATTTTTTATTTGGAGGGCGTTTTCAATGTAATTTATAGGTCACATTTGTTTTTTTACATAGAAATGTATGTTTTTTATTACAGGATCTTATTCTACGTAAAAATACAAGTAACTTCTGTAGGAAACATTTTTTTGTTTAATAACTATTTTAGGAGATATAAAAGAAAATAACAAAGCATAGTTACTGCACAAATATTCGTCATTTATTATAACAAATGTTTAAAATGTTCTCCGTTGTTTCCAAATGTCCAAAATATTCTAGTCTTGAGGCTTTCGTGGCCGTTGATATCGTTAATCGAAAGAGTTTCCGGATGGATGCCATGTGCGTGTTGGCGTGTAACGCACCATTGTGCGTTAACATATATATATACATATATGTTAAGCCTATATATATATATATATATATAGGCTTAACATATATGTATATATATATGTTAAGCAGTAAATCTTTATAAACATTGGAATGGGATATAGCAGATCAATATTACGTAAATTACATTTACATATTTTTTTTACATTTATGTGTTAAGAAGATAACGGACAAAAGTTTTCTTATTAACTGTTTTTGTCAACAACTGCTTCTCTTGATAAAATTTGTTGACATGGTGTATATTCTCCGATATACATCCTATTGACTTCGTCGCAATTGAAAGTATCTTTGAGCAATATTTGAAATTAGTATTGAAGATGTAAAGTAATAACGAAAACGGTGGAATGTTTTGGTATAATCTTAATATAGTTTTATCTTAACCTATCTAATTAAATTTATTTATTTACTAACTTAAATTATTTGAAGTGTTCACAGATTACGAGAATGGATTTTATCTCTTTGGCACTCATATTCACTCTTTGCGTTATTGTGATTTTCCGACTTTTATTGATGGTACATTCTCATTATGTTGTACAACAAAAACTTAAAAACATTCCCCAAGTCGACAGTTTTCCTTTTGGTTCGGCATATGAGGCAATGCGTATATCGCCGGAGGGTAAAGTATTCAATGCTTAACTTAATTTTTATTATTTTTTAATACAAGTATAATTTGTACACTACTTAAAATAAAAACTGAGCTATTTAAATTTATATAATAATTAAAACAGTATAAAAATTAATTAATTCAATTTCTAGAACGCATGAAAAAGGATTTCGAGTATTTGGCTCAGACATGCAAAGAAGGGATATACATACAATGGTTCTTAGGCAAGCCGTGTATTTTCGTATATAAGCCAGAATATTTAAAGGTAAACACAAAATATATCAGTCTTTATTTTGTTGTTGATAAAGAATATCATTTTTTAACTTTTTCTGCGATAACTAAAGAAAAGTTGCCAATATCAACACATTAGATCTCCTAAAGTGACATTTCTTTAGTTTTCGAAAAATAAACATTGAACTTTATTAGTACAGATAGAAACATAATTTGTTTAAATAATAAAACAATTAAAAAAACCATAATTTATATATTTATGGATTGTTATATTAGAGCTGATATTAAACAAATTCCTCAAATAATGAAAATAATGCTCTTACAATTATTTCTTGCAAATTGCATACAGTTTAAATAATAGTAAATATATTATAACATTAGGTTATTTTACGTGTTTATAAACGTCTTAAAATTATTTTATTTAAATTTTGTTACTTTTACTTTTTTATTTACGTATTTTTTAAAAATTAATAAAAAACATTTTAGATCAAAATGGATAGCATCTAGAAATACTCATTATTTTGTACAGATGATTCATGTAAAAAGAAAAGAGGAAAATATATCAGTAATACCTATTTTGTCGGGTTTGCTTCATTTTGTCAGACGCTCATTATTACTTACAAAGAACTTAAGCGTTGCATAATTTAAAATAATACAAAGAAAAAACTATTATCTAATCTAACGTAAGACACTTTTAGTTGATTTTTATGTTCCTGAAGTGTTTCTTTGCGTTTATATTCTTTTTAATTTTTGTTTAAATAATATAATCAAAAAACAAAGTGATATGTTAATATCAGCGACCTTTCTTTATTATTCTTTTAATTTATTATATATTTAAGCAATATCTGTTGTAATTATCCTGATAAAAAAGCATCTTTTTAAAATAATAGTACAAATTATACTCAAACAATTATAAAACGTTCTCAATTAATCAGAAATTCTTACTTCTTAAATGGGATTTCAATCCAATGAGGGAGATTAAAAATATAAAAAAGTTTATTGAGTGAGAGATTTTTTTATTTTATTATTACTGATACTACGTAATACGTAATAATCAAATTTTGTAATTGTATAACTAATAGGTATATTATAAATAAATTTGTTTTATTAGTAAAGAAAGGATAAAAAACATATTAAAAGTTTTGTTGTGTGACTTTATGTCAAGAAATTAAAAATTTTTTTCTAAAATATAATTTATCAATAACAATGGTTTAATTTCATGAAAAACTGTCATTGTTAAATAAAAATTGTCATTATATTAAAATAAAAAGCTCACAGGTTTAGTAGAACTATTTTTGTTAAATAATACTAGTAGTCATAAAAATATGTTACATGTTTTTTTGTAAATATTAAATTATATTTTTTTCAAACATTTATAGCATATTTTTCCAAGCACCGTGAATATCACAAAAGGGAACCGTTATAGTTTGTTTGAACCCTGGTTGGGCAACGGACTTGGAATGTCTACAGGTGAATACATAAAATTATATGAATCATTTATTATATGTATATATTTCTTATAAATTTAGAATTTTATTAAAAATTAAAGCCTATTTGCTATACTTTAATAAACTATGCTTAAATAGTAATTCATAAAAATATTTAGCTGATTGTAAAAAACAAGTTTAATTTTCTGATCAATACAGATATATATGTAGTTTTATTCTAACGTAACAATACATTTTAGTCCTTGTAATTCTTTAACATATTTGTGTACTTTATGGAAATATAAAAAAATTATTAAATATTATTATTTGGCCACATTTGAAAATCTATTGTTTTATAAATGGACTTAAATTATTCTCATGTATCAATAAGAATCGCGCATTATATTGTACAAATTTATTAGTAACCGCGAATAATTCAATATTTATTATTTGAATTTTGCAAATCAATAGGGGAGAGCGAGGCAATTCGGCAGACAGAATAATTCAAAAAATGAAAATGTCTTTTTATGGGTACATATTAAAAAATTACTTTAAATACTGTAAACACGTCCTAATATAACGACAATGTTAACAAAGTTTTGTTGGCAACGGCGGCATATTAAAATTGTAGTAGTAAAAAATGTGTTTTGCGATAGTCGAAGTAAGTTCTGATAGTCAGCATTTCTTCGAAAAATAAGATTCTTTTTGAAAACTTTGAATGTATCGTGTGCAGTTAAATGTATTTGACACATTTCGTGTTTATTTTTTGCTGTGTGGTGTCTATTTTTGTAGATCATACATAATAATGCGCACAGTTGACGTCAAAACTGTTCGAAAAACCAAACGTTAAATCGTCGTTTGGACGATTTTTTTCTTTCACATTTGCGTTCTATGTATCAAAATATACAACTTAATACTTAACGGATGTAATTACACAAAATACGAATAGTCTCTGACTTGTTTCGAAAACGCTAGAGCAATAAATTTCTCTATTGTGTGTTTATATTTTTTTGATCGTATGTAACATTTCTTTATAACATTATATGCATATTCTTTTCTTAATAAAAGAAAGTCTTCACAACAGCTTTTTTTACATTTTTTTATTTTAAAACATAAATTTCAGAACATTTTTCTAAGACTATTTTTGAATTACTCAGAGCTTGGGGCTATTCAAAATATTTGGCATTGGTTGACATATTTATATGTACTTCAAAGCAAATACATTTTCATGTTCTATCTATATCGGCATTGTGAAAGGAAAGGTTCAACCTTTTGAACCGTCTCTCTCTCTCTCTCCCCCCCCCCCCCCTCTCTCTCTCTCTCTCTCTCTCTCTCTCTCTTTATGAATGTAAGACTCGAGAAACGCAGAAGAAAAAAAGATCTTTTGAATATTCCCGATTTCCCCTATACAAGATGATTATTAATGTAAAGTTTCTACTTTTTACCATAGAAGCCTGATTTACCGACGGATATGTATTTCTAACATATTATTATATTAAAAATTACAAATGCGTGTTTGTATGGTAAAAAATGGGAACATTCATTAATAATTACCCTGTATATCTTTTATTCTGTTTGACATGATAAATTTTGATGTAACTTTTTACATGATTTGACACATCCGCTTTATTTATTCATTTGTATATTTATGCTTATTTAAATATGCACGTCTGAATTTATTTATTTCTAACATTATTTAGTAATACTGCTAAGAGTAATTATAAGTTGAAACGTTCAGTTTATCGATTTAATGATGAACTATAAATTTAATGATTATACGGATATATTTATGTTTATTATCGTAAATAAGTACATCTCCTTCTGCTTTCTCACCTTCTATTTATTCTTTGACTGTTTTAACAAATTTTATAATTTTTTATCTTTGCGATATTTTTACAACATAAACAAACAGTGTTGAGTAAAAGTCCAGAAACGGTCAAATATCTCGAAAAGGATTAACTATAGCAAGAAATATGTAAGTAGCAATGTTGTAGGACTTAATAAAGTGTACCTAATGATAGCTAAAGTTTTGACTTTGAGTGGAGAACGAAGATTATATGAAAATCAAATTGATTTTTTTTTAATTGAACCCACTATATTTTATTACATATTCTTGTAGCTTATTTCAAGAGCATTCCAAAACACTATAAATAAGTTTATTTTAGCCTATTATGAAAGCCTCACAACTCGGAAAGTATTTAACAAAAATAAACTTATTTATAGTGTTTTGGAAAGCTCTTGAAATAAGCTACAAAAATATCTAATGGAAAATAGTGGATTTAATTTAAAATATTCAATTTGACCTTCATATGATCTTTGTCTTTCACCCAAAGTCAAATTTTTAGTTATTATTAGGTACATTTTATTATGTCCTACAATTTTGCTACTTATCATACATATTTTTTGCTATAGTTGATCCTTTTTGAGATATTTAACCGTTTCCAAACTTTTACCCAACCCTGTATAACATTTTAATGCTGATTTAGGTAAACAATGGTTCCACGATAGAAAACTCATTGGGGCAACATTCCATTTTAGTATATTAGAAAAATTTGCTGTGGTTATGACCGAAAAAGCACAAATTTTAACAAAGTGTCTTCAAAAAAAAATGGACGAAAATCCAGGGAAGGCCATTGATATTTTCCCTCTTGTTATTAATGCAACTCTTGATATTATCTGCGGTAATGTATTATATCTTATGATGCATAGTATATAATTACAATATTTTTCACGAAGAAAGCATTTGCAACATAATACATTATAGAGGAGAAAAGAGTATTATGGCTACTGTTGACAATATGGCTACCCCTATTATCTCCATCACTAGGTGATCGGTTGAAGTGACGTATTCTAATTGCTTATAAAGTTGTTCGTTTAATAGCTCGCTGCATCTAGTGATGCTAATATGCCAATAAATAATAACTGACAATTGTTACAAGGCATTTTTACTTTTGAGCACTTTTAAACTTTAATCACACATACTTCTTCATTATTTTTAAACTTGAGGGTATCATTACACGAATACACTCAAGTGTTTTTTTTGTAATTTAACTTTTTATTTGACTGTGGGCATTTTGAGTTATACAAAATTAAAACAATAACATAAGGAATTTTGTTAATATATGGTTTTTTAAGCAAAATTTTTATATTGAAATATTTCTTAAATAAATCGATTATCATTCTAGAGAACAGTGTTTAAAAACATTAGAAACATCATTTTATGCTTGTTCTTTAATATTAAACAGGGATGAGATAATAATTTATAATAAAAGTTTTAATGGTATTTTTAAAGTTTTTAAACGCGAAAAAATTTTAAATCAGAAAACTTCTAAACAATAAAAAATTAAAAATATATAATTTTTTAACAAAGTACTGTGTTTCTTTTAAACTACACAAAGGGTATTGCAGAATAAGAAGAGTGATTTTGGGCTTTGCGTGTAATCAATCGTTATATAGGGCAAAATATCCACCTAGATAAAAAAAAATTTTATGTCAAGTTTTATTTCGAAAGACTCCCACAATTTCGAGATATCGTAAAAAATATGATTTTTTATTAATAACTTTTTTTCCGTTAAATCTAAATTAATCCTTACAAAAAAATTCATGGTTATATAATGAAAAGTATCCATATTCATAATCTCTAATTTTTTTGTCGGTCTGTGCTAAAAATTCTGTTTTTAAAAAATCTAGAATTTTTTAAATTGCATTATTTTTTTATCTAAAATAGTGACCATTTTTTAAAAAATTCAGTAGATAAGTGATATGGCATATTATATTCAAGATTTTCTTTAGATTTTTTAATTTGGTGGAACGTGTCAAAAAATAAAAACGATTTTTCAAAATATTTTTTGGTCTTAAGTACATTCGATTCACATTATTACGATGTTTTTAAATACAATTATCTCCGATTATACATCTGCAAACAGTAATATAAAATTATAGAGTTCACGTAATTTAAATTACAAGATTTTCATTTTTTTAGTTAGAAAAAGTAATTTAACTGATTTTAGCAGTTTTTCCATTTTCTTCAAATGTATATTTTCTTCAATTTTTAACTTTATCAAGCAATACATATGATAAACTTATTTACTTTTGATGATGCTGAAGTTAGCGGCCATTTCCAGTAGCCATTATTCCGCTATATCCTTTTCAAAAATTATTTTTATGGATAGCCATATTACAACCACTTATTTCCTTCCACCGATTATGAAATGCATTAAATTTTTATAAATTACGTCCTGAATAATAATTATTTCATTACTTTGGATTTAAAATCTGTCAGACAACACTTTGACAAATGTAATCGTTCAAATTTTAATAGAAAATATTCTTTATAAACAAAGTTATTCAATAAAATAAAAATTGGTACCGTATTACTTTCTTTTCCTCTACGTTGCAATTAATATTATTAGTTATTTTATGAAAAGTAAGAAAGGTCTGGACATTTATATTTAAATTTGTTAATATTAATTTTACTAAATTTGCAAATTATTTTGCTGTAATAATAAAGAAATTCTTATTATGTTACTAAAGTAGTAACAATATAACATCAGAGCTATGATGTTAGACTACTGTGATTCGTGCAAATTCTTATTGTCATGAGCAAATTTTTATTTAGCAAAATTGTCTAATTAAGAAAGCAGACCTTATTGAAATATTGTTGTATTTACAATAAATATTAAGTTTAAATATAGCGTTATAAATAACGTAGCAAAGGTAACAAAAATAATAATTATTATTTTGTAGAAACGGCAATGGGTATGGATTTACGTGTTCAAGAAGTCCATTCTAAATATGTAACAGCAGTAGAGAAGTCAGTTCCAAAATTTTTATAATGCTTTTATTAATAAAACACTTAATATTTTAATACTTAATAATGTTAAGGATTAATATTAGTCTTCCGAAAGTGTGAAAACCTTTTAATATTTTAGAAACTAAGCATTTTTAAAAGACTTGTTTCAGATAAAAGTTGTAGGATTTAAAAAGATGTATTTATTATCCTATCATTTGGACGTTGGGTTGTGTTACTATGGTAAAATCAAGGTCACAATAATTATTTTAAACAAGACGCTCTATTTTTCTTTCCAAAATCTAATAGCAGGTGTAAATAACTTTTCAACACATTAATAAAGTTATTTTTTATGAAGAACTCTTACCAAGTTATAAGGCTTGAAACTTTCTAGCCTCATAACTCGAAATGTACAAAATAAAAATTAATTTTGTTGTAGTGTTTTAAAAAGTTCTTGACATCTGCTATTTGATTCTGGAATCAAAAGTAGAAAATTTAATTTAAAAAAGTTGATGTAATATTGATCTGACCTTAGTGCCGCCATACAAAATTAAAATGATAGGATTACTTAAAAGATCTTTTTAAATCCTGCAACTTTTGCTTAAAACAATTCTTTCAAAATTGCTAATTTTTTGAAATATTTAAGGGTTTTCACACTTCCGGAAGACCCTGTATATAATTTCAATTTTTACAAGCAAAACATTGACGCATTACGCTACCCATAATGTAAAAAGAAAGGTGAACCGTTGCGCATAACGGCGGAAATCTATGTATCCAAATCGATCAGAAATTGAGCTTATTTGCAGAACAAACTATTGCACTATTATACTCTGGCGACTATATTGAATTTTAGAAATATTTTCAAAATTTGAATGACTGACAAAGTTTTCGCTACCTACAAGCCACTGCGCATCTATTGGAATAGTTCACTTTTTTTTCCGCTATAATAATATTCTGCAAGAACAACGTATTGTGTTATATTTTGCATCCAACTCGATAAAATGTAAACGTATTTTGATACTTTTAGAGTATCCGAGTTAATAATGACTCGAATCTTTCAACCGTGGCTTTGGATGGACTGGATATACTATTTAACGCCTGCAGGAAGACAGTTTAAATCAGCGCTGAAAACAGTCCATGGATTTGCGGATGAGGTAGAACAAAGAAAAGATTTAAACAGTATCAGAGTTTAAATTTTTCACGTATTGTACAAAAATTCACATATTTACAATAAACATGATAAATTTCAGGTGATAAAAAAGAAAAAACTCGAACGACGATCAAAAACTGGCAAAACGGAACTTGAAAATAAAGATGATGAATCTGACATAGGTATTATTGTAAATTATAATTATGCAGCATACATTTTACTTATTTTTTTTCCTTTTTCTTTATTTAATAAAATGTGTTGTATTAGGTAAGAAAAATAGGGTAGCGTTTCTAGATCTATTATTAGAGGAAAATGGAAAAGACGACTCCCCTATGACTGATGATGAGTTGAGAGCGCAAGTTGACACGATTATGTTTGCGGTAATGTCCAAAATTAAAATTAAAATTAAAATTCTCCAATTATTTTAATATAAAATTTTCTCTTATATCACTCAATAATGTATTTATACAAGTGTAAAATAATACGATAATGATAATAGGGACACGACACAACTTCGGTTGCTGTATGCTGGACACTCTTCCTCTTGGGCAATAATCTCGAGCATCAGAAAAAAGTTCACGAAGAACTCGAAGAGGTATTCGGAGATTCGGAGACCCCAGCCAGTGTAAAGCAGCTGCCGCAATTAAAGTATCTTGATAGAGTTATAAAGGAGACGCTTCGAATATTTCCGAGTGCAAATTTCATATCGAGGCAAATAATAGAAGAAATAAAATTAGGTAAGATATTTTACTTATCTATGAAAAAGAAAAACTTAAAGAATTTGTTTTGTTAACGTGTTAATTTGTTTGTAAATCAATTAATAATGTTCTTGAAGGTTTGGTACTTGTAAAACTTTGTAAATAATGCTCTTATTGTTTTTTTTTACTAAAGAAAACTAAAGTAATTTTTCTAAAAATACTTGTAGATAATTTTTCAGATCAACAAAACTTAAATTATAATTTTTCATAAAATTTAATTTTTAGATCACAAAAGCAATTATACGAATACAGAAAATGAATATATTTTATTATATATTTCGTGTATTATTAATCGAGGCAAATGCAGTCTATAGTCAATTTATTTCTTATATTTTAGATGACCATATTCTTCCGAAAGATCATGAAGTCTCAGTGCCAATACTGCTTGTACATCGAAACCCAGAGGTTTGGCCGGATCCATTAAAGTTCGATCCAGATCGCTTTCTTCCAGAGAACTCGAAAGATAGAAATCCGTATGCATACGTTCCGTTCAGCGCTGGACCGAGAAACTGTGTAGGCATGAGATTCGCTCAACTCGAAATGAAATTATTATTGGTTGCTATTCTTAGAAAATGGAGGGTAAAAAGCGTAAAAACAATTGATACGATCCGATACGGTGAAATTGTGGTTGTGCGACCCTGCGAGGAATTGCTCATACATTTCACACCCAAGAAATGATCAGTTTACCAGCAAATGTATGCTTTTTATAATGTGATTTTTATAACTTTTTCTTATTAATCTTTTACGTATATATACGTAATGCATATATGCTTACATATATTCACATAGATGCTATATCTGCTTAAATATCACAATAATCGAATTAAGGTGTCGGTATTCATTAATTCAATCATGTTTTCCTAATAACAATACGTTATAATTGTTGTTTAAAATTCGGGATCTTGCCTTGCAGGCAGAATGTTTTAAGCTAACAATATAGTTTTGATGACGCGAATACGAACAAAAGATTTGTACATTTTGCAATATGACGACAAATATTAATAAATGTTTAAAGCCAAAACATATTATAATTAAATATATAAAGATAATAATAATATAGAACTGGTTGCTAATTATTGCTGCCTTCTTTAGAATTGTAGTTCTTGTGTAATTGTTAATAAATTGTATTGAGAATGATCCAAAGTATAAGATCAAAATGTCTACATTATTAATTTTATTGAATAATAAAGTTCAGTGTTACATACAAACAACCAGAGTTAGCTCTAATATATCGACATTATTCTTATAAATTTAATCCTTTGAACCCTATGCTGTTAAGTTAGTTATTTTGTAAATATTTGTGTGTGTTTATGTATGTTGAATCTATTTGCCACTAAAATAATATTAAAAAACTCCAAACAATTGACTGTTAGTACTTAACAAATAACAATAATAATTTAAGGCTAAATTCTACATTTTTGGTGGAAAAAAAATTCGATTTTTTAAACATTTTCTTACATGTTTAAGTATAATATCCCTATATATAAAATGATTTTACGATATTCGAGTATGGTCTGCTGAACGCTGCGATGCACTTACTAGAAAAATGCTGAAATACACTGACGCAACACAACCACAAAAGTACATTGGATTTTTCGGCTAATTTAAATTAGCCCGTAGTGAAAACTCTTACTATGATGATTCTTGCTATCTTATTTTTTTTTATGTTTAAATAGAGGAGTTGCTCTAGCGCATGTCTCTCGTGAAAGATGAACAAACTACTTAACGTGTTTTAGAGATAAGAAATTGTTCCAAAAATTATATTGGAAACACGATGACATCTATGTTCTATGTTGCGCTTTCGTTTTTATGATTATTTCTGCTTAAACTAAAAATAAAGAAATTAAATTGCAGAACGACGCAACGCGGCGACGGCCGGAAAACAAAGATCAATATTTGACTAGTTAAATATAGCATAATTAAAGTGAGAGAGAGAGAAAGAGAGAGAGAGAGTTTAAATGAGAATGTGTTGTCCGTATACTGGTGTGTTATTTGATCGCAACAGGCGCCTCATGGAAACACCTGCGTGTAACAGTGAATCGCACTGCCTCTGTCTACCACTTGTATTCGATCCGTCATACACTAACTATTCCTTCTTATAACTTAAAAACTAAGCTTCGGACAAATTTTTACTAAAGAAAAAATCATTTCAGAATTCGATTACAAATATGCCTGTAAAAAGAACAATATTTCTGACTCACCCTGTATATACGTATACACACATACAGACACAGAACGAATTTTAAGGGGATGCTAAAGTCGTCCTTTTTTACCGACCAAACGTTAATTTTCGGGCACGCCGTTCTTCTAATTGCATTTACAGATTTAAAAATTCTTTTCCACAATTAAAGTATAGACAGTAATGTATAACGGACGCTATATAAGGATAAGAAAAATATAAAAAATTGAAAATAATTTTCCAATTTTTTTCGTTTTCATTATCCTTTTACAGCGTCCGTTATACATTACTGTCTATACTTTAATTGTGGAAAAGGATTTTTAAATATGTAAATGCAATTAGAAGAACGGCGTGCCCGAAAATTAACGTTCGGTCGGTAAAAAAGGACAATTTTAGCATCACCTTAATGGTTGAATTAGGTTTTTATTCTATGAAAGAAATTATTGACTGCACATCCAATCTATTTAAGTCTGTTGGCACCAACATTATTCTAGTTTTAAGGAAGACTTAAATATGTTTTTATTTAAAAACAAAAACAAAGGTGCATTTTAAAAGCTACACATAAGAAAATGGGACATAGAAAACGTGAAAAAATTTAAAAACTGTAGGAAGAATCAAAGAAAAAGCAGAACATACTTAATATAATATATACAGTTAAATAAGACGATTGAATGTATTACCATGTAATTATTCATATAAAGTCTAATACTCTCTCAATATAATTTATATTAAATAAAAATGTACCTACGCATACAACACAGAAAGATTGCAGAAACATTGCAGGATGATTTCATTGAAACATTGTAATATTGCATATTGATTGCGAAACATTGCTGCAACATTGCTGTAAGATTGCAGCAACGTTAAGATGTCTATTTTTTGAACTATTGTATTGAAACATCTCAGCAACATTGCAATGTTGTGTATATAGTATAAATAATAAAAGACTATATAATATATCACAAAATTATAATATTACAATATTTCAGCAATAACATTTGCAGCAATGTTGCTGCAACTTTGCAACAACATTGCTGGAAAAAGGTAATGGGGCTGAAATGTTCTGTATATTAATTCTGAGTAATGCCGGGAGCACACACTCTTGCAAATGCATAACGCATAAAAGAATGAACTAATCAAAATCCTTTATTTTTCGTTTGGAGTGGGAAATAAAAGACTCTGGTTCATTCTCTTATGCATTATACAAAAGTCTGCTCCAGCTTTTACATTTCCATAAAAAAAAAATCTTAGCTGTTTCAAACATATAATTTGCTTATTTACTTATTTAACTAGCAAAAATTACACTTTTGTGATAACAGTTTTAAGTATAAATTTATTTGGGTATTAATATTACAAATATTGTTTAGAATTATAAATTTTTATCCAAGAAAGTTACATTACTTTAAAATAATATAAAATTCAACATTGGATAAAATCGATATCTTTAAACTGTAATATAATAAAAAAAAATATAATACGATTTTTAACCAATCACAATGACGCGCCAACTGACCGGATTGATCAATTCGCTTTGTAACAATTGCGTGTGATTAAATCTTAATTTTAGAACCAATAAATCAATATAGAGATTCGGCGGAAAATTTAGTAATGTTGTCCAACCTAAATTTACTGAATGCGGATGAATAATTATGAATAAGTTAAATTAATGTATTATTATACGAGAATATTTTGGCTCCTTATTGTCATTACTTTATAATTAAAAAATTATAATATTGCAATATTTCCGGAATGTTAATGTCACATTGCTGAGATATTGCAGGCATATTGTTAATTTATGTTTCTGCAATGTCTCCGTAATATTGCACTGCAATTTGCAACATTGCAACATGGCTGGAATATTGTTGCAGTTTTCTGTGCTGTATGGGGCGTTATCTCATTTTTAAATGCAAGCCTCTGTTCTATCTCGTCAGTTGTAAAAACACTGTTCATGATGCAGCAGATTTCATAAGAGACACTGAAAAATTCAAATGATTTAAGTGTTTAGTTCAGTTATTTAACTGTTGCGTAAGTACTTATCATTGTGGAATTTATTGGAAATAAAGAAGAAATATGGAAGATTAAGTTACCGCGGATTTTGTATTTTTATTTCACTATTGAAATTTAAATCAAAGAAGAAAGAGAGAGAAAGTAGAGTCCATAATCCTTCTTCAAATTATTATATTATTATCTTTTAATATAAACTTTTTTAATTTAATTTCTAATATCATCTTTTCTTTACAGGAATTATAAACTATTATTTATGAAATATATTATTTAATATTATTGCATAAAATAAAATTTAAATGTAAGTCATAAAACGTAAGTTGTAATAAATATCCAAGTTACAATATTTAATATAGTATCAAAGATGCTAATGAAATTTTGGTGTATCGTACAAAGATTGACTCTTCTTATGTAACATACGATAAGCATCGAAAGCTCATACTTTTTAAGCATTATATAAAACATTAATGACTAATTGAAAAAGAAAGAATAATTATCAGCCTTACTTAAACCAATTTTTAACAATTTATAATTTGTATCAGATACAAAAAAGAATTCCAAGAATTAAATATGTGCAAAAATTTTGACAAATTATTTGAGAGCATCTCGAAAAAGCAAACGTATGTAACTGCGCTCAGGAGAGAAAGAATTGTAGCTAAAAATGATTCAAAACTGAGTCAAAGTGGCCGTTTTTAAATTAATAAAATTGTTAATTCTACGCACAAACAACCGTGCTTACTCGTGTTAGCCCATTAACAGTTGATTATTTGATGTTTTTTAACATTATGCTTTGTTTTACGCGTATGTTCATAAACTCAAGCATCAAACCGGGACAAGAATGAGCAATAAATTAAGTAATTTTAAATCAGAGTTATTCTAAACCTTTAAAATATGCGATAGCTTGAGAAACGTTGTTATGATAAGAACGTTACGACTTTGCGAAAAACCGAGAACGGAGTCTCGTAGTTTAGTCGACTAGGATCTGTCGACAAGGTCGTTTGTTTCTCTCTTTTTGCAACGAGTGTCGATTTGTAAGGAAGAATTCACACAATTAATTACTAGTCTGGTATGCCCTTAGTTACAATAATATGCAAATAATAATAATGTAAATTAAGGAAAAATTTTATAAGTGTAACAATTCTGGATAGTATTTCAATACCTTTTGGCTTTCCTCGTGGCATATTTAAAAAAAATTTAAACTTTATCAACTTAATTTAAGTAACATTAAAATAATGTTTCTGAAATAAACAATTAAGAGTGATTAATTGTACTTAAGAGGATAGTGAAACAGGTAAACTATTAGAAGTAAAAAATTCCATTGATTTTCTAAATTATTATAATACATATGTGTATGTATGCATACATATATATGTTAAGCAGTAAACTTTTATATAAATTAAAATGAGATATAATAGATAAATACTATATAAATTGTATTAACATATTTTTTACATTTATGTGTTAAAAAGATAATGGACAAAAGTTTTTTTTTAACTATTTTTTATCATTTTTATCAACAACTACTTCTGTTGATAAATTTTGTTGACATAGAGTATATTCTTCGATATGCATCCTATCGACTTTATCACAATTGAAAGTATGTTTGAGCAATATTTCAAATCAGAATTGGAAGTACTATAACGGCGAAAACAGTGTAGTGCTTTGATATAATCTTAATGTAGTTTTACTTTATCCCATCTAATTAAATTTATTTATTTACTAACTTAAATTATTTGAAGTTTTTGCAGAATACGAGAATGGATTTTATCTCTTTGGCATTATTCACTCTTTGCGTTATTGTGATTTTCCGAGTTTTATTGATGGTACATTATCAATATGTTGTGCGACAAAAACTTAAAAACATTCCCCAAGTCGACAGTTTTCCTTTTGGTTCGGCATATGAGACAATGAGTATATCGTTGGAGAGTAAAGTATTCATTGATTAACTTAATTTTTATTATTTTTTTGTACAAGTGTCATTCGTACACTACTTAAAATAAAAACTGAGCTATTTAAATTTATATAATAATTAAAACAGTATAAAAATTAATTAATTCAATTTCTAGAACGCATGAAAAAGGATTTTCAATATTTGGCTCAGACATGCAAAGAAGGGATATACATACAATGGTTCTTAGGCAAGCCGTGTATTTTCGTATATAAGCCAGAATATTTAAAGGTAAACACAAAATATATCAGTCTTTATTTTGTTGTTCCTAAAAAATATCATTCTTTATCTTTTTTTGCGACAACTAAAGGAAAGTCGCAGTATCAACACATTACATCTCTTAAAGTAACATTTCTTTAATTCTCAAAAAGTAATCATTGAACTTTATTAATACTGATAGAAATCTAATTTGTTTAAATAATAAAAGAATTAAAAAACTATAATTTATATATTCATAGATTATTATATTAAAACAGAATTTATAAAATAAATTCTTCAAATGTGAAAATAATATTCTTATAATTATTTCTTGCAAATTGCATATAGTTTAAACAATAGTAAATATATTATTAACATTAGGTTATTTTATGTGTTTGTAACTTAAAATTGTTCTATTTATATTTTTGTTACTTTTGTTTTTTTATGGAATACTTTTAAATAAAAATTAATGAGAAACGTTTTAGATCAAAGTGGATAGTCTCTAGAACTCATTATTTTGTACAGATAACTCATGTAAAAAGAAAAGAGAAGGAAAATATAACAGTATTGCTTATTTTGTCAAGTTTTCCATTATATTATCAGATGCTCATTATTACTTACAAAGAGCTTAAGCGTTGCATAATTCTAAATGACACAGAAAATACTGTAGCATCTAACATAAGACTTTTAGTTTATATTAATGTTTATAAAGTATATGTTTATTTGCGTTTATGTTCTTTTTGCAATTTTTGTTTAAGAAATATAATTAAAAAACAAAGTAATATGTCAATATCAGCAACTTTTCTTTAATATATTATACATTTAAGCGATAACCGTCGTAATTATTATGATAAAAAAGCATCAATGTAAAATTGTAGAATAAATTATTCTCGACAATTATAAAACGTTTTCAAACATTTAAAAATTCTTAATTGTTAAATGGGATTTCCATCCAATGAAAGTAATTAGGAGGATAAAAAATTTTATTGAACGAGAGATCTTTTTGTTTTATCAATACTGATACTACGTAATAAGTAACAATTAAAATTCGTTATTGTATAACTATTAGGTATATTGTAAATATATTTGTTTTATTAGTAAAAAGAAGATAGAAGATATACTAAAAGTTTTGTTGTTTAAATTTATTTTTGAAAAAATTAAAAATTTTTTTTAATATAATTTATCCTTAACAAGTCCGTTTAATTTCATAAAAAACTGTAATTGTTAAATAAAAATTGTCATTATAATAAAATAAAAAGTTTACAGGTTCAGTAAAACTTTTTTTGATAAATGATACTAGTAGTCATAAAAATACGTTGTGTTTTTTTCTAAATATTAAGTTATATCCCTTTCAATCATTTACAGCATATTTTTCCCAGTACCGTAAATATAACAAAAGCGGTGCGTTATGATTTGTTGAAATCCTGGTTGGGCAAGGGACTTTTAACATCTACAGGTAAATACATAATAAAATTATATTAATTATTTATTATATGTATATATTTGTTATAATTTTAGAATTTAAAAATTGCAGTTTATTTGCTATGCTTTAATAAGTTATGCTTAAATAGTTATTTATGTAAATATTTAAATAAGCTGTAAAAAAATAAGTTTTATTTTCTATTCAATACAGATATATATGTATTTAAAATCTAACGTAACATTTTAGTCTTTGTGATTTCTTTAACATACTCGTGTACCTTTTGAGAATATAAAAACATTTATTGAATATCATTACTTGATCACATTTGAAAAATCACTGATTGTTTTATAAAGGGACTAAACTATTCTCGTGTATCAACAAGAATGGCGCATTCTATTGTACAAATTTATTAGTAATCATAAATAGTTCAACATTTATTATTTGAATTTTGCAAATCAATATATATATATATTTTATTCTATTTGACATGATGACTTTTGATGTAATCTTTTATATGAATTGATATATCTGCTTTATTTATTTATTTGTATATTTGTGCTTATTTGCACGTCTAAATTTTTTTATTTTTAACGTTATGTATTAATACTACTAAGACTAATTTGAAACGTTTACTTTACCGATTTAATGATGAACAAGTTTAATGATTATGCGGATATATTTATATTTATTATTACAAATAAGTACATACGTCTTCTTTTGCTTTCTGAGCTTCTATTTTTTCTTTGATTGTTTCAACAAATTTTGTAGATTTTACTTTTGCGATATTTATATAACATAAATAAATAACATTTTAATGCTACTTTAGGTAAACAATGGTTCCACGATAGAAAACTCATCGGGGCAACATTCCATTTTAGTATATTAGAAAAATTTGCTGTGGTTATGACTGAAAAAGCACAAATTTTAACAAAATGTCTTCAAAGAAAAATAGACGAAAATCCAGGGAAGGCCATTGATATTTACCCTCTTATTGTCAACGCAACTCTTGATGTTATCTGCGGTAATGTTTTATTTCTTATAATATGTAGTATATAATTACAATATCTTTATCGAAAAAAACATTTATAACATAATACATTATATACGTTGCAATTAATATTATTAGTTATTTTATAAATACTAAAAAAGATATAATCATATATAATTAAGTTTATTAATATCAATTTTACTAAATTTGCAAATTATTTTGCTGTAATAGTAAAGAAATTCTCATTATGTTATTAAAGTAGTAGTCATATAACATCAGAGCAATGATGTTAGACTACTATAATTCGTGCAAATTCTTGTTGTCATAAGGAAATTTTTATTTAGCAAAATTGTCTAATTAAGAAAGCAGACCTTATTGAAGTATTGTTGTATTTACAAGTAATAAATATTAAGTTTAAATATAGCTTTATAAACAACGCAGCAAAGGTATCAAAAATATCAATTATTATTTTACAGAAACGGCAATGGGTACGGATATACGAGCTCAAGAAATCCAATCCAAATATACAACCGCATTGCAGGAGTCAGTTCCAAAATTTTTATATTGCCATTGTTAATGAAATACTTAATATTTTAATACTTAGTAATGATAAGGATTAGTTTTAGACGGTCTTCCAAAAGTGTGAAAACCCTTTAATATTTCCAAAAATAAGAGAGACAGATTTTTGTTTCAGACAGATTTTTAGGATTTAAAAAGATATATTCACACATCATTTTGACCTTGAGTAGTACTGCCACGGTCAAATCAAGGTCATAATTATTTTAAACAAAACGTTCTCTTTTTCTTCTAGAATTTAATCGCAGGTGTCAATAACTTTCCAGCACATTATATAATAATAATAATAATAATAATAAAGTTAATTATTATTAAGAACTTACCGTGTTAAGAAGCTTGAAAGTATGCTATAACTTTTAAGCTTCATAACTCGGAAAAAAATTAATTTTGTTATAGTGTTTTGAAAAGCTCCTGACATCAGCCATTAGATTTTGAAATCAAAAATAAAAAATTTAATTAAAAAAAAATCGATGTAACCTTGATTTAATCTTAGTGATGTCATATAAGATTAAAATGATAGAATCAGTAAATAAATCTTTTTAAATCCTCTCTCTGTAACTTTTGTCTGAAACAATTCTCTCAAAATTGCTTAGTTTATAAAACATTAAAAAGTTTCCACACTTTTAGAAAACTCTATATATAATTTCAATTTTTACAAGCACATCATTGACGCATTACCCTATTCACAATGTAAAAAGTAAGATGAACCGTTGCGCATAACGGCGATCTATGAACGGAGATCTATGAATCTCAACCGATCAGAAATTGATAGCGTTTTTCACTGAGAAAACTGGTGCGCACTGAGTGCGCACTTGCCGCAGGTAATTGGGCGTTTCCGTTGGCACCGTCATTGCGCAAACCGAAACGCCCAATTACCTGCGGCGAGTGCACACTCAGTGCTCACTGATTGTCCCAGTGAAAAACGCTATGAGCTTATTTGTGGAGCAAACTATTGAACTGTTATGCTCTGGTGACTATATTGAATTTTGGAAATAATCTCAACATTCGAATGACGAAATCCACTATCACCAACCCACTGTTCATCTATCGAAATAGTTTATTCTTCTTTTATCCTTCTTTTATAATGCTATTCTTCAAGAACAACGTATTTAAGTTAAATTTTACTTCTTACTCAATAAATTGCAAATTATATTTTAATACTTTTAGAGTAGCCGAGTTAACAATGACTCGATTCTTTCAACCGTGGCTTTGGATTGACTGGTTATACTATTTAACGCCTGCAGGAAAACATTATAAATCAGTGCTCAAAATAGTGCACAAATTTGCTGATGAGGTAAAAAAAGCACAAATTTAAAATACTATCAGAGTTTAAATTTTTTACATATTGTTTAAAAATTCACACATTTACAATAAATATGATAAATTCTAGGTGATAATAAAGAAGAAGATTGAACGACAATCAAAAACTAGCAATACAGAACTTGAAAACAAGGGTAATGAATTAGACATAGGTATTATTGTAAATTATAATTATGCAGCATACATTTTACGTATTTTTTCTTCTTTTTTCTTATTTAATAAAATGTGTTATATTAGGTAAGAAGAAGAAGATAGCGTTTTTAGATTTATTATTAGAAGAAAACGAAAAAGACGATACACCTATGACTGATGATGAGTTGAGATCGCAAGTGGACACGATTATGTTTGCGGTAATGTCTAAAATTAAAATTAAAATAAAATATTTTAATTATCTCAATACAATATTTTCTTCTATATCACTCGATAATATATTTATGCAAGTGTAAAATAATATGAAAATGATAATAGGGACACGACACAACTTCAGTAGCTGTATGCTGGACACTCTTTCTGCTGGGCAATAATCTCGATCATCAGGAAAAAGTTCACGAAGAATTAGAAGAGGTTTTCGGAGATTCGGAAGCACCAGCCACTGTAAAGCAGCTGCCACTATTAAAATATCTGGACAGAGTTATAAAGGAAACGCTCCGAATATTTCCGAGTGCAAATTTAATATCGAGGGAACTAGTAGAAGATGTAAAATTAGGTAAGACATTTTACTTATCTATTAAGAAGAAAATCTTAAAGAATTTGTTTTGTAAACGTGTGAATTTGTTTGTAAATCAATTAATAATGTTTTTGAAGGTAGTTTTTTCAGGTTTCGTACTTGTAAAACTTCGTAAATAATGCTCTTATTGTTTTCTTTACTAAAGAAAACTAAAATAATTTTTCTAAAAATACTTGTAAATAATTTTTCAGATCAACAACAAAACTTAAATTATAATTTTACATAAAATTTAATTTTTAGATCACAAAAGCAATTATACGAATACAGAAAATGAATATATTTTATTATGTATTTCGTGTATTATTAATCAAGGTGAATGCAGTCTATAGTCAATTTATTTCTTTTATTTTAGATGACCATATTCTTCCGAAAGATCATGAAGTCTCAGTGCCAATAGCGCTTGTACATCGGAACCCAGAGGTTTGGCCGGATCCATTGAAGTTCGATCCAGATCGCTTTCTTCCAGAGAACTCGAAAGATAGAAATCCATATGCCTACGTTCCGTTCAGCGCTGGACCGAGAAATTGTGTAGGCATACGATTCGCTCAACAGGAACTGAAACTCTTATTGGTTGCTATTCTCAGAAAATGGAAGGTAAAAAGCGTAGAAACAATGGACACGATCCGATACGTTGAATTTATGGTTTTGCGACCCTGCGAGGAGTTGCTCATACATTTCACATCCAAGAAATAATCAGTTTACCAGCAAATGTATACTTTTTATAATGTGATTTTTATAGTTTTTTCTTATTAATATTTTATGAATATGTATGTACGTAATGCACATATTCTTACATATATGCACATAAATGTTATATATGCCTAAATATCACAATAATTGAATTGAGGTGTCGGTATTTATTAATGCAATCAAGTACTTATAATAACAATACGTTATAATTGTTATTTAAAATTTGGGATCTCGCCTTACAGACAAAATGTTTTAAGCTAACAAAATAGTTTTGACGATAAATGCAATACGAACAAAAGATTAGCACTTTTTGCAATAGGACGACAAATATTAATAAATGTTTAATGCAAAATCATATTATAATTAAATATATAAAGGTGATGATAATATAATAGTGATTGTTAATTAATGCGCCCATGTTTAGAATTGTAATTATTGTATAATTGTTAATAACTTGTATTGAGGATAATCCCAAGCATAGAATCAAAATGTATACATTTTGAATTTTATTAAATAATAAAGTAAATAGTACACACAAACAACCAGGGTCAACTCTAATATATTGATACTGTTCTTATAAATTTAATTCTCTAAACCATATACTATTAAGTTACTTAATATAAGCAAAATTTAATAACAAAAATAAAAGTAAATAAGAAATAAATAATATATAGACAATTTAACAAGTTTTATTTTGTTTCTACACGCTATCGATATTTTAAAAAATCAGGTACATCTGATATTTTTTTATCAACTTATATAATTATTAATAACATCAATATGCAATTTTATTTTAAATTGTTGTATTTTCATAAAAGAAGAATTGCTGTAGAATATTCTACATTCATCGTGTATATTAAAAATTTTTATAAAGTTAAATCAATATTTTTATAAACTCAAGTTTCCTAATTCGTATCACCACAAATTTTACTATAAAATAATAAGTACTAATATAAGATTGATAAGTTATACCTATTATTAAAACTATCGTAGTAATTGCCATAAATAAAAATATGCCAATAACAAAAATAAATTTAAGTTAGTTTTATTTTAATATTCTTAAATTTCATTATTGTTATTTACTACTTATTAAATATTTGATAATTTTTTTGATGAATTACTAATAAAGTAAATATTAGTTAATTGTTTCTTTTATTTTGAATTATTTTAATTCATAAATTTGATGTTTTTGAAGATAATATTATTTAAGAAACCGCAGGTAAACCTTAGACGGTCATTCTTCTAATTCACACGGTTCGCAGTATATTACAGAAAAGCTTATCAATTCAATTCTTATTACTGAAAGGTTTAATATTTAAATAGATGACTAAAATATCAAATTACAATTTTAAACTTTGATTTGCATCAATGCGAAGAATAATAAAAAAAATTGCTAAAGTAGTATACATTTGGCAACTCGAATCTTCTCTTTTTATGCAAGAATATTTTATTTTATATTGTAAATATAAAAAATTCTCTGCGTAACATCTTAGCAAGTTATATTTGTAACAATCAAAGTTTGTGTTAATGACTTATCATTATATTTACTCTTGTGCGTGTGCGTGTGCATGTGAGTGTGCGTGTGCGCTCGCGTGTGTGTGTGTTTGTATTTCATGTTTGTATAATCTATAATCTATGATCTCTAATCCCTACGCATTTTTTATATTACATATAGTGTAAATGTCATTTAACTTTTTAGTGTGTTCTTATACAAGTACATTTTAAAATAATAGAATAACTGTATCGATAATATAAATAAACTTGTAATTTATATTTAGATTTTTATTCTTGTGGTGGGCGTCTTTCTGCTATAATAATTACATATCCATACAAAAATTTTTATTTTATTTGTAAACAGAATATATCTATTTGTTAATTTTTTTAAGTTTGCAAGACATTTATTATTTAATAAAAAAATTATGTTTATACGTATTTAAATAATAATAATAATAATATATTTAAATAATTTGTATTTAAAATAATTATTTATTTTTTTTATTTATTATTATTATTTATTTATTTATTTATTTATTATTTATTTATTTTTATTTTATTCGTATTTAAAATTCGAGAAACAAGACCACGAAGAAGATGCGAAACACGATTGAACGCGACACAATTTCGCATCATTCATCGTATTCGACTGACGACGGACGTTGACATGAACGGCCGATATTTCACTTCACTTTCACTCCACGGCATTCTCAAAACACTCACATGCATAAAAAATTCGTACGGGACGACGAGGATGCGAGTTGAAATGCGCCATGACACGTCGCCGTCCCGCCTAACCTTCCGACTGGTCGACCGTTGCACAATACTGCGTACTAGCGGCGTAGGCGGCGCAAGCGCGCAGGCGCGGCTCACACCGCTACGCAGTACGGAGACGGTGGTCGGTTTCAGTCGGTCAGGCAGGACGGCGCGATGTCTCTACGCATTCAACTCACATCCTTGTCGTCACGTACGAGTTTTAATACGAGCGAGTATTTTGAGAGTGCCGTGAAGTGTCGAAAGTAAAGTGAAATATCGGGCGTTCGTGTCAACGTCCGTCGTCAGTCGGATACAATGCGTGATGCAAAGTCGTGTTGCGTTTAATCGTGTTTTGCCTCTTCTCCGTTGCCTCGTATCTCGAGTTTTACACGCGTGTAAGTATCAGAAGTGTTTCGAGATTGCCAAAACAAAGAGCCAAGTGCGAATCAAGATGAATCATTGTAAGGAGTGTCTTACAATTAGATCTCGAATGCTCGACAGCTATAGCCGAAACGGAACTGGACGGTGCGACTAACGGCGATTGGTGAGTCAATTTGTACTATTGTATTCGGTATTCGTACCTTGTCCCCATTGCATACACGTAAATGATCGTCGGTACAGTGCAACGAGACGAACAAATCGGTCTCATGAAAGCAATTAAGAACGATTTGAAGTTGACATCTTTGTACGCGCGCATAGTTTTGATCATAGACTAAGGCTGCGTCTACCTTAGTCTATGGATTCAATCAATCAATGATACAAATGCAGAGATTGTGTCGTATTTGATTGCGCAAAGAAATTTCATTTCTCATATAAAATTATGATCCTAATTTTGTAAACTTGTAACAAAAAGGTTTAACAGACTCTTTCAAAAAACATTTTTATTTTTTTTTATTTTTTTTAGATTAAATTTTTTTAAACTAGTGATTTATTTTGCTCCCAATTTTTTCTTTAATTGATTTTTTCTTGGCGTAATAAATACCATGTCAATGTATTATTTTATATAGAACTTAAGCCAAAAATATAAAGATTAAGAAATTATAATAAAATTCAATAATAAAATTAGTTTCTTGTAATTTTTACACCTATAAAGAAAAATTAATTTGCCTCGGTTTATATCCTAGTAAAATATTATACTTTATTAATTATTCAATCAATCTTGATGGAATCAATTAATAATTTACATCTATTATTAGCTGTTTAAACATTATAATAAACACAAAAAATGTTTGTATTTTGTCTTTTGTGACTTTCTAATTTTATTTTTTTTTATTATAGCGAAAGACTTACAGATAAATGTCAAAAAAAGTTTAGATCTTATGGAATGTATCATGAAAGCTGAAAAAAGACAGTCACCCTACTTCTAATAGATATAAACATAAACATGAATACAAAATATGCTATTAAAGAATTGGATTTAAAAACAGTCGGTATATAATCAGTATATAAACATTTGAATTGTAGAGCATTTATAATATACAGATGTATAACTTTTTTGTTTTGATATATTAAAATAATAATAAAAATAAATTTTAGTTTAATGAAATTTTATTTAAAAAAAAAAAATTAAAATTATCATTGTTAACTTAAATATGTGTTACCGGCTTTACATACGATATATCGATGATAGACTTGCAAAATGTCTAAAATTAGTAACTTTACAGGAGGAACAATAAACTGTTTTGAAATCACATTACAATATACATTTTATTACAATTGCCACTGAAGCGCTTTACGATTACCTTATAACATTAATGAGTACATGACAGTCTACTAAATATAATACCAAAAACACAATTTCGGAAATTTTAGACTTACGTTTTGTAAATACATCATCGATATTGCATTATTTACCACAATTTTAGTTCCATTATCAAATTTTCTTCAAACCATTAATAATTCTTAATAAATAAATTTCTTAATAAATAAAATTCTTAATAAATAATAATCATTTGAAAATAAAGCCAATTATTGTTTAAGTACTAGACATTACGATTTTCACTATTTATTTAAAATATAATTATTTGTTACAAAATTACATTTGCTAAATGAACATAAGTGGATACACAAAATATTTGGAAAATATGTTACAAAATCATTCATGACAGCTCTTTATTGATTATTGGTTATACTAATTACAATCAGAATTTGCAATACTTTTATTGGACTTTTTTATAGATTTCTCACTCCATTCGTGACGGATCCAAAAAGATCTACATAATGGAAAAAAAGTTACGACTCTTAACCAATAGTACATAGCTAATTATACTTTCGCATATATATTTATGAAATAACTAAAGAAAGGACATGAATAAAACATTATGGACTATAGAAATATTAGAGCCTGAAGCAATTTATTTTATAACAAGATATGCAATAAACATAGGTACATGACACAACGTAAATCTCACATACTGCGTGATAAAAATTAGTTAATTATAATTCCTCTCTCAACAAGAAATTATGTACGATATGTTACTATTATAACGTCGGATTATTTATTGCAAAAATTATGTCAAGATCAGTAAAAATTAAACACGAAGCTAAAAAATTTCGATCAATATTATTGAAAAGCGTCTCAAAACTATCAGAGTTAAATTTCATCTTGTTGAATGCAACCAATGATCACAAAAATGGTCATCCTTCAACTTCACGTAATTCTGCATCTTATTTGAAAAAGAAAATAAAACGATTTGAATTATGATTAAGAACGTAATCGTATCTACAATAACAATTACCAATTAACATCCAGAGAAAAATATAATTCCTATCTATGTCACGAGATACGCTAGATATTTATACACTATTCAATCTTAGTTTACACCACCCATTCCCCGTTTATATTTTATTTCTCGAAATCGAGAACGTGAAATTACTTTGTTGTAATTGCGCCGATATGTATCCATAAATTAAAGTAGAACAAGTTCTGCAGGGGATTTGTAAATTGCAGAGTGTATTCCATAAAAGATTAATATTACAAATGCATTTCTCCATGAATTCCAAGTCGAAGTTTCCTTAACGATGAAATTGCCTTGTTTACGCGATATTTTAAATACTTATTTATCATTTAAAAACTTAGACATCTTTTATGAACAAAATTTTGAGAATACGTTAACCTCTTATTACTGTTAATTATAAAACAATACTTTCTTTACAGAAATTTCAATTTTATTAAAATGTTTAAAAATTTAAAAATCTATTTGTTAAAAATTTATATTCTTGTTAAGGAAAAATCGTTTTTATAAATTTATTTAAGAATGTACCACTGCTACCGACTGCTATTCTTTACATCCTGTACGAATTAACAATAATACTGATATAGGCATCTTTTGAAAGACTTCGCTGACGTGTACAATTGTAATCGGTGAAAGAGATTTCTTCGACTTATTTGATCTCGTTAATTACACTTCGTCAATATAACATATGTCTGCAACACAAGTCGGAGGACATAAATCATATTATAAATGCACTTAGGTAAATAAAAATGTTAAATAGCAATATAAAAAGAAGAACTATTTGTGTTTCATTAACAAACCTCTTCGTTTCTGATTAATGCGCACAGTCTTTACTTCAGAAATACATAAATTTTAGTAATATTGTACATAAATATATCTATATAAAAGAAGCTTATTTAACATTTAAAAATTTAGACATTTTTCACAAATCTAATTTTAAACATTAAACTTTTAATTTGTTAATAATTTAAGAACAATTTTTCTTCTTACAGAAATTTAATTTAAACATTTAAATATGCATTAAATACTTAAATATTATAACGTAATTTATTTAGATTTTTTTAAACTAAATTCTCTGAAGAATTTCCCGGGAAAAAATTTTTCATGTATAAATATATATAATTATATATAAAATATGTGCAATTATATATTTTTCAATATATATGGACATATTTTACATATAATCATGTATTATTATATATAAATATACGAAAATTATATAATTATAATCATATTTTTAATTGTATATATATTACTGCATATAAATTTATGTAATTATTATATATAATTATTTATAATTATATTAGATTATATAATAATTATATATAAGATTATGTATAATTATATATATTATAATTATATTAAAAAATTTTTTCCCGAGTGATTGCTTAAAGATCATATCTTTTAGTAGCAACAATGGCACAACTCAAAAAACAATGCTTTCTAAGAAATGAGTTTAAATCATTAAAACTTCGCTTCAGAAAATCATAAAAGTATCATTTTTAAATACGACTTTAAATATAATTTTAAATACGACGTGACATATCTGATTGTAGACAAATAAAAGTATCACTAGCTTTTCATTCAATATGTACTAAATTCTCATTTATTATAAAAATAAATCTTAAAAAACAAACTTTTTGGAATTATAACACTTTTGAGACAAAACTTTTCCTATTTTTCTTTTTTATTTCAAAAGATCAATGTCATTCAATGCCAATAATAAGAATTTTGAAGATTTGTTTTTTTGTTGCACTTAACAAAATGCCAATCGAACGATATATTTGGTACTAAGAATTCATCGTTAATTGTATCAATTTAAAGCAGGATTTATTTTTTATATGAAATATATCTTATCAAAAAATAAGAAGTATAGAACAACATAAATATACTCAAACAATTTTATTATACGCAAATCTATTTTTTTTTTACGGGAGAGTTATTCATAGAAACGCAGCAAGAGTTTTGTGAAATATTGTTTGTGAAATAGTATTTTATCGTAGAACTTTTTTTTCACATGCATCGTGTTCATTGTGTACACTTTGAATTTACGTTCTCAGTCGCGATTGTATCTGAGACTTGCGGCTTGTGACCTGCGTCCGACGCACGCAATTCTGAATCGTAATAGCGGCAAAACGTAAACGATAGCGTACACATAGCAAATCATACGCATTGACTAGATTAAGATCGGCTCGTGATATGTAAAATAATTATAATAACGAAGACTTAAATAACGGATTGATAAATCAACAGACGACATTTTTCTTGCACCCATCATCGTAACTCATAGACGCCTCTTCTTTTTTTCTCGTTTTTAGATTTAGCTACATCGGTTTAATTATTTGGAGGAGACGTTTTGTAACAGTTGCGTTACCGTTTCTAAGAGCTGCTGTATTATTGTGAATCTGAAACATAAAGCAGAGAATAGTTTATGATCTCCGATTTGAGGAAACATTCTACAATCAATTGTAATTACACGAAGATAACTAAGGACATAATTTTATCTAAAGAACAACTCTTATCTATGTGATATAATAGAGAATAATATACTCAGAATTTTATACCTAGTAAAAAAGAGTCTCTACTATCAATTTACGTAACATTTCTCGTTTAAAATAAAATCTAATAATACACTTACACACTTATATAATAGGACATTTGTATTGTATATCATATGATGATAATATAAATGACAATAGTAAGAAATTAAGTGCAATTATAAATAAATAGCTTTAGAAAATATTGAAAGTGTCTATTTAGAAATTTACTATTTGGTCTTATCTTTTTTTTAATAAAAATTAAAACAACAAAATTAAAAGAATCCCAAGTTTGGTGAAACATTTACGCGTTTTAATGTTATGAGCGAGTTATAATTGAATTGTGCGTAGACGAGTGGTCTTTATAACCAGTCAAACTGTCATCCTAAAGTTAGAATGCAGAATTTTATCGCTATTTCGTGCAATCGTGTGTACACAATGGTGAACAACTTTTCGATGTCAATATGTGCCGCGGAGAAACTTTTAAAGCGGACCCTTGCGTCGTCATTGTCTCGTAGTGCGCTACGAGAAAGATAATCCATAGCTTTGTTTTAAATGTCACTTGGTACTCATGTGCAAGGAAAAAAATATTTTCACAGCATTAACAGTGCGGAATAATTCGTAAACGGGTGATCATAAATGTTAATCATAGAATGTAGAAGTATACATAGAATTTAAAAGCGCAATAAAATCTTATTATAGCAATAATGAAATATACCGATTTTATAATAACAATCAGTATAATTGAATACACTTAAATACTTGACGTGTCGCATGCAAAATAAATATAGAAGTGTATATAATACATGTAGCGTATCAATGTGCCCCGATAGGCAAATATTGCAGTAATAGTATCGTAAATTAATGAAAATAATTGCGTTAAGATGATATGTCATAACACACCTATAACAGTTTTTTCAAAACAAAATCTCTGAATAATTTTTGATAAAAATAAGACAAATTTAAATTTGATAAAAAATTTATAATTATTTCAAGAACCATTTGATTCTATATATAAAATTTTGCCATGCGTACTATTTCATATTGCATATTTTCACGCTATAATTTAGGACTTTTCGTACATTTGTGTAAGCATGTGTTAATTGCTTTTTTAAATGTTTTACGTAAAATGCAATTGAAATGTTTTTTTTAATTATTGAGCAATTTCTTTCCAATGTTAATTTTAAGAATGTACCACTAACAAAGTTGTTGTTATAGTTTTGCCGAAATATTTCAAAAATTAATTAGCAAACAATTACTAATATTTTATATCATATTTATTTAAAAAAATTAACAGTTCTACATCTATTTTTGTGAACGTAACCACATAATTGCAGATAATGATTTTTATGCATGATTTCATCATATAATTTAATAATCGTTGTCCATCGGGGCAAATTCCTAAAAATACGTGGCACTTGTGCGTTATAATAAAAGACATTTTGAAAGATATTTTCATATGAGAAAAAATAACATATTTAATTTTTCTTCTCTTTCTTTACAAACGAATTCTAATAGCCCGCTTGATACTTAATTGATTAATAAATACTAGAAGCACACATTCAGCCATTAGGTACGCATGAAAGATAAACGAAACGACAAAGAATCGCGACACATGAATGTTTGCTACCAATTGGCTGTCATCTCTAATCGAGAATTACCTAATGTTGCCGGCGAGTCTCCATCCACGCCGATCCTCTCGGTGTTATCAAACAACCTTATGAACGGGCTGTTGTCCTCGTACGGGGCTCTCGCCCACTTTTTGCCTCTCACCCCCACAAACATCCCCCGTAACTCCCATCGTGGATTTTTCTTACCGCGCATGTCATAATATCGGAAGGGCGATCGCTTTTCGACTTGGCACGAGGCTAGAGCGTGTCTCCTATCGCTCATTCCTGCTCGGGGGAAACACAACGTGGGCCAGTGTGACCATTTCGAGTTCAAAACAGTACAGCATACGCGGACGGAGGAAGAGAAAAAAAACAACAAAAATAGTCCACCGTCTGTCTAGTAGAGTTTGTTCGGAGGTGCATGAATAATAAGACAAATATTTGGGAAGCCTTCGTTACGCTTTCTCTCCACTTGGAGATGGATTCGATCGATTATATCGTCATAGCACGAGGCATTCGGAAAGCACTTAGCAATTTCATAGAATACTCCGAAGTACGCGATAAAAACTAAAGAAAATATTTTTTGCCAAGTTCCAGTACGGTTAATTAAATATATATACTGCGACAAAAACTAGTCACGTTCGCGAATAGTTTTCAGTTCATTTCGATATCGCGAGCACTGTGTCTCCAGCTTCTCGAGATCTCTCGTGTAAAAGGAGAAACTTCTGCTAACTTTCCGCATTAACCACTTTACATATTAAAATGTTTACACTAAAGATAATACATACTTCGATATATTATTGTATAGATAATTATAGCAAGATTTATGAAGCTAGATTGATAAGAGTCTCTTAGTAAATGGCCTTAATTAATTATTCTACAAATTAATTTTTTATAAGTAAGTAATAATTTTAGCATTATGAATATTTCTTTTGAGAGATATGATATTAATAACAAATATTAATTGTTATGACGTTTAAACGTTTCTTTCTTTCTCAATTATTATAGGTCGCATATGAACAACTTGGACTCTACCTTGATATTCGTGAAATGGTCGGGTTCCAAAATCCATGCCGGGCTCAAATCTTTGTCCTACACTCCTCTTGCCTCTCATACCTTGAAAACCCATCGGTGCTCTTTTATCGGTGTCTTTCTTGCCTCTCATCCCTTGAAAACCCATCGGTGCCCTCTTGTCAAAATCCATGTCAGGATCTACGTAGTAATCTACATAATTTTCATAGCCGTCCTTTTTGCCTCTCATACCCTAAAACATTTATTAGTTAAACAATTAATAAAATTTCTAAATTTTTCTATTTCTTATCATTTCTTCTTCTATAGACATTTTTCATCAATTGTATTAAAACTCTATTCTTTCATAACAATCATATCAAACAGATACTATAATTTTTAAATAAATCTATTAAACATGTTTCCAAAACTTACTAATTAATTGATTAATTTACCTGAAAACCCATTAAGGCTCGTTTCTCAAGTTCCTCGTCAAGCAATGTCTTCTTGCCTCTCATACCCTGAAATCCCATAAGAGCCCTTTTTTCCCACTCTGCCGGAAATTCTTTCATTCTATCGTGCATATCTTGTAATCCCATCTCAAGAAGTCTCTTTTCATAATCTTGTGGATATTCAAAAACGTATGTTTTCTTCCCTCTGGTACCGTAAAAGCCCATCGCGGCTCTCTTTTCAATATCACTCAGCACCTGCAATTTGACACTTTTTAATAAAAATAGAATGTAAATGATGATATCCCTTATTAACATTTTGTACACTAACTTTCGTAATAATCAATAAATTTAGTTAAAAATTTAACAATTATATTTATAAATGTGTTATTCAATCGATTCTGAATTCAAAGTTACGATATATTTATCACTTCAAACGTTATTTATGAAAACGTGACGATGCATAATGGATCAAAGAGATACAAGGGTGATAAAGTGGCCCCGTTGTAAAAATAAATTAAAAAAAAAAATAGTTTTGTTTTAAAAAATGTAGAATGTTATTATAAAATTATATATTTATTCAAAATAAACAGAAAATATTGAAGAACATATGTATGTATGGTATACATAACTGCTCTGCTGTTCTATAGGCTGTACTACTACAAATCTATAATTCAGATAATGTAAATTATAGATTAACAGTAAAACCTTAATCAATATACCAAATAACTATCTTGATATTAAAACTTCAAAAAAAGACCTGTTGGGATAATGGAGCGTTTAAGGGAGTTGCATTAGCAAAATAATATTTTCTGTTGTTTACTTTGCACAACTCGAAATGTATTCAACTCAATAAAATGTTAAATAACAGAAAAAATACTTAAGTGTACATACATTCGTGTGGTAATACGCTCAAGTTTGAAAAGAATGAGAAAGCACGTATAATTAAATTCTAAAATGTTCCTATAAAGTTTCGAAACGCCTAAAAGTAGAAATGCCTTATAACAAATGTCAGTATTGTGTATAGGCATATTGATTTATTATCACTCTGAATTCTTCCAACAGAAGAATGACCTACAAAATATATATATATATATTTTTTTTTTTTTTTTTTTTAACCAGAAACGGAGATACGTAATTCCAAACATTTTTGGCATGTTAAACTAAATCTACAGTCCAAATTGCTCCATCACATTAGGTTTCCAAGACATTCTAATTTTAAGTTCCAAAAAAGATCTATTTTGGGTATTTTTAGATTAGAATATCTCGTAAATCTGTCGTGTTAGAGAAATATGAGCTACAAATTCGAATTTAGCATGAAAAAGAAATCTATGAAAATTAATTAAAATTTTATAAATAGATCTAATAAAATAAGAAAAAATTAGATACTACAAGTATGCTCATCGTATGGACATACTTATGCCCATTTTCACCAATGTAGATTAACTTTGATCTCAGTTTAACTTACTCTTTATCTCGTTCCAATTCTTACAACTAGAAAAAGATAAAGAGTAAGTTAAACTGAAATCAAAGTTATTCTGCGTTAGTAAAAATAAGCATTAGTCAAATTTGAAGTCACAAACAGGAACGGTTATCGACTTTATATTTTTTTATTTTTTTAAATCTTTTTTTTTATTTTTATTTTTAGCTTCTTCTTTTCTGTTTTTATTTTTAATTTTTTTAATCTTTTTGGTATTTTTATTCGTGATATATTTTCGCAAATAAAAATACAAAAAAGAAAAAAGATTAAAAATAAAAACAGAAAAATAAAAAATTTTAAAAATAAAAAAATATAGAGTTTACGTTCCTGACTCTAAGTTCGGTTAACAATGAGTATGATGAGCATACTTGCAAAATCCAATTTTTTTTATTTTACTTGTTTTATTTATAAAATCTCATAGGTGATTTTCATAGATTTTTTTCATGCTGAATTCAAATCCGTAGTGTATATTTCTCCATCATGTCAGATAAATAAATTTGCAATTTAAAAATTAAAATATCTCAAAAACGTAATGGAGCAATTTGGGCTGCAAATTCGGTTTTAGCATGTTAAAAACTTTTGGGATGACATATTGCCGTTTCTAGTTCAAAATTCGGCCTGTGTAATTCATTTGAACAACACTATATATTCTTAAGCTTACCTCCTCCAAAGATTTTTTCCCTCTCATTCCTTGAAATCCCATAGGTGCGCGTTTATAGTAATCGTCCTCCGACATAATCTTCTTGCCTCTCATGCCCTGAAAACCCATTGGCGCCCTTTTCTCGTAGTCCTCACGCAAAGAATCTTCGAAATCAGGTATCAAATAATCCTTCTTCCCCCTCATACCCTGAAATCCCATCGGCGCTCGCTTGTCTAACTCGTCGCGCAGAAGATTGTCTTCAATATCAGACGCACTTGAATCCTTACCCTGCGATTATCAGAATCACTTTCTCAAATAATTCAAACAATAAGTTAAAAAAATTATATCTTTCTTTTTGTTTTTTATATCAATTTTATTAGAAAAACTAAATAGTGTATATTAGCCTACCTGAAAATCCACTAATGTTCTTTTGGAAAGTTCATTGTGTTCTGCGATCGTGGGAATGAGGTCCTTCTTCCCGCGCATACCCTGGAACCCCATAGGTGCCCGTTTGGCAGACGCGGCATCGCTGGAAGACGATTCCTCTGCGAATGACGAACTAGTCCAGACTACCAGGAAGAAAATCGAGCTAATAAGCATTCTAAAACATAAAAAATCAACATATCTATAAAATATAGTCATTAATGCAATTATCTTTCTTAATTCGCTGATTTATATTCAGAGAATCTTAAATGTACAATAGATGTTTGTCAAATTTCCGTATAGTAGAATATGCATCAGATGTTACGCTGACGTCGTTGTATTTTGGCATATATGCATACATGAAATTCAAGCTACATCACGCTAAGCTAATTTATCGACGTGTCACGTAACTACATTTGATTGTTCATCGGGAGCTCAACAAGGTCTAACGATCAGTGGGATGCTTCAGATACTCAAATGATACTAATTCCAACCGCACACTTGCTCATTAGCGTTTGCAGCACAATGCAGAAAGTAACAAACAAACAAGTGAATGCGCGTATGAGAGATCAATTTAGTTTATTAATTTCAGAAAAAAATTATTTTTCTCTTACAGCTATTAAATAAATAACTAAATTTTTTATCATAACAATTCGTTATAATAAATCTAGGATAAGTACAAGAAGTATATATAGAAATATTTTATTACTCCAGAGAGAAGACACACGAGGGGCTTAAAGCACGCTCGTCATATGATACATTATGTTACCCGCAAGAATTTATCATACAAGAAAATTGTTTTACGAGGAGATAATATTTACACAAGGTGGAACACGTGTAAAATGAAAACGGAAATAAGGTAAACGTATCAATTTCTGAACAAAGATATACGTTTTTCACTGAGGTGTTATCTTTCGCAACAAATTCTTTGCAGTATTTAGAGGAAAGGTGGCAGCGTATGCTTGTTAATGATTATTATTAAATTAATTATAATATTAATTTAATATCGTGATATTATTTTTGTTCAACTCATAACTGTGTTTCAAGACCAAAAATTTGTTTGACTCGCTTTGATAAGAACTTCAAGAGGTGTATAAAATCACATAAGAAATTCAGCAAGAAGATACAGCTGTGACTGAATAAAGTTTATTTTTTATTAGTTGTGTTTTTATATTGGTTTATTTTCTTTTATTATTACATACATTTTTATTGATATAATCTTCTCTTTTGTATACTCTTTGAATATTTTCATCAAGTTAATATTAATTTTAAAATAATATATAAATTGTTTAGAAATAGCTACAATCACGTTCAGCGTGGTTATTCAGTAATTGGGTCATATGCATGTTTAGATATTTTTTTTATTATTTTATTTCAAATAAATAAAATTAATTTGTACAGTATTATTTCAAAAAGATATAAAGTTTGTATTTCGAAATAATTTAAACAAGTTCCTAAAGATATATTTAATTTACAATTTTTAATTGACTATTTATCAACTGTTCTTCTATAAAGCTGTTCAGAAATTGATACGTTTATAGGAGACAAAATCGTTTTTGCGATATCAAAAAAAAATATCCTCGTGTTGAATCACGGTAACATTTGCAGAAATGAATCGAAAGGAATGGTAAATCGGGACTTACGAGGAAGCGCTTGATTAATTTGGAAGGAAATGTTCCGTGAAAATAATCGAATACTTTTTTTATGGTCTATTTAACTTGCGTTAAACGTAAATACAACGGAAAAAAAATGTAAAGATCCGCTTGTATATAATTCCGTTTCTTTCCGAAGCGCTTCTCGACAGATCATTCAATTTTATAAAGTTTAAAAGTGCCACTACCCTTCAAAGCAGAAGCTATAATTAGCAAAGGATAGAATAAAGGCTTGCTTTTCTCAAAGCATCTCGTGCCACAGCGAGACCAAAGAATATCGATATAAGCGGCTACCGTAAAATGGAGAAAGCTCGTTCTCGCTGTACTAAGAACGTGTTTTAAATTCTCGTAATAAAATTGCCTAAGTAAATTTACTGATGTTCTCGAATGGCAACATTTAAATATCTAAACGACTGTTTGCTACATTAAATATTATATCTTGATAATATTAACTTTTTTTCTGGTAATCTGCATACTAATTATTCCACACACATTTAATATAACTTTATCCTTTCACAGCACAGTGGAATAACTTCTTTTAATATACATATGAGATAAAAGCATCTGTGCGGTTATAATTTCCGCCGTCGTCATTAGGATTTAAAATGAAATTTTATACATCGTTCCTTTCTTATAACAAAGACATAGTTCAAAAATTGTAATTAAAATTTTTTGTACAAAGAAAGAGAGTTCTAATAAGATTTAAACTAAATACATTGAATAGAGAGCTAATGATACTTTTATTTATTTACAATCGATAGACCAAATTATAATAATCATGATTATTAGAGTCCAAAAGACGCAAACTACTTTAGCGTATATCATCTTGTTAGATCAAACTTAGTTACATCATGACATGCAATGTATGTTTGGACTTTCCTTTTACTTGCTAGGTCCTCTTTAGCATACTAATATAGAAATGCATACAGCATCAATAATTCTTCTCTCGCTTGACTTATTCCCTTTGAAATAAGCCACATTTGGAGATTTGTTTGTTGGTTTTGATTAAATAAGATAACATACGCAAAAATAATTTGCAATTTTTGGGCTCTTAATAGCCATATTCATAATTCATTATTTTGAAAATCTCAAAAGTTTTATCTAGATTATTATTTATTAATATTACAAAATTTTAATATTCAAAATATGCAATCTGGAAAAATGAGTATCACTATAATATTTTGAAATACGAAATTCTAACTATCAAATTTTCCATGTCTCATCAAAGTATTTATATTATTTTTTTTATTATTCTTTTCAACTTGTTAATTAATTAAACAAATAAGATGCTTTTAATAATAGTACATACTATTTATTTGTTTTCAAAAAATTAACACATTTAGTTAAGTAATTATTTTTATTTTAAATATTTTTTAGTTAACAAAATTTTTAATTGTGCCGAAACAAAAAATCTTTGATTGTAATTAATTTTGTTTATAATAGATTTTATTTTATTTTTATTATTTTAGACATTTTGCATATAATATTATATTTCTATAGACAGAAAAATATATTGAAGAGAAGAGTTAATTAAAAATATGTAATTTACAAATTTAAATGTGTCCATATGTATGTGAAACTTTGTAAAAGTTATCGATTGGAAAAACGACGTTGTTTTGCTGTATTGTTTTTAATCTTTTAAAGCATGTATATTATATTCGCCGTCGCATTGTGGCGCATTGATCGATTTCAGTTTAATAGGTTTCCATTCAGTGCTATCCGATATTCATGCGTAAACACGTGACATTAGCATATTGTATGTTCATCATGAAAGTATGCAAATAAATACTCAACAGAATTAATATAAAAAGTTCATTAATCTCTTTTATATTTAATAATACTCAATTCGAATACTTGCAATCAGAGAAACTTTCTTCTTTATCGTTTTACATTGCAAACTAATGTAAATTAAAAACATTTGCCCAAAATAACTTAAAAATGGTCGGGACCGCATAATTATATTATCTATTAATTAATTTGTACGTATATTTTTGAAATATTCGCGTGAGATTGTGTCATAATTCGTATATTATTCTTTGCAATATTTCATGTTAATCTTCTTCGCTGCAGTCCGTTGTTATATTTCCATTGTACTCTTTGCCTTCTTTTTCTTCGGTGACATGTTTCTCTTGTTACGTATATAGAATGATGCACTTATTAACCGTGCATAAATTAATTTATAATCAAGTGTTGCAATCAGATGTAAATTTATGTGAGTAAATGTAGTAAGCGTAAACTTTGAGGTCCTAAGTGCAGAGTTTGTTTTCCCATGAGCTAGGTAATGCTTACGCAAATGCGTGCAATATCACTATAAAGCTTAATGTGTTAATGATACATGTAAATCCTAATCGGCTAGATAACACCGCGTTCGTATTATTCAAAAACGTATCAACAATCAATCAATTTTATTTAAACTTAGCCGTTATAAGAATTTTTCTTTTACAATGCAACTGCACACTTCAAAACTTTGTAACAATAACAGCGCGCACTGGCATGTTTAATTTCATTACTCTGTTAAAAAAAAATCAATAACGAAACGATAGGAAATGTTCAATCGTTTTTAATCGTAGTTATAAATCAGGAATTAATAGCGTGAATACATAATTGATTACAATAAAGTTTTAATTATTTATTTCTGACAAATTTCATCAAAACGACAAAGAACTATAAATTAATATAAGAATTCCATCTTATTTATACAATTACAAATCTACTTTCGTCAAGTAATGTTTATTTAGGAATCGATAACATTTCTTTTGGAATATTAAAAGTTAAACGATAATAACAATAAGAAACAATAAGATTTTCGACAAATCGTATTGGTTTCTATCATTATCTATCGTTTTCTATCGATTTCTTTTTTTTTAACAGGATAATTAAAGTGATATCACGATAAAGGTAAAACTATTGATGCATTCACAGATGTCAATCGCATGTTGGAATCGTGTCATCCAAGAGTCCTGATAACGTGAGATGTGTTAATGTGCGCACGTTGTAAACTGCCGAGGTCAGCCTCTTCGTCGCAAAGTAAACGGAGCGAGAATTCTAGCTCGACGAAGGGGCACGAGACGGCGGGAACGTGCCATGTCGGGCAGAGAAGATGAGAAAAGGAGTAAAACGTTAAGAGAGGTGAAAGGGGTTGGTGGGTAGCGAATACGTGAGAGACTGCGGCGGCTGCTCGGCGATGGATGGCGAGTCTGTTCCTCACTACTGATCGGTTACTCATGTAATAGTTCTAAGTAAGCTTGTTCTACGCGCTTAGTCCCTTAAAGCTGACTATCGAGGATCTGAACACTCTCGCTTTCGTACATCACGTAGAATTATTATCGAAAGTCCGATTGTCGCATCGAAGACTATCAGCGACAATTATACAAGTAATATTATACATCACAAGACTGATTATATTAAATATATTTTCAGCAAACTAAATGTTATGTAAATGATATTTTAAAATAAGGCCAATGATAATTTATTAAATCAAGCTGAAAATTTAGAATTTTATTTCATAAAACTTACACAATTCGATTGATACATTATTGTTATTATATGTGTAACGCTATTATATGTGTAACTACACGAATTGGGGAAAAAAATACAAAAGTATAAAATAAAAATATAAAACATATATAATTTTAAAAAATGTATAAAATATTATATTTTATAATTGGATATTTTAATAAAAGAATTAATTGTACCACTAAATAAATAACGTGCAATGGTTAATATTGGCATACTTAACAACAATTTTAGTAAAACGAATAAAACGCGGGAGAGCGTTTGAAACTGATCTTTAAAACGGAGCGAACATTGACGTTCGTGTCATATATAGCAAAGAAAAGCCTAGGCATCGATTAATATAGTCTATATATAGTCTATACGAAACATAAAGGCGCTATATTTGAACGATGAATTTTCATGAAATACAGAGCGAGAAAGGAAGAAAGATCAGTAGAAGAGCTAAGATGAATCTAAACAATGCACGAGAAGAAATCGTAACGGAGGAAAATCACTCGGATAGAGGAATCACCCCATTGTTTCTGCGAAGGTATATTTATCTCTACAAAGTAGTGTGATATACAATGTAGTACATAATGTAAAACATGCATGCTGAGATTTGCCTAGAAATTCGCATTGAGAATCGCGTGTTCTAGTTTTCTCGCTGTACATATAAGAAACGTGATTCATATCAGAAATTATAAGGTCTTAATATTTTTTAATAAGCCAAACGCGTCAGTGTAACTTTCCATTTTAAAGTGGCGCATTTAATTCTATGTGAGAAACGTACAATGTAAAAAATTAACAATAAAAATTTAAAATATATGTAATAACAATAATAGTCTTTTAATTTATTAAATTATTAAAATTCTTGTAAACAAAAATATTTTGCTATAAATTTTTTAATTTGTATATCAGTGTCATAAAAATGATGGAAGTATGATATAATAACGTAAAAATAATGTGAAGTTTATAAAATTATATATGCCATTAAATAAACATCTTTTTTATATATGTAAAAAGGGAGCTTCGTTCTTTGTTCGCCTACGCACACTGACTACTTCGGTCATTGCACATGCGAAGGTGTAAAAAGAAGGTAATTATTTTATGCTGCAGAGCTTTGTTTTAATTAAATATCCGTTTCTAGTTAATTTTAAACTTAATGTACAATAAATATTACAGATATAATATGTGTATCAAAAATTAACGTTCGCATTTGATTCGTGTAACATTCAATTTTCACCGAATCTGTTATTACATATGTATAAGTTAAAAATAATATTTGCATTACCATAAATTTAATTTTCTATAAATTTTGTATCAAAAAAACATTCAAATTTTAAAAAACAATAAAAATTTTTCTAATTGACTACTTTTGTTTTTATCATTATCGTTCATAAAATATTCGTTATTAAGCATCTAATTATTCTTGCAAAGATTTCAATTTTTATTTAAATCAGGCAATTATCAAGAACTCTTTATTCAGTAAGACAAATTAAATGCTTGCCATAAGAATTAATAACAGATTTCGATTATAAGTAAGAAAGTTTTATAATTTCGATTAAATATGTATAAACCAAAGAATCGCTATAGCGAAGCACAGTATGTGCAAAGTAAAATTACCTCATTAATTGGTATGATATTTGAAAGGTTTTATTTTATTATTCGTAATTTAATTAACGTCAAGAATAAATAAAGTTTTAAAGATTAAATGTTATAAAATTATAAATGCCGCTAAGAGCCAATGCGGATAATTGGTGCGTGTACACGGATTTATAATATAAAAACAAATAAACAATGAATAACAAAAATTATGAGATTATCTTTGCTATTTACCTTCTTTTGATGTAACAAATTTGTGTACATGGTTATCCTATGTAATATCTCTTAACGGCATTTATAATTTCGTGACTTTTAATTAACATCATCTTAAAACTAATAATAAAAAAAATTAAATATTTCTCGAGAAGATACCCAATGTGCGTGGGCGCATTGCTGGCAATTTCGTGTTACTTAATCGCTTGGGATGTGTAGTTCCCAAGATTGTCGGAAGCAGTTTGACTTCGCTAACTTTATTATTCAAATATTAGGAATTTTGGAGGACGTCGAGTCATCGAGCAAACATGAAGTAGAGGATGCAGAATCTTCCGATGTGCGTCACGAATGCGAATGAAATTCTAGCAAGATTATACGTAACTTCGGATTACTATTGAATACTTAAACGAATACCTCGAAAATCTAACGAGAGATGTGGCCAAAAATTTCTTAGCGAGAAATAGATTTAACAAAATACGATTTTACGAACGTGTACTTCTCATTGCAATATAAAATTTTTAAACTTATGAAAGCTTGAGGAAGAGATATTTTTAATTAATAATATCACAAGATATTTTACAGATTAGAAACGATTATAATAATTTTGTGGACTATAAACAATTTGTTAATATTATATAACTATGTAATATATTTATAATAATTGTAATAATAACAATAACATATATTTATCTAAAGTAATAATTTTTCAAATACGTATAACAATTCGCAGGAATTAAAATCTAGTTTTAAATCAAGAACTCTGATACATTTCATTAATTTTACTTAAAATTACAGCAAAAATAGAGAAAGTAATCTACTAACGAACATTTACTTCTCCACCTGCGGTCAATTTTTTATACAGTTTTACATTATCATGATCAGAAATTTTACTAGATAAAAGAATTTTGTCGACTTTTTTCAATGTGTGTAATTTACATATCTGCAAATCTTTTTAAAAATGTATATAAAATGAAAAATACAAGTAAATAGTATAAAATTCTCTTGTATCAATTATTGTTTAAAAAGTACTTCGTATAAATAAAGAATCTGCTATAGTATCAATCATTCATTCATCACACGCTTTATTAACTTATTTCAATTATGCAACTTATTACGTAAATGTTTTAAAAAGTATATTATATGTATATGATAAGATATTAATAGTAATAAGTTTACGCAACTTTCTCGTTCAGTGTCGAAAGATACAGAAAGAGAAGGGGCAGTGATGACTCAGTATATGTTCCTGCGAGAACAAAGCTTTCCCGTGAACAATTCATCCATTCCTGGGACACACAATTCGATAATGGTAAGAAACTTGTTGAATAGTTTCATATATATCAAGTAACTCTGATAGTCAGGCACAATGTTATATCATTCTGGATATAAAAGAATTTTCATGATCGTGATTGCTTTCGAATTTGAAATTGCTAACACGACGATGAAATCTAAATTCTAATTAACAAAGATTTTTTTTTTTTACATTTCGATATAATTGTTTTTCACAGAGACAATATCTATCTATCTATCAGTTATGAATTTGCAATTATTATTTTCTAACGTTATTATTTCTATAATTTATCTAATTTCCACAATTGCTTTTATAATTTAATATAATCTTTACATTATTATCAAATCAAACTGCATGAAATATAACTAAATACATGAATTGTTCAAAACAATTGTGATTAAAAGTAATAAATGTTTATTGTTACAAATTTTCTGCTCTTGGCTTTATAAATGTGCGGCTTTATAAATGTTTATTACATTTTTAAATTAAATCTCTTCCCTTTTAGCTTCATTTTATTTATTTATATTTCTAGCTTTTCATATAAAGCGCGAATTGTTTGCTTGAAGAGACAGCAACTTCGGCAAATATTTACATCTCGTGATTATTTTCAAAGTTGGACATGATAGTTTTTCTTCACTTCGGTGATTCTCCCACATGTAAATATATATTACTATATTTTAAAAGAAGAACCTGCAATATGACTCGTGATATATTTCAAGAGGATATGTGACTTCCTAACTATCAGAAATAAGATATTTCTCGTCGAAGAATTGATCCTTTACCTGATCTTACACGAGCTTGACATGTGAACCTAAAATCATTGTGCTTCGCACGAGAGTGCTGCTTAAAATATTCTGAGTTAGCTAAACTCTCAAGAAGTTAGCTTCCAAACTTGAAGATTTGTATCAGTAACTACAACAATTTTCTGAGAAGGAATGAATAATTTTAACTTCCGCTAAAAGTTTATAATTAATTTATGTCAATTCGTATAGCTTTTCGATTTTCAGAATAAAGCTTTCTTAAAAACATTTTAAAATATGTTTAATAAATCTTGTCTGTTACACATTCTTGATTATAAAATCCATATATCATACAGAAATATATTAACTCGAGTATATTTAGTAAGTGAACATAAAGTAGTCTGATGTCTACATATATTTATATATTTGTATTCAGTTGTTAATTAATGTAAATTGTTAGAGAAATTCAATACTGGCACATATTTATTTGATTAGTGATTAATTACTTATTTGGAGAATTAAAAAAAACTGTTTAATCAGAATAGGTAATTAATCCCTAATTGAATTCTGTTGATATTAAAATTCTGTTAGAGATATTTATCATAAACAGACGATATTTTGAAAGTTTAAAGTTATTCTATTTCTATAATAAAGAAACGGCGCACAATATTTATGAAGTATTTTAGTAAATATTTGTAAAATATTCATATAATTAATATAAGCATTTTGTAAATCTTTTATAAATATTGAATGCTGTCTGGGGAATACGCGACCACGATAACTTTTTAAATGTCGAAATTTTTCTGCCATTATTTGAAATTAACCGTTATATGAAATATTTAAAGACCTACCTCAAGAACACAATATTCGAATAATCTGATTTCCATTCATGAATATAAATGAAATGTTTTATGCAAACGTTACCACAGTGTAAACAGTGGCATGTAGACTGACGTATTCGAACGATTATTAAATTGATAGAGTTCATGAAAGTCGTTTAGATACGATTGTCATATATTATAAGTTAAACAGATATATTAACATTCTCCATTAACATTTTCAACTTTCTTGATAAATTTGATATCACTTTTTATAATTTTATTTGTATATTATATATTATATATTGTATATTGTATATTGTATATCGTATATTGTATAATGTATAACGTATATCGTATATCGTATATCGTATATCGTATATCGTATATCGTATATCGTATATATATTATATATTATATATTATATATTGTATATTGTATATTATATATTATATATTATATATTACATATTATATATTATATATTATATTCTGCATTATATATTACATGTTATGTATTATATATCATATATCATATAAGACAAAAAATTGTTAAAAGCTATACATAAACAAATATTAAAAGATCTAAGGAGCAAAATCTACGAGTGTTATTCGGAATGCATTATAATCACATCATATTTAAATATATTAGAAACAAAACAGTTATTAAAAAATGTTTTGTATTAAAAAAAACATCTACTTTCTAAAGATGCAGGACAAATCGCGATTTTATCTTTGTATCTCGCGAAAATGGAACGTAGACAATCACATCACGCGATATCGAATAGGTATTAACTTATGTATTGGACAAGTATGCGTCAATGTGTTTAGTTCGAGCAAAAACAACTAACCACCGTTCCGACTCGTTTCTCGCACCTTTCTCGCACCTGTAATCAATCTTATGCCGCTTCCTCCGGGATTTCTGCCCACGTCGCCAGAGAGTTAAGGATGACCTTTGCCTCCAACGTTATACTCATCCTGATGCTCACCACGCATACTGCACGCGTTATGTTGAAACGCTGGCGCAGTCTAATTTTATTTTCTTCAATGGACGTATGAGATCAATCAATGACATAACATGAAATCGTTAAAAACGACCTAGCGTACGAAACAGGAAAGTTAAATAAACATGCATATGAATGTTTTTTTCCGAAACATTTTAAATATATTGATTAAAATGTTTTTATAAATATTACATTTACCATCTAGCAATATTAACAAAGAATTCGTAAAATATATTAATTATCAATTTACTAGCTATTTCGAAAGAATATATTTCTACTTATTTCAATAATATTATTATGTAATAAATGTTAAAATTGGTAAAAGTCAGGGGTCAATAATTGTTACATACACGATTTAAAAATGATTGAGCTTTGTGATAATATTTAGTAGCATTTTAATAAATAATAATTAAAATAAAAGTCGAAATGCATTTCGAAGAATTGGAAACACCTTTTAAGAGCAAACATGTTTAATAAACAACCAAATGAGATAGTATTTATTGTCGCCAGTTATAAAATCAAATTAATTTAAATATCAGTATGCAAGAACTTGAAAAAGACCCAAATCTGAAGTCGAAACGGTATTAATAAATACATTTTGCCAGAAAGTTGAATAATATTTAAATTATTCTGAAATTTAATAAACTTTATTTATAAATTTATAAATCAACAACATATTTTGTAAAATTTATCACAAATGAGTATCGAGAAATCAATAAAATACTCTTTAATTTATCGAACAATTCAGTACTTACATTGTTAACTTCGAATTTCAGTGATTTCATGTTATTTTATTTATAACAAAAATATCGGCGAGCATTCATAGTCAATTATATACTTAAAAACATTTTAATTACTGTTTTAAGATGTTATCAACCAATCATAGAACCGTATTAGCATCTTAAGACATTACTTGAAAGATAAGAATTAATTGTAAACACTGGTCTTTAAGAATGTTTTGATCTTATAACACCAATTAAAAGTTATCGAAATTAAAAAACTGTAGGCTTCTTAGGTTTATTCTTTCCTTTTCTGATCAACAACAAAAAATCTTGATTGTACATATCACAATTTTGTCTATAAAATCAGAAGAAAATAAAACAATTATCTTATAGTGGTTCATTCAACGAAAATGATTCTATTTTGTTGCAATTTTAAATAAATAACTCTAAACGAGAAAATAAATGTTGATAAAATTTTGCACAAATATTTATTAGATTTTAATTAGTAGGGGAACCGGAGCTAAATGACACCAGGGGTTCGTCGGCTATGTGTTCTTTTTTAGTATTTATTTGTAAAATATTAGATTTAATTCGTAATACTACTTTCTCATAAAGTTTGCAAATAAGTAGTACAAATCACGATTTTACATAAACATTAAAAGCAATCAATAAAGTAAAAAAAATGTTTAAGTCCATGTAAAAGAAGTATGCTCAAATTTTACACATCAGGTACTCAAATGTAATAATAAAACAATGTATAAAATTAAAAAATTTTTAATACTTTGAGATGTAATACACACATCCTCAAAATTTCATCAAAATAATTACTGCATTTCAGTAAAAATATTATTAATAAAAAATACGTTATGTAATTATGTAAGTCTAACTAAAATTACACTCAACACTAATTATGTATATATTTACATGTATATAATATTATTATTATATATTGCATGGAATCTAAACTGTGTTACTTTCAATAGTACATGCAAAATAAATTAGATTATTTTGGATATACTATACACAAGAGTATTAAATATGCTACATATTAGATCGGGATAATGTGCATTATAACGTCGCAATCAGCTATTGTAGAAGCCAACAATAATATAATAATATTAATACATTAATAGCCATAACTAATACCAGTGTTAACCTTTATACTCTGATAGAGGATTATAAATGACACTGAGTGGCAAATTCTCGGATATGACAAAGTGAATGGTAATCCCTGAGAAAATGGATCTAACTTATAGAGCACGCTAGATCTATATTTACGTTTGCAGCTTCGAATGAGAATAATTTGTGTCGCATAATGTTTTTTCCAACGCTGACATTTTTAATAATAATTTTACGTAATATTATTGTAATTATTTTTGAAAGCTAATTGTTAAAAAGATATAAATATGTCACCGGAAAATAAATTAGCTTCTATTAAGTTTAATCTGATCTTATTTATGAAGGCAATAATTCAATCCTAAAGAGTTCGATTAAAGCGATGCGAACGCGAGCTAGGAAACTTTAGCATAACTACAAGTAGAGGAGAAACTCAACGAAATAAGTTAGAAATATCGTACCCTATATCTGAGAAAGGTTTAAGCTTCCCAACATTTTGAGGGCGCAGGAAATGTCGTTTCCGAGACTACCGCTTCACGATCGGAAGGCTTCGACGCTGTAATTGAACGAGGCTGCTATCACCCGTTTTGTTTCGCGACGATGGTGGGCAGATTTCGAACGAGATCCCAGATAAGCCACACAGCGATAATGCTGTCGGAAACTCACCAGTCGGAAACCAGCATTTCCGATGAGAGACTGTAGAGGTGGATGATAGCTGCCCAGTTCAATCAGAATAGATGACGATTGTCTCTTAAGAAACGCTGTAGCATTATATTGATTCGAGAATATAATATAATCCTTGCGTGCAGGAACAGTAAATTTAACAATCGTGTCTATGTATTGTAAATAATTGTATAATACTTTTTTAAAAATTTCTTTTTGTAAAACTGAATTGCAGATTCTGTTTTTGTGATGGAGAAATTGTAAAAAATTAGAAACTTTGTAATGAAAAATTAATTTAATTCTATTTAATTTCTTTAAAATCTGGAAACATTAAAATATCTATGAATATTTTACAAGCTTTAATGGAATTTAAACCAAAATTCATATACATATCTACAATAAAAATGTAACTGCAATGCAAAGCTGAATTGTTATAACTATGACGTACGTCGTAATTTTATATAACATACATTATTAATTTTAACTTCGTGAAGTTTTCTCATAGTCTTGTTTTGATAGAAATAAATCGATAGTGTCTAGATTGAATATTTGGTTTAATTTCTCGTCTTCGCTAAATTTTTTGTTTATAACAGTATGGTAAAATTCGTAACCCATTCGCCGTTTGATATATTCCATAGGACAAAAAGAAAAACATTGAAGAATTATTCCAATTCACATATTATTTCGTAAATCTATTGTTTACCTAATAGCATCACTTTTATATTGGTAACATGATTAAAAAGTACCTAATGAACAATAATAATTGCTTTTTTCAGCATAGCCAAGTTCGACAAATCAGACAGTTATACTCCAAAAGCTTTAAGGTTACAAGTGAATTCTCAGGATGATGATTCCGGCAATAAAAGTGTAAATAGTTTGGAAGTACAAAGAAATGAAGACTCTCACAAGCGTAAATTAAAGGTTACTCCGTTCGCTGCAATTTGTTCGTAATCTCTCTCTGATATATCACTTCTAGTATATCACATATAATTGTAATTTCGTAGCTCTTTAATAACGATAGATTTCAATAGTCGTGAAAGCTCTCGTGAAAAGGAGCATCAGACTATCCACGTTCGAGATTTCCGATCGAAACAATCTTTCACAATCAATTTTTAATTAATTTACTAATCTCTATTTAATGCGCCCGTTGCAAAGTTTTAATGTTAAAATATATTATCGATGGTGTTATTGTTGAAATTTATAAAATTCTATTCAATTTTCAACAGACTTTTATATTAAAACATATTTGTTTTCTAACAAAGGCAAACACATTTCGACACGATAAGATAAATTTATAACGAGTGAAGAGATTGAAATTCTCTTTTCTCTTGATATTTCGTATTATGCATATTCAATATTTTTTTTCATATTAAAACTCGTTTCAATAACTCCGACAAATAATTCAAGAATTTCAGTCTTTTGATTTAATATTTAATATAAATTAATAATAAATTGATATAATCTTCTCATTTATATCTTACTGTATTGTGTGAAAGATATCCGATATGTTTGACACAAATCTGTTGCTGAAAGTATGTCTGAATTTATTTCCATACGGGAAAAGGAGGAAGAGCTCACCGTTGCAAAGAATTTTATACATTTTGCGGGTAATAGCTCACCGTCACGTGGAAGTGCGTTGACGGGCTTAAAAGTTTTTTAACGACAACTGAGCAAAAGGCTGCCGAGAAACTCAATAAATAGAATTTCTGCGGCACAATGTCGTCACGCTGCGATTTTTGCAAAGTGTCAGCGCACTTTTGCGTACACAATGAGAGGCTTTTAAACTTTCGGGTTCAATGACGCTCTCAGGACGCTTCCCAAAATTTTGAAGATGAAAAAAGTTGACGTAGCCCGTTTGTCAAGAGAACTTGCTATAATGAAAGCTAAACAAAACCTTTCTTAGCCTGTATTTCGGCAATATTGCGTTATTACGTAAGAGTGAGTAGCCAGTAGCAGAGAAAAGGTTCTACGTTATAAAATATTATCTTGGCTACCAATTAACATAGTGAAAAATGAAGGACCGTGCACAGGACATCCTAATATTTCAACAGATATCTTTTCAAGGATTAATTTTTATTTCTACCAAAAGGCTTACTAAAAAGCTTTCTATTTTTGATAGTATTAAATAGTATTAAAAATTATTTAAAATTTATATTAAAATTTGTCTCAACCGGACTTAACTAAAAATGCAGCTCTGCAAGTTATTTAGTTTTCTTTAATCAAGAATTTTTAATTCTCAAAATTACTGTGATTAAATTTAATCAAACGCAATTTTTCGTGGATTGTAATTTTAAAGTAAAAATACATTTGGTAAACTAGAATCAAATTAAAAAATAAATAAAGTGCTATTTATGCATATTTTTATCTTCTGTGTTTTATAACTTACACCGTTTAATAACTAATAATGCAATGAACAGATTAAAGCGAGTGAATACTGGAGGAATGTGCTTCGTAATCAGTGGTTATTAGCGTTACAAGGAATCGTTATAGTGATCGTAATTCTCACTATGAGATTGTGGATTGGACACGAGTGTAAAGAAAACATTGTCGAAGACAATCCTGCGGCACTGTGGCGTTCGTTTATCGAGCGATTACAAGAAGCCATCATCGACATGGGAACGGAATTTCGGTTAAAATTAAAAACGTTCTAAAATTTTAATAGATAATTTTTATTTTTAATTTTAATTAGAGATATTTGAATATTATTCCATTTTATCCATCAACAATCACTTCGTGCGATAATAAATAAATCAATACAACTTGAAATTGAATTAAATCTGTTTCAGACCGTGTTACCGTGAAATGGATACGCAACAAAGGAGAAAGGCGAGCATTCTGAAGCGAAGACGTATTTTTATGAACAGATAACTGTTGCTCTTTTTTTCATATTGTAAAGAAAGTTAAATAAATGTATTTTATTCTTCCACGAATCCTATCTATTTGTCGTAATTTCTTTTAACAAAATTATGAGAGAGAATTTCAAATATTAAAAAAAACTATGAAAATATATTACTGACGGATGCGATGCTTTTAGTAGAAACATTACGATAGCAACAGTTTTATTACAATAATTCAATCACATGTCTCTGAAGTGTATATATATTATATCGACAATTAAAATTCAATTTATAAAATATTGAATTATCGTTTGTTTAAATTTTCAGCTTTGTTATCCTCGTGTTCTTCACAGACATAATTTTTACAATAATAAAGAAACATCGCCGTTGCACCGAGGAATAAACCAACGGGCGCTAAAAGCCAACGATATCGCCTGCAACGAGCCATCGTATCATTGGAAATCCTATAATTCAATATAGTGATAAAACATTATTCATAAAGAATTTTTTTTCAATATAATTGACAAACTAATATTAATTACAATTAATATTAGCGACAAAAGTGTGTTTTGAGTAATTAAAAAAACAGAACCTAAACAATATCGACAATCGACTTAAATGAATTGACTTCCATATGGACACTACGTTTTATTTCTTCTCCAGATCTTTCAGTCAACTATATCATCCGTTTGAAACGTAAACACAAATTTACACAATGTGTTCATTTCTCAAATTATAAATTCCCAGCGTCGAGTATTTCCAATTAGGAAAAACCGTGCCAATTAGAAGATTCCAAGAAGCGATGCGTCATGTTTCAATTAACAATGTACCTGATATTTATTTAATTTTAATTAAAAAAACTAACGGAAAGAACGTACGTATTGTAAAATATCACGTAAATAATTAAAGTATATATTCTACAGAAACAGAAACATATAAACTTACTTTTATAGGTTAATTAAGTTCAAACTCTCATCTATCAATTTGACATTACATTGGTTAATGTATGCGAGCATATTTGAAAGCACAGTAAAGTATTATCATTCCTGCGCATACTTTAATAATATCATTACCCATGCTTTCTTTCCTGTGACGTATAATCTCAATCTACGCTTAATACTAAAGAATTAGTTAATTCATTACAAGTGTCCAAAATTTGACTATTACCTATGTGCTTGCCCCAGTATTTGACTACTTTTTTGTTTTTCGTTTTACAACTTTCTTTATTACACGTATGCATAATCCAAATACATCTACATCTACATCAACGTGAATAAATCGTCAGTCGGCTAGATACGAGGACTGAATGAAAAGTAATGCCGTCATAAGCATTACTCGTGACTGGATGGAAATAAAAAAAAATCCGTTGAATTGGATTAATATTTTTAGCGAATACGGTGCGAAAACGCTTCGTCAAACTTCTATAAAATATATCTATTGCGCAAAACATGCGCAAAGCGATTAATAAATGCTACATAGGAGATAAAATATCATGGGACTGCAGCGGTCGAAAGTTAATGAAAATTAGTAACTTGGTATCACTTCTAACGTTATATGATGCGCCGAGATACAGCCGACTGCAGACATTTATTTCCATTTGTGTGTTACTTATTTATTATTTTAAATTACTTCCACTAGCCAGAAAAATCATATAAAAGAGCTAGGGAAACTGAAAACTCGTTATTAAAACAAGCGATGCGTGATAATGCATAAACGTGCTAATAAAAATTGCTGCGTTGCAATCTGGTTATCTATGTTGACTTCTAAGCCGGTAAAAATGTTACATTTCTCTGCCAACGCTCTGACCTAACGAGAGAGAAATTTACGATTCTCTGGAAAAAAAGAAAGTAAATTGCATTACTGAATTAACATTAGCGTAATTCCATCCTCGCAATTATTTGAATTTAAAAATGTTGCTATCCAACGATTATCCGAGTAGACGGAGATTTCAAAAAAAAGGAGACATGTTGTTCAACGGTATTTTTATTCTTTTACGTTTGTAAAAAATTACAGAAATAACCATCTATCTTTTAAAGCGAGATATTACTGTGCTATATTACTTTTGAGCTTCAACATATAATGCCAAACAGCCTTTATATTTTCTCGCACAGGGCGTATTTCACCTCATAAGGTGCTTCTCTATAAAAAAAACCTTGTGAACGTAAAGTTGAAGATGGTTAAAAGAGAGAGCCGAAACGTGCAATTATAACTTTATTATTATAAACTATTTTGTTACTATGTTGTTATCGCGCTCTCCGTTTCATATTTATCATCTTTCATATGCTACTTTTCTTCTCAGTTTAATGAATCTTAACATATTTTGCTATTTTTCATGAAGTATCTATTTCCTTGAATCTATTTATTGAATCTTCTCAGGCTTAGAATTTTTAAAAGTTTATCGCGCGTACTTTACGTAAACCTTTAAGATTTAAATTTGCATTTAGGTCAGATTCTGGATCTATTATTATGCATATTGCTACTTTCTTACAGAATATCTCGAAACCTTTTATGAATTTAATATAAATTATACGAATGAATTATACGAATTTACATGAAATTGTGAAAAACATCGATCAACTGTGACCACATTCACGATTGGACCGTATTGAAATTTTCAATTTGAAAATATCAAAGTTGTCAAAGATCCTTTAAACATCCTTCAAACGCCGTTTGCGGACCCGTGGGTTTTGCGTGCAACCAACATCAGCGCTGACATGTCGATAAACAAGGTGCGTCCAAATCACAATGCGAAGAAACGTGATGCATCGCCGCCTCATCCGAGAAATTTATGAGCGTCTCTATGCTGAGGTTACATCCCGATTCACATGTGACATGCGATTCACATATCGAACATAAATAATGTCGAAAAATGGAAAAATAGATTACCCCGATGGTAACGACGATCAAAAGGACATTCGATGGTTTGAAAATTATGAGAAGCGCAGCAAGGCCAAACATCTTGAGAGGCTGAAGAACGAAGATATATTAAATTACATTAAGGATGTCGAACAAAACTGTCGCCTCGAGGTGAGCAGCGATGATGAGGATTATGCCGGCACAAAAAGGTCCAGCAACTGCAGCGTGAAGCGTTCAGATACACGGTTTAGCTCATTAAAAGAAATCAAATCTAGAGTAGCGTCGAAAAAAAATAAAAATACCGTTTCGAAAAGAAAGACAAAGCAATCTTCCGGTCATAATACCACGGATGCTTGCAATCATTGCTGTTCGGGGCGAAAATTTCCTTCCCGCGGCGGTCCTGATTTTACCGTTGAAGAAAATTCTAGAAGAAACATAAATACTTCCACTAAATCTATTTATCGACATTCGAATTTATCAGGAAATTCCTACAAGTATCGTGAATCTTCACCGGTATTCCACGGTTGGTACTCTAGAAAGAACCATAACACGTGGCCGGCAACAACAGAAACAGCCAGCTATGAAGTCATCAGAGACGCCATTCCAGATCGCAGTTCCAGAATTAGCAGATCAAAACTTATGGACACAAAATCTACGAATAAGGTTCGTGCACTTAAATCACTGCGTAGAAGAGCATTTGAAGACATTTATTCAAGCATTGCACCTAATGAGAAGACAACGAAGAGAGATCCTGATTATCGTGATTACAAACAGAGACGAGAAACGCGGATGAGGAAATTATATGAAGAAAGTGACGTCAGCGACTTTGTAAATCAACAGCCACTTAATGAAATTTATTCCGACCGAAATATGACGTTCTCTTATCAAACTCCAGTGAAGAACGAACGTTACAAAGGACGTTATACTTCAGGATATCATTATCCCATAAAGAGATCCAGACAACCGACTTCTTGGGGTTTGACTTCGCGATCCAACAGGTTGACGGCGTCGACGAGACTGTCTGAAACAAGCTCGTTATTGCAAAGGCGAGCTTCACAATGGGAGAATAAAGTGGGACGTCCGCTAAAAGCGTCCGGTTCCATTATAGGAACATCAATCGATAGAAGTTACCGAGAGGCTAAGCGTAAGAACAACACGGATCAATGGCGACGAAGGCCGGACGTTTTAAGAAAACGAGAGTCGTCGTGTTATCGCAGACCCGGCCTTTTAAGGGAATCCGGGAAGCTGTGCAAAGTGGTACGCACCCGCGAAGATAAGCAACGGCTCGGATGCTGTTGCGAGGATGCCGAGCAAGACGAAACGGCGGAATGCTCGAGATACTGCCGTTGCCCAGAAAACACGAATGGACCCATTCGTCCGCGACGTGAGAACACACGCCGACCATTTACAACGAGCGAACGAGCCAATTACGCAGTAACGACAGTTCGCAATACATTGCCCGAATCGGTACAGCCTGGAGATAACGACGAGGGTGAGTCCGAGAGCGATCTACCGATCGAAGAAGATCCGCGGAATGTGGGAGCGGTGTGTGACAATCACTCGTGCGACATCTTCGATGATGAGAGAACAAATAATCGCGGCGATGCGGTCGATTTGGAAGACTTAAAGCCGCGCGTATCGTTTCCGAAGGATCGAGCGCGCCGTGGCTCGAGAGAAGTGGCTCGACGGTATAAGAAATTTAACAACGATTTAAAGAGCAACGAGGGAAAAGCGATGGGAGCGCGGACGGCGTTAGGAAAAAAGATTACCCCGAGATATCCCGCTAGTAAGAAATTCGCGATAAGAACTCCTGGAAAACTCGTGTCAGGGGATTCTTTGGGATTAAGATACGATGCAGCGGGATCCGTATGCGAGTGCAGGGAGCCCTTTCACGATCCACCAGCGGTGTGTTTAACTCGTTCTTGCACCTGCATCGGGAATGACGAGAATGCGGAAAGAAACGACAGCGATTCATCGCGAAGGATATTCGATACGGTATACTGTTGCGATTGCTGTTCCTGCTCGTCATCCGTTTCTTACGAAGAAAAGGATCCGGTAAAGAAACTCGAGTCCTTCTGCGAAAAGGTGAAAGCGGTAAACCAAGACACGTTTCGCAGACCATCGAAATCCACCTGTCGCAACGCGGTGAAGACCAATGCGCAGGAGTACGGCGGTAGCTACGAGCAAAATCAATCCATGTTCAGCACCCAGAGGGCCATTCGAAGAGCAAGACCCATCGAGAAAGAACGATTGGCGAATTCCGCTCGCCTGAGGCTTGAAAAGCCGAAGCACAGTGATGGCAAAGCCAATCTAGAGAAGATTCTTATTTATCCGCCGCGAGGAGAGGGCGGTCCGCCTTTGACGCTCTACAAAAGATCGTCGAATATTAACTGTCGCGTAAAGGGCAACGCCGATACGGGATTTCGCTACAGTGTGACGTATATGCAAAAATTCGTAAGCCCGACATGGATGCCTAGCATGTCGCCGAAAGTCCTTTCGCGGGAAACCGACGTTGAATGCAGCTGTCCCGCCGATTATGGCTGAATCGGCGCGGCGGTGGACCCGATCGATTTCGTTTCCATTCGAAGATGAATCTGCTTGGATTTCAATCACATGGAGCAATTGCGTTAATGGAGGTAATATGGACGCACTTTCGTGCCGTTCGTAAACCTCGTTTTATCTATTCAGAACTACAGTTGCGTCCATTGAATCGGTGTAAGAAAACTGAATAAAAAAAGAAACGATTTTGGTGAAGCATTTAGCTGGGTACAGTTTTGAAAATAATTTTTTGGGGACTTTCAAAATAATTATAAAGAATACGTTCAAGCGCGGTAAGCAAAGAGTTTTGACATTCTAGCAATCGGTTTGAGCATTTTATATTCCTATTTTCAAATCTATATTATAAGCAAAATTTTTAGATACTTCAGGAGAACAGAAAAAGTTCTCTCCGTCAGGATAAACTTCATTTTAAAAACTGTCAAACGCTTCATGCGATTCGTATATTATTAAATAAATTTCTCGGTTCACAAAAATTGAAGATGAGATATAGTTCAAGTAAGAAATTGATCATGTATATAATTTAATATTATATAGTCAGCGAAATACTGTATTCATAAATGTTTGCGAATTGGCGAATATCGTAGCAAAACACACATGCGTGATTTTATTAATATAATATTGTGTTAAATTTTTAGCTCACCGTTTTTCTCACGTAGGTTTCATGCACGAGTAAAATATTTTAATAGAAAGTAATTTAAATTTTCTTTATTTTAAGAAATAAAAAATTTTATAAAAGTAATTAATTTAAAACTGAATTATTTTTAGAAAAATTGTCTACAATTTTTAAAAAATAATAAAATTTTGGAAAAATATTTGTTACATATGTAAAACAATTAACATACGTATAAAAGTCTTATTTTGATTTAAAAAAATAAATTTTTAAAAAACATACTTTAACAATTGCAAGATATATTTTTTATGCGGGATTTGCAAGCACCTATTGCAAACTTCTCATTTCAAATGCGAAAAATTTACAGATTTTAACAGAGACCTGCCATCTAAAACGAAATGAAATTTGCTTGTGCGATATTACTAGAGGCAATGTATTTGTGAAAAGCAAGCAAATAGGAGTTTTTTTCAGCATGAACGTGACACAAATCGAAATAAATAACTTTTTCTGTTTAATAACTTACTTTATACTCTTACAAAAATGGTATATTGGACGGTATTAGATGGTTTGATTTAATTTCAAGACCATCTTAAGTAATGTCTTAAGATACTAAGGCCGATTTTCATAATATAATCTTATTTCAAGACTGTTTGAGTAATGTCTTAAAATAATACGGCTAATACGGCTCTGTGATAACATCTCAAACAATATATACTTGGGATAACTTTAAATATTAAAATATGAATTAATGCCGATGAGACTCAACACCACATGTTCGTGTGTGAATTAGTGTGTAATAAATTTATAATAATTAATAAATTATTATTACAGTACATATGTTTTAATCCTCAATTTTGGATTATTTTCAGTGTAATTTATTACTCCATTTTACATGTGATGGTTGATAATCAAACTTGTGTAGCGCAAGTTTAATTATTAACCATCGCATGTAAAATGGACACACAACAAAAAATTGGTATGTTCGGAGCCGAAAATAATGCAGTACAATTATGTAGACAATGTTTTTCTGATGCGTTACAGTCCGCGTCGTTGCATAAAAAGTTCTTTGAATAGTCATAACGATAAAAACCGTTGTTTAACAAGAAGACTCACTTTAAACTTTTGAATAATCTAATAATAATATTTTATACTGAAAATGATCTAAAATGAGGATCGAAACTGTCTGTACTGTAATAATAATTTGTTAATTACATTAATTCACACACGAACATCTGATGTTGGCTCTCATTGGAATTAATTCATATTTTAATTTATTTCTTCAGAGCCTTTCCTAGTTTAATTTTAAATATTAAAATTTATTATGAATATTAGCCGTTAATTAATTTTATGAAATGTTTTAAAAACATTTGATAAAATTTTGAACTTCTCTCTTCTCTAATATATGATTATTCAATAAAAGCTCTAAGCATTTTTGTTTTTATGTGTGAGATATATTTTCAATAAAAAATATTTTTTTTTACTTAAATAAAAGCAACAGCTCGGCTATGCAGCTTATGATAATTTTATTGATTACTCAACAATTATTTTGTTTATTTATAATTTTTAATAATTGCAAAGTCTTAGATTACACAACTCTTAAAATATTGAAACCTTTTTAATATTTAAGAAATTACGAGAAATCTTGATAAAAAGGTTTTTAGATTAATACTTGAGTTATTTCAAATAAATGTTATAGATGTTAATCAAATAAATGCTAACGTCAAAATACAATATTATAAATACATTACATTTCGAAATGCGTAATTTTTTTAGCTAACTTTCATGTATCATATGCATATATCACTGTTTAATTATCCGCCATATACATATTAAATAGACATCAGAGTTACTATATGTGTGCAGGAAGATATTAAAATAAAAAACATCATATAAAGTAAGGATTTGTAAAATACGTTACGATCTTGCGAAAATTTTTATGCCTGGTCAATTTGCTTAGTCATGAATAATAATAAATTTATATTACAAGAACATATAGAATTTTTATCATGCGATATAAATTCTAATATATATATATCGTACGTCATCCGAGCAGCTTAAGCGCTGACCATATCGAATGAGTACACAGGTGTCTTCAGAAGGATCGACTTAGAAGGACATTAACGTAAAACGAATTTTCTAGGGACAGGTCTCGAACCGTTAGTATACTACCGTATATATATATGTAACAGACTCGCAATTTTGGGGAGGCAATGAGGGTATATCATGCAGAAATTTTTTCTCAAAGGTATTATCCGAAACGAGATACGCAAGATAAGATAAAGAAAAGATCCATCCCACTCGGTGTTCTTAATTAAATATAATCTGCATGAATAATCCAATCCGATCAAAATCTTGATCGTTGACTTTGAAAATTTATGAGACCATTTCTGGTACCTATCTTCAATATTTTTCTACCATTCCTACACATTATTGCTATTTGTTCTGTAGAAATGGAGATTCAAAATATAGTTTTAGATAATTTAATTTAAAAACTAGATTTCCCTTTGACCAATTCTATTAAGCACGAGTTACCGCAACCAGTAGTCAAAGCCACTTTGAAGTTTGTTTCCCGTCATCATTGGACCAAGCGAAAAAAAATCACACGCATATTGATTTTCAGACCGGATTGTTGTACAGTACCGTATTCAATCCTACTCTTTCTTTCCCCTCACCATTCTTCCCATCACGGTTCCGCGCGTAACAATGATTTTGTAAAGGAAACATCCAAGCGGGGCAAACGACGACTGGCGTAAAAGAGTTAACCACTAATGAGATCGCGCCGAACTTTTTTGTTTATAAACGGCCGATAAACGAATGAACAATGCTTTTACGTACATGTATTCAATTTGCTGCCTTTTAAAGATAAACCGCAGCTAAAACTATAGGTATAGTTGTGTTTCTTTTCAAGAACTACTCAGAGCTTTAGTAACAAACAGCAAAGAATACTGCTATCTATTGTTACTATTTTAGCAAGATATTATTTAAACAAAATTTTCATCAAAAATTTTATTTAAACAAATTGGAACGTTGCAGACATTGAGACAATTACATTTGATATAATTGAGACAATTTATTTGATATAAAATTTAATTGTTTTATGAATAAATTAGAAATTTATTTTGAATGTATTTTATATTTATAATTATTTTAACAAGCTCAATTATATTGACGTGATTGTACAAAGCAGAATAATCAATCAATTTTAGAATACCTCGGCAAGAAATGATCATTGAATTGATGTGTTGAGTTGAAATGATGTCGATTGGATTGGATGTAACATCGACGATTTCGACGTCGTATAGACGTCAATCGATGGATCATTTCTCGCTGAGACATCGTGATGGGCAGCTTTAAATTCACATCGCACTACAATAAATTAGATTCGCGGTAATATGTCCGTGCATTGCGTGCTACAATCGTCCTGAAGCTAGAGAAAAGGATACTACGATAAAATCGACAGTGACGAATATATATGTACACGGTGCGCCAGGTATAAAAAAAGATCGATAGCTGGCGAGATCCTAAACCATTGTTTATAGTTGAAGTGATACCTTGTTTTAAATTTCTTTAACAGAACCCAAAAGGAAATTAAATATTTCAGAGAAAACCTGGATTGCGTGTTCAATTTTTAAATATTTCATTTTTGATTTATAGTTTTATATAAATATATATATATACACACACACACACACACACATATTATAACTCTACTATTCACATATATGATATGATATTTATTTAATATTTTGTTTCTTTGTCATATTTTACTATTTTTAAAAAAATTTATTTTACAAAATGATTACTCATGAAAAATTACAATTTGAAAACTGCAATGTTTCTGTCGTCAAAAAATGCTTTTCAAATTATTTTTTTTATATTTTTAACAATAAAACCAAAATGTATTTCAGTTTACGTTATTATTTCTTTCCACTGAAGTATAAAATCTTAAGGAAACATTTTCTTTTGATTATATATGGTATACCTATAAATAAATAGAAAATATCTTGTTTGATGAACGACAAAATATTGCAAAGACAAAAGAGTTTACGTGTATATATATATATATATATTAGACAATGTAATATATAAATCTATTTTACTTTTTGAATATATCTTTTTTAATTGTAAATTAATTATTAATCTCTTTTACGAAAATTTAATTTGTACATAATTTTATCTATTATTATGAAAGTTTATCATTTAACGTTTAATATCTTTAAAAAAATAAAAAATTTTTTGCACAAAGTTTTAATCTGAATAAAAAATATTATTATACAATTATACTTTTTATATTTATACTAACGATATTCGTACAACTCAAAAATGTCACTTGTTTATAATATAAAAATGCTTATTACATTATTGTTATTTTCGTCGAGCGATAATTAATTTAGAATTAAATAATCTATTTTTGAAAAATATTCAAGCAGTATTGAACTTATATGTATATACACTGTGCTATATGTGCTCTTCTTCATTGCAAGAGACTGTTAACACCCGATGCTTTTTTTTTTTTCATGTTTTTAGCGTAAATGCGCTCTGCACTTTTTCCGTCAATAATAATTTGGCATTTTTCCGTGAAACTTTTTGACCGAGTTTTTGCTTTCAAATTATATACACATAATGCTTTTTCGCACACTGCCAATGTCTACATACGCGTGTAGAAGTCTGTTATTTCGCTGTTTTTACTTTGTACGCCTTCTTTTACTCTTGACTAATGTCAACTGAGAATAAACACAAATAAAAGGTCACTTTGAATTTAATAAATAAAACAGATAATCAATATTTATGGTATTTATTATCCTTCTCGTATGTTAATGAAAACACGTAACAACGTGCAATATAAATATTAAAAAGCTAAGTACGTGTAATATACAAAATTATTTGAAGCGTAAGCAAAATTTATGTTTAAAAAAAATGGAAAAATATTCAACAAACGATAAATGGAAACAAAGAAAACATGGATAAGCAGAAATGAGCTGATACGGAAATGAAACAGCAGACAACGGTATAAGTTTTATTGGCAAAACTCGACGAATCGACTAACAACTGCAAATAAATGTAACCAAAGCTACGAGAAATTGCAGAAACTATGGATGAAAAACCCATGAAACTTCCTCCTCGGTTACCTCGTAGAATTTCTACTCTACAAAATACTTATGTTTTACTGAATGTATCAAGATAGAACAATATTCCCTGAGAATTCCCAAGTATCGCAACTGCTTTAATATGATAAGTTGATTTCGAAGTTTGAAAGGAATTGAATATCGCCGCTTTAAAACCAGATTATCATCAGATTATTTTACTTTATTTTTATACTTTAGGCAATTGCTAATACAATTTAAAACTAATAAATCAATATAAAATTTCTATTTAAATTATTTTTTTATAAGCACATGTTATGCAATTGCCAAACACAAGGTTAGCAGGCCTACGTTAGTCACAGCGGTTAAATAATAATTCTTAATTTTTACAAACTCCAGCGCATTTAAACTGCGCGCCGCATATTTGTCGAACTTGATCGGGCTGAAAATCTAATATATAGAATTTAAATTATAAATTAGCAGTAATTCTACAATCAACTTATCAATTAACTACTTCGATATAAAAAAGAGGTCATAAAGCCAGAATACGTAATATGATATAAAACGTTAATTGCTTTTATATTAATTGAATATATGTAAAACATGTATGTAACACACACACACACACACACACACACACACACACACACACTTAAAAAAATTGCTTAAAAAAATAAAAATATAAGATTTTTTACACATACAGCAATTGTGTATCTAAAATGACAAAATACAGCACACACACACACATATATATATATATATATATATATATATATATATATATATGTATGTATGTATGTACGTATGTACACATTTTTAATACAAAGTTTATATTTACATAAACACACTTTCGAGAATTTAATTAACCAACTTCAAATTTCGATATTGCGAGTAAAGTAAAAGTGATATATTGTATAACAGGTAACATTAGGTAGTATTATGACATTTACGCTCTGGCAATGTACAGATGTCAGCTATAAATGATTCACACTTACAAGACTCTACAATTTCAAAGCGCATACTATCGCGTTAAATCGTTTCAATCTAGCTATTTAAATAGAAAATTTATTAACTCTGTCCTATGATCTATTTATAGCCATAAGGATTCTTACGTTCTTTTTAAGAACGTTTCAGAAGTTCTTTCATATATATTGTTTCTTGCGTTTTAATAAATTTTGTATCTCTCATTGCGTTCCAAATATTAAATATTAAAAGTATTTAAAAAAATATTTGATAAAACAAATTGTAAATCTCTCTTTAAAAGAATTTCTCTTTTAAATTAATTAAATCTTAATTAATGATTACAATAATTTAATTAACGCGCAAACGGCTTTTTCATCGTACTTAAGATTTAATCTTAGTTCCTTATAATTATTACTTTCGTCGCGTACTCATTTATGATCGTCGATTCACGCGAAACTCAAGGTGAAACGAGATTGGGAAACACGAGAAATGCGGACAGTAATCTCAGATAACAGAGACATTATGATCTATCAAAAAAAGGTGCTCAAGCTTAAGTGGATTTTCACATTTCCGCAAGGAGGGTTGTAATGCGGTTTCATTTATAATAATTGTTACTCTCAATCTTGTATAATGCTACATCTCCCCAAATTATGTCCCTAACTTCTATGATTGGTATATTCACGCATAGCATTATAACACCTACACAGTTAAATGTTAAAAATCAAGTAAAACCTTTTAATTCCTTTTTCTTCAACAAAAGGATTGTGTTGAATAACAGATATTTAAGATAATCTTTGAAATAATAATTTTTCATACATTATGTACGTACAAACAGCACTTCGATTATTTTACGTATTTAGTTTTATTCTTTTTCGCTGTAACAAAAAAGGTATGATGCAGTACGATGCACATTCTACATTCTGCAATACACAATCGTTACAAACTCATATAACGTTTCTTTTTTTTTCAAATATACATTTATAACATTCTAATTATATACTTTTACGCTCTGCTAGTATCACAAAATGCTATTTATCTTGTAAAATATAAAATGTTTTATAAATACATTAGTATGATAGAACACACCAATTCGGTACGTACGGCAAGAATATCTGTTTAATATCCAGAATTTTATCATTTCGCAAATTTACGTAACTGGACTAAACGATGATTAATAGACCGATTTTCTCTCGTTGGATTTAAATATAATTTTTATGGCGTAAAAGTCATGCAGGACTAGCTGAAATAGTAATAATAAATCAAAATTAATTTAATTACTGTACTCTATTATTCTTCATCTAATCTTCGCGTTGATATGTAAACACGCTTGACATCTTACTTCCTCATCTTAAATAATCCATCATAATGTTGGTAACAGATGTTACTAAGGAATTTTAAATCTTGGCAAATTAGATTGAATTAGTAAGCAACCCGTGGGACATGCGGTATCTCATGCGGATGTTTTTAGTTTTAAGATCACTTTTAAGGACACGGATTAAAATCGCACTCCCCTTCGTTTCTTCTTCTCACCTTCAAGATAGTATTTCACTTCAACTACCTTCCGGACGCGAAAGTGCTCGTGGGGCTTTTAAGACAGCAATAAAAAAATCATTAAACGGTGGAAACGTTGCTCCTCTCAACGTCCCACTGAACAATTGTGGGCGTTGACGTAATGAAAACGCTTCTGATTTAGAATACCCCATCGGAATGAGATAGATAATTTAAATCAAAGTCCGTAAACACCTGTAAATAAAATAAAATAAATAACAAATATTTAAATCGAGCGCTTAGCGTATCCGAGAGCATTGTAATATTCGCTCGTCTTGTCTCAGGAAAAGATCCTCTTGCGTAATTATCACAATCTTTTATTAAGAACACAAAAATGATATGAAGCTTGTTCAAGAGGAGAAAAATTAAAGCTTAAGAAAATCAGCGGACTGTGCTATTCTTTTATTATTCAGAAGAATAATGAACTTATTTTTCTTTTCCAGTCATTACGAAATGGCGCGGAAAGCTTTAAAATAAGTTAGAAAAATCGTCTGTAAAATAACTCTCAACGATCCTCCAGCTACAACGAGAGTACTTCCACCCTCTAAGCCTCCTTTCTGTCTTCGACATTAAAACAACTACGTGTTGCATCGGATCGATTCGAAACTAAACGGTACAATATATTAAATAAAATGTTAAATACAAGCTTCTTCATGTTTTTCTTTTCTCTACACTCGTGTCTTCTCAGTTATCGTTACCTTGCAGGAAAAATATACCCGCGTATATTTCTGCAGTCGAATCGTATTTAGAAAGTGTAAGTAGGTTTCCTCGGAAGGAGCAACGCGTGATATCCCGCGCGTGCTTAGCATGAAACGCATTGACCCTTCCTCCCTTAACTCCGTGACGACACACGTCGTATATAGTGGACGTCATTGTATCACGGTATACCAGAATGCACCTCATGCGTCATTCTCTACGAGAATCAACCCTCGTTACAACTTATAAAAAGAAATAAATTTTCAACGGATTTTAAAAGCATATTGCCTCTTTTGTATAATAAAAACTAAATCTTTCACACACGATACAGAAAATCACCTGCGCTCCAATCGATCGAATGAAAGCGCGGTTGTATATTTTTAGTGGAGCATTTAATCTATTTATGCGTTTCACCGTTATCTATAGGCTATTCCTATTTATATAAGATATATCGTGAGATACGTTTAGCTCAATGATTACTCTGAACACGAAGAAGGCGGCAAATGAAGCAATTTCATATTTATATTTTCATACAAATTTGCGTAATTATTTTCGGTTCTTGATTAGAAAATATGTTTCTTGCTAGATTTTGGTATACATAATAAATACAGAGCTGAAAAATAATGCTGTTACCGTTACCATTATCTCTTTTCTGATAAAGATCGTTATTTTTTTCTGTGTCTGCAATGATAACGATAACATCATTACGTAATAACGAATTTTATCGTTACTTTTACCCATGATTAGGTAGTAGGTAACTAGTTAACAAGTTAAGAGTTAAATAATAAAGTTAAAAAGTTAATAACTTTCAACTTTACTTGATTAATTTTACATGATTTTATTTTTAATTTTAACTAGTTATTTTTGAAATACGTAAACTTTAACTTATTATCTTTTTTATCAAGTTACAAATTTATTTATGTAAAAAAGGAACATAAAAAAGAAAAAATAAATTTTTACATAAGAAAATAATATTTCTTTGTTATTTCGTATAAATCTAGTTCACAAATAAAATATTATACTTGTTGATGCATATTATGGTGCTTTCAATAATTTAATTTAACAATTAAATTAGGAAAGGCTCTAAAGACATAAATCAACACATAAATCAATGCCGTGAGAGCCAATACTGGACGTTCGTATGTAATTAATGTATATATTGACAATCAATCACTACAAGTAGACGTTTCGATCCTGAATTTGGATCATCTTCAGTATAATGTTACGGTAGTATTGCTAAATCTTGTCTATAACAAATGTAATCAAACGTGTGTAGCGTAGGTGCAAACGCTTGGTATGTGCAAAGCCGATAATAATGCCATGAAACTGTGTGGACATATGAGTTTTTGGTGCGGTAAAGTCCACGTTGTTGGATGAAAAGATTATAAACGTGCAGTCATACTAAAGTTATGTACAAAGTTTGCCTAAGAATAATGTTATATGGAGTTATATTATAATAATGAATAAAAAAATAATAAATAAAAGAAAGATAAAATTTAAATAAATTGACTTACACGGAAATGAGCGTTGTGTGACAAATAAAAGCTAATAGACAGAATAACAGCGTTGTCAATATATTGTATGTTAATTACGCACGAACATCCAGTGTTGGTCTCGAGGCATTGATTTATGTTTTAATTTATTAATTTACAAATTTTTAATTCTATATAATTCTAGATAATACTTTCTAAAATTAACTTTTAATTTAACTTAAGTTAATTTAATGTTAACGTAACTTTTAACTAGTTTTTAGTTTATGTACTCTTAACATGACTAAATTAATTTGATGAACCATTAACTTTATAACTTAATTTTATTAAAAAAGTATATTAATGCCTAATCCTTCCCCCTGTTTTTAAATGTATAATATGTGTTTATGGAGCATGTTGCAATTAATGAAAATCATCAGAACTCGTACTGTATAGATTTTGTATCAAGTAGCGATAATTAGATGCCACAGGTCATCGAAACTTCATGAAAGAGTAATGAATGGTTACTTTTTGAATAATAGTAACTTTTGAAAATCAGTAACGAGTCAGTTTTTACAGAAATGTAACGGTAACGCTTTACTTTTATTATAAGTAACGTTTCCAACTCTGAGTAAATGTCGCCAATTTTCTATAAACTTGCCCGTATTTTATATGCAACAACGTAATAACTTGTGCGCGTTATTAAGATATTATGTTTTCATTTTCTATTCTCATTAAATGATTTATTTTCTATTTCTATACAATTAATTCATATTGAGATTACAGTAGCGCGCATCGAGCAATGCTGACGCAAAGATATTTATTGCAAATTGAATCGCTATTTCGTTAGCCGTTAATGAATGACCACTCGGTAAATAGTACGCGACACTCTAAACCGATCGCGTATTAATCCTCTTCCCCGATAACATATGTATTGAAAGATTCGAAATACGCATCAATTTTACAAAGTATGCTCCACGCGCGCACGTTCTCTAATGGATTTTAGAGCAAACCACCATTTCAGCGGGAGGATATAGCACAAGGGAAAACAAACGCGGGACGCGCGCGTGTGGTACGTTCCGAACAGGAAATTTTACTTGCGGTTTGGTAACGAAACATGCGCGATGCAATATGATAATTGCCTTCGAGCGACATTAGCTCGACAGTAAACGCCGTAATCACTTTAGTCGGCGCTTACATCCGTCAACCGCGCGCCGAGGATTCATCAAGAGTCACTTATCGGGGGCGCCTACGGAAAGCGTGCGTGCGCAACTGCAAGTTGCGATATAGTCGTCCATAACTGTCCGATTCTAATTTGTCGGCTCGTGCAATTTCGCGGCTGGAGATTAAACTGTGACGTCGTCGCTCTGTTCCGTCGCTGTGCGGGGGAAACGTTGGGGAAACTGATCGCCGGCGACGCGATATAAAGCGGAGCGAGTATAACGGACGTCCGGTATGCATTTTGTGAACCCAGCATTGCCGGATGATGTGTAAAAACACGGTTTCCAATAGCGCAATACGATATAAAAATAAAACGCGAGGAAAAACACGTTTTCTCTCCCCTCAGAAAACGCACACGTACGAGTAGCTCTTGTCGTTACATCAAACTGCATCGTAAACTGCATCGTAACTTCCCGCGAGCGCGGAGGAGGTGTGGACGTCGAACGCGGTAAATACGCGATTGGAGAATAAATCAGATCAATATCAAGCAGCTCTGCCCAAGGTTGCTCATGGAAATGATTGTCTCGCGGAGAATAATTGACTTCCGTTCGCTTTAACGTATGCACGTTAAAGGGAATTCAAAGTGACCGGCGGCGAACTTTCAAAGTAAATTTGAGAGTAACCTTTAAATTCCGTTCCTCTGCAACGATTACTCGCCTTCGGCTAAGATTAAAAATTCCAAGGTCCGCGTTCGCATTCTGCACTTCACTTCATTTAGCAATTACATGTTACGAGATTCTCAGCCCGAGATGATGTTGCATGCACTTTTCATGAGGCAAGCAAACGTGGATTAAGCGACCACATTCAATACCGGATACGAGTTATGAATACGGCCATATTCTTTACTGTATTTGAAACGATCATTATCTTGGGAGTAAACGCGTGAGTTTAACGTCAGTAAACGCAACCCGATTAATTTCTAAATATATTTTTGAACGTACTATGTACGAGTATTATAAATAAATGATAATTAATATGAAAAATTTCTAATAATTTAAAGAAACATAATAGTTAATAAAAATAATCTTATTATTCCATTTTTTTTCTTTGTCTCTCATTTTTTTACTTTTTTCTATTATCTTTTTTTAAATCTATCACTTTTTTTCAAATTTATTTGACATATTATTTCTAAATATATGTACACATGTGTAAAAATAAAATGTGTTGACATATTTATATTTTGGCTTTATTCTGTTTGAAAATAATAGTATTTGAAAAAAGCTATTGAAAGTACATTGCGGTTATTAATGCGCAGTTACAATTTTTCCAACAATGCGAAACTTTATTAAACATAAAATCAATGAAACTAAAAATACGAACGTTCCGACTCACTTTGGTGTCATCTTCGGGCAACAATATTGCTCAAATGCATGTGTACGTTCACTCGTCCTCAGTCCATCATGGTTGAATCAGTAACGGAGTTACCATGTCCGAAACACAACATTAGTCTTTTTTAAATATTATTATTTTTAATTTTTGAGAGTCCTTTTGTACTTTTATTGTTTGTTCTAATGCTAATTATTAATTTATTAATGTATAATAACAACATAGTCGCAAAAATTTATATTTTTCAAAACTTATATATTATGTTCCTTCAAGTTACTTAGAATGTTTTCTATTACTTACTCTTTAGATGTGATACATATTAAAATAAAATAGAATAAAAGTTTCTCTCTCTCTCTTTCTCTCTCTCTCTCTCTCTCTCTCTCTTCCTTTCTTTGTCTCTCTCAAAATTGATAAATTTAAACTTTTCTCAAAATTTTCTAAGAAATGTACGTTTTTATCTGCATTAATATATCTTTTCTAGTATGTTATACTGAGAAACACGCGATATTGAATTATATTGGAAATGTAAAAGAGAAAATAAAAAAAAACTATATGTGAGCGCGCTACGGTCATTTAAACCGATTATTGTAAATGTATCAAATTTTACAGAGGAATAAAAATAAAGCGTCTCCGTGGGATTTATTTCTCCACACTATGTACGAAGAAACATTAGAGAAAATTATGCTATAAATAACTGAAAATACAACTATTAATACTAAAGTATATTATAAATGTAACGTGAAAGAAAAAATTGGATTATACGAATAAATTGAGAGATATAGATAAAATATGGAAAAGTGCAGCGAAATGATCGGGGCGCAATCGCTCTCATGTTAAACGCGGCGGTTTATTTAAAATTTATAAGTGATTTGCATGTCAAACAAATAAAATTGAATCTGTAGTAATCGAACATTTAATACTATTTATCTATTGCTGTCAATACAGTGAAGATGCGAAATTAAAGTGCAATCAAGTTTTTTTATCGTATCTACTTGTAATCGACAAATTTGCTTTGATCATGCTCGTTTTCGTATAATATTTACGAAAGAGTCTCGAGTGTACGTGTGTTCGAAGAAGACATCGCTTTAAAGTCACAGCTTTTTATAAGTTTGAAGAGGCTTACTTTCCCAATCCCGTCAAAGTCTCTAATTAAAGAAAAGTTTCCCTACGAAATTTATATGAATAATGACATCTATGTTTTTCCTTGAGACTTTCCTTGACTGTTAACAAAAACGAGGAATAAATGTAAATGTCTTACTGTCACTCGCACGACAAGACGCACGGTTACGCGATGTTATTTAACAACGAGGTAAGTTATAGCGTCACCGTTTTGAACTAATTAACGTTAAAATCGTTCATCTGTCCATTATGAGTTAACGTTCATTAAAGACACAGGTCAAAGAAAACTTTCTATTACGAAAAATATTAAATAAAGTATTTAATTCACTTGCTATGTTGCACTATTGACTTAAAACAAGAAACTCCTAAGCATAACGCGTTTCATTCATGAAATGAAAATGAAAGGTACATATTATACTTTGTTCTTGCCTTTTTCTAATATAAAGTCTCTTGGTCAATGTTCCGTCGGCAAAGCCTTGGAAATGGAAAATCTTCGGTCACACCAATGGAAATTACTTAAAGCACATAAGCTTTTAAAAAGAAATATACATCGGTATACAGAATGCTATTACTTTTTATTCACTGGTCTATAGAACATATACAAATATGATGCAGAAAGATGTAAAAAAAATCAACGAAACATCCATAGATTTGAACATCCAATGCTACGCAATGGAAGCGTGTGACAAAAAGCAATTTCTATTCACCGTTTCGGCAATTTTTATTCGCAAAGACAATATATTCATTACACGTGCGTGGTGTTGACAATTGTTAGGATTAATAATCCGAGAAAATATTATTTCTTCTTTATTCACAGCGCGAATTTATGAGAATTCAACGCCCCTACAGCTAGAACCGAGCGCTTTGTGTAGCAACTTAAATAGAAAAACACAACGGTGTAATGAATGTATTAATGGTGTAATAAAGCATTATACGCATTCATTATAATTTTCTACTTAAAACGCCGCGCACAAAGGTTGAATGCACATTAACAGATATCCGATTATACGATAGGGTTGCTGAGTCTTTGAAATTGAATATTCTTTAATTCTAATGTAAAATAGCTTCGTGTATCACGTTGATAATATAGAAAACGCTGAGAAGCATTCAATACAAAAATCAAAACGATTTAATGCACTGATTAACATAAAAAGATTATTTATTGATCAAAGTGTGTGGTTTATCTCTATCGCTGAAATAATTTCTTTTATGAATTGCATTTAAATGATTTTTTTTTTTATTATAACACTTGTCACTCAATGTAAAAAAAAAAGGCAATGTATCTTCACAAACCTAATTAAGTCACGTCCGGCGTTATATTTAAAGGGATTACTACTTTATTTAGAGATTCAAAAATTCATAAACATATACATTCAAATTTTTAAAGCAAATGTCTATGCTTTATTTAAAAAAAAATGTAATATAATTTAAAGATTAATTACAAATTAGGTAAAAAAAGTTTATTAATATATATAATATAGATGTAATTGTAACTTTTTATAATAAATGCATGTTAAAGAAAAATGACTATAAGATTTTCTAGTTTAGGTATAAGTTTTAAAAAATATATAGGAATTCTAAATTTTTCAAAAAATATAATTATTTTGGACGGATGAAAATGAGTAAATTTTAGTGAGAGAAACATAAGAATCTCTTCGCAAAATTTGTTGTTTTCTTGTTAATTAATTAATTAACTCTGCTTAGGCTGCGTTCTGAATTACGTATGAAGCGCGTAGAGTGCATAGAAAGTCGTTTTGAATTAACTATTGCGCGCTTCGAAAGTGCTTCAAGAGAGCTATGAATTCTCAAGAGTGTACTAATCGTACTGAATTCTTAGCACTCCTCCCAACGCATTGACTGCTTCTCTTTTAACTTGAGGTAGTTGATGCATCTCATGCGTTTATGCGGTCTATGCGTTTCTTGCATAATTTGGAACGCATTCAGATTGCAGCGATTGCATATCAAACACAAAATAGACGAGAGAATCGACAAGCTGAGACCCACTAGATCAAAAATTATTTAAATTTTCTATTTTTATCAAAGAGGAAAACGACCCTATCAGCAGACAATGTTTTTTAAACGTTTTTTTAAATAGTTATTTTTCATTATAACGTTTTTTAAATATTTAAAAAAACATTTTAAAAAACATTGTTTCCTGATAGGGAAAGTAGTTACTTATTTTTTAAGAAATCCGAAAAAGAATTAATATTTTAAATATAGCTTTTAATAAAATCTTAGAAATTTGTCTAAGATCTATATTATAGCTCTATAAGCGCTACAATTCCCAGAATATTATATAAATATTATTAAAAATAAAAATAATTTTATAATATATTATTTCAATATTCGTGAAATATTACGAAAATATTCTACGGATATTATTTTTCAAAATTAATGTGAATTGTTATGCATAACTATTCATAGACTTTACAATTATTATATTTATTTACAGGTTATATAATATTTCCGATGATTTAAAGTATTGAAATAAATAATATTATTTACTTTTAATATAATATTTTTACAATATTTATATAATATTATTAGGAGTTACACATAGAATCACTTTTTATTAGTAATAAATAATATTTCAGGAATATCATTTAATATTAAATAATGTGCGTTTGTAGGAAGTCCACTCAACGCACAGAAAATCGTTCAAAAATTCTCAAGCGCTCATGCGCACATTGAAAAGAACAGAAACAATTTCGAAGCGTTGCGCATCAGTAATGCACTCTACGCGCTTCGTGTGCAATTTGGAATGCAGCCTTAGTCAAACGACAAGGGATTATCGGCTTAGATGATTTTTTGTTTTTGAATTTTTTGATAGACGGTAAACGGAAGAAATCCGCTCCTCTTCCTAAAAAAAAGTTGATAATAGCTAGAGTCTATCAGCCATAGTGACGTTATATTTCATCAGTTACGTTTCGCACAACAACAAGTGAAATTTGAGCGTGCATCAGTGACACGATTGCACCGGCAAAGTTGCTATTTGTCAAATTATGTAAATTAGATTTCTTAATATTTTTAACTTTTATTGTATGTAATATAAATAAAAAGTTATTTTTATTATAATAAGTATGGAAAATCAGAACAAAACCCATATTCAAGATGGAAGATGGATGCGTTCTGCAGAGAAAGCGCAATCGCAAGATTTATTTTACAGCTTTCTAACAACAAAATTAACAGCGAGAAAATCAAAAATGAACGAAATAACGAGGAAGACGCCAACGAAGGTTTAACTCGTGTGCAAGCTCGTTTGTATATGGAGAGTTTGTCAGAAATAGGGTAAAGTCGCCTATTATAGGATAAATTTCTAATATGAGATAGAGAGGTTTCTGCTACATTAATAAACGCATGTGGTTGGTACTATCATAAACTTATTACTCTTAGGGTGAAATCTACTTAACAGAAAATTCATTATTAGGTCATGCGTGCAGTCGTTGAAATAAAGATTTTGAAATTGAATGTTGTCAAAATTTAATGAGATGAGTCTTCAAACCTTGTTTGTTATAAAATAAATAAATATTTGATAATAAATTCTACATGCAGTGATAGAGTGAAGTCGTTTTAATAGAAAAATACGGCACGTGATAATTTACTTAATTATAAATATTAAATTTGATTGTGAAACCGCAAAGCATGGAACTTATAATATGAAACCCTCAAAAATTCTCATTTATTATTGCATAGTGTGACTTTGAGAGCTTTCCAAAATGCTATTAATAAATACTTTATAACAAAGGTTTTTATTGAGGATTTTTGAATAATAAGGTTTAAAAGTTATGACTTTCAGCATTAGCACTGAAACTTTATAATATCTCAAAAAGAATAGATTTTGAAGAAGAATGTTACGTACAAAAGTTTTTGAGTATCAAATAAACCATTTGATTGATCAAATAGGTTTTGAGTCTGGAGCCGAATTTAAACTTAATAAGGTCCAAGTCGATAAAACCCATCTCATATAAAGAAACCTTTGTGTCTCATACTAGAAACCTTTTTTATAATTAGATAAACCCACTCACTGATAGATGATTGTGTTCTCAAGAGATTTATGGATTTAAACAAATCTGAAAAAATTCTGGTGCACTCTTTGATTATTTGGGAATACGATTGTACAATTATATAATTCGAAACTTTTTTACTTTTAAAAAAGTAATTATTTGATAATCTAAGAATCAGTAATTTTATAAAAAAATAGGAAGAAGATATAAAAAACCTTTGTCTTATATTAGGAACCTTTTTTTTGAATTAGCAAAATAGGCAATTTTGATAAAAAATTTTATATATAGTAAAATATAACTATTATCGATTGCCAGCTTTTGGAGATAAAATTTAAATACATTTATAATTTGGATATAAAAATAGGAATTAATAGTATAAATTACATAAATTATAAGCCTTTATGTATCTCATAATAGACAATTTTACCCTATTGAAATTGCGTGAAATTTTAAACAACTTGAAGAGAATGTAGCCGCGCATTGTGATAAACTAAATTAGATAAGTTAAATAACAAAGAACAAAGAAAACAAACTATGTTTCTTGTGATTAAAAATGCAATAAAAATAATTGCTGTGCTTCATATAAAAAGCAGTTTATAAACATACGCATTTTTGTAAAGAATGCACAGTATCATATATATAATATTGTGTTATGAATATATTTCTTTTTCCAAACTACTTTTAAATGATCACTTCTAAAATAGAATATTAATTTTTGGCACATAATTTTTCTTGTTTTATTATCTTCTTCCTATTTTTTTTTTAAATTACTGATTCTTAGATTATCAAATAATTATACATTTTTTAAAGGAAAAAAGTTTCGAATTATATAATTGTATAATCGTATTCCCAAATGATTAAAGAGTACACCAGAATTTTTTCAGATTTTTTTGAATCCATAAATCTCTTGAGAACACAATCATCTATCAGTGAGTCGGTTTATCTAATTATAATAAGTAGTAAAAAAATTGATTGAACTACAGAGAGTTAATTATGTTACAAAGAAAGATTTACTTGGGTAAAATTAAATTCAGTAGCCTCTTCAACAGAATTCTAGAATAAACTTCTATAGAATAAAATTAAATTCCGTAACCTTCGATAGTATTTCAAAATTATTATTAACATTTATTTCTATTTTTAGCCAGTTATTCTGAAGTTATTTCATTTAGAGATTCGACGCACACGTCGCACACGTGTAATTAGCGGTACAGTCAGAATTTAACGACGCGAGATAAGCGGCGCGAAGCCCTACTCAGTAATTACAAAAGCCTTACGTGGTAATCATAAAGATTGGTGCGGTACTGTTATAACATCATGCATTGCCTTTTGCGCCGCTTTACACCTTCGCTTGCATTAAGCAACGCTGAAAGAGCATGCAAGCAGCTTTCAAAAGTATCCGCTAAATGTCAGAAAGCGACGTCGCCATAACACAAATTTCACGACTATTTCAGGCTCTGGCTTATTGGGTCAAAGATGGGTGTACTGTCATGGTACAAGATGCAAAAACGTACGAAATTGCAATTGTAATTTTTCGTCACCCTGTATCTAGTAACGATCGTTACAAAGTTTCTACCGTTTCGACTAAAGTGTTTGATTTCAACCTTCGCACTCACCGACCGTGTTTATTTTGCTTACAGTCGTGGAAGTGTGGGCACGCAGGAGCCGTAATGTTTCAATACAACGAGATAATGTCCGCAGCTCTTTTCCTCGCGCGCGGAGAAACATCCCTACCGGTGAAATTGTAGTCAACTACAAGTCAGTCTTAATTCGACCGTGCGGTAAAGCTATTCGGCTATGGGCCACATACGAATTCCGTATTATTGTCGCATTCTCTTTTATATATTCCGTATACTCGTGTATATTTTTTTAATATGTAAACTTATAAGAGCTATTATGTGTCTTGCAAAGATATAATGACATTTAGTTGCCGTTATGAAGATACTGTTCGTACATTACATTTTTAAGAATGCATGCATATTCGTACAATGGAGGATGGATTACATAAGGTATTGTAGATTTGAAATTAGAAATGAACTGTTGTTCTTCGTAAATGTATAACGTTTTGTTAAAGTGAAATAAAATAATTTTTATTAATTACCAGAATTCAGAACAATCTTGGAATGCCCACGCTTGAACACGTTATAACTATTAGGCTTAACAGCATTAGACTGACAACCGACAACTTTCTCGGGACTTTTTAACGGGTAAATAAATGTGAAGAAAAATACGATGATTTAAAAAATAAAATTATATTATTAAAATTAATAATATTTTCAATGTGTTAAACCAGTAGAAAGGAATAAGGATAAAAGACGATCTCATGAATATGAATCCAAAGCATTGTCCGTACAGCTTGTATACAATTGTGAGAAAAAATTTCCTGAACACAGACTTGAGTGCGGAAAGGTCAACTGAAATAAGTGATAAAACCTTGCAATCTACATTTTGACGATTTAATATGAGGATGATGTGTCCATTTACTTCGACGCTTTAGAACGATGACAAGAGAAGGTGAAACACTGAAATACAATAATCGCGCGTATTATCACGGGCGTACGTATCAATTCAGAATCTGAGTTGTCATTTCCAACTGATACAACAAAATTGTGCTTTATCATTCTCCGTCGAGCATTTTTTCCTTCAAGTAGTATTTATTACTGATGATTCGTGTGTATTTATTCATTTTCAAACGTATAAACGTATTATATCTGACATAATTTGACAAAGAATATAATTAAATTGCATTATCGTGTCAGGCTATAATGTCAGATTCTCGGATTTATCTCACATATTTTGTTTTAATCTTGTGCGATCATAATATTTTAATATTTCAAATAATTTATAAATAGTTTTAATAACCATAATTGTGAAGTAATTATATATATTATATCATTACTGACGCAAAATTTTACTCAAAAACAGA